>NC_090271.1:329909859-331109859 GCF_040414725.1 Anabrus simplex
ATGCCAACGGAAGCACTACAAGCAAAGGATCAGTGATGAAACAAGCTTTGTACCTATCACTTGTTTAGCTCTGCAATGTTCCAAATACCACTACAATCTCGTGAAGCCTGGTTAACGTAACTTCTGAACTGAACTGTAATGAGTTAAATTCCTACTCCTGGCTTTATTAGTCTAGACTTGTGTGGTTTACACTTCTAACTTCTGGTAATACCGGGGTGGCATTCGATATTTGGAGGACATCTTTCTTCCCATTCTCAAATTGATTAACTTCAAAGACATACTGCACCCGTCAGAACATCAGTCGTAGAACATTGAGACACTTCAGGGGTGCTCAGTAAGGATTTGGCATATAAGAAGAAAAAATAACTGAATAAGCTTAAATAATGGCATTGTTTATTAAATAAAATATGTTTCTCATCCTTGCTATCTGAGATTATGGAAAATTATCACTAGTATAAAAATTAACTCTTGCTCTCGAAGTACAAAAGAAAAGAAAAATCAAGATGGGACGGTACATTTAAATGTTGCCCTATTTACCCTACCAAATCAATCAATACAATACATTTGCTTCTTACGATTTAACTTAAAAATTTTATTTAATTTAATTGTGAAAGGTCTGGATTTCTTCGTCTAAATATCGAAAATACCCAGAAAATCGGTAAGAAAATCATATCGTATCGAAATTCACTTTGCTGAGATATTAATTGACTACTTGTTAAATTAATGAACATAAATGGTATGATAATTCAATCCATAACTGAATCGACGCAAAAGAAATAAATATCTATTCATGACTATCATCACTTCTAGTCCAATTAAATCGGAAAATATAAACTCAATTTGTGAAATATCAATTCAACTTTGCATCATAAATTAAAGAAAAATCTCAGCTCTCATAACAAAACAGAGAATGATCTGCAACGTTGAAATACGAAACGACGTTGATTATCTCTTAAATAACACACATGAGATGACTGGAACAATCGTTGAAATCAAAAGTCAATCACAGTCTCCCAAAACCAAAGTTCTAATTATACAGAATATCCACATTAATGTACAATATTTACAGAGTCATATCAACACGCGAATCAAACGCTCGAATAACATAATTCCACGTCAGCTGATTTAAGGAAGAACATCAGCCCCTTCTAACTTATATGTATTATATCGGTAAGAAAGTCTTCGAAGGTTGGAGAACAATCTCGAAGAATATTATCGTGAATAAGTAACGAAATAACGACGGGTTCGGATAACTCTCGAAAGAAAATGATACCGGACACGAAAGAATCGAATATACGATCAGATACGCTCACACGTAGTTTAAGAATATTCTAATATCATTTTAGGATCTTTAAATATCTCCACAATCATCTTTTCTTCAATACGTGACTATTTCCCAATTATCATATCGAGTGCCTCTCCGATACGATGTAATACATTTATATCGCGAAGACACTTACTAACAATTTACCAATCACGGCTCCTTCAATATCAGGCCCAGTGAAATATCTGAACACATTCGCGATCTGTCCAGGCTGTCACGAAACTCACATTTAACATCACATAAAATATCCTTCGCATACAAAAATCCTCGAACACTAAGTCTAAAATTTTGAAGATCCAGCCTATCTCTCAGTATCGCTATCAGAAATTAAGAGTTTCTTCCAACATCGAACTGCAACAGTCGTAATGTTTGATTCAAAAGAGTGAAATCAATTGTATCACTCGAATCTCATGACTTCGTAATGTCTCCGACATAAACCACGCATAAAATTCTAAATGCATATCATCTGGAATCGAGAGTTTATTTTACAAGATGACCCAGAAACGAAATAAATAAGTTATAGTCTTGTGAAGATCTGAACGCGTTTCACTTCAAGTCAAGCCTACACTAAGCTGATAAATTGATAAGAACCGAAACTTCTATTTAATTATTCACCACATATGAATAACTGAAATTGTTTAAAGATTCGTGGATAATGACCATTACCACGACAGTTCCATCCAAAAAATCATCTGACAAGTAAAATAAATAATTTCGTGTGGCTATTTCTAGCCGGGTGCAGCCCTTGCAAGGCAGACCCTCCGATGAGGGTGGGCGGCATCTGCCATGGGTAGGTAACTGCGTGTTATTGTGGTGGAGGATAGTGTTATGTGTGGTATGTGAGTTGCAGGAATGTTGGGGACAGCACAAACACCCAGCCCCCGAGCCATTGGAATTAACCAATGAAGGTTAAAATCCCCGACCCGGCCGGGAATCGAACCCGGGACCCTCTGAACCGAAGGCCAGTACGCTGACCGTTCAGCCAACGAGTCGGACATCTGACAAGTGACAAGTACAAATACACGAGGACTGTGTACAATTACAAATAAGAACGTGAACTCTACAAGATGACAGTCTCTTATAAGACCATTCAACCACTAAAAAGAAATCAACTGTCCAAATACTGAACAGATAATTAATATGAAATTTGTGTCGACTTAGCTCTTTTCGACTCCTTCATTTTGCACGATGACATATCGCCCTCAATACTCTGATCACGGCAGGTATTCTCTCATCTTGACGTGGTTGGCGGTAGTCCCAGGGTTGAAACCCTCATGGTGAAGTTGAAGTTACACTCGGCAATGGGTAATGTCCTCAAGCTGAATCGGTCGGCAAAGTCCTCTTGAATAATGTGGCTGAAACTAATAAAGTTGTCTAGTTGTGGGTCCTTTCCTACATCACAGGCAAATACGTACTTTAGCAGCCTCGATAAATTTGACGTCTGTTAACGGCAATGCAATGCACGAGTCTGAGAATGGCGAGTATAAGAGGTCGCAATATTACGCATAGCTGCTCCAAGGTAGAAACGCAGTGTTCTGAGGTCGACTTAGAGACTGACCCCTCAAGCAAGTGAGTGCGTAAATGAAATGGCGTATGGCTTTTAGTGCCGGGAGTGTCCGAGGACATGTTCGGCTCGTCAGGTGGAGGTCTTTTGATTTGACTCCCGCAGGCGACCTGCGCGTCGTGATGTGGATGAAATGATGATGAAGACGACTCAGACACCCAACCCCCCTGCCAGCGAAATGAACCAATGCTGGTTAAAATTTCCTATCCTTCCGGGAATCGAAGCCGGGACCCCTGTGACCAAAGGCCAGCACGCTAACCATTTAGCCATGGAGCCGGACAGTGTGTGAGTCACAGCTCGCAAGCGAATGAACTTGTCAAACCACGGCGCACACCACACACACGCACACCGGAAGTCGTACCACAGTTAATGTCCGGATTTAATATTATGTTAAATTCACTTCATATGACGAGTGCATTTTTAATACAAGTATCGATGATAACAAAATGCACTATAATTTATTATCTGTAGAAGGAACTTCTTCTTGCCTCATAATTGTAGTATCTACACTGACTTAGCAAATGTCATGGAATAGTCACCTAATAGCTTACGGGGCCTCCTCTGGCCCTGCGAACTGCAGTAAGACGCCGTGGAAGTGAGTCGACAAGTCCCTGGTAATCCTCTGGACGGAGCTGACATCAAATCGTTTGCAGAGCGGCCGCCAATGCTGGTCTGTTCGTGGGTGCAGGATCCATGGCACGGAGCCAGCGTTCCAGGACATCCCAGATATGCTCGATAGGGTTCATATCTGGGCTCCTGGGTGGCCATGGCAGTCGTTGGACCTCCGCTGCATGTTCCTGGAACCATTCCCGGGCGACGTGGGAGCGGTGTGGCGGCGCGTTATCATCTTGTAACACCGCAGAACCGTCTGGGCGCTGGAAGGCTAAAAATGGGTGGAGATGGTCTCCGAGCAGGAAAACCATTTTGAGGACTGCCGACAATGGGGTTCGAACCCACTATCTGCCGAATGTACTTACATAAATAACTTTTACAGATTTTCGGTGAAGTAGGGAAGAAGAAGGCCAAGATTGGGTAAGTTGTGGCTGGGGCCTTACTTAAGTTACAAACCCAGCATCCGTTTATTATTATTATTATTATTATTATTATTATTATTATTATTATTATTATTATTATTATTAATAATGGTGTGTGTCCTCCGAAGAGGCCTGATGCAGGTCTTACGAGTTGACACCGTATAGGCGACCTGCGCGTCTTTGAGGATGGGCTCCTACCTACGATGAATTCTAATGCTGAAGACGACAAACACACAGCCCCCGAGCCATTGAAATGAACTCACGAAGGTTAAAATCCTCGACTCGGCCGGGAATCAAACCCCGGACCCTCTGGACCAAAGGCTAGCACGCTAACCATTTAGCCATGGAGCCGAACAAACTCGTGTCCTGATCCTGATATGGTGTAGTTTTTTTCAGACACACCCACAATGGAGGTGCGCTGCAGGTATAAGCCCTGCTGCCATTCTTAAATTTCTGGCAGTACCGGGAATCGAACTCAGGCCTCCGACGACGGCAGCTAATAGTGCTAACTGTTACGATACGAAGGTGGACGATTTAGAGGTAGCATGTGCAGAATGCAAGCTAACAGCTACCTGTCGCGTATCTAGCCACCACATCGCACGGAGATGTTTATGAGCATTTCCGTTCCTAGTATACTTCTTTCTGTGCCCAATTGTTATCCCCATTAATTAAAACCAAACCAAACCCCATGGCACGACAGCCCTTGAAGGGCCTTGGCCTACCAAGCGACCGCTGCTCAGCCCGAAGGCCTGCAGATTACGAGGTGGCGTGTGGTCAGCACGACGCATCCTCTCGGCCGTTATTCTTGGCTTTCTAGACCGGGGTCGCTATCTCACCGTCAGATAGCTCCTCAATTCTAATCACGTAGGTTGAGTGGACCTCGAACCAGCCCTCAGGTCTATGTAAAAATCCCTGACCTGGCCGAGAATCGAACCCGGGGCCTCAGGGTAAGAGGCAGGCACGCTACCCCTACACCACGGGGCCGGCTACTATCCCCATTAATTGAAAGCCGATAATCTAGGTTAACTCTAGTCAATAACAGAAATTATCATCATTAACAACATTGTGTTACAGATATAAGCCTTTTATTGTTATAAAGTGGATGGTGCGAGAATGTAATCTGGTATGGATTGTATTGGATTGTGTATGATGGAGCCGATGTGTCAATCATATGTTAAATGAATATTCTACACCATATTGAGAAATGTCAGTATGTTGGTGTTTGTGAACAGATGCCTGTAGAGGGTTAAATCCGGCCAGACTTAAACGAAAATCCTTCTGATATTTTGAAATAACCACAATAGGAAATTCTTCAGTGCCCCATATTCAGTGAGCTTACTAACAGAACAAAATTTGTTATTAATTTGACTCTTCTAGTGCTTTTCCTCTACGAGTGTGGAAACCAGGGATATTTTAAGAAAGTCTGCGTGCTGTTTTTATTAATTTGTGACTTGATTCAGTGTTGGCACAGTGACAAGATTATTGTAATAAGAAAAAGAATGTTAGCATTGACGTGGTAAAATTAAACTAATGGTATAAGAGGCTGTGGTCAATCCCGTGATGTACAGGGTAGTGAGCGTGTCTCTCAGTTTGAGGCTAAGTGATTGGTTTCTGCCTTATTGAAGATATTTTTATCTTGGGAAGAGGATTGATATTAGGCTGCTTGTCTCTGCCTCGCTAGTTCAACTGATATAAGAAGAAACGTACTTGGTGAAGAAACTAAGCGATACGTCTAAGAAACTCGTCACAGTGAGTATCTGACACTCTAATTTCTAAGGTCAATCAATGTTGGCCCTGCAGAGCTGATTTTGGCCTTATCGATGGTGTACTAATCGGACGTTCCCACCTGCTTTGTTGTGGTTTGAAGTTGGACATTATAAAAATTTGTCAAAAGTTTCACAAAATACTCCTTTCAAAGAGACGTCCATCGTTAACGGCTTCAGCAACTGAAATGGTTTTAATTCCTTTTCTAGGGTATTATATAGGCTTCCAGAGGAGACTTCGTTTTCAAAAATCTAACGTCCGAATTTATAACGATTACTCTCACGCGCGTTACTGTCAAAATGGGCCTTACTTGGTGGCCATGTTGTTCTGACGAGTGACGTGACAGAATTATTTTTTGGCTGCCAAATTGCACTTCAAAAGTTCTTCCTTGCAACCATATAATCATTATTAGATCCGATATATCAACGTTGCAAAGCAGATGTGTTAGTAGACGCCGGGCGCCGGACTAGAAAGAAAGACATTCAAACATCATAAATGTGAAATAATTGAGAATATCGATATTTTAATATGATGAAGGTCTAAGCCTATCACCAAAGAACAAGTTGAAACAATGATTTCAGAAGAATCAAGCAAGCCAAAAATACTGAAGGTTGGGCGTACGAAATCTGATATATGTCGTAAGAAATTCGAGAGAGCTAAAGGCCGCGAGCCACAGCAGAGTCCGTCTGTTGCTCCTGTCTGGCCCATGCAAGTTGGCGCTAAAACATCCGGCAAATATTCATTTGTAGGAGTAAATTATCCAGGGAAATGTTCGATAAATTTCTAAGTTCTTTGAAAATCTTTAAGTAAAAGCCACCTCAGCGACAGACCTGTAGCTTAGATCCTTTCCAACAGAACAAAGATGGCCTAGGCCACCATAGCTCAATTGGTAGAGCAACCGACGCGAAATCGGGAGGTTGTGGGTTCGGATCCCACTGGTGTCTGGTTGGCCATTTCTGTTCTGTACTTAACATCTCTTCATCACGTACTAAATGTACGTAACACGACCTAATTGACGTCAGAAAAGTTGGATGGCGCAGCCACGCGGTAGAATGTTGAAGCTGCAACATAGTGACTGGTGAGATTTATTTACATGGCGAAGCATTGACGTCGTGATGGAAACAGAAAGAAAATTGTCAAATTTCAGGAGGTACTGCTCTGTATAGGGTTGCAAATCGTATAAAACGGATGCGAAATCTGTTCACTACTTTCCTGTACAAAAATTTCAGAGAGAAAGATGGGTTTCCGCGCTGTCAATTGGAAAACGCGTTACGCGATATATGACAGTGTGCAGTCTGCATTCTTGTGAAGACGACTTCTTTCCACAGCGTAGGTATCGGTACTGTTTATTGTACTCATTGATACTTATTGTCTCTAATTTGTATTCACAAAGATTTAGCTACATCAAAAATACTGATAAACTTGTAGCCTAATACTTCTGTGCCGCACATAGAATGTAATCCGCTCTTTGTAAACTTCTTCATATGTGTAACAGCCGACAGTAAATTAACTATCTACATGTGAGTAATATCTTTAACTGGTAGTAATTAAGCGCTGCATTTAATATGTAGTATTTTTCCATCATAAATTAACTTTTTTTGCTATTTGTTTTAAGTCACACCGACACAGATAGGTCTTATGGCGACGATGGGATAGGAAAGGTCTAGGAATGGGAAGGAAGCGGCCGTGGCCTTAATTAAGGTACAGCCCCAGCATTTGCCTGGTGTGAAAATGGGAAACGACGGAAAACTACCTTCAGGGCTGCCGACAGTGGGGTTCGAACCCACTATCTCCCGGATGCGAGCTCACAGCTTCACGATCCTAACCGCACGGCCAACTCGCCCGGTCATCTTAAATTAGAAGCCATAACCTAATTATTTGGTAGAATTGGACAAACCAAGTATACTTCAACCCCAAACAGCTGTGGCTGTAGAGGTTATAGTACTCTTAAATTATAATTTTCCAACTTTGGTCTACATATTCTGCAGGTAGTTATAATTTTTATACTTATTATTGTCGGTTCTAAGTTCTAAATTTTGTGCTGATGGTAAAAATGGAAGAACATTAAGTTTATGTGGGCTGTTCCAACACAAGCCTGTATAAAGCTTAGGATTTATTTGCTTTACAACATTTACTTAGTAGAATTATTATTTTCTTTCTTCCCCAAGATTACAGTTTATAAAACAGGTAACTCCCCCGTCACCTGGCTAAGGCTTTGGCATGGACCAAATCAACAAGAAATTACTCCATAACCTCTAATAGTGGAAAATTACAGTAGCTTAACTGTTAAGGTGAATCAGCGTGTCAACGGTAACATTTCTCTGACAAACCCTCTTTACATATACAGTTCCACTTCACATTTTCACCCCCTTGTTCAAGACAACATTAACTTTGTGCGGCTTTGAATCGATGTGGCATGATTGTAAACACAACGCTACAACACCAGTTTCATCTTCGGTTTCAAACTTTTTACCTACACATATCAAGTAATTACGCTTGAATATTTCCTTCCCTTCCACCAATGGACGCGTGAAATCTCCGACAACTCTCAACAGTTGCGCATACGACACCAAAGACATTTTGAATACTTAATAAATCCTACAGACGCACACCCGATCACTGTCATGTTTACTTCCTGTCACTATCTCGCCACCATATTGGAAACAGCTGACCGTAAGCCCCTCCCCCGTTTCGGACGTCAATAGGTTGAAAGTCGCTTTCGATTACAATGCGCTCGTGAAAATTCAATATTCATTATCTTCAGGCTGCCGACAATGAGGTTCGATCTCAGGTTGATGTTATCTCGATGGAGACTGGAAATAGTGCGATTCTAAGAAAACTATCTTACCATAAACCTGTCGTCTTCACAACCCCTCCCCCTCCCCCAACCCCTCCCCAGCAACTCGCGATGCATTCTACGCCCAATTTTTCTCCCCCCCTCCCCCCGTACATTTATTTACATAGTTTCTTCATCGTATTCTTTTTTCTTGTGTCTAGAAAAACGTTATGTAGGCTATATGAGTGTTAATCCTTGTGATTAGCCACCGAGCTCACCAAAAGATTTAAATTAGGTCACTTTCTCTACGGATCAGTAGTAGAATATCGGACTTGGGGTTCAAACTCCACACAGGTAGCTGAATTTTGGAATTGTCCAGAAAATTGAAATTGATACTTTATATGTTGGCATGTATATGGCATCCGATGGCATGCAAAAAATAATTCGAACACAGCAATAGTTCACTTAACAGTTTCTCTTTCACATGGTAGAGAAAAAATAATGGAACATCGAAGTTAGGCATAGATATCAAGGATAATTAAATAAAAAACCACCTATTCAATACTTTCCACGTGTAATGTGGTTATTATCTACATGATTTTATGTAGACTCATTTGGTCAGGTACATGTTTCACCCATTATTTTGGGCATCTTCAGCCTGTAAACAACCTTTAGGTCAAGGTTTGGGACCTTTTTAACTAATATAAACATACTAATATATACACTATATACAACATATACATTATATACAATATATACAAACATAAGTCAATACAGTAAAGTTTTTTGGTCCTAATCTATTTAATATGGAAAATGTCCAAAACTAAAATGGATCTTCTTTTCGGTGAAGAGGATTGCAAATCGGGGTTTATGTGACCCCTATATCATATTAAGTACTTGACGTATCGTGCCTGGTGACAGGATGTTGTAACATATCGCCATATGCCACATATCATTATGAGTAACACACAGGGTTCATTAAAAAAATGGATTATTGCATGTAGGAGGAAAATGGCTGTTAGGAAGCTATACTGCGCCTAGTTAGAGTGAAGTCGGTACCAAGCCATGGATAGACGGACATTTTTCGACGTGTAGGCGCGGAGGTTCTGTCCGCTGGTTAACTTTTTCAACCAACCACGTGCTGGAGTGGGGAGAACCGAGCTTCCGGAGCTGGCAAACTGCAAGCGAAATGGAGACAACTTGACCCAACCTGGTATAATATTTCATTGGAATCTGTCAGATGATATCCGTCACGGAGCCATATTCCACAGTTTATTCGTATGGAGAAAACGAGACTTGAATTGTCATAATGCCTGTGAATAATAACATTGTATAATTATGCCTGTTTCATGTGTATTACGTTCAAACCGATAGCCTGGTTTGAACCTGTTTTGGTTGTGGGACCGGAAGGCGAGGATTTACGAGGCGAAGTTCTTTGGCAGGACGGAGGAAGGTTGTTGAAAAGGAACTTGGAAAGGGGAAGCCGCGCCATGTTAGAAGCTCAGTTTGTTTTAATTCATGTAAAAAAACAATGATCTGATCAGTTACCTCTGCCTAAAACATTCGTAATTGAGTAGACACCAAGGTGCGGGATGGTGATAAAGGCTCTGAGTTGCTAATCTTTGACTGTGAGTGATCCATTCGTTATTTGCGATTAATCTCACGCATGTGCTTTACTTTATTAGCAATAAACGTTCCGGGTCGCGCGTGCGGTTCGCGGGTATGGCGAGTGCGTTTCGTAATTAATTTTGCCGCTGTGAAAGACTGATATCTGCCCGGGCTTTGTGCCCTTAATTTAATGGTGCATAATTTGAACTATAAATTTTCACGCAGGTTGTAGCTAATCGCAGCCTATCATTAAGGGCGGAATCTATGTGCACGAGCACTACTAAGCGGTGAAGAAGACGAGTTCCAGTACGACCACATTGCAGGGGGTTCCGGCACCTTCAGGACAATCATGGCCGCCATTGGATTCCAAAGGATGATGCTTCAAATCCAGGAGACCGCTGCTATGTCAGGCTAAGGCCTGGATGACAATAGCGGTCATGTGAGCGCCGCTGGTGGTACCTGTCGTCAAAGCTAAGTTTTCTAATGTCCTTTAGCATGCTGTAGTCATCAAAGATACACTAGGCAGATTAGACTTTTCATGTAAATAATTTTTAATTCAGTTTTGAATGTCAGCCCGTGGAGGCTTTTGTTTACTTAAATTTTTATTAACGTAAATATGTTCAGAGCTAAGTGCATGATATAGCTTGGGACGTTTGCATTTAAGTTAGATAGATGGGTTTAAAGGGATGAGATAGCGTAGATACAGGTGTGTTGTAGTTTAGTTTTATATTTATTTTTGTCTTTCAATTGTGCGCTTCACGTTATTTCATTTGTGGTAGAGAATCGATATCTAGAGTCCTCACACGGCCATGAAGCTATTTGCCTCTAATGTCGCGCGGGTACGAGCTTAGGTTTACAGAATTAGAACAGGGGCTTTTCCTTGGTTTTATTATCGGTGCATGCGGCATGTTTTTTTTTTTTTCAGACGCCCCCAATATGATGCGCAGCAGAGTTGTGATCAACGTTGATTTAATTAAGATCTTTAATATGCAGGGAAAGCAGATTCTTGGGACCATTTAGGGTCGAACCTACGGTATATGTGGTATGAGGCTAGAGATGCCCATGTAATGATAAATGAATGGCCTAATCTAGGAGAGATAACCTAGGGAATGTAGCGGAGTGGCCAGAGGCGCCTTTTGGAGTTGGTTACGTTAAGGGTCGAACCCGAGATACGTTGAGTCAGTGGCCAGTGGAGCCCGTGAGGGCTCGTGAAGCCAAATATGTTGGTGATAGGCAGGAAGCCGTATCTATTTGCTGGAATCGAATCAGTATGTGCGAAATACCCAGTTCTTATTGGTGCCACTTGAAAGCGAGAGCTGGGCTTTATAATTCTGAATGAGTTTCGTCTCTAGAGTGCAGGGATTTCTGCCTGCCAGGGCTAAGTTTTGCTTGTGCTAGCCAGCGTTAGATAAAGAGGGGTCCAGCTGAGGCCTGGTCACCCTGTCAAGGACGATGTTATGTGCGAGACCGCTAGTTCCAAGAATCATGCAGCCCCTTGCTAGCCAGCATCGGTGGTTTTTGTCTGTAACAGCTGCGTGTATGAAACCTGCCCGCCATGAAACTGAGAGTGGAATACGGACGTATTTGTGCCGGGCTCGGCGCAACATGACAACGCCCACCTATCGGAATTTTTATCCCGATAGATTTACCATGCAGTGCATACTTTTATTTATTCACAGGTATCTGGAGTGTGTGATTTTATATTTCTGTTTGTCTATTGTTTTATGCCATGTGTCGAAGTGTTGTATATATAACCAACGTTGATTAATATTTTTTTTTATTTAGCTCGTAAGCTAAATTTCTGGTCGACGGTCTTTTGAACCGGTCTAATTTGCATATGGCTCGGGACCATATTTAGAATCTGTGGTTTTGGATTGGGGTGTAATGCGATGCCTGAACCAGACATGTTTGTTGTTGTTTTTTTAAATCCGAATTGGTCTGTGTCGGAGTGTGTATTTATCGCGTTTAATTTGCCTATGAGTGTATTATTTGATAATATGGCATCATTGAGACAGTTTATATATTGCAGCCCTCGGGCATGGGCTTAGAAAACTTGGCCGCGGCGACAAACCATTTGAATGTAACATCATCGAAGTATTCAGTTTTTTTCTTTTTTTTTAAATTACTTTGTTTGATCATTATCGGGCGATACCCGAATTTTATGTTACTTGTGTTAATTTTTTGATGTATGGTCGCTCGTAGCGCGACACATTTTTCTTTCTGTTTGATCCTATAGAGATCGTCTTTTCAATTTTCATTTTTAAAATCTAGTTTGAGTTTAGTGTGATTGACATTTATGTTTTAGCCGAATAAATCCATCTCATCCCTTATATGTTGCGTTCTTATTCACTAAATAATGTAATCGTAACTCCTGTCCATATACTTTTCCAGTATAGTTATGTTTGAGATTTTTTTTTCTTGTAGCCTATTTTACCGAACGTACCACGCGCATCTTACCGCTGAGTTTAGCCCCATTTTCGGACAGGATACGGTTCATTATATGGCGCCCAACGTGGGGCCTGAGTTTAGCCCCATTTTCGGACAGGATACGGTTCATTATATGGCGCCCAACGTGGGGCTCGAACCCACGACCCTGAGATTAAGAGTCTCATGCTCTACCGACTGAGCTAACACTGAGCCCCACGTTGGGCGCCATATAATGAACCGTATCCTGTCCGAAAATGGGGCTAAACTCAGCGGTAAGATGCGCGTGGTACGTTCGGTAAAATAGGCTACAAGAAAAAAAAATCTCAAACATAACTATACTGGAAAAGTATATGGACAGGAGTTACGATTACATTATTTAGTGAATAAGAACGCAACATATAAGGGATGAGATGGATTTATTCGGCTAAAACATAAATGTCAATCACACTAAACTCAAACTAGATTTTAAAAATGAAAATTGAAAAGACGACCTCTAAAGGATCAAACAGAAAGAAAAATGTGTCGCGCTACGAGCGACCATACATCAAAAAAAATTAACACAAGTAACATAAAATTCGGGTATCGCCCGATAATGATTAAACAAGGTAATTTTTAAAAAAAGAAAAAACTGAATACTTCGATGATGTTACATTCAAATGGTTTGTCGCCGCGGCCAAGTTTTCTAAGCCCATGCCCGAGGGCTGCAATATATAAACTGTCTCAATGATGCCATATTATCAAATAATACACTCATAGGCAAATTAAACGCGATATATACACACTCCGAAACAGACCAATTCGGTTTTAAAAAAAACAACAAACATGTCTGGTTCAGGCATCGCATTACACCCCAATCCAAAACCACAGATTCTAAATATGGTCCCGAGCCATATGCAAATTAGACCGGTTCAAAAGACCGTCGACCAGAAATTTAGCTTACGAGCTAAATAAAAAAAAATATTAATCAACGTGGGTTATATATACAACACTTCGACACATGGCATAAAAAATAGACAAACAGATATATAAAATCACACACTCCAGATACCTGTGAATAAATAAAAGTATGCACTGCATGGTAAATCTATCGGGATAAAAATTCCGATAGGTGGGCGTTGTCATGTTGCTCCGAGCCCGGCACAAATACTTCCGTATTCCACTCTCAGTTTCTTGGCGGGCAGGTTTCATACACGCAGCTGTTACAGACAAAAACCACCGATGCTGGCTGGCAAGGGGCTGCATGATTCTTGGAACTAGCGGTCTCGCACATAACATCGTCCTTGACAGGGTGACCAGGCCTCAGCTGGACCCCTCTTTATCTAACGCTGGCTAGCACAAGCAAAACTTAGCCCTGGCAGGCAGAAATCTCTGCACACTCGAGACGAAACTCATTCAGAATTATAAAGCCCAGCTCTCGCTTTCAAGTGGCACCAATAAGAACTGGGTATTTCGCACATACTGATTCGATTCCAGCAAACAGATACGGCTTCCTGCCTATCACCAACATATTTGGCTTCACGAGCACTCACGGGCTCCACTGGCCTCTGACTCAACGTATCTCGGGTTCGACCCTTAACGTAACCAACTCCAAAAGGCGCCTCTGGCCACTCCGCTACATTCCCTAGGTTATCTCTCCTAGATTAGGCCATTCATTTATCATTACATGGGCATCTCTAGCCTCATACCACATATACCGTAGGTTCGACCCTAAATGGTCCCAAGAATCTGCTTTCCCTGCATATTAAAGATCTTAATTAAATCAACGTTGATCACAACTCTGCTGCGCATCATATTGGAGGCGTCTGAAAAAAAACATGCCGCATGCACCGATAATAAAACCAAGGAAAAGCCCCTGTTCTAATTCTGTAAACCTAAGCTCGTACCCGCGCGACATTAGAGGCAAATAGCTTCATGGCCGTGTGAGGACTCTAGATATCGATTCTCTACCACAAATGAAATAACGTGAAGCACACAATTGAAAGACAAAAATAAATATAAAACTAAACTACAACACACCTGTATCTACGCTATCTCATCCCTTTAAACCCATCTATCTAACTTAAATGCAAACGTCCCAAGCTATATAATGCACTTAGCTCTGAACATATTTACGTTAATAAAAATTTAAGTAAACAAAAGCCTCCACGGGCTGACATTCAAAAATGAATTAAAAATTATTTACATGAAAAGTCTAATCTGCCTAGTGTATCTTTGATGACTACAGCATGCTAAAGGACATTAGAAAACTTAGCTTTGACGACAGGTACCACCAGCGGCGCTCACATGACCGCTATTGTCATCCAGGCCTTAGCCTGACATAGCAGCGGTCTCCTGGATTTGAAGCATCATCCTTTGGAATCCAATGGCGGCCATGATTGTCCTGAAGGTGCCGGAACCCCCTGCAATGTGGTCGTACTGGAACTCGTCTTCTTCACCGCTTAGTAGTGCTCGTGCACATAGATTCCGCCCTTAATGATAGGCTGCGATTAGCTACAACCTGCGTGAAAATTTATAGTTCAAATTATGCACCATTAAATTAAGGGCACAAAGCCCGGGCAGATATCAGTCTTTCACAGCGGCAAAATTAATTACGAAACGCACTCGCCATACCCGCGAACCGCACGCGCGACCCGGAACGTTTATTGCTAATAAAGTAAAGCACATGCGTGAGATTAATCGCAAATAACGAATGGATCACTCACAGTCAAAGATTAGCAACTCAGAGCCTTTATCACCATCCCGCACCTTGGTGTCTACTCAATTACGAATGTTTTAGGCAGAGGTAACTGATCAGATCATTGTTTTTTTTACATGAATTAAAACAAACTGAGCTTCTAACATGGCGCGGCTTCCCCTTTCCAAGTTCCTTTTCAACCACTTTCCTCCGTCCTGCCAAAGAACTTCGCCTCGTAAATCCTCGCCTTCCGGTCCCACAACCAAAACAGTTTCAAACCAGGCTATCGGTTTGAACGTAATACACATGAAACAGGCATAATTATGCAATGTTATTATTCACAGGCATATGACAATTCAAGTCTCGTTTTCTCCATATGAATAAACTGTGGAATATGGCTCCGTGACGGATATCTTCTGACAGATTCCAATGAAATTTTATACCAGGTTGGGTCAAGTTGTCTCCATTTCGCTTGCAGTTTGCCAGCTCCGGAAGCTCGGTTATCCCCACTCCAGCTCGTGGTTGGTTGAAAATGTTAACCAGTGGACAGAATCTCCGCGCCTACACGTCGAAAAATGTCCGTCTATCCATGCTTGGTACCGACTTCACTCTAACTAGGCGCGGTATAGCTTCCTAACAGCCATTTTCCTCCTACATGCAATAATCCATTTTTTATGAACCCTGTGTGTTGTTCATAATAATATGTGGCATATGGCGATATGTTACATTCTCCTGCCAACCCGAAGAAAAAAATATGTGCAATGTATTTTTTTCATCATAACTTCAACTGCTTCTCGAGTCGCAAGCTCTGGTTATCTTCCAGGAGGTGCTCCCTTTCCTTCCTGGATTGAAAGTATACTTCTAAAAGTGCTTGAAATTTCCTCTGGTTTCCATCACAGCCATTGCATGTTTCTACTTGAAGGTGTTCTGAATCCTCATTTGCTACAACATTTACTTCCTCCGGAGCTTCTTCTTCTTCTTCTTCTTCTTCTTCTGCATCATCAATAACGTTCCCTTCTTCTTCCATATCTTCCTCATCATCCTCGACATCTTCGTCCATGTCAGCTTCATCCTGCATGTCGTCTATGCGAATTTGACCAGGCGGATAATACAATTTGAGATTCGATGCATTAAATGTTTTTTCGATAGTACCGTCCATACTTCTGACCTTGTAGGAATTGTTCCCATAATCGTGAACAACTTTGTACGGTCCGACATACAGCTCCGCAAACTTATGATAAAAGCGCGCCGGCGCGTCAGACGTAGCGGGTCTCTTAACTAAGATTAGTTCGTTTATCCGAAGTGGGCGGTGAAATCGTTTATTTCGTGACCTGCGCGAGCGTTTCTCAGCTTGAGCCTTCATCTTCTCTGCTGTGTTACGGACACACATCTCAGGTGACGGTCTGGGGTCATTGGGACAAGGAATAATCCCATGCCAAGGCCGGTTAGGGTATTCGTTACAATGGACCACCATTGGTATCGCACCAGTTGATTCATGACGTGTGGAGTTTATACTGTCCGTAATTATAGGAATTACGTCCATCCACTTCCAGTGTTCTTTAGATATATATATACGACAGTATTTAGCTACCTCACGCATGATCCTTTCGCTGGGGTTAGATTCGGGATGTCGCACCGAACTCAGGACGTGTTTAACTTCCAGCTTCTCTAGTTCTCTCTTGAACGTAGGTGATGTAAACTGCGGCCCATGGTCGCTCAATATGCTTTGAGGTTTACCCATCTTCGGTATAATCTTGTTCTTTATCTGGTACAGAGCAGACCCGGTATTCGCTTTCTGTAACATATCGCCATATGCCACATATTATTATGAACAACACACAGGGTTCATAAAAAATGGATTATTGCATGTAGGAGGAAAATGGCTGTTAGGAAGCTATACCGCGCCTAGTTAGAGTGAAGTCGGTACCAAGCATGGATAGACGGACATTTTTCGACGTGTAGGCGCGGAGATTCTGTCCACTGGTTAACATTTTCAACCAACCACGAGCTGGAGTGGGGATAACCGAGCTTCCGGAGCTGGCAAACTGCAAGCGAAATGGAGACAACTTGACCCAACCTGGTATAAAATTTCATTGGAATCTGTCAGAAGATATCCGTCACGGAGCCATATTCCACAGTTTATTCATATGGAGAAAACGAGACTTGAATTGTCATATGCCTGTGAATAATAACATTGCATAATTATGCCTGTTTCATGTGTATTACGTTCAAACCGATAGCCTGGTTTGAAACTGTTTTGGTTGTGGGACCGGAAGGCGAGGATTTACGAGGCGAAGTTCTTTGGCAGGACGGAGGAAAGTGGTTGAAAAGGAACTTGGAAAGGGGAAGCCGCGCCATGTTAGAAGCTCAGTTTGTTTTAATTCATGTAAAAAAAACAATGATCTGATCAGTTACCTCTGCCTAAAACATTCGTAATTGAGTAGACACCAAGGTGCGGGATGGTGATAAAGGCTCTGAGTTGCTAATCTTTGACTGTGAGTGATCCATTCGTTATTTGCGATTAATCTCACGCATGTGCTTTACTTTATTAGCAATAAACGTTCCGGGTCGCGCGTGCGGTTCGCGGGTATGGCGAGTGCGTTTCGTAATTAATTTTGCCGCTGTGAAAGACTGATATCTGCCCGGGCTTTGTGCCCTTAATTTAATGGTGCATAATTTGAACTATAAATTTTCACGCAGGTTGTAGCTAATCGCAGCCTATCATTAAGGGCGGAATCTATGTGCACGAGCACTACTAAGCGGTGAAGAAGACGAGTTCCAGTACGACCACATTGCAGGGGGTTCCGGCACCTTCAGGACAATCATGGCCGCCATTGGATTCCAAAGGATGATGCTTCAAATCCAGGAGACCGCTGCTATGTCAGGCTAAGGCCTGGATGACAATAGCGGTCATGTGAGCGCCGCTGGTGGTACCTGTCGTCAAAGCTAAGTTTTCTAATGTCCTTTAGCATGCTGTAGTCATCAAAGATACACTAGGCAGATTAGACTTTTCATGTAAATAATTTTTAATTCAGTTTTGAATGTCAGCCCGTGGAGGCTTTTGTTTACTTAAATTTTTATTAACGTAAATATGTTCAGAGCTAAGTGCATGATATAGCTTGGGACGTTTGCATTTAAGTTAGATAGATGGGTTTAAAGGGATGAGATAGCGTAGATACAGGTGTGTTGTAGTTTAGTTTTATATTTATTTTTGTCTTTCAATTGTGCGCTTCACGTTATTTCATTTGTGGTAGAGAATCGATATCTAGAGTCCTCACACGGCCATGAAGCTATTTGCCTCTAATGTCGCGCGGGTACGAGCTTAGGTTTACAGAATTAGAACAGGGGCTTTTCCTTGGTTTTATTATCGGTGCATGCGGCATGTTTTTTTTTTTTTCAGACGCCCCCAATATGATGCGCAGCAGAGTTGTGATCAACGTTGATTTAATTAAGATCTGTAATATGCAGGGAAAGCAGATTCTTGGGACCATTTAGGGTCGAACCTACGGTATATGTGGTATGAGGCTAGAGATGCCCATGTAATGATAAATGAATGGCCTAATCTAGGAGAGATAACCTAGGGAATGTAGCGGAGTGGGCAGAGGCGCCTTTTGGAGTTGGTTACGTTAAGGGTCGAACTCTAGATACGTTGAGTCAGAGGCCAGTGGAGCCCGTGAGGGCTCGTGAAGCCAAATATGTTGGTGATAGGAAGGAAGCCGTATCTATTTGCTGGAATCGAATCAGTATGTGCGAAATACCCAGTTCTTATTGGTGCCACTTGAAAGCGAGAGCTGGGCTTTATAATTCTGAATGAGTTTCGTCTCGAGTGTGCAGAGATTTCTGCCTGCCAGGGCTAAGTTTTGCTTGTGCTAGCCAGCGTTAGATAAAGAGGGGTCCAGCTGAGGCCTGGTCACCCTGTCAAGGACGATGTTATGTGCGAGACCGCTAGTTCCAAGAATCATGCAGCCCCTTGCTAGCCAGCATCGATGGTTTTTGTCTGTAACAGCTGCGTGTATGAAACCTGCCCGCGAAGAAACTGAGAGTGGAATACGGAAGTATTTGTCCCGGGCTCGGCGCAACATGACAACGCCCACCTATCGGAATTTTTATCCCGATATATTTACCATGCAGTGCATACTTTTATTTATTCACAGGTATCTGGAGTGTGTGATTTTATATTTCTGTTTGTCTATTTTTTATGCCATGTGTCGAAGTGTTGTATATATAACCAACGTTGATTAATATTTTTTTTTATTTAGCTCGTAAGCTAAATTTCTGGTCGACGGTCTTTTGAACCGGTCTAATTTGCATATGGCTAGGGACCATATTTAGAATCTGTGGTTTTGGATTGGGGTGTAATGCGATGCCTGAACCAGACATGTTTGTTGTTTTTTTTAAAATCCGAATTGGTCTGTTTCGGAGTGTGTATATATCGCGTTTAATTTGCCTATGAGTGTATTATTTGATAATATGGCATCATTGAGACAGTTTATATATTGCAGCCCTCGGGCATGGGCTTAGAAAACTTGGCCGCGGCACAAACCATTTGAATGTAACATCATCGAAGTATTCAGTTTTTTTCTTTTTTTTAAATTACTTTGTTTGATCATTATCGGGCGATACCCGAATTTTATGTTACTTGTGTTAATCTTTTGATGTATGGTCGCTCGTAGAGCGACACATTTTTCTTTCTGTTTGATCCTTTAGAGGTCGTCTTTTCAATTTTCATTTTTAAAATCTAGTTTGAGTTTAGTGTGATTGACATTTATGTTTTAGCCGAATAAATCCATCTCATCCCTTATATGTTGCGTTCTTATTCACTAAATAATGTAATCGTAACTCCTGTCCATATACTTTTCCAGTATAGTTATGTTTGAGATTTTTTTTCTTGTAGCCTATTTTACCGAACGTACCACGCGCATCTTACCGCTGAGTTTAGCCCCATTTTCGGACAGGATACGGTTCATTATATGGCGTCCCGACGTGAGGCCTGAGTTTGTTGTTTGGGCAATGTTTATACCCACTATCGGGCCACTATTATGCGTCACTATATTTTGGCAATTCAATATAGGCTTTGTTAGGAAGATTTTGGTTCGAAAGCTGGAAATGACCAAGTGGTCAGGCATTTAATTATTAAAGTAAGATGTAGGGAATTTCGAACCGGACGCATTATCTGGCAGCCTAGCGTGTTAGACGACTTATGTCTGAAGTCCTTAGATTCGATGATACTTGTGTTGGTATACGGATATAAAGGGCGAGGTTTCTAATGAAATCGTATATTCAGGAGATTCAGTAATTCCTAAATATATAAGTTCACGTCAGGTTTAAATCGGCAGTTGACTGTTGTAATTTTGAAGTACTAGATATGAAATGAATAAGAACCCTATAGCCGATCAATAAGGCATGTCGAAGCAACAGTGTGGCTCAGTGGGAGTCCGAGAACAATAAAATGTCTTCTCATAGATGAGGTAAAAACGGACGATGACGTACCCATCAGGTATAGATCGCCGGTGACATAGCCTATGCATTTTTTTAAAGAAAAATTCATAGCCAGTTAGGTAGTTTGGTTTCGATTAGAATAAGCTAGGGACGCGAGAGGACCTCAATCTCGTATGAATCTAGGTAACGATAGTTGCATTAAGATCAAAGATTTGGGGCATATAAACCACTGTTCGGGATATATTAGCCTCGAGTTGGAGATATATTGCAAACATGGTTACGTGCTGGTGTCTAGCATTTTGATTTGGGCCCAAAACTAGGAGCCTATTTTCTCATAATATATTTGGGGCCACCAATGAATAAATTTGTTCCAAATTGTTGTTTAAATTCGGTACTACTGACTTTACCGCGAATGCTTAAAACATAGATGGATTTCCATAGGCAGTTTCTGACTTGGCGAGTTATGGAGCCAGGGTGCTTGCAGTTTTTGATTAACGTAAATGACGGAAACTGAGAATTAAGGTAAATTATGATACAGGGATACTTGGATGTTACATTCAAACCAGTTGCGGCGGGAGCAGACCGCAACGTCACTCTATATACGCATTAGTATGGCAATTACTTTGGCCGATTTATTGGCGCGGATGAACTTGGAAGCGGAGAAGGCAGAGAAACGCGAACAAGAAGCCGAGAAACGTCAGTTAGAACACATGAACGAACTCACAAATAGGATGGACTTAATGGCAATCGAGGCCGAGAGACGTGAAAAGGACGCTGAGAAACGTGAGCAGGAAGCTAGGGATGAACTTAAGGCTGAAATTTGTAAGGTAGCGGAGAAAACTGACGTGTTAGCGGACAAGATAGATAACGTAGAAAAATGTTGTATAGAGGGCATGGACAGGCTGGAGAAAAGACTAGATGAGGTCGAAAGTAAGACACAGGAACAGGTCACGAAAATAAGAAATTCTGTTGAGGAATTATCCGGCAAAGTGGCGGAAAATACGGTTAGGACTGAGAAACGTCTGGAGGAGGTCACCGTTAGCTTAGACGAGGCTCGAACCGAGATCGGATTGAACCGGAGCGCCATCGACAAGTTAAGCGGAGATACGGAAACCAGATTCGAGAATATGGCCATGGAGATTAGTAATCAAGTAGCCGCGGCACAGAAACAGACAGAAGAGAAAGTAGAAAATGCGATGAAGGAAAGGCAACGGAAAACCGAGACTGAGATGAGAAAATGGGAAGAAAGACTACGTCAGGAGGTCGTGGATGAAGTGGATACCAAAGGGGACGAAATTAAGAAGATGATATTGGCAGACCGCGAGGCAGTCAGAGCAAATAATCAAGAAATAGGAAATAGCGTCGAGGCTTGGGCTGAAGTTAGTCACAAGAATCAAACAAAATTAGTTACGGTAGAGAAAGAATTAAGACACATGAAGGACAAGCTAGAATTGCTGGATTTGAGGACAGATAAGGAACTTTCCAAAATTAAGGGGACAATTCACCATCAGAGCTTGGAAAGAGAACCGAGTCAAGCGAGTGAACCCCCGATGCTGAGCGAGTTACTACACTTGCCCAGACCTGAAGAGCGTACTTCAACTCCGAACGTACATGGAGGTACACCAGTGTACAATATTCTACGCACAGCGGAAGATAAACCGCGGAAGTTCAGTGGGATGGAGGACAGGACCCCACGAGCTTTTCTCAGGGAGATGGAGGATTACATGTCAGACTGTAGGATCCCACCCGAGAGAAGACTGCGCACTGTCGAAAAATTCTTGTGTGATTCTGCCCTGGAGTGGATGACAGCGTTTCGGTACACGTTCACTACCTACGAAGAATTTAAGGTAGCATTTCTTCGAAAATTCTGGGACGTGGCGACGCAGCAGGGATTACGCATGGAGTTGAATTCTAGGAAGTATCCAGCTACACTTCCAACCAAGTTTTCTCAGTATTTCATTTCGCAAGTGATAAAATTCAGGGACCTGGACGTGCCACCGACAGAGAGCGAGATGATAGCAGCCATCTCAAGACAGCTACCGATTGAAGTACAACGAACACTTATCGCTGCTAATGTAAAAACTGCGGCAGAGGCAGAAATTACATTGAGGCAGTTGGATCAAACCTCGAACCAGGGACATCCTAGGATTCGGCACGCTGAAGCCATCCACACCATTGGTTTAGGTGAAGATGACGGCACACCGCCTAAGACGAGAAAAGGTTGCGAGAGACAGAGCTCTGGGACCCAAACGACTTCACGTCAAGCAAAATGCGAAGAGAGGGAACTGCGGAAAACGTATTGGCAGCCGAATAACAGAATGGAAGAAAGGCCAGGTAGGCGATTTAATTGGAATAGGGGCGAGTTGAGAGGAAGGAATTTCCCTCCTGGAAACAGTGGAAGAACGTATAGATATAAATACGGTAACTTCGCGGGACAGAGGCGTCCATATTATCGCTGGGATGAAAGGGACGACCGCAATGGTAGAAACGGAGGAAATTTTCGACCTGATTACCAGCAAAGGAACAGAGATTCGCGTAGATATGTAGAACAGTTACGGGACAAACAACAGGGGGAAGCTAAGTGGAAAGAGGCTATCCAGGGAACAGCTGAGGATCAGTGTCACGGAGCTGAAAGCCTACAGTACCGCGATCATCATCAAAATAAACAAGGTCATGGCCTGAACCGCAACGCTCCAGAATATAACGTTAGTGGCGGAGCGTCTAGAAAAACTCCACAAATTTAAAACATGCAAGATGAAACCGACATGGGCGAAGATGTCGAGGATGATGAGGAAGATATGGAAGAAGAGGAGAACGTTATTAATGAAGCAGAAGAAGAAGAAGCTCCGGAGGAAGTAAATGTTGTAGCAAATGAGGATTCAGAACACCTTCAAGTAGAAACATGCAATGGCTGTGATGGAAACCAGAGGAAATTTCAAGCACTTTTAGAAGTATACTTTCAATTCAGGAAGGAAAGGGAGCACCTCCTGGAAGATAACCAGAGCTTGCGACTCGAGAAGCAGTTGAAGTTATGATGAAAAAAATACATTGCACGTATTTTTTTCTTCGGGTTGGCAGGAGAATGTAACATATCGCCATATGCCACATATTATTATGAACAACACACAGGGTTCATAAAAAATGGATTATTGCATGTAGGAGGAAAATGGCTGTTAGGAAGCTATACCGCGCCTAGTTAGAGTGAAGTCGGTACCAAGCATGGATAGACGGACATTTTTCGACGTGTAGGCGCGGAGATTCTGTCCACTGGTTAACATTTTCAACCAACCACGAGCTGGAGTGTGGATAACCGAGCTTCCGGAGCTGGCAAACTGCAAGCGAAATGGAGACAACTTGACCCAACCTGGTATAAAATTTCATTGGAATCTGTCAGAAGATATCCGTCACGGAGCCATATTCCACAGTTTATTCATATGGAGAAAACGAGACTTGAATTGTCATATGCCTGTGAATAATAACATTGCATAATTATGCCTGTTTCATGTGTATTACGTTCAAACCGATAGCCTGGTTTGAAACTGTTTTGGTTGTGGGACCGGAAGGCGAGGATTTACGAGGCGAAGTTCTTTGGCAGGACGGAGGAAAGTGGTTGAAAAGGAACTTGGAAAGGGGAAGCCGCGCCATGTTAGAAGCTCAGTTTGTTTTAATTCATGTAAAAAAAACAATGATCTGATCAGTTACCTCTGCCTAAAACATTCGTAATTGAGTAGACACCAAGGTGCGGGATGGTGATAAAGGCTCTGAGTTGCTAATCTTTGACTGTGAGTGATCCATTCGTTATTTGCGATTAATCTCACGCATGTGCTTTACTGTCCGAAAATGGGGCTAAACTCAGCGGTAAGATGCGCGTGGTACGTTCGGTAAAATAGGCTACAAGAAAAAAAAATCTCAAACATAACTATACTGGAAAAGTATATGGACAGGAGTTACGATTACATTATTTAGTGAATAAGAACGCAACATATAAGGGATGAGATGGATTTATTCGGCTAAAACATAAATGTCAATCACACTAAACTCAAACTAGATTTTAAAAATGAAAATTGAAAAGACGATCTCTATAGGATCAAACAGAAAGAAAAATGTGTCGCGCTACGAGCGACCATACATCAAAAAATTAACACAAGTAACATAAAATTCGGGTATCGCCCGATAATGATCAAACAAAGTAATTTTTAAAAAAAGAAAAAAACTGAATACTTCGATGATGTTACATTCAAATGGTTTGTCGCCGCGGCCAAGTTTTCTAAGCCCATGCCCGAGGGCTGCAATATATAAACTGTCTCAATGATGCCATATTATAAAATAATACACTCATAGGCAAATTAAACGCGATATATACACACTCCGAAACAGACCAATTCGGATTTTAAAAAAAACAACAAACATGTCTGGTTCAGGCATCGCATTACACCCCAATCCAAAACCACAGATTCTAAATATGGTCCCTAGCCATATGCAAATTAGACCGGTTCAAAAGACCGTCGACCAGAAATTTAGCTTACGAGCTAAATAAAAAAAAATATTAATCAACGTTGGTTATATATACAACACTTCGACACATGGCATAAAAAATAGACAAACAGAAATATAAAATCACACACTCCAGATACCTGTGAATAAATGAAAGTATGCACTGCATGGTAAATCTATCGGGATAAAAATTCCGATAGGTGGGCGTTGTCATGTTGCGCCGAGCCCGGCACAAATACGTCCGTATTCCACTCTCAGTTTCTTCGCGGGCAGGTTTCATACACGCAGCTGTTACAGACAAAAACCATCGATGCTGGCTAGCAAGGGGCTGCATGATTCTTGGAACTAGCGGTCTCGCACATAACATCGTCCTTGACAGGGTGACCAGGCCTCAGCTGGACCCCTCTTTATCTAACGCTGGCTAGCACAAGCAAAACTTAGCCCTGGCAGGCAGAAATCCCTGCACTCTCGAGACGAAACTCATTCAGAATTATAAAGCCCAGCTCTCGCTTTCAAGTGGCACCAATAAGAACTGGGTATTTCGCACATACTGATTCGATTCCAGCAAATAGATACGGCTTCCTGCCTATCACCAACATATTTGGCTTCACGAGCCCTCACGGGCTCCACTGGCCTCTGACTCAACGTATCTAGAGTTCGACCCTTAACGTAACCAACTCCAAAAGGCGCCTCTGGCCACCCCGCTACATTCCCTAGGTTATCTCTCCTAGATTAGGCCATTCATTTATCATTACATGGGCATCTCTAGCCTCATACCACATATACCGTGGGTTCGACCCTAAATGGTCCCAAGAATCTGCTTTCCCTGCATATTAAAGATCTTAATTAAATCAACGTTGATCACAACTCTGCTGCGCACCATATTGGGGGCGTCTAAAAAAAAAACATGCCGCATGCACCGATAATAAAACCAAGGAAAAGCCCCTGTTCTAATTCTGTAAACCTAAGCTCGTACCCGCGCGACATTAGAGGCAAATAGCTTCATGGCCGTGTGAGGACTCTAGATATCGATTCTCTACCACAAATGAAATAACGTGAAGCACACAATTGGGAACATGCATCATTTTCAAAAATATTTTTTTTGAAAAGTACACCAATGAAATAGTACGTAAACGTATTACATTGTGGTATGTTGCCTTGTTTTATACCATTAAAAAAATATTTAATAGTGCCTTTCCGCAAGGCGAGTGAAACGGCCTCTGACGTAAGCGGCGCGCTGTGACGTCACGATCCAGTACCGCATGGAGCTCTACCAGCCGTTGTGCATCAGCCGTTGCTAAAAGCCGATTGTTTATTACTCATGATCGCGAATAACTTCGAAATGACAGAAGAAAGGTTCAAAACAGCACAGTCAGACAATCTACCATGTGTAGATGTCATCATTCTTGAAAAATGTGACTTTTGTGGCCGCAGAAATTAGCGGATAACAAGCAAGTTTGTAAGTGGCGTCTTTTATATACGTGCAATATACTGTAACCCATAGTATTAGGATAACAACGAACCTAGATAGATATCACATCACTTTCAACATTTCCTTCTAGACTGATTCCCCTATTAAAGAATAACATTACATTTTCGGGCTTTCAGCATTAGTAAAGTAAGAAATCGGATTTCAGCACTAACATAAACATATAGGTAGCATTATAGTACTAGTCCGCTTCTGTGATGTAGTGGTTAATGTGTGCCACTCCCGGAGGCCCGGTTTCGATTCCCGGCTCTGCCATGAAAGTTGAAAACAAATAGTACGAGGGTTGGAACGGGGTCTACTCAGCCTCGGGAGGTCAACTTAGTAGAAGGGTTTCGAATCGCACCTCAGCCATCCTCGAAGTGGTTTTTCGTATTTTCCTACTTCTCCTCCAGGCACCTAAGGCCACGGCCGTTTCCTTCCCTCTTCCTTGTCTATCCCTTCCGATCCTCCCATCCTCCAACAAGGCCCCTGTTGAGCATAACAGGTGAGGCCGCCTGGGCGAGGTAATGGCCCTCCTCACCAGTTTCATCACCATACTCAAAGTCTCACGTTCCAGGACACTGCCCTTGAAGTGGTAGAGGTGAAATCCCTCGCTGAGTCCGAGAGAAAACCAACCCTGAAGGATAAACTGATTAAGAAAGAAGAAAGAAGGAAAGAAAGAAAGAAAGATCATAGTACTGTAGGTCTATAACCTATCATTTCTGAAAAAATATATATTTATGGTTGGGGCAACTGGTCTACCCACTTCCGGGGCCCATGAAAGAGAATTAAATATCTTTGTGGAGGGAAAAAGTTAAACATGATAAAGATAAATATGACTTCATCTAGTTTTCACAAGTTGGGCTGAGTGGTTCAGACGGTTGAGGTGCTGGCCTTCTGACCCCAACTTGGCAGGTTCGATCCTGGTTCAGTCCGGTGGTAGTTGAAGGTGCTCAAATACGTCAGCCTCGTATCGGTAGATTTACTGGCACGTAAAAGAACTCCTTCAGGACTAAATTCCTGCACATCGGCGTCTCCGAAAATCGTAGAAGTAGTTAGCGGGGCGTGAAGCCAATAACATTAATTACATTTGGCTTTTAACAAGCTGAGCATATCAGGAAAGAAAAGTGTCCTGGTGACATTTTAGTCGCTCAATACAGGAATGTCTTTGGGTGCTGTGACTTTTACTTTTTGTTTTTTTTGTTTTTGCTGTTTGCTTTACGTCACACCGTCACATATAGGTCTTATGGCGACGATGGGACAGGAAAGGCCTAGGAATGGGAACAAAGCGGCCGTGGCCTTAGGTACAGCCTCAGCATTTGCCTGGTGTGAAAATGGGAAACCACGGAAAACCATCTTCAGGGCTGCCAGCAGTGGGGTTCAAAACCTTCTATCTCCCTGATGCTAGCTCACAGCTGCGCGCTCCTAACCGCACGGCCAACTCGCGCGGTATTTTTACCCTTCGGTTTATTGACTTGGCTTGTATAACCTAAAACTTAGGCTAAGTTGGATAATATTTTAAACACCTACATCACTATTTTCACCTGTGTGCAATTATGGTATTTATTTCATTAATATTATGATAATTATTATTATAATTGAGCATTGTTAACTTATAAGACCCCAACAAACAAGCATTGGTTTTGTGTAGAGTTATACATTTGTTAAATTCACGTTGTTTCCTTTCATGATGTACACGCCTATTCTTTGTTACATTATAGAGTATTTAGATATAGCCTAAATTTCTTTACCAATTAAGCTCATTAATAAAGACATACATAACTGTCCCATGCCAAGATATATTGGTAGAATTAGAGCTGTCAAAATGGTTCATAACCCCTTTGATTTATTATCTTGACATGGATCACCCAAAACATAGGTTAGGTTTGGAGAATACTTTAATAATCAGCATTATTTAATGCACTGTTTATTACTTTCATATTCCAAGATGTAATTGAAGCATTTAAATAAAGCATCATACATTAAAATTTAAAGTTTTACCACTAGAACAGCGGACATGGAAAAGTGATTTGAAAATTCAAACAAATTCATCTTACGTTAAAATCTTCAAAAAAATAAACTGTAGACTTTCCCGATATATCACCAGCATTTCTCCGGCTCGCCAAAATCCATTTCTCCCTAGTTTTAGCGTCTTTGGAACGTTTATAAACAATTTGTTTGGCATGGTATGCGATGTGCTATTGCACATCGGAACTCTACACCATTTATAAGTTTTCTGCCTCACTGTCTGCGCAGGATTCATTTTAAGTCTAAAATATACCACTCAGATTATTATCCGATGTATAGACCTCGAATTTAATCATACTAGACACTAACGTAAAGTAGAAATACGCGAAGTGTATCCTGCTTCTCACAGCGCACTATGTGTTATTTCGTCTGCTAATTCAGTCAACCTGTACGATGACGTCAGACCAATGAGATCGCGTACTTGCGTCACGTGACATTTTCGTAGATTTTTATCATGTTTGGAGTTATTATTTGTACATTCTGATCACATTTTTGAATTCTGCATGAAATTTTGAATCAGATTAGCATATTTTTAATTAAAACCCCGGATCATGCATGTTCCCTATTGAAAGACAAAAATAAATATAAAACTAAACTACAACACACCTGTATCTACGCTATCTCATCCCTTTAAACCCATCTATCTAACTTAAATGCAAACGTCCCAAGCTATATCATGCACTTAGCTCTGAACATATTTACGTTAATAAAAATTTAAGTAAACAAAAGCCTCCACGGGCTGACATTCAAAACTGAATTAAAAATTATTTACATGAAAAGTCTAATCTGCCTAGTGTATCTTTGATGACTACAGCATGCTAAAGGACATTAGAAAACTTAGCTTTGACGACAGGTACCACCAGCGGCGCTCACATGACCGCTATTGTCATCCAGGCCTTAGCCTGACATAGCAGCGGTCTCCTGGATTTGAAGCATCATCCTTTGGAATCCAATGGCGGCCATGATTGTCCTGAAGGTGCCGGAACCCCCTGCAATATGGTCGTACTGGAACTCGTCTTCTTCACCGCTTAGTAGTGCTCGTGCACATAGATTCCGCCCTTAATGATAGGCTGCGATTAGCTACAACCTGCGTGAAAATTTATAGTTCAAATTATGCACCATTAAATTAAGGGCACAAAGCCCGGGCAGATATCAGTCTTTCACAGCGGCAAAATTAATTACGAAACGCACTCGCCATACCCGCGAACCGCACGCGCGACCCGGAACGTTTATTGCTAATAAAGTAAAGCACATGCGTGAGATTAATCGCAAATAACGAATGGATCACTCACAGTCAAAGATTAGCAACTCAGAGCCTTTATCACCATCCCGCACCTTGGTGTCTACTCAATTACGAATGTTTTAGGCAGAGGTAACTGATCAGATCATTGTTTTTTTTTACATGAATTAAAACAAACTGAGCTTCTAACATGGCGCGGCCTCCCCTTTCCAAGTTCCTTTTCAACAACCTTCCTCCGTCCTGCCAAAGAACTTCGCCTCGTAAATCCTCGCCTTCCAGTCCCACAACCAAAACAGGTTCAAACCAGGCTATCGGTTTGAACGTAATACACATGAAACAGGCATAATTATACAATGTTATTATTCACAGGTATTATGACAATTCAAGTCTCGTTTTCTCCATACGAATAAACTGTGGAATATGGCTCCGTGACGGATATCATCTGACAGATTCCAATGAAATATTATACCAGGTTGGGTCAAGTTGTCTCCATTTCGCTTGCAGTTTGCCAGCTCCGGAAGCTCGGTTCTCCCCACTCCAGCACGTGGTTGGTTGAAAAAGTTAACCAGCGGACAGAACCTCCGCGCCTACACGTCGAAAAATGTCCGTCTATCCATGGCTTGGTACCGACTTCACTCTAACTAGGCGCAGTATAGCTTCCTAACAGCCATTTTCCTCCTACATGCAATAATCCATTTTTTTAATGAACCCTGTGTGTTACTCATAATGATATGTGGCATATGGCGATATGTTACATTCTCCTGCCAACCCGAAGAAAAAAAATACGTGCAATGTATTTTTTTCATCATAACTTCAACTGCTTCTCGAGTCGCAAGCTCTGGTTATCTTCCAGGAGGTGCTCCCTTTCCTTCCTGGATTGAAAGTATACATCTAAAAGTGCTTGCAATTTCCTCTGGTTTCCATCACAGCCATTGCATGTTTCTACCTGAAGGTGTTCTGAATCCTCATTTGCTACAACATTTACTTCCTCCGGAGCTTCTTCTTCTTCTTCTTCTTCTTCTTCTGCATCATCAATAACGTTCTCTTCTTCTTCCATATCTTCCTCATCATCCTCAACATCTTCGTCCATGTCAGCTTCATCTTGCATGTCTTAAATTTGTGGGTTTTTTCTAGACGCTCCGCCACTGACGTTATATTCTGGAGCGTTGGGATTTAGGCCATGACCTTGTTTATTTTGACGAAGATCGCTGTACTGTAGGCTCTCAGCTCCGTGACACTGATCCTCAGCTGTTCCCTGGATAGCCTCTTTCCACCTAGCTTCTCCCTGTTGTTTGTCCCGTAACTGTTCTACATATCTACGCGAATCTCTGTTCCTTTGCTGGTAATCAGGTCGAAAATTTCCTTCGTTTCTACAATTGCGGTCGTCCCTTTCATCCCAGCGATAATATGGACGCCTCTGTCCCGCGAAGTTACCGTATTTATATTTATACGCTCTTCCACTGTTTCCAGGAGGGAAATTCCTTCCTCTTAACTCGCCCCTATTCCAATTAAATCGCCTACCTGGCCTTTCTTCCATTCTGTTATTCGGCTGCCAATACGTTTTCCGCAGTTCCCTCTCTTCGCATTTTGCTTGACGTGAAGTCGTTTGGGTCCCAGAGCTCTGTCTCTCGCAACCTTTTCTCGTCTTAGGCGGTGTGCCGTCATCTTCACCTAAACCAATGGTGTGGATGGCTTCAGCGTGCCGAATCCTAGGATGTCCCTGGTTCGAGGTTTGATCCAACTGCCTCAATGTAATTTCTGCCTCTGCCGCAGTTTTTACATTAGCAGCGATAAGTGTTCGTTGTACTTCAATCGGTAGCTGTCTTGAGATGGCTGCTATCATCTCGCTCTCTGTCGGTGGCACGTCCAGGTCCCTGAATTTTATCACTTGCGAAATGAAATACTGAGAAAACTTGGTTGGAAGTGTAGCTGGATACTTCCTAGAATACAACTCCATGCGTAATCCCTGCTGCGTCGCCACGTCCCAGAATTTTCGAAGAAATGCTACCTTAAATTCTTCGTAGGTAGTGAACGTGTACCGAAACGCTGTCATCCACTCCAGGGCAGAATCACACAAGAATTTTTCGACAGTGCGCAGTCTTCTCTCGGGTGGGATCCTACAGTCTGACATGTAATCCTCCATCTCCCTAAGAAAAGCTCGTGGGGTCCTGTCCTCCATCCCACTGAACTTCCGCGGTTTATCTTCCGCTGTGCGTAGAATATTGTACACTGGTGTACCTCCATGTACGTTCGGAGTTGAAGTACGCTCTTCAGGTCTGGGCAAGTGTAGTAACTCGCTCAGCATCGGGGGTTCACTCGCTTGACTCGGTTCTCTTTCCAAGCTCTGATGGTGAATTGTCCCCTTAATTTTGGAAAGTTCCTTATCTGTCCTCAAATCCAGCAATTCTAGCTTGTCCTTCATGTGTCTTAATTCTTTCTCTACCGAAACTAATTTTGTTTGATTCTTGTGACTAACTTCAGCCCAAGCCTCGACGCTATTTCCTATTTCTTGATTATTTGCTCTGACTGCCTCGCGGTCTGCCAATATCATCTTCTTAATTTCGTCCCCTTTGGTATCCACTTCATCCACGACCTCCTGACGTAGTCTTTCTTCCCATTTTCTCATCTCAGTCTCGGATTTCCTTTGCCTGTCCTTCATCGCATTTTCTACTTTCTCTTCTGTCTGTTTCTGTGACGCGGCTACTTGATTACTAATCTCCGTGGCCATATTCTCGAATCTGGTTTCCGTATCTCCGCTTAACTTGTCAATGGCGCTCCGGTTCAATCCGATCTCGGTTCGAGCCTCGTCTAAGCTAACGGTGACCTCCTCCAGACGTTTCTCAGTCCTAACCGTATTTTCCGCCACTTTGCCGGATAATTCCTCAACAGAATTTCTTATTTTCGTGACCTGTTCCTGTGTCTTACTTTCGACCTCATCTAGTCTTTTCTCCAGCCTGTCCATGCCCTCTATACAACATTTTTCTACGTTATCTATCTTGTCCGCTAACACGTCAGTTTTCTCCGCTACCTTACAAATTTCAGCCTTAAGTTCATCCCTAGCTTCCTGCTCACGTTTCTCAGCGTCCTTTTCACGTCTCTCGGCCTCGATTGCCATTAAGTCCATCCTATTTGTGAGTTCGTTCATGTGTTCTAACTGACGTTTCTCGGCTTCTTGTTCGCGTTTCTCTGCCTTCTCCGCTTCCAAGTTCATCCGCGCCAATAAATCGGCCAAAGTAATTGCCATACTAATGCGTATATAGAGTGACGTTGCGGTCTGCTCCCGCCGCAACTGGTTTGAATGTAACATCCAAGTATCCCTGTATCATAATTTACCTTAATTCTCAGTTTCCGTCATTTACGTTAATCAAAAACTGCAAGCACCCTGGCTCCATAACTCGCCAAGTCAGAAACTGCCTATGGAAATCCATCTATGTTTTAAGCATTCGCGGTAAAGTCAGTAGTACCGAATTTAAACAACAATTTGGAACAAATTTATTCATTGGTGGCCCCAAATATATTATGAGAAAATAGGCTCCTAGTTTTGGGCCCAAATCAAAATGCTAGACACCAGCACGTAACCATGTTTGCAATATATCTCCAACTCGAGGCTAATATATCCCGAACAGTGGTTTATATGCCCCAAATCTTTGATCTTAATGCAACTATCGTTACCTAGATTCATACGAGATTGAGGTCCTCTCGCGTCCCTAGCTTATTCTAATCGAAACCAAACTACCTAACTGGCTATGAATTTTTCTTTAAAAAAATGCATAGGCTATGTCACCGGCGATCTATACCTGATGGGTACGTCATCGTCCGTTTTTACCTCATCTATGAGAAGACATTTTATTGTTCTCGGACTCCCACTGAGCCACACTGTTGCTTCGACATGCTTTATTGATCGGCTATAGGGTTCTTATTCATTTCCTATCTAGTACTTAAAAATTACAACAGTCAACTGCCGATTTAAACCTGACGTGAACTTATATATTTAGGAATTACTGAATCTCCTGAATATACGATTTCATTAGAAACCTCGCCCTTTATATCCGTATACCAACACAAGTATCATCGAATCTAAGGACTTCAGACATAAATCGTCTAACACGCTAGGCTGCCAGATAATGCGTCCGGTTCGAAATTCCCTACATCTTACTTTAATAATTAAATGCCTGACCACTTGGTCATTTCCAGCTTTCGAACCAAAATCTTCCTAACAAAGCCTATATTGAATTGCCAAATGATAGTGACGCATAATAGTGGCCTGATAGAGGGTATAAACATTGCCCAAACAACAAACTCAGAGTGGAATACGGAAGTATTTGTCCCGGGCTCGGCGCAACATGACAACGCCCACCTATCGGAATTTTTATCCCGATAGATTTACCATGCAGTGCATACTTTTATTTATTCACAGGTATCTGGAGTGTGTGATTTTATATTTCTGTTTGTCTATTGTTTTATGCCATGTGTCGAAGTGTTGTATATATAACCAACGTTGATTAATATTTTTTTTTTATTTAGCTCGTAAGCTAAATTTCTGGTCGACGGTCTTTTGAACCGGTCTAATTTGCATATGGCTCGGGACCATATTTAGAATCTGTGGTTTTGGATTGGGGTGTAATGCGATGCCTGAACCAGACATGTTTGTTGTTGTTTTTTTAAATCCGAATTGGTCTGTGTCGGAGTGTGTATTTATCGCGTTTAATTTGCCTATGAGTGTATTATTTGATAATATGGCATCATTGAGACAGTTTATATATTGCAGCCCTCGGGCATGGGCTTAGAAAACTTGGCCGCGGCGACAAACCATTTGAATGTAACATCATCGAAGTATTCAGTTTTTTCTTTTTTTTTAAATTACTTTGTTTGATCATTATCGGGCGATACCCGAATTTTATGTTACTTGTGTTAATCTTTTGATATATGGTCGCTCGTAGCGCGACACATTTTTCTTTCTGTTTGATCCTTTAGAGGTCGTCTTTTCAATTTTCATTTTTAAAATCTAGTTTGAGTTTAGTGTGATTGACATTTATGTTTTAGCCGAATAAATCCATCTCATCCCTTATATGTTGCGTTCTTATTCACTAAATAATGTAATCGTAACTCCTGTCCATATACTTTTCCAGTATAGTTATGTTTGAGATTTTTTTTTCTTGTAGCCTATTTTACCGAACGTACCACGCGCATCTTACCGCTGAGTTTAGCCCCATTTTCGGACAGGATACGGTTCAATGTGTCGTCAACAATAAGTGGAGATTCAATTTAAATTTATATTTTCAATCTTGACCAACCTACAATCAGTTCAAATCTCCACTTATTGTTGACGACACATCCTGTCACCAGACACGATACGTCAAGTACTTAATATGATATAGGGGTCACATAAACCCCGATTTGCAATCCTCTTCACCGAAAAGAAGATCCATTTTAGTTTTGGACATTTTCCATATTAAATAGATTAGGACCAAAAAACTTTACTGTATTGATTTATGTTTGTATATATTGTATATAATGTATATGTTGTATATAGTGTATATATTAGTATGTTTATATTAGTTAAAAAGGTCCCAAACCTTGACCTAAAGGTTGTTTACAGGCTGAAGATGCCCAAAATAATGGGTGAAACATGTACCTGACCAAATGAGTCTACATAAAATCATGTAGATAATAACCACATTAAACGTGGAAAGTATTGAATAGGTTGTTTTTTATTTAATTATCCTTGATATCTATGCCTAACGTCATCTTCAATACGGAACAATAATGAGAGTTGTTACTTGTAACATCGAAGTTGTCACGCGGGTAGCCTAATGAAAAAAAGGACTTTCTCGCACACGATAGCTTACGCCGTACGATTATTTTATTAAATTTGTTATTTTGAAACATCAATTTTCTATCAGCTTCAAGTCACCGGGTAATTATGTAGTTAATTACAATGTAAACAAGTACTAAAATCTATTGCTGGAACCTGTCACAGTTAGACACAGTAATCAACGTAAAGAGAAGCCTTCAAATTTAAAAGCAAAATATTGAATTTGTATTCGCTGACCAGGTTACGATTATCCAATACGTATATGTACACAGAATGTCTCAAACTTTTTGGGTCAAACTGAAACAGTTGATAGCGGGTCCACAACCGATTATATTGAGATGGTCGGAAATGCATCTTTATTGCGTTATTGACATGCACAGCGTACACAGCATAATAACAACGTAGCTCATAGTAATTGTTCAAAGTAACGACCGCCTGTCTCAATGCATGCAAGGCAACGGCGCATGAAGTTCTGTCGCATTCTTTCAAAGATCCCTGATATCGGTTGTATCTGGAGATAGCCAGCTTGGACCCTAGCAAGTGGGTCTTCATCCATATCTACGGGGGTTTCATGTACCAACGACTAGACGTAACCTCAGGGGAGAAGTCCAGAGGTGTGAGATCCGACTATTGCGATGGCCATGGGACAGGACCTTCGCTTCCAATCCAACGATGAGGGTGTATGTGTTGTACAGGTGCTCGCGTACATTAACATCGAAGTAGGCTGGTGCACTCTCGTGCTGAAGCCACAACCTATCGCAGCCAACAAATGGTACAGTCTCCATAAACTGTGGCAGCACATCTCCCAGGATCGCCAGGTAACATGATCAGCCAGACAACAAATAAGGTCCTATAAGGTGGTCATGGGTGTACGCTGTTCATCACCCGCTGCTTTTTCCAGTGTACAGCAGACACCCAGGATCGTTGCGAGAGTGCGGCAGAACTGTTTGCGCCGTTGCAATATATGCATTGAGACTGGCTGTCGTCACTTTGAACAATTAATATGAACTGAGTTGTTGTTGTTATGCGTTGTACGCCCTGCATGTCCATAACACAATAAATGAGCTTTTTCAACCATTGGTTCCTATCTCAATCTAATCGGTTGTGGACACGCTATCACCTGTTTTAGTTTGACCCAAATGGTTTGAGACACCCTGTATATGATTCTACCAAGATGAGAGGATCCTTCGTGGCTCAGGTGGCAGCGCGCCGGCCTCTTACCGCTGGGCGCCGTGGTTCAAATCCCGGTCCCTCCATGTGAGATTTGTGATGGACAAAGCTGAAGCAGGACAGGTTCTTCTGCGGGTACTTCGGTTTTCTCTGTCGTATTTCATTCCAGCAACACTCTCCAATCTCATTTTCTTTTATCTGCCAGTCATTACTCATTGCCCCAGAGGAGTAACACAGGCTTCGGCAGCTGGCACAATTTCTATCCTCGCCGTTAGATGGGGGCTTCATTCATTCCATTCCTGACCCGGTCGAATGACTGGACACAGGCAGTGGATTTTCAATTTCACCAAAAGATGTGGAAGTATGAACAAGATGCAGACACGTCGAGTGGAATGTGATGATAGGCATCTATTCCCCGTCTGAAACTGGACATTTAAGGGTAAAAATTATTATTGACAGTAATAATTCCGTGTCGTTACTGCTCTATTGATGGAGATGTGGATGCAGTGTGTGCAATAACTTCTGATATTGTAATATTGTGAAATACTGGTGGAGTATCTGCCGAGTCATTGCTACGTCATCGTGAGCATTTAGCGATGAGCTCACTTTCTTGGAGATACCTAGGATGCCGCCGGCGGTTTCACCATAGGGTGTAACATTTGTCACGAGGTGGGAGTAGATCATAGTTATTCCTGGAGATTGCGTAGGTGTGTCAACCGAAGTCTATATAAGGTGGCTGTATATTGTAGCGTCAGTCATTATTCAATTGGAAGGAGAGGCAACAGTTGGTCGGAGAGTCATTGAGTGAACGAGATGGAGAGGCCTCAGTCGGTCATTAGTCATTAGTTAAACGGAAGGTGAACAGTGAAGGAGTCAAATGGATGAGTGGACAGTGAGGGAGTCAATTGAAAGGAGATACCTCAGCCAGTCAGTTAGTTGTGTTCGAAGGTTAGGCTTCCCATGAAGTCATATAGGACAGACTTACCAAGAAGTCACTAGGATGGAGAAGAAGCAGTCACATGGATACTATCACCAACTTAGGCTTGACACATCTACAGTAAACACCAGATCAAAGGAATACGTCGTAATTACACTCAAAGCGTTGAAGGTACAGTCAAGTGAACCAGTGAGGGATAAATTTCGTGTATTATTGTTTAATGTCCAGTCAAGAAGAATTCAAATTCATGCCTAGTTTCTTTCAGTTGCAATGTCATAATTTCGTATTGTCATCTGTTTTATCGCAGCAAGACTTACTATTTTTTCTATACAATTTAAAGTATATATTTTGTTCTGCCAAATTAATTTATCGTTTCATTTTTAGAGTAGAATCATATAACCTCAAATTTAATGGGGAAACCGAAGGCCAATCTACTTTTCTCAGAACTTATATGGTATGTTGTCAAAAGTAAGCTTATTACCCCACACCCTAGAGATAGTCGAGATTCTCATTCTATTATTGCTGCACTGAGTTGTACATGGCGCCCTTCAAATAACGTATGTGTAAGTAAGCAGGTAAGATCTGAGTAAAAGGTCCGACAATTGTGTATTTTATTTAATGAATATTAATTTTCATATCTTTTCATTTAAATGCAGTTTTATATTATTAATTTACTAAAGGAGTTAGGAAAAATTGCATTGCCATGATAACAGTATCATCCTCATATCTGATGTTGTTAATAACTTCCGCATATATCTTGATCCCACCATATTCTGGTAGCGTTTCCTTAAAAATTGCCTCAGAATAAATGTTAAACAAAAGAGGTGACAATACACAACCCTAACGGACACATTTCTGATATAAGCTTTTTGCTGAAGTTCCTTGTTCGGTTTTGACATCTGCAGTTAGATTCTAGAAAAGGTTACTGATTATGTGTTGATCATTACGGTCAATATCAATTGAACTCAGAATCTCCATCAGTTCTCCATGCTTGATACAATCAAATGCTTTTTTATAATCTATGAAACAAGCATAGACATCAACATCCATATTCCCTCATATCTGCATCATTACATTTAAGGAGAAGAATGCATCATGTGTACACGCATACACAGAAGTGGTGTCCCTACATCAACAATCAACACTGCTACACTCCAGTTCAGGAAAGGAGGGGAGGGAGTGAAGGGGTAGTTCTGAAGGCCACACCAATACTGGCAAGTGGAGAAGGGAGTGAAGGGGTATTACTGAAGGCCACACCAATACTGGCAAGCGGGGAAGGGAGTGAAGGGGTATTACTGAAGGCCACACCAATACTGGCAAGTGGGGAAGGGAGTAAAGGGATATTACTGAAGGCCACACCAATACTGGCAAGTGGGGAAGGGAGTGAAGGGGTATTACTGAAGGCCACACCAATACTGGCAAGTGGGGAAGGGAGTGAAGGGGTAGTGTTGAAGGCACAGTTATTGTATTGCTATGCATTCACCACTGTGCCCATTTCAGTAAGAACAGTCTTGTAGCGGGCTGTCTACCTGTAGTAACGCGGGTACCAAAACTAAACTGATTATATTCCATGTGCGCAATATAGAGAGCTAATTAAAGAAATAGGCACTTGACACACCTTTTTATTAATTTCTAGGAGGATTCAATGAACCGCTAAAAATATAGAATGCGCCACGGCTGGTTAGACCTACAAATGCACAGTTCAAAAATGTTAGGGAACATGTATTTTAACGTTTGGTATGTGAACGTTAATTTGGTAGATGGGGATCCAATGGTCGTACAGCATATCTTGAGATCTTAGCTACTCAGGGTATGTCAAATCGAAGTTATACTCTATATGTAGGCGTAGCCATGCATTAAACTGTCAGGTGACTCCTCAAATCAAAGTGAATAGCGGTGCGTCCGTGTGTCGTTGTGAGGTACACAGACCAGCGAGCTCACTTGAGCACGTTGTACGTAAACCAGCACATCCTATGAGAGGTTCAAGTCGCAAGGGCCGTCACTTTGATCCAGGAAGGATGGACTTTTCATCGTGTCGCTGTGGATCTCAATGTCTCTCCGTCAGTTATTCAACACTTGTGGAATTCCTAAAATCAGACAGGCCAATTCACAAGGAGGGTTGGACAAGGTCCTGGACGCAGGACAATCCCACATAATGACCGATGTCTGACCATCTGCGCGTTGCGGCGTCGTTCAGCAACTACCAGAGAACTGCAACAAGACCTCAGAAGGGTCACTGGAGTCACGGTGTCTGACCAGACAGTAAGGCACAGGTTAAGATAATTGTCCTTACGACCCAGACGTCCTGTTCGAGTGCCCCATTTAACGCAGCAACATCGCGCAGCTCGCCTTCTGCTTTGTCCGTACCCACGCCACGTCAACTGACGACTTCAACAGTGGAGACCTCTGTTGTTCACAGTCGAGGCAAGATTTCCCCCGACACAGCGTGATGGACGTGAACGTGTATGGAGACACTGTGGTGAGCAGTACTTGCCAAATGGTGTCCAGGAAGGCGACCATTCGGACAAGTTTCTGTGATGGTGTAGAGTGGCATCAGTATTGATGGCCGTACGGATATTGTCGTCGTCCGTGGAACATCGAGCAGATACTGCAACAGCATGTTTTGGTTGCTGCATACGGTGTTGGCCCTGCATTCGTACTCATGCGTGACAATGCCAGGGCTCATACAGCGCACATCACCAGAGCTGTCTTGCGAGAGCTGGGCATTCAAGAGATGAAATGGCCAGCAGTGAGTCCCGAACTTAATCTCATCGAGCATGTGTAGGATAGGCTTTACAGAAATGCTTGTGGGCGTCCTGTTCCACCACACACTCTCCAAGAGCTCGAACAGGCTCTGATTGAAGAATGGGACCTGATATCGCAACGTGACCTCCGTCGACTTATACGAAGCATGCCACGTAGGTGCCAAGCTGTGATAAATGCTCGTGGAGGACATACACCATACTGAAGCTCTCCATGTGTGATAAAAGTCCACCCTGAAGGACTCACTCTTGTTTTAGCCCCTATTCGGATATTTCCGTTTCTGTTCTGAAATTGAATGCGAATCTATCGATGTTCTTTTGTATACTTCAACGGTAAAGAATGAAGGTTTAGTTGGTAATATACCTGGGTGTGAGGTATTGTTTCGTGGAGCATGGCGTACGTTTGAAAACATGTTCCCCTAATTTTTTCGAACTGTGTGTATGATTTTGTCAGGATTATGTAAACCAAAAGCTAACAGTGTGTGATTGAATACCTACAGTAGGACTCTCAGTCTACAGACGGGCTAGTAGGGAAGGACAAGGTAAGTGAGAGAGAATAGCGTTCATTAGAATGTACTGCACTCCGACTGCCTAGAATTCACCACACTGCAGTGCTTTGACCTCTCATTAACATGACCACTCATGGCTGGACTCGCCCGTCGGGTAATGGACAGTGTCAGTGGCATTTAGTTTGCTTAGCTCCGAAATTGCGAGGTGAGAGTACTTGGTTGAATGTTCAAAGAAGTGACCTTCGGTCCAGAGAGCACTTATATCGATTCCTGCCCGGGCCAAAAGTTTTAAACTGCGTCTGGTTAGTTTCTCTATCATAGGATGTTGGATAGTTGTGTTCGTCTTAAAACACATTTACTGCAGAAATAACAACCACGGAAACATGCAATAATTAATCCATCCCTGCACATAGGATTAGCGACACTATAATCATCGGGTCATAAAATGGCCTAAACCCGTACAAAGTGCCGATCCCAGGTACTTAGGGAAGAGTCTGGGAAAAGAAAACGTGCGAGATCGTGAGAAATTAAATATTTACATTAATAAAAATTAAACTAGATTATTCTTTCTTTCTTTCTTTCTTTCTTTCTTTCTTTCTTTCTTTCTTTCCTTCTTTCTTTCTTTCTTTCTTAGTCAGTTCACTGTCCAGGGTTCGTTTTCTCTTAGACTCAGCGAGGGATCCCACCTCTACCGCCTCAAGAGCAGTGTCTTCGTGCGTGAGACATTTGGTTGGGGATACAACTGGGGAAGAAGAAGAGTACTTCGCCCAGGCAGCCTCATCTGCTATGCTCAACAGAGGCATTGTTGCGGATGGGAAGATTGGAAGGGATAGGAATGGAATTGGGAAGGAAGCAGATGTGGCCTTAATTAATTAGGTACCATCCCGTCATTTACCTCTAGAAGAAGTAGGAAACCACGGAAAACCACTTCGAGGATAGCTGAAATGGGATTCGAAACGCCTGTACTCAGTTGACCTCTAGAAGCTTAGTTAACCCCGTTCCAGCCGTCGTACCACTTTTTCAAATTTCGTAGCAGAGCCGGGATTCGAATCCGGGCCTCTGGATGTGGCAGCTAATCTCACTAACAACACCACAGAGGTGCACAAACAAGACGATTATAGGTAAACATTATTGCTACAATTGCATTTATCGCATTCCTTTATCTTCCTCCCAATAGTATTGAACCCATAATTCTACGATGAGAAAAATATTTTCTTTTTCTCAATATTTATTTCAAATCAGCAAGCTACTTTTATTTTTGAGGGCAGTCCTGTTGCGCTCCTAGAGCCTCGATGTCGCGTGGGAACGATCTCATCCGCGGCAGGCTCGTGAAATACCGTGACACCTCGGCGGACTTCGAGTGCGTGATAATTCTTCAAATTCACGGAATTCTGCGTAACGAGGGATTTTGGCAATAGAATAAATAAGGAAATAAATAATCTAAATTATTCTTAAACCCTACGTGAAGACAGAACCCCCAGGGTAAAACATAAATGCAGTTAAGCCTAAGTGCAAATCCGCGTCAGATCCGAGGACTAGCTCCACGTGCCAAGGTCAATGGATGAAGAAAACCCGCGAAACGCCCGGGCACCTGTTGCGAGTGTGGTAAAATTATGAGATTAACATCTAAAATAATCACAAGTCTGTCGGGAATTCTGGGACAAGTCTCACAAAAATCGGTCTATTGGACGCGAAATTAGCAGATTATGCAATTAAGCTGAGTAGTGTGTGTAGCGTCCCTCATAAGACTATAAAAGGAACCCCCCACTGCATATTTTTCAGTGTCGGTCTGGTTTTTGAAGCGGCGGTAGCTTACGCCCGTCGTCAGCAGAAAATTGTACCAGATTGATCTACATACAACTTAGTACATGTTCGTGGCTGAGGTCCACACATTCGGTTAGAAAGGGAAGGTGACAGAAAATTTCTGAACTTTTTCCGATAAACTGTGAAAGTATAGGCGTCTGTTAAAGTACACAGCAAATTTTATTGTATCACCTCATGTGCGTTTGAAAGTGGTAAGAGAGTTGGGAAGCTAGTCAGAGTAGTTCTGATTTCGTTATCTGTTGAACACCTGTTGTGTTGTGGGAGACAGAGAGAGACAACTCTGGGAAGAAAGCAGACAGTCGCAGTTGACTGCAGAACGAGGGAGGTTCGTGGTACAAATTATGACGAGGAAAGTGCGTGATTTGTGTTGTAATTTAATATCGTGTGGAAAAGGCAGTGTTTGTAAGATTGATATGTTGAAGAAAATAATGTTATTTGTACCAATGTACGGCTAAAGGCACGAGGTCATCTGGCGACGATGTAGCCAGAATACTGGGAATGACGCCATTTGCAGGTCTGTCTATATTTGTATTATGTTGTAGTTAGATTTCATTGTCTGTCCCAACAAATTTTTCAAGATGATTGTCGGGTTGATATTTGCAATTATCAGGCGAAAAGTGTTATGATTTTGGTCAGCGTGTGAAAATTTTAGTTTCTAAATTTCACGTCAAGAAACTGTAAAATGCGACGTTTAAATCTGGTGTTAATGTTCTATGGGACATTGTCCAAAGTGAGGAAAATTAGGAAAGCTATAATGGTAAAATAGTCGTGGCGAATGTCTTAATTTCAAATGTCAGTTGAATTCAGAAATGTTTGTCGATAATAATAATAATAATAATAATAATAATAATAATAATAATAATAATGTCAACCGCGGGATAAAGAAATTTTTCTATGTTAAAAGTGCATTTTAACCAGTGTGTTTTACAAGGGTCGCAGGCATTTAGATGATTCTAGTGAAATTCGATAGAGTTATATTTATTCATGGGAAGTAAAATTTTGGGACATCGTGTATATCAATGATACGGAAAATCGCGGTGTGTTATTGGATTCTCGAGGTCCGAAAGTCGTAGTAATAGTAAAATAAAGAGGTGTATTTTATAATGGTTGTTGTTTTCACCAGAGGATTGAAATATGAAAAGGGTCTTGGAAATATAAGAAAAATAGATTGAGAGCGAAGAATTTATATATGTGGAGATGAGAGGGATAGGAATACTAAAGATGAAAGGAAGCCTGGATTTTAAGTGATACCGCTGGGATAAGGCGAGGAGAATGAGTTTGCTATGTTTGCCGAGGAAGTATTTTTGAGACAGGCTGTATTGTGGCAGGCTGTAGTGTATTCCGCTACCAATCCGAAATTTGAGACGACTACTGTGTGAGGCACCGTAGATTTCTAGTAAGATCCCAAGTGAAAACGACTCTAGTAAAGGTTAAAAATCTTGGTAGTAAAAGTCAAGTGACTAGTTACGTAAAGCCCGTATGAATATTAAGATAATGTGACCTCAAGGACAAAAGAGCATTTAGGATACATGGTTGGTATTGTATTGAATTTCGTTCACTGGATACGTCATTGATATAAATATTTGGAATTGACGGTAGGCGATTTGAGAGTTTGTAATGCGGTAGTGATGATTAATATTTTGAATACATCCGCAATATGGTAGACGTGTGTAGGGAATTATCATTGCTTACCAAAAAACTTCATTGCACAGGCTGAGATTGTGTTTGAGTTGGAGAATTGTTCGTCACGTATATTTATTTTCGAGTTCACGTATTGTAACGAGATGGAGACTTACTGCATTTTCCGACTTGCATTCGTTTAATAGTAAGAGACGTGGTTCCATGTGTATTGAAATGTCAAAGTTGGTTTGAAATTGTTAGTTCGCCTGATATGCTAGGGGATGCGTAGTACGACCTATTTTTACGCCCGACCATAGATTTAGGACGTCGCATGTTATCCTTGGAGTTACTGATGATGAGACGACCTAGTTCACGCCCGACGATAGAACTTGGAAGGTATCGTGTACATAGAGATTAGTGTTAGGATGTACAGATTTTAAGTGAGCCCGACGTTAGGTCTGGGATGTATGCTGTACATACTCAAGTCTCAGATTAGATGTTTCTTTTGTTTTGTTTCTTTGCGAAGTGACCTGGGCGAAGGTAGCATCTGCAGTAAAATATGGCGTAGCTCCAACAGCTGGAATGAGTTCCCTAGGATAACGGTGCCGCTATCGGCGAATGAGGTTTGCCCAAATATTGGATATCGATCTGATGGTGATTCAATATTTTACTGTAATTCTCCATGCGTGTTGAGTTTTAATAACTTCGATATGTTATTTTATTCTACGGACTTAATTGTTTTGTCGTTCTGACGCCCGTTTCGTTTTGATAGTGTGCATATTGACACTCAGTGTATTAGTGTGAGACTTGAGTTGCGAATGCGGTTTTGATTTGTCAGCCAGTAATATTATTTTATTTTCAATCTTTGTCGTACTTTCATTTTATTCGTAGTTGAATTCGATTAAGTGATCACTTTATAGATAGTGTGTTGGGACAAATAATAAGTAGATGGATCTGTAATGGTAGTCATTGTTTTTCAAAGGAAAGAATTCCTTAAAGTTGTAGTATTTTTCAATGTGGACTGGTAATTTTATTAAGCGTAACATAACCATTTCTAACCTGAAAATCAGTTTGATAATAATACTTTTCAAGTGATTTGCCACTTTTAATTAACTTCAGTGTTTGGCATTTCTTCTAAATGCGTGATGAATAAGTGTTTCCTGCATTTCACAGTTTTGTTCCTTTAGAACGACGTAACGTAAGATCCTCGCGGATCATGTTGTTGTTGGTTCCTTCCGGACAGCTGTTTGGGTGATGCACATTTAGCATCGGGATTACCTTATCACTTAAGGGTGTCATGAATGACAAATACATGGTGGAATTTTATTTCAATTGTGAATGATGCTGTTAACTCGTAGTGAATATTTCGCAACCTATCCAAAGCAACTGATAGTCAATTTGGTTCGATTAAGGGTCCATTCGGCGGGTGTTCCGTATCCGTAAAGGGTATTCGACTGGTGGATAACCTTAATTGAGAGGAAATCAGGCGTTCTACTTGTTGAAAGTCAGATTTTCCACGGATCGTGTGGATTAATTCTCAGTTCTCGTTTGGAGTAATAGGTGCCCGGTTTTCAGGTCTTTCCTTTTTCAGTTTTTCAGTTTCGCTGTCCACTAATGTACTAATTTCTCCGAAGCAACTCTTCGATATTGTGAGAAATAAATCAACGCTATGCAATGTGACTGCGTTTGAAACATTCAATAATAAATAATTTAAAATTTTTTTTATTCCAAGGATTCATATCAAAATAATAGTGTTGTCGTGTCCTTTCGATTTTAATAAAAGTTAGTAAGCACATATTTGCTCCTCATTTCAAGTAGTTAGGCTCTCTTCTGAACCCCATCGTTTGGTTAAGATCGTGACCGAATTTATTCCCGCAACGACCCATGATTTAAGAGTTCTATATTGTTCTACTGTAGCAGCCGTGGCCGACCAACGATGGAATGGTAAGTTCAAGGGTTCAGTACGGTTAGAAATCCTTTCACCGAGCAAGAGGATGCGCTGCTCGGGTCACGTAGCTATCAGCTTGCACTCGGTAGATAGCAGGTTCCAACCCCAATGTCGGCACCTTGAAGATGGTTTCCCGTAATTTCCCATTTTCATGCCAGACAAATGCTCTGCCTGCACCTTAAATAAGGCTACGGTTGCTTTCTTTCCATTCCTAGCCATTTTCTGTGTGAATTTGTATATGATTATACTGGATGTACAATGTTAAACTAGTGGTATTTACTGTATTTTTTCCATGGAATTGCTTATTGTACTCTTTGTGTTGTTGTTGCTGTGGGGTAATTATGTTTTATCTTTATTATCACACTACTTTTTTTTGCTAGGGGATTTACGTCGCGCCGACACAGATAGGTCTTATGGCGACGACGGGATAGGAAAGGCCTAGGATTTGGAAGGAAGCGGCCGTGGCCTTAATTAAGGTACAGCCCCAGCATTTTGCCGGTGTGAAAATGGGAAGCCACGGAAAACCATTTTCAGGGCTGCCGATAGTGGGATTCGAACCTACTATCTCCCGGATGCAAGCTCACAGCCGCGCGCCTCTACGCGCACGGCCAACTCGCCCGGTATATCACACTACTGTAAGTGACCATTGCCACCGGAATATTTCCCAACTGCGATGTGTTCTTTAATAATAATAATAATAATAATAATAATAATAATAATAATAATAATAATAATAATAATAATAATAATAATAATAATAATATACTGAGACCATCTGTGTCGGAGCGACGTAGAATAAAATAAAATTAGTTGCTCCACAATGGGAAAGACTAATTTACACCGTGACGAATTCATCAGAAACCTCTCCCATTCGTTCGTTCTCTAGTTGCTACATGTACAAGTATGATAAAAAAGTGAAATAGCGTACGGCATTTAGAACCGGGAGTGTCCGAGGACATGTTCGGCTAGCCAGGTGGAAGGCTTTTGATTAAGCACCCGTTGGCGACCTGCGCGTCGTGATAAGAATGGAATGATGATGAAGACGACACATTCACCCATTCCCCGTGCCAGGGGAATTAACCAATTATGGTTAAAATTCCCGATCCTGTCTGGAATCGAACCCGGGACCCCTGTGACCTAAGGCCAGCATGCTAACCATTTAGCGATGGAGCAAGACACAATTATGGTGACACCAATCCTGTACTTCCGGAAGAGGGTGTGTTTACGGGAGTAGCCAATAGGACAATATTTGCTTTCAGTTCCTCCTACTGTAGACAAGGAAGTGCAAACTGAGGGTTTGCTTCAGTCAGCGAGTAGCCCTTGTGGAGGAATGTTCCTCTGACACACAGCGAACACAGACCGCACCGTAAGGATAATACGGCGCGGCCCCTAGTATCTGGACTGGTGATAGTCTAGCGCTCTTACTCCCTCGGGTAACTAGTTTTAACGTTATCTGCTCCTCACGGTTTTATATCATCTGTCAGACAAATACAAGACCTTCCCTTCTGACCAAGTTTCTTGTACTTATTTTAACAAATATTCAATCTTCCAAATGTCTGTTCCACTTCCAACGATTAACACTTTACCACCCACCCGTCCATATCCATCCACCTGTCAATTAACATTGAAACATTTGTACTTCCGCCTGTGTTGAAGGTCATATGCAAATACATTTCTTTCATCGTTTCATCCTGGTGTATAGCCTTATAATATAGTTTGTATCGAAACTTGTGTTACCTAATTCAGTCGCTGAGTTCAATGGTTGGAATATTCAACCTCACACTACATAGTGTATTGCAGTTAATGACTTTAAAAATCGTGCAACTCTAAAAAAGACTTTGGAAAACTGAATATAGTTTAGAGCTGAGGTCTCAAACCTGGCAAAGAATGCTCTATGCCTGACCAGTGTGATAGCATGCATTGATTTAAATACGGATTGTTTCAAAAGTACATAAGAAAATTGCATATTTGGATTCCTGATACAGTATATAGTGCAGAAAAGAAAGGCTATGTGAACATAGATACGGACATTCTTAATTTCTGAGATATCCACCTCTCTTGGAAGACAACCACCAACACTCTGTCGAGATATGTACTTCATGCACAGTGGCATACCTGGGGTTTTAGGCCGGTATTCATAGTCACAGTAAGTAATACTTACGTTTAATTCGAACCTAAATCTCGACTTTATAACAGATTCCTTATTAACCTGAACTTATTGTAATTCATAGTCACTTAAATGCTACTTATGTCATGAAATAATTTGAATTTCGTTGAGTCAGGGTGACCCTTGACTTATTTCGTATCTTAACCTATAAAATGGATGACGATTTCGCTCCAAAGCGATACTTGCGAAATGTTATGGAACCTTCTGAATTCAACAGTGAAGAGGAATTCAAAAGAAGGTTACGATTTCATAAAAAAACACCGTTTTTGAGGTCATACTCCCAACGGTAGAACCAGTTCTTGTGAAAAGAAACCAACTAGGCTTGCCTGTTCGTTCACTATTGCAACTTCTTGATTACCTGCGATTTTATGTCGCAGGAAGCTTTCAGGTAAGTTCCATACGACGAAAAATTGCAGTTAAATGTAACATAATGGTATGTTACTCGGTAAGGTTATGGTTCCTTCATATGGAAGTATCATATGTATACATATCTCGTAGCTTATATTTAATTCAGATCAATGCTAAAAATGAACGTACAATAAAAGCCTATTGCTGCTCTTTGAAGAAAATGCAATATGTTTTCAAAATGAAGGAATGGGAACTGTGCTCACTGCCACAACAGTATCGAGGATGTCGGCCAAAATATCGCGGGTTCTTGCATAACACGTAGGCCGCCACATGAGGATGGCAAGCACACAGGAATAGGAAGCAGCCAACCACTTACATTTTGAGGAAATAGCCAGAGGTCCCAATCCCAATCCTAGAGTGACTGCCCCCGTATCCGTCTTTGCCACACGAAATTTGGGGCTCACGCAGAAACATACCGAAAACGAAAAGGATATTTTTCCTTGAACGTACTGGTATCTTCTGATCTAAATTTTATTTGATTACCTTTAAAGCACTGACAAGCACATTTTTATTATCTTTTTTATTTAGGCAGTTTCTGGACCCAAAGGCGAATTTCTGGATATTGTGTCAAGTTGGGTTGCAAGAGAGTGTGACAGCACAATATTTAAGAACTTACGGCTCAATACCCTTCATGTTCAAGGAGAATTCACTGCTTGTCTGCTAGGGGCTCAGGATACGCCTGCCAGAGTAGTTTGCTTACTCCCTTATTGCATCCAGTCATTCCAGCTGAGCACAGGCAGTGTTTTAAGTTAATTACGTTTTTACTCAAGGTTTGAATTACATCCTATTATTGGCCGGGCGACTTTGGCCGTGCGGTTAGGGAGTGCACAGCTATGAGCTTGCAACAGGGAGATAGTGGGTTCGAATGCCACTGTTGGCAGCCCTGAAGATGGCTTTCCGCAGTTTCCCATTTTCACACCAGGCAAATGCTGGGGCTGTATCTTAATTAAGGTTACGGTCGCTTCCTTCCAACTCCTAGGCCTTTCCTATCCCATCGTTGCCATAAGAACTATCTGTGACGGTGTGACGTAAAGCAAATTTTAAAAATCATATTATTTATACGTAACTATTGTACCATTATACTTAACCGCGAGAATGGATATTTAACGCAGTAAAAATTTTGCAGTAGGACGCCGCTTGTGAGGGCGTGATGCTATATAGAGCGCGGGAATCGAGAAGGTGATTTCCCGAGGCAAGGCGTGGTCATGTTTGACGAAGAAAGAATATGTGAGGAAGAGAGAAAGAGAGATGGGATTTTGTCTGGGGGAGAGACCTGCCATCTTAACAGAGATTTTTAGCGGGAGCAGACAGGCCCACCACATTACGGAAATTGTGTCGTAATTCCCGTAATTGAAGGCTTCTCAGGAAAATAAGAAGATGGAAATGATTGCTAGAATTTTACGAAGCTATAGATCCCTCCAGGTTTATTAACATATGATTAGATCAATAAATATGTACCAAGCAGAACCACCGTGGGAAGCTCTGTAGTGGCCACATTCCAGACTCAAGTTGTTTCTCGGGATTTTCCCTGGCGTCCTTTGGTGTGCTGCCTCATATAAAAGCTGAGTGATATGGGGGGAGATCATCCAGTTGACGATCATATTGCTGCCAGCACGCATCGCACGTCTGCCTAGATTGCGCCAGAAACCTTTTGTTCAGAATAAAGACAGTGTGTAATTATTACAGTGCGATAACTTTGATCCAGTGGAGCAGTGACTTACAGAGTTACAGGTGGTGGATTTATAGGTGGTGCGATGTTCAGATACCAATCAGTGAGATCGCCTGTGGTTAATTGTATCAGCAACAAAAGAACGCCGTACTTATAATCTCTGATAATAGCGGTAGGGGCGAAGCTCCCGAGGTGCCGAGGAAGTGTGGACAATAGGCTAAGGAGGTCTATATTTATCCTCTGATAGACTGTTGAATCCAAATTAAGCGGGCTTAAAAACACAATAACCGAGTGGATAGTCTCTAGAGCAGAAAATAGTTTGTGGCACAGTGCACAAGTTAGCGAGTATGCAATTATACGAGAATGGAGGACGAGGAGTGTGTATTGCAAAGTGTTAGCGCTGTATGTTAGCTCAACCTACATGAAGTCCAGAATGTTGCGTTGTGTTTAATGTGAATATTTCATTGTAGTAAGAAGTCGAGATATTCCGAGGGAAGTGAGGTGCAAAAACTCCAGAACGTGGCTTCGAAGACGCTACCTTGAACGAGGCATCCCTCAAGAAGAAGACAGCACCATGAACCAGCGGGGCAGGAAGACCGGACTCCAAGAATCGACCCTGGCTGAGACCTCTACCGTGATGGGCTAAATCATGCTAGCCTACCCGCAGGGAGAGAGGAGGAGATCAACAATAAGTGGACCATGAATTACTAGACATATGGTAGAGTTAAGGTGTCACGCAGAGATAGTAGAATTAAACGTGTAAATATTAAGATAGGATTTGAGTGTGGCCCATCAGGTTGCGTATTAAGATTGTTTTGATATATCTAAGGGCAAGAGTAGTTAGATTTGTTTTTTTCATCTTTATGTAAAGCAGACAATGATGTAATTTTTGTTATCGCGGCAAGAGATAGTGTGCCTAGTGATACGTATTTGTTTGAGTACGATAGACCGGATATTTTCCTTCGGGTCGGTCGTTAAATACATTTTCCTTGTAGGACTAGGATCACTATGTGTAATTCCCATTATATTCCAGCGTAAGGGCAGATATATCTGCGTAATGTAAGGTATGCATGCTGATGGTATTTATTTAGTTAAGGGGCTCTATTTACGTGCCTTAGACGGGCGTAAACTATAGCGGAGGCGCAGGTTTTAACGCTATTCGACTCTGTGCTACTCTGCCAAACGTTGGATTTGAACCTCTGACCCCCAAGGTTACTGTTGACACGCCGCATATTGACGGTGATGGTTTGATGTGATAGTATGGTAGAACACTTTATGTGATTTAACTGCGACCCGTGTGGGTGGTTAAATGAAGTCAGGGGCGTATGTGAGATGTGTCTTTCCTCACTGATTTTGTGGCCATTTGCTGCTATGTGTAGAAGCTTGAAAGTCCCTTTGTGAAAGAATGTAGGGTAAGACGTCTAGCGGTAGTTTGTTTACAAGTTTTTTTTGACGTAGGGGGAGGCTCCAAACCTGACTGCAGGTCAATGTTCGCCTGCTCTGTATTGGGGTGAGCTCGGCCATTTTTAAATCGCTCTGGAGGTAGGTCATTCTCCTTTGGCAGAGAAGCCTTTTGCAAACACAGTGCGTCATTTATTTTAACCTTTTTACCTCCTGTTCCTTTCTTGTTTGATTCGCATACTTAGGGTTGCGTATTTTACTAATGTGATCTTGGCACTATGCTACTGTTATGATTGCCCTGTTGACACAACGTTCTGCCTGGTGGACGTGGGTTCACGTCCGTGTAAATAGGAAATTGAGGGCGCTAGAGTAGGTTATGTGGGATTATTTTTTATTACTTATTATGCTGCTAATTTTTGTGTATATAAATATCCCGGTATGGGAGGAAACTTTCATAATAGCGGTAATCTCTGCGGGTATCCTTGATTCTACCATCATATCATTTTATGTCGCAGGCATAGGGATGCGGTTTCCATGTGGGGAATACATCCGGTTTTTCTTGGTTCACGGATCGACAAACTTCAGCGTAACGTCATCATCCAGATGGTATTTTCTTTGTTTTCCTTTTAAATTGTAGATGTGGGCCTTTAGGGCGCTTATTTGGGCACTCCAGGTGCAATCATTGTAAATAATTTGAGTTATGAATACAAACTTATGCTCAAAATTCTGATCAAAGCGAAGGTGTTCCTCATTTCGTAGTTTAATGTAATTGTATGAGTTCCCCATGATCCTCTCGTCATAAGAACCCAACTAGCGACCACTTCTGCCGACTGCAGCTGAGCTGGTGCCCGTATGCAAGAGAAGATGAGCAGGTAGGTATGATCCTGCAGTACTGATGTGCCGTGTAGGGTATATAAGAGTGTCGCCCAAGCGCGTTGCGAAAGTGTCCATGGGGAAGGATAATAATATCCACCATAATGTGGTAATTTGCCTTTAATTATGTATGACGAGAGTATAGTTGCAGACGCTATAAATATCCCAGGTAGGATACAAAAGTGTCTGAGTGAAGGTGGATTATTAGTTAGGAGTTTTCTTTGATAAATGAGGAACTGAAACAGAGAAGCCAGTAGTTTGGCATTGAATCTGTTCAAATTTTAGTGCGCTATTTTTTAACAGTGAATATTGTACATGTCTTGGTGTCGATATTCTGTCTTATATTTCGTAATCATGATGAGGATGATTTTCTTTCAGGACTGTGATCTGGTAATTAACCATTGCTATGCAACACACTGTTATTTAGATTTAAACTATAGTGTGTTATGTCATTTTGTTCAAACTTTCTGACATTTGTGGTTCATATATGATCAGACAGAGCATAAGTGGATAGGTAGAAATTTAACGAAACCTAGGGTGATGACGGTGTGCGGGTAAGACCTCTAAGTCTCTCTTGACGTGTTGGCGTATTCACAGGATAATAAAATGTCGTTGATATTAGAGGAGATAAGCGAGCTATTGAAGGCAGGATTAGAGACACAGATGTCCGAAATCAGGGCGCAGATAGCTGCTGTAAAATCACAGGTTAATGATGTAAGTGAAAAACAGATGAGTAAAATTGAGGAGCAGAAAGTCGTGTTAGAGACTCAGATAGCTGCGATAAAATCACAGGTTATTGATGTAAGTGAAAAACAGATGATTAAAACTGAAGAACAATTAGTAGGGTTAGAAGAACGTACTAACGGTAAATTAGATAGGTTGATGGCGGACAATCAGCAGACGCAGACACGGCTCGGGGAATTAGATGAGAAAGTAGAAAAGGTGCGGATTTTTTGCCTGGAGAACACAGAGGAATTGAGGAGGCAGGTGTCAAACATGGAGAAGGAAACAGGAGAACAAATTACCACGTTGAAAGTAGTAGTGGGGACGCTAGAGGAAAGGACGCTTATTAATGAAGTTCTGGTAGAGCAGAGGTTGAAAGCATACGCTGTGGACATAGATGAAATAAAGAGGGAGATAGATGAAACTAGTTCTGGTCTGGTAATGTTGGAAAGGAAGATGGATTCTAAGATAGGAGCAATACATGAAAAGGCAGCTGACAGGATGGAACGAATTGAAGAAAAGACGAAGGCAAAAATGATTAGTCTTGAAACTCAAGTAGAACAAACCGAGACGCAAATGACCGCCAGGATGTCAGGTTCAGAACTTCAAGCAGGTCAGAAAATAGAGAACGCGCGTCCAAGCAGTAAGGCCAGTGTGAGGAATGTTGAGAACACAGCTGAGATGAAAAGGCAAAGCGGAGCGACCCTAGCTTCTCAGATAACCAACGAGGGGGAGAACAGCGCCAGTATGTCTGAGGCGACTAATGCTGCAACGATGACAGATGAAGGTAACAGCCTCCACGGAGCAGAATTGGAAGGGACGTTGAAGGCCGACAGAGTTGATTTAAGGCGTGAAGGAAGTCCAGCTGAACAGCGTATCCAACCAATGACGGCAGACTTTAAAGCGAATCCAAAACAACCCACCCTAAACAAAAATGCAATCCGACGGAAGAAAAGGAAGAAAAGTCTGCAACTTACGATGAAAGGATGTTACTCTAAATCGTACCGAGGCACGAGTAAGAAGATGAGACGGCAAAGAAGAGAAAGGCGGCTCTATAGAAGAAGAAGGAGATGGTTACTGGTACCGCGGGCGAGACGTAGGACCAAATTACGGAACAAGAAAGGCCGATAGTATTATGGGAATTCCGGTAGAAAGCGGAAGAAAGAGGGAACTGTGAACTATAAGCTCAAGAAAAAGAAGCCAGGGATGATAAATTATAGCCCTTGTCAGGAATTGCTAAAAGATAAATGGAAGATAAATTAGACCAAGAGTAATGGGATCGAGGCTAAGTTGTATCATATGCAAATGAAATTTCACCATAGATATAATTACCTGTAAATACTCTACAATTGAATGCAAGAAACTTAGAAATCACTCCAACACGAGACTGCTACCAGGGCTGAAGAAGAGATGGATGAAGGAGAAGAAGATGAAGAAGAAGAAGAGGAAGAAGACGTAGTAGGCGCAGACGAAGTACCGTAGACGCAAGACGGTGAAAATGAAACCCTGGACCACAATCCGAATGAAGTATCCCTCAATGTAGGAAAGGTAGAAGAAATTTCGCCGCAGAGCAGCGCAATAATAGGAGTGGCTGCTGTGGAGTGCAATGAATGTTCGGGGAATCATAGAAAATTCTTGGCTTTGTTGGATGCATACTACGGAATGAGAAAGGAGCGTGAGGAACTACTGGAGTAAGTTCCGGAAGAACCACAGGATGGCTCGGAATGAAAGAAAGGGCCACGTGAGCGTTAAATATCAGACGCAAAGAAAAATACAAAAAAAATAATTTTTTTCATATTTTTCTTTGGTGTGTAGGGAGGCAAATGTACCATTATACTTAACCGCGAGAATGGATATTTAACGCAGTAAAAATTTTGCAGTAGGACGCTGCTTGTGAGGGCGTGATGCTATATAGAGCGCGGGAATCGAGAAGGTGATTTCCCGAGGCAAGGCGTGGTCATGTGTGACGAAGAAAGAATATGTGAGGAAGAGAGAAAGAGAGATGGGATTTTGTCTGGGGGAGAGACCTGCCATCTTAACAGAGATTTTTAGTGGGAGCAGACAGGCCCACCACATTACGGAAATTGTGTCGTAATTCCCGTAATTGAAGGCTTCTCAGGAAAATAAGAAGATGGAAATGATTGCTAGAATTTTACGAAGCTATAGATCCCTCCAGGTTTATTAACATATGATTAGATCAATAAATATGTACCAAGCAGAACCATCGTGGGAAGCTCTGTAGTGGCCACATTCCAGATTCAAGTTGTTTCTCGGGATTTTCCCTGGCGTCCTTTGGTGTGCTGCCTCATATAAAAGCTGAGTGATATGGGGGGAGATCATCCAGTTGACGATCATATTGCTGCCAGCACGCGTCGCACGTCTGCCTAGATTGCGCCAGAAACCTTTTGTTCAGAACAAAGACAGTGTGTAATTATTACAGTGCGATAACTTTGATCCAGTGGATCGGTGACTTACAGAGTTACAGGTGGTGGATTTATAGGTGGTGCGATGTTCAGATACCAATCAGTGAGATCGCCTGTGGTTAATTGTATCAGCAACAAAAGAACGCCGTACTTATAGTCTCTGATAATAGCGGTAGGGGCGAAACTCCCGAGGTGCCGAGGAAGTGTGGACAATAGGCTAATGAGGTCTATATTTATCCTCAGATAGACTGTTGAATCCAAATTAAGCGGGCTTAAAAACACAATAACCGAGTGGATAGTCTCTAGAGCAGAAAATAGTTTGTGGCACAGTGCACAAGTTAGCGAGTATGCAGTTATACGAGAATGGAGGACGAGAAGTGTGTATTGCAAAGTGTTAGCGCTGTATGTTAGCTCAACCTACATGAAGTCCAGAATGTTGCGTTGTGTTTAAAGTGAATATTTCATTGTAGTAAGAAGTCGAGATATTCCGAGGGAAGTGAGGTGCAAGAACTCCAGAACGTGGCTTCGAAGACGCTACCTTGAACGAGGCATCCCTCAAGAAGAAGACAGCACCATGAACCAGCGGGGTAGGAAGACCGGACTCCAAGAATCGACCCTGGCTGAGACCTCTACCGTGATGGGCTAAATCATGCTAGCCTACCCGCAGGGAGAGAGGAGGAGATCAACAATAAGTGGACCATGAATTACTAGACATATGGTAGAGTTAAGGTGTCACGCAGAGATAGTAGAATTAAACGTGTAAATATTAAGATAGGATTTGAGTGTGGCCCATCAGGTTGCGTATTAAGATTGTTTTGATATATCTAAGGGCAAGAGTAGTTAGATTTGTTTTTTTCATCTTTATGTAAAGCAGACAATGATGTAATTTTTGTTATCGCGGCAAGAGATAGTGTGCCTAGTGATACGTATTTGTTTGAGTACGATAGACCGGATATTTTCCTTCGGGTCGGTCGTTAAATACATTTTCCTTGTAGGACTAGGATCACTATGTGTAATTCCCATTATATTCCAGCGTAAGGGCAGATATATCTGCGTAATGTAAGGTATGCATGCTGATGGTATTTATTTAGTTAAGGGGCTCTATTTACGTGCCTTAAACGGGCGTAAACTATAGCGGAGGCGCAGGTTTTAACGCTATTCGACTCTGTGCTACTCTGCCAAACGTTGGATTTGAACCTCTGACCCCCAAGGTTACTGTTGACACGCCGCATATTGACGGTGATGGTTTGATGTGATAGTATGGTAGAACACTTTATGTGATTTAACTGCGACCCGTGTGGGTGGTTAAATGAAGTCAGGGGCGTATGTGAGATGTGTCTTTCCTCACTTATTTTGTGGCCATTTGCTGCTATGTGTAGAAGCTTGAAAGTCACTTTGTGAAAGAATGTAGGGTAAGACGTCTAGCGGTAGTTTGTTTACGAGTTTTTTTTTTTTGATGTAGGGGGAGGCTCCAGACCTGACTGCAGGTCAATGTTCGCCTGCTCTGTATTGGGGTGAGCTCGGCCATTTTTAAATCGCTCTGGAGGTAGGTCATTCTCCTTTGGCAGAGAAGCCTTTTGCAAACACAGTGCGTCATTTATTTTAACCTTTTTACCTCCTGTTCCTTTCTTGTTTGATTCGCATTCTTAGGGTTGCGTATTTTACTAATGTGATCTTGGCACTATGCTACTGTTATGATTGCCCTGTTGACACAAAGTTCTGCCTGGTGGACGTGGGTTCACGTCCGTGTAAATAGGAAATTGAGGGCGCTAGAGTATGTTATGTGAGATTATTTTTTATTACTTATTGTGCTGCTAATTTTTGTGTATATAAATATCCCGGTATGGGAGGAAACTTTCATAATAGCGGTAATCTCTGCGGGTATCCTTGATTCTACCATCATATCATTTTATGTCGCAGGCATAGGGATGCGGTTTCCATGTGGGGAACACATCCGGTTTTTCTTGGTTCACGGATCGACAAACTTCAGCGTAACGTCATCATCCAGATGGCATTTTCTTTGTTTTCCTTTTAAATTGTAGATGCGAGCCTTTAGGGCGCTTATTTGAGCACTCCAGATGCAATCATTGTAAATAATTTGAGTTATGAATACAAACTTATGCTCAAAATTCTGATCACAGCGAAGGTGTTCCTCATTTCGTAGTTCAATGTAATTGTATGAGTTCCCCATCATCCTCTCGTCATAAGAACCCATCTAGCGACCACTTCTGCCGACTGCAGCTGAGCTGGTAGGTATGATCCTGCAGTATTGATGTGCCCTGTAGGGTATTCTATTAAAATGATTTTATTCTATATGTAGATAGATAGGAACCCACAAAAGAGGAAGAAATGTGGTGAAGAGACTGTTTAGAAGAAGCGATTTCTATGTCTCGCACTTGGCTTGAGAAACAGTTCCAAATATCATTGTTGCCTGTGCAGTGCTTCACAATTTGAGCCTCGAAATAATTTACTACTTACCAGGAGAGGATCCGGATGTAGCTGTTTCCCTTTCTGTGTTTGTACCTAATGCACCACCTGTACAGCAACCAGGAGGTTTGGCCTTCAGAAGAGAACTGATAAACAGAGTGTTCACAAGACTTGGTGATGATGAGTAAATCAGTAAACATTCACTACCAGTAACGAGATCAGACATCAGATAGAAACATAAATCTCTCGCATTTCAATAAGCCGGAGAGAAACAAAAACTTCCCCCTGTCCAGACTATCTCAAACCAGTTTTCGCTCGTGCCACCTCCCTCTATCGACAAGGAATGAATCAATAACACCTATCTGACCTTGACCACGTCCAAGCTAGTATTAAACATTTTGGCTTCAGCCATTCCTTCATTTCCTTAACACAACGAAGTAATGCAGTTCTCACAGCAGTTTATACTCTCTGCTATTCAAATATCAAATCGTAACCCAGTATTTACACATGTTAAACAACCAGTCGTATTTCACAAGATTTTCCCACACCGAGCTCGATAGCTGCAGTCGCGTAAGTGCGGCCAGTATCCAGTATTCGGGAGATAGTGGGTTCGAATCCCACTGTCGGCAGCCCTGAAGATGGTTTTCCGTGGTTTCCCATTTTCACTCCAGGCAAATGCTGGGGCTGTACCTTAACCCGCGAGTGGTCGCTATATGATATTTTCTCTCACATTATTTTTTATTGTGATATTACTTCACAGTGATGAAAGGGAGGTGACTGTTCCCTCTTCTAGCTGAGTTTATAACTGTCGTGAGTAGAGCGATTCACATTTGAAGGGTAAGCACCCCCTCCCCTAGTCAGAACAAAGGTTCCTATATATCCGTGCGCGCTGTGTGAGAGTTTCTCTCATCGCGCGACCAATTGCGTAGGTGTTATGTTGAAGTGGAGCGGAAAACTTACTCCTGTTTTACTCGTTAGTATTTGTATTATGAGCACTTCTTGTTTTTGAAAATGTTATTGTGTTCAGAAACCTTGCTTTTTACGTAAATATTACTAGATATAATGCATGTGTGAGATTTTATTTTTTTTACAACTCCAGGACGGAAGTTATTTTTATGTACATTGCATATGTTATTTTAAGTAGCAATTTGTGTCTTTAATAAACAGCTAATCATTTCATATTTATGTCCGGCTCCATGGCTAAATGCTTAGCGTGCTGGCCTTCGGTCACAGGGGTCCCGGGTTCGATTCCCGGCAGGGTCGGGTATTTTAACCATAATTGGTTAATTTCACTAGCACGGGGGCTGAGTGTATGTGTCGTCTTCATCATCATTTCATCCTCATCATAATGCGCAGGTCGGCTACGGGAGTCAAATAAAAAAACCTGCACCTGGAGAGCCGAACTTGTCCTCGGACACTCCCGGCACTAAAAGCCATACGCCATTTCATTTTCTTTATTTCATTTTTATCTAAAATATATAAGGTAGAACTTGCGTTTGTTTTCAGTGGTAAATTTCAGCCTTACGTCCCACAAAACTGTGAAAAATGTCACATTTATTTTATCGTGAGAGAAAGTCTCACGCGCGACCACTCGCGTTACATTTTAGCTAGCGACCACTCGCGGGTTAATTAAGGCCAGGGCCGCTTCCTTCCCACTCCCATCCCTTTCCTGTCCCATCGTCGCCATAAGACCTATCTGCGTCGATGCGACGTAAAGCCAATAGCAAAAAAAAAAAAAAAAAAAAAAAAAAAAAAGTCGTATGGTAAAATTCTACTCATATAATTTGGCAGATTTGTGCTGGACTTGTAATAAACATCTACGATATCATTTTACTGATGTAGTATAATAAAGTAAGATAAGATGGACTTACTTATTGGGTGTTTCACTCTCGTCATGTGACCACGGCGGTTTCCAGTTACACTTCATATCGGACAATTTTTTCGATTTTTCTACGACATGGTGTTTCCCTTCAGCTCCCCCTCCATGTACTTGACTGCTTCATGTCGGTGTAGAGATGTGGTGTTGGTTGATTTTTGGTCGCCGTGTTATCCCCAATATTTGTTGGTAATGGGTTAAGGAAGATAATTTATTTATTTTATTTTATTTTATTTTATTTTATTTTATTTTATTTTATTTTATTTTATTTTATTTTATTTTATTTTCACATCTTCTCCCATCCGTAACACATTTTGCACATCTTCATAAACATACAGATTATTAAAATGTGAATTAAAAATATTTTAACTAAATCTTTATTTACATCTGAAACAAAGCTGGCATGCATAGGTACTTTAAGGCAGAAACATGTTCCAAGAAAAAATTCCAGAAATAAAGGGGAGAGTGTATGCCAGGACTTACAGAACGCAGAATTATTCAGTCAATAGTATGTAATGATCAAATCAAATCAAATCAAATCAAATCAAATCAAATCAAATCAAATCAAATCAAATCAAATCAAATCAAATCAAATCAAATCAAATCAAACCAAATCAAATCAAATCAAATCAAATCAAATCAAATCAAAACAAATCAAATCAAATCAAATAAAATCAAATCAAATCAAATCAAATCAAATCAAATCAAATCAAATCAAATCAAATCAAATCAAATCAAATCAAATCAAATCAAATCAAATCAAATCAAATCAAATCAAATCAAATCAAATCAAAATCTCTTTATTTGCAAATGAGGTGTCTACCTCGGTAGCAAATGGTACACTAAAATACATTATTGTCAAGCACTAAATATTAAATTAACAACAGAAGAAGACATTTTCCCAGAATACAATATTATATAATTTACGCTAACAATTGTTTCTATTAAACATACAGCTCATCCTTAATTGTTGGTTACAAGGAAAATGTTCAGATAGAGGAGGTGACTAATAATAACGAAGCATTGGAATTTAGCTACCATAAGAAAACATTTAGAATAACATACAAAAGTTGAAAACTAGAAAAGCAACTGGAATTGATAAGATTACTAGGGATATACTAAAGACAACGGGTTGGAACATAGTACCATATCTGAAGTACTTGCTTGATTGCTATTTGCATGAAGGAGCTATACCAACTGAATGCAGAGTTGCTATTGTAGCCCCTGTATATAACAGGAAAAGCCGAAAATTACAGGCTAGTCAGTTTGAATGTGTTACATGTAAGCTTTTGTAGGCCTACAGCATTATTTATGATTGTATTAGGCATGCGAAAATAATAACTGGTTCGATAGGCGGCAGTTCGAGTTTACGAAAGGTTATTCCACTGAAGCTCAACTTGTAGGATTTCAGCAAGGTATAGCAGATATCTTGGATTCAGGAGGTTAAATGGACTGCATCACGATTGTCCTGTCTAAGGCATTTGACAGGGTAGGTAATGGGAGACCACTGGCAAAAATTAGTGCAGTTGGACTAGACGAAAGCGTTACTGAATGGATGGCTATATTTCTATAAAATAGAATCTGGCGAGATGGTCGTGTGATTACGGCGCGCACCTGATAGCTTGCATCCGCGAGATACTGGGTTCGAACCCCACTGTCGACAGTCCTGAAGATATTTTTCCGCGGTTTTCTATTTTGACACTAGAAAAATGCTGGGGCTTTAGCTTGATTAAGGCCACGGCCGCTTCCTTCCCACTCCTGGGCCTTTCCTACCCCATCGTCGCCATACGACCTATCTGTGAGTGTGCAACGTAAAAAAAAATTGAAAAATAGAACTCAGAGAATCAGGGTAAGTGATCATTATCTGATCCTGTAATGATAAAGAGGGGAATTTCTCAAGGCAATATTATTGGACCTTTATATTTTCTTATAAGTTAAATGTATTGTAAATTATATGAGTAAAGAAGTGGAATCAGAGGTAAGACGTTTTTTGCAGATGATATGATATTGTATAGAGTAATAAATAAGTTACAAAGTTGTGAGCAACGCAGAAAGACCTCACAAAAACTGTGAGATGGACAGCAGGCAATATCATGGTGATAAACGGGGTTAAAAGTCAGGTTGTGTGTTTCACTAATTGGAGAAGTCCTCATAGTTTAAATTCCGGCGTTGATGGGGTGAAAGTTCCTTATGGGGATCAATGTAAGTACTTACGTGTTGATATACGGAAAGATCACCATTAGGATAATCACATAAACGGGATTGTTAATAGACGGATCAAACCTCTGCGCATGGTTATGAGGATATTTAGGGGTTTTAGTAAGGATGTAAAGGAGAGGGATAGGTAAGACACCAACTAGAGTGTGGTTCCATTTGCATTTCATGGGACACTAACCAAGGTTACTTGATTCTAGATCTGGAAAAAGATCCCATGAAAAGCAGCTCGATTTGTTCTGGGTGCTTTCCGAGAAAAGTGTAGGGTCACGAAAATGTTACAAAGTTTGGGCTGGGAAGACTTGGGAGAAAGGAGAAGAGCTGCTCGACTAAGCTGTCGGTGGAGATATGGCGTAGAATGACATTAGTAGACGAATAAGTTTGAGCGGTGTCTTGAAAAGTAGGAAAGATCACAATATGAAGATAATGTTGAAATTCAAGAGAACGAATTTGGGAAAATATTATTTGTTGCAATGGGGAGTTAGGGATTGGATTAATTTACCGAGAGAGTTGTTCAAAAAATTTCAAATTCTTTGCAGTTACTTAAGAAAGTGCTAGGGAAAGAACAGATAGGGAATCTGCAACCTGAGAGACTCCCCTAAATGCAGATCAGTGGTGACATTGATTGATTGATTGATTGATTGATTGATTGATTGATTGATTGATTGATTGATTGATTGATTGATTGATTGATTGATTGATTGATTGATTGATTGATTGATTGATTGATTGATTGATTGAAAGCTTAATAATCATGTTTGAGTGAGGGCTTTCTGATTGATTCTTATGTAATGCAAGGGAACACTTTTCCGTATTTTCTTAGAATACAGATCTATACTAATCATTTGGATTGCTTTAAGTTTGCTGATTTTTAGAACAATTTATTAGTCGATGGAGTGAAGGACAACTTGTATAGACCTACACTGTTAAGGTCGTAAAGAATGGTGGTAGGCTTACTTGCTCGGATTATTTCTTATTTTACCATAATATAGATTCATTTGGAGCTACTGACCTACATGGAATATGGATGTGGAGCAGTTAATCAAATAAAAAACAGACCATATAAGGGCAGGGAAGTATGGAGAAAACTGAATCAAGATAAAACATTTGAAAACACCGTACTTGAATGCGCAGATACAGAACTAATTGCGCCATAGTGTGGCGTTGGTCTACGGAAACTGTACGGACTATTTTCCACATTATGATATTTTATATTTTTCCTAGTTCAGTATCTATCAGTTGTTCTTTCTTTCTTGCAACATGATTTCCGTAACTTCTAACTTTGCGTCCTTTAATTTTAAAGCGAATAATTGATCGTTTTGTTTCTTCAGATTTTCACATGTGCGTTTCCGCGTTGCTGTGGTTTTATTATTTATTGTTGATGTTGTTGCTGTTCTCGTCGTCGTCACTGCTTCTGAGTTTGTGGTTGTTTGAGTTGATGTCGTCATTACTTCTGCTGAGATTCCAGACGGCCCAGCAGTTACGGCAAGTAAGTCCTCAAAACGTACTGCGCCCTCTACTTCTTCTGAGTAAAGTGAACCAAATGTAAAGTGATTGTATTGCGTAAAATGTATTCTCTGTCACATAGTAAATTATTAGTACATGTGTAAATACCATAAGCGTCTTCTTATTCTCTATGATTTGAGAATGTTTCAATAATATATCCTTAAAAACTTCCTTCTCAGTGGAAGTAAAATGCTTGTGTCTGATTTTCGTACGCATTTAAGAAAAAGTTACTACAATTTAAGTCGCAGAGCAGGTCATAACGGGAACAGGTAAAAGAGCAAATAAATAAATAAACAAAAGTTGCACTAATAATACAAACGTTCAGTGTTGTATTCGATTTCTGCATTTCTCTTTTGCTACGTTATAACAAGAACTGTCTTTTTGTAATGCTACTTCATTATGTTTTCCAGAATTAAAATAGAGATAAAATAAGAAATGTTATACAGTAGGTACCATACCTTCTACTTCAACATCGTCATATCGGAATCCACTGCTCTCGGAACTTGTATCATAATGTGGTGTTAGTTGGGCAACAGTAGGTTCAATTCTCTCGACATTTACTGGAGGAACACTCCGTGTATCCCTCATAGACTGATGTGCTTTCGACAGTATATCCATCCATGTGATAGCATTTCATATATGCCCATATCTTCCGCAATTGTTTGGCATCTCGCTAAAATAAATTACAACCCAATTACTGCTAGGTGTAATACTTACCTGGTATTCGATTTTGTAATAGTACATTTTACCATTATAAGAACATTACTTACACTTTCTACAGTATTAATTGAGGAACTGAATTCTTCAGCAATACTTCACGAAGCACCGTCCTTTTGCTTAGAAAATACCGCGTCCGTCTTCTTACTCTTTATGATTTGAGAATGTTTCAATAACATATCCTTAGAAACCTCCTTTTCAGTTGAAGTAAAATGCTTGTGTCTGATTTTCGTACTCATTTAAGAAACAGTTACTACAATTTAAGTCGCAGAGCAGGTTATAACGGGGACAGGTAAAAGGACAAATAAATAAACAAATTAACTCGGAATAATGAGCGCAGCACAGATCTAGTTGGCCATTGCCATTCTCATACTATGAAGTTCGGCATAATTGTGCAGGGCGTCTGCATATAAGTAACGCTCAATCAAATCTAGCGTAATAAAGTAGAACTTGGCGAGCGAATGTGAATACCAGAAACGATTAAGTCAGCTTCACCATTAAGTACACATTTGTTAAGTCGTTATTATTAGAGAAATAAGTCGTCGTCTATGTATACCGACCTAAGACGCAAGCAGAAGGTGGTTCATCTGGACCGACTGGCGCCTTACCGAGGAACAGCTGAATGTCACGTGATCATGCGACTGTCATCGCTGTTGCAGCATCCTTCAGTATTTCCAGGAAGGGCTGAGTGAGTCAGCCCGGGATCCCCCAACCGGCTTGAAGACATGTAACGGACTCTACTATTATCGTGTTTTTCATCTGGTGTCTCCGTAGATTTTCTAGAGGGAGAAACTAGAAACAGAACTTCTTCATCAGGCATATAAAAGCAGACTCGCTGTGACACACTGTTGTCCTTTAATATTGGAGTGTTGATTTTGTTTAGAGGATGGTGTTGAATTAGTGCTGCGCTATTGACTTGTCAGTGATATGTGTTGAGTAGTTCAATATGTGGAGCAGTCACTTAAATTGATCGTGTTGGTTATCGGACTTGTCTGAAGTCGAGCCAGGTGTACAGTCATCGTGCATTGTGATAGCAAACGTTTGTGTGTTCGAACGTGTCCGCATTGAGCTGCTGCGTGAAGTTACTGGTACGTGCGAAGGCAAGTGAAAGGTGAGAACTGTTAATGAAGATTACGGAAGGATTGCCCATGCCAGGCAAATATTAGCCAGAGGATGATCAACTGTGAGGACAAGAGGATTTTGTAAATAGCCACTAATTAGTGGGTGCTGTCATTCTTTGCCAAGTATAATTGTAAGTTTACTGAATGGGTACTCCTGGATTAAATTAGATCAATAAAACTGTCAATGTTCTATTTGTAACAACAGTTTAAGTTCATCTTTCAATATATTTTGAAATTATTGTGTTGTTTCAATGCAAACGCTAAATAAAGGGGCTCATTACAACTAAAAATGTTTGAAAGAGATTGTTGGTAACGCTTTCGTAATAACGGTGTCTCGAGTTTTACGTGGACATTTCAGTTCAAAATGTCCACATGAATTGGGTGTGTTTCGAGAGACAGCTCCCTTAGTGTAAAGCCAATGACGGTGCCGCACGACTCATTAACCTAAGTGACAAGTAGTAACTCAAAATTCAAATTCTCTAACACACGACTTCATTATTAACCACGATGCCGCAAGCTCCCAATAAAGACAAGAGTAAATAAAACCTGGTGACTTCCAAAGGCTGTTGATCACAATGAATACTGTATGTTATTCAATAGAATTATCTTGGAGTTTGAGATGAAACCGTGAGGAGGATGGCAAACCTATTGCGCTTGTATTTTTGTGTGACTTTTTCCCACTTCTATTGGCCAGGATTCGGACTGCGTGAGAAGCAAGTGATTATGTCTCTTAATTAACAGGCCCACTCCCCCGCCCCCTGCCTTTAATTTTATTAATAATATTTTAGGAAGACTTTATCATTCACAATATTCGAAAAATTTGTAATGCATCATTTCGTCAACGAAGAACCCGGCACTTCGAAACAATGCAAAAAAAAAAAAAAAAAATAGAAAATAACTCAGATTGAATAGAAGATATCTTTGCCATCAACAATAGTATTAATAGGTATTCGTGTAATTCAATTAAGTACATATTATTTTTAATTCATAGTTTTAGTTGATTCCAGCAAGATACAACAGGGATCTTGGATTCAGCGGATCAAATGGACTGTATCGCGATTGACCTGTCTAAGGTATTTGATAGGACTGATCATGGGAAATGAAGGGCAAAAGTCAGTGCAATTGGACTAGACAAACGGGTGACTGTATGGGTTTCTAGATTTCTACAAAAAAGAACTCAGAGAGTAGAGCCTCCGTGGCTCAGACGGCAGCGCGTCGGCCTCTCACCGCTGGATACCGTGGTTCAAATCCCGGTCACACCATGTGAGATTTGTGCTGGACAAAGCGGAGGTGAGATAGGTTTTCACCTGGTACTCCGGTTTTCCCTGTCTTTTTCATTCCAGCAACACTCTACATTCTCATTTCATAGCATCTATCATTCATTAATAAATAACTTTGGGAGTGGCGACCCCATCGTACCAACAGCCTATATCTGCTTCATTCATTACATCCCTGACCAGGTCAATGACTGGAAAACAGGTTGTATGTAGGTTTTCATTTTCAGAACTCAGAGAATTAGAGCAGGCGAAGATTTATCTGATCCTGCGGTAATTAAGAAGGGAATTCCTCAAGGCAGTAGCATTGGACCTTCCTGTTTTCTTCTATATATAAATGATAATGGTTCATGTTTGTGGGTTACTGTAGTCACGTCCTAGTTCGTGAACCATGGGCAACGGCTGAGTGGCCTAGTAAGTGGTCCTGAGAGTCGGGATACCAGTTGCTATGGAATGGGAGTGGGCATCTCGGACATATTCTGAGTCGTGGCCCTCCTTGTGCTCAGGCGGCTAGGACTACACAATTCACCGGTGGTCCATAACCCGTTAGAGGACAGATCCTCACTTGGACTATGTGCAAGTAGGGCAGCATCCTGCTTCATGAATTTACCGAGCTCAGAACACTTTAAGCAAGCCTCGGACCTATGGGAGTAATGGAGTCCCACTCCCATTTGACAGGCGAGGGACTCCTTGGAAACAACTTGGCGAACGAAATGGAATTCGATGGGGAGCTATCAATATTAATGGGGCTTATGGAAGAAAGAAGGTAGAACTTGCTGAGTCAGCAAAGAGGATGCATCTGGATGTGCTAGGAGTAAGTGATATTCGGGTAAGGGGAGATAAGGAGGAAGAGATAGGAGATTATAAAGTGTACTTGACAGGTGTTAGAAAGGGAAGGGCAGAGTCTGGGGTAGGGCTCTTTATTAGGAATACCATTACACGCAACATAGTTTCCGTTAGGCAAGTAAGTGAGCGAATGATGTGGGTAGATTTGTCAGTGGGAGGAATTAGGACAAGAATTGTGTCCGTGTATTCACCATGTGAGGGTGCAGATGTGGATGAAGTTGACAAGTTTTATGAAGCATTGAGTGACATCGTGGTCAGGGTCAACAGCAAGGATAGAATAGTGCTAATGGGCGATTTCAATGCGAGAGTTGGGAATAGAACTGAAGGATACGAAAGGGTGATTGGTAAATGTGGGGAAGATATGGACGCTAATGGGAATGGGAAGCGTTTGCTGGACTTCTGTGCTAGTATGGGTTTAGCTGTTACGAATACATTCTTCAAGCATAAGGCTATTCACCGCTACACATGGGAGGCTAGGGGTACCAGATCCATAATAGACTATATCTTAACAGACTTTGAATTCAGGAAATCTTTTAGGAATGTACGAGTTTTTCGGGGATTTTTCGATGATACAGACCATTATCTGATCTGTAGTGAACTAACAATCTCTAGGCCTAGGGTAGAGAAAGTGAAATCTGTCTGCAAACGAATAAGGGTAGAAAATCTCCAGGACGAGGAAATTAGACAGAAGTACATGGATATGATTAGTGAGAAGTTTCAAACAGTAGACAGTAAGCAGGTTCAGGATATAGAAAGTGAATGGGTGGCATACAGGGATGCTGTAGTAAAATCAGCAAGGGAATGCCTAGGAACAAGTGTGTGTAAAGATGGGAAAAGGCGAACATCTTGGTGGAATGATGAAGTGAGAGCAGCCTGTAAACGTAAAAAGAAGGCTTATCAGAAATGGCTCCAAACAAGGGCCGAGGCAGACAGGGATTTGTACGTAGATGAAAGAAACAGAGCGAAACAAATAGTTGTTGAATCCAAAAAGAAGTCGTGGGAAGATTTTGGTAATAACCTGGAAAGGCTAGGTCAAGCAGCAGGGAAACCTTTCTGGACAGTAATAAAGAATCTTAGGAAGGGAGGGAAAAAGGAAATGAACAGTGTTTTGAGTAATTCAGGTGAACTCATAACAGATCCCAGGGAATCACTGGAGAGGTGGAGGGAATATTTTGAACATCTTCTCAATGTAAAAGGAAATCATCATGGTGGTGTTGCAAACAGTCAAGCTCATGGGGAGGAGGATAATGATGTTGGTGAAATTATGCTTGAGGAAGTGGAAAGGATAGTAAATAAACTCCATTGTCATAAGGCAGCAGGAATAGATGAAATTAGACCTGAAATGGTGAAGTATAGTGGGAAGGCAGGGATGAAATGGCTTCATAGAGTAGTCAAATTAGCGTGGAGTGTTGGTAAGGTACCTTCAGATTGGACAAAAGCAGTAATTGCACCTATCTATAAGCAAGGGAACAGGAAGGATTGCAACAACTATCGAGGTATCTCATTGATTAGTATACCAGGCAAAGTATTCACAGGCATCTTGGAAGGGAGGGTGCGATCAGTCGTTGAGAGGAAGTTGGATGAAAACCAGTGTGGTTTCAGACCACAGTGAGGCTGTCAGGATCAGATTTTCAGTATGCGCCAGGTAATTGAAAAATGCTACGAGAGGAATAGGCAGTTGTGTTTATGTTTCGTAGATCTAGAGAAAGCATATGACAGGGTACCGAGGGAAAAGAAGTTCGCTATACTGGGGGACTATGGAATTAAAGGTAGATTATTAAAATCAATCAAAGGCATTTATGTTGACAATTGGGCTTCAGTGAGAATTGATGGTAGAATGAGTTCTTGGTTCAGGGTACTTACAAGAGTTAGACAAGGCTGTAATCTTTCACCTTTGCTGTTTGTAGTTTACATGGATCACCTGCTGAAAGGTATAAAATGGCAGGGAGGGATTCAGTTAGGTGGAAATGTAGTAAGCAGCCTGGCCTATGCTGACGACTTGGTCTTAATGGCAGACTGTGCCGAAAGCCTGCAGTCTAACATCTTGGAACTTGAAAATAGGTGCAATGAGTATGGTATGAAAATTAGCTTCTCGAAGACTAAATTGATGTCAGTAGTTAAGAAATCCAACAGAAGTGAATGTCAGATTGGTGATACAAAGCTAGAACAGGTCGATAATTTCAAGTATTTAGGTTGTGTGTTTTCCCAGGATGGTAATATAGTAAGTGAGATTGAATCAAGGTGAAGTAAAGCTAATGCAGTGAGCTCGCAGTTGCGATCAGCAGTATTCTGTAAGAAGGAAGTCAGCTCCCAGACGAAACTATCTTTACATCGGTCTGTTTTCAGACCAACTTTGCTTTATGGGAGCGAAAGCTGGGTGGACTCAGGATATCTTATTCATAAGTTAGAAGTAACAGACATGAAAGTAGCAAGAATGATTGCTGGTACAAACAGGTGGGAACAATGGCAGGAGGGAACTCGGAATGAGGAGATAAAGGCTAATTTAGGAATGAAGTCGATGGATGAAGCTGTACGCATAAACCGGCTTCGGTGGTGGGGTCATGTGAGGCGAATGGAGGAGGATAGGTTACCTAGGAGAATAATGGACTCTGTTATGGAGGGTAAGAGAAGTAGAGGGAGACCAAGACGACGATGGTTAGACTCTGTTTCTAACGATTTAAATATAAGAGGTATAGAACTAAATGAGGCCACAACACTAGTTGCAAATCGAGGATTGTGGCGACGTTTAGTAAATTCTCAGAGGCTTGCAGACTGAACGCTGAAAGGCATAACAGTCTATAATGATAATGTATGTATGTATGTATGTATGTATGTATGTATGTATGTATGTATAAATGATATGAATAAAGGTGTGGAATCAGAAATATGACTTTTGCGGATGATGTTATTCTATAGAGAGTAAGACAGTAAATAAGTTACACGATTGTGAGCAACTGCAAAATGACCTCGATAATGTTGTAAGATGGACAGCAGGCAATGGTATAATAATAAATGGGGTTGAAAGTCAGATTGTTAGTTTCACAAATAGAAAAAGTCCTCCCGGTTTTAATTACTGCGTTGATGGGGTGAAAGTACCTTTTCGGGATCGTTGTAAGTACGTAGGTGTTTATATAAGGAGTGATCTTCATTGGGGTAATCACATAAATAGGACTGTAAATTAAGGATACATATATCTGCACATGGTTATGAGAGTGTTTAGGGTTTGCAGTAAGGATGTAAAGGAGACGGCATGGAAGTCTTTGGTTAAGATCCCAACTAGAGTATGGTTCCAGTGTACGGAACCCTCACCAGGATTACATGATTCAAGAACTGGAAACTATCCAAAGAAAAGGAGCTCGATGTAATCTGGATGATTTCCGCCAAAAGAGTAGCGTTACAAAAATGTTGCAAAGTTTGGGCTGGGAAGACTTGGGAGAAAGGAGACGAACTCGACTAAGTAGTATGTTCCGAACAGTCAGTGGAGAGATGCCGTCTAATGACATCAGTAGACGAATAAGTCTGAGTGGTGTCTTTAAAATGTAAGAAAGATTACAATATGAAGATAAAGCTGGAATTCAAGAGGACAAACTGGGGAAAATAGTCGTTTATAGGAAGGGGAGTTAGGGATTGGAACAACTTACCAACGGAGATGTTCAATAAATTTCCAATTTCTTTGTAATCATTAAAGAAAAGGCTAGGAAAGCAACAGATAGGGAATCTGCCACCTGGGACACTGCCCTAAATGCAGATCAGTAGTGACTGATTGAATATCTAAAAAACTCTGCTCTTATTAATTTATTTTATCAGTTTACGCGCTCAAGGGTTGGTTTTTCCCCCAGACTCAGGGAGCGCTCCCACCTCTACCGCCTCAAGGGCAATGCCCTGAAGCGCCAGACTTTGGGTCGGAGGGTTACAACTGGGAGAAGGACCAGTACCTCGCTCAGGCAGGCTCACCTGCTTTACTGAACAGGGGCCTTGTTGGGGATGGTAAGATTGGAAGGGAAAGACAAGGAAGGTGGAAGGAAGCGAATGTGGCCTTAAGTTAGGTTCCATCCCTGCATTTGTCTGGAGCAAATGTGGGAAACAATGGAAAACCACGCCGAGGATGGCTGAGGTGGGAATCAAACGCATCTCTACTCCCTTGAACTCCCGAGGGTGAGTGGATCGCGTTCCAGTCCTCGTACCACGTTCCAAATTTCGTGGCTGAGCCGGGAATGGAACCCGAGCCTCCTGAGGTGGCACCTAATCACACTAACCACTATACCGCAGAGGCGAGCACTGACATATTTGCCATAGAATATGAACAAGTAGGTCTTTTTCGATATTTCTCTTTTCCGGAGTGACTTTTCTTGACTATGGGAGACTGTTGTGAAGTTATTACCATAAGCATTCATTCTGAAATAATAGAGCCTCCACGGCTCAGGCGGCAGCGCGCCGGCCTCTCACTACTGGGTTCCGTGGTTCAAATCCCGGTCACTCCTAGTGAGATTTGTGCTGGACAAAGCAGAGGCGGTACAGGTTTTTCTCCGGGTACTAAGGTTTTCCCTGTCATAATTCATTCCAGCAACACTCTCCACTATCATTTCATTTCATTTCATCTGCCATTCACTAATCATTGCCCCAGAGGAGTGCGATAGGCTTTGGCAACCTGCACAATTCCAATCCTCGCCGCTAGATGGGGGCTACATTCATTTCATTCCATTCCTACCGAGCGAGTTGGCCGTGCGGTTAGGAGCGTGCGGCTCTAAGCTTGCATCCCGGAGATAGTGGGTTCGAATCCCACTGTCGGCAGCCCTGAGGATGGTTTCCCGTGGTTTCCCATTTTCACACCAGGCAAATGCTGGGGCTGCACCTTAATTAAGGCCACGGCCGCTTCCTTCCAATTCCTAGGCCTTTCCTTTCTCATCGTCGCCATAAGACCTATCTGTGTCAGTGCGACGTAAAGCCACTAATATTTCATTCCTGACCCGGTCGAATGACTGGGAACAGGCTGCGGATTTTCATTCAATCTGCAATAATAATGGAAAATTCTGAAACGTCTTTTGAGGAAAGTACTCCATGAAACTTTAACACGATGTAGATCAAACATTTCTTTCCAAACACATGCCAACACCGCGGTCTAGGAGTAGCATGACTGCCTCTCTCCCGAACGCTCCCTGTTCGATTCCCGCGCACGTCATCGATTTTTTACCTAGATCTGACGGTTAATTCTTTGCATGTTATAAACTTCATATTAGAGCCCGTATTGACAAAGTATCAACTTATGAAAATTTGAATGTATAATTCCACCTTTACAATACTGTAATTGTCTTTATTAAAAAGACTACAGCCGGGCTGAGTGACTCAGACGTTTAAGGCGCTGGCCTTCTAACCCCAACTTGGCAGGTTCGATCCTGGCTCAGTCCGGTGGTATTTGAAGGTGCTCAAATACGACAGCCCCGTGTCTGTAGATTTACTGGCACGTAAAAGAACTCCTGCGGGACTAAATTCCGGCACCTCGGCGTCTCCGAAGACCTTAAAAAGTAGTTAGTGGGACGTAAAACAAATAACATTATTAAAAAGACTGCATTAAATTAATAATTTATAATTAAATTAATTTTAATTTAACTTCATTTAATAATTAATAATTTATAATTGAATTAATTTTAATTTAATGCAATCTTTTTAATAAAGACAATTACAGTATTTTAAAGGTGGAATTATATATTCAAATTTTCACAAGTTGGTTCATTTTTTTACAAGTTTGCTTTTCGTCGCACCGGCACAGAGAGGTCTTATGGCGACGATGGAATAGGAAAGGGGTAGGAGTGGGAAGGAAGCGGCCTTGGCCTTAATTAACGTACATCCCCAGCACTTGCCTGGTGTGAAAAAGGGAAACTACGGGATACCATATTCTGGGCTGCTGACAGTGGGATTCGAACCCACTATCTCTCGAATGCAAACTCCCAGCTGCGCTACCGTAACCGCACGGTCCCTTGCTCGGTTTCGGTTAATTCTAAGTGATTCGTCCTACGATTGAGGAGCTATTCCGGCGAACCCGGTCTAGAAAACCAAGAATATGCCCGAGAGGTTTCGTCGCACAGACCATGCGTCATCTCCTGATCTGCAGGCCTTCGGGGTGAGCAGTGGTCGCTTGAGCTCCAATATAAGCTTCACATCTCGTAATGAGATTTCGAAACACACTTTGCAGATAATAGACACTGATAGGGTTCTAGGACATTTCATACCACTTGAATGAGTGAGAAGTATTGAGAAGTAAAAACGATATCCTGGTGAATGTATGTCCATTGTCCACTACTGGCGCAGAAGCCTCCACACGATGTGGCCACTAATGACGTTAACCTCTCGTCGGGCGCAAGAGATCTGATTGGCACATGTGTTCATTTTTATCTCGTATTCGTCCTTCGCCCATATCGGCCAGTTCATCAGAATCTTTTCTTTTACTTGCTTGATAGTGAAATAATGCAGTAGTTTATAAACATTCACAATAATAATAATAATAATAATAATAATAATAATAATAATAATAATAATAATAATAATAATCGTATGGCCTCAGCTACCGTGTGCAGACATTTCAATTTGACGCCATCTGGCTGTCTGCTCGTCAATTTCGACGTTCCGTTTTACTCTAGGCCCCCACTAGATGGCAGACCGAGTAAACCGGAACTCTCTTGGGCGTCTATGGCTGAGATTTAATGAATTTTGTCGGGTAAACACCAAATGTGTCACCAGAGATCTTTTACATGCCGACATCGTACGACATGGAGTGTCGAATGGACTTTTTTCCGCCCTTCAAAAATCCGACTACCTCTGCCGGGTTTGAACCCGCTATCTTGGGATTCGGAGGCCGCCACTCTACCACTGATCCACACAATAATAGTAATATTATTCATCCTTATGCTCGTCAGGCACATTGCACCCTAACACGATGTATATACAATATTGTTTTTATTTCAGGGTTTGTGAAGAAATACTACAAAAACAAGAGTTTATTAGGTTGTACATTTGTCGGCTAGCACCTTAGAACTTTTCATTTTCGTAAACATAAGTATGTATAGTTTAAAGGGAAATTATTAAAATAATATAGATGTTTTCTTCAAATTGTAAATTAGTTTAGTTTCTGATTTATGAGATATGTCTTTCCGGCTCATTACTCCCGCTGGTGCGTGGAAATGTAATACCAATTTGACATCAAGTAGTGCGGATTGTCCTGGCGTAAATATTTGAGGATTACGGGAAAACCGTTCGCAGGTAGATAACGACGTAGTGGTACGAAATGTCCTCAAAAATCAAGTGGTACGAAGTCTCCGTGGTACGAAAGTCCGAACACCCACTTATGGAACGTACGGTGTTCCTAATTTCTATTATTAATTCCTTTACAGTTCGAGGTGAACGAAGGGGCCATAAGCCTTTACTGATGATCTGATCATCATCGAACACTACCTGCAACCGTCACAAAGAGCTACGCGCCGTATGAACCGTCGCAACAGACTGCTGGAAATAGCCGTACCTTTTTTCTTCTTCAGTCAGTTCATCAAAATATGGTTCGAGAATGTTGTGAATATAACGGTCGGAAATAATTGTGCCCTGAAAAAGTATTGGACCGATAATTCGTCGGGCACTAATAGCGCACCATACACCCACTTTCACTTCGTGCAGATGTCTCGGCTGTAAAATGTGCGGGTTCTCTGCATCTCAGATCCTGTTCTGTGAATTGGCATATCCACTGAAATGAAATCACGCTTTCTCACTCATAAAAGGAAAGCTCGGATCCACGATACCATGGTGGACACTATTCTTTAGCCAATTGCAAAATCATATTCTTGCAATGAAATCTGTATATTATGTACTGAATGAGTCCGGTAAGATCGTAAATGTAATAATTTTGTTGCATTATGTGCTGATCAACGTTTCCTGAGCTAATCTCCGAAGCGACTTATGTGGACTGACTTGCAGCCTTGCCTGTTTATCTTCTAACATATTTTGTGTATGAGCTGTTCTCCTTGGATCTTTGCACATAACATTCCGATGGTACTGAAGAACGGGAAAACTATTTAGGGAATTTAGGAAGGCACATTTTAACTGGTTTCTTCTCGTTGTGCAAATAGCACTTGACCGAAAATATTCCCAGCGCTGAAGTGTAATAACTAGACCTGGGATTTAGGCTCTAAAAAAATTAGTTTTAGGCGCCTAAAATAGGCTATTAAAACAAGTAAATAGGCTTTTAAAACAAGTAAATAGGCTTTTAAAAGAGAAAATATACACTTAAAATATGTTTTTAAAATGTGTGGATAGGCAGGAAATAGAGTTTAAAATATTACAATATACACTTAAACTGTAACGTGATACTTTTTTACTTTAACAAACGTGGTATCCCTATTCTTAACCGAAATAACTGCAAAATTAAGTCAGAATAAAAAAAAGACATTTATAAAAAACATTATAAAAAAGTCATGTGTCAAAAAAAGTTATGGATTATGATATACCATTATCAGTACTAATCTAAAACCTTAATACTAATATCACTGTACACAATTACAGCACTGTAGGCATCCAATAACGGCGTAAACGCGAATGGAGTATGTGTTTATTACTTGTGAGGAACATTCCTACAGCACTTTCATTCGTAGTTTGCTTTACAGTACATAACAATAATCTTCTCTAAATTTTCCACAGACAGGCTGTGTCTTTTGTCTGTTAAAATAATTTTGAAAGCAGAAAAATAGCGTTCCACGCTCACAGATGTTAGAGGGGCATAGGAAAATTTACCTACATTTTTCAATTCAATTTCACTTGGTAAGTCTACCTTTTCCCCATCCATTACCTGATGTACCCTTTTCAGCACTGAATAACCTGAGTTCTTGTGCAGTACACTAGACCACTTGTCTCTTATTTTGTCCCCTACCTTGCCCCTAGCACTTTGGATGTTATTCTCAGCTTCCTCAATTACAGAAAATTGCTGTTTGAGACTGTTTCCTTTTTCCTCCATTTTTGTAATGGTGACTGGAAGAAATGAAAAATTTGCCTGAATATACGCAATGTCTCTCTGAACACTGGATCAATCATTTAAGAGCTCTTTGACAGACGACAGACATGCAGAGTAGTCCGTTAAAGGCAAATTGTCTATCACAGTCTTGATTTCCTCAAGATGTTCTGCATAATACAGGGCAGCTTCCATCCAGGAACCCCAACGGGTGATGATTGGCTGTGGTGGTAGGGGAATAGAGGGGAGTTTCTCTCGAAAGATGGCTATTCTTGATGGAGCCTTACAGAACACTTTCTTCATTGTTGAAATGAGAGTATTTACTGCAGGAAACTCGGCCCTAACTGTTTCTGCGAGTCTATACAAGGCATGGGCCATGCAAGTAACATGAATTAAAGAAGGATAGAAAGTTTTGAGGAGAGGTGCAGTGGCAATCATGTAGGAAGCAGCATCAGAGACAAGGAGGAGGACTTTAGAATCTTCAACACTCCCAGGATACAACAATTGCAACCCCTTGTTGATGAAGTATGTAATGCTTTGACTATTGACTTTCTCAAGCTGTTTAGAGCAAAGAAGGTGAGCGGTAGATGCCTGATTGGGTTCCAGTTTTCCTACTATAAGGTTAGCAATGTACCTGCCTACAGAGTCGGTGGTTTCGTCCACACACAACCATATGCAAGACTCCCCAATATCCCCCCTGATTGACAAAATGACCTCATTGTAAGAAATATCTAAGTAGTTCTTCTTTAATGTAGATGCTGATGGGATGTGCTGCTTGGTGTATTTCTCTAAAAAATTTCTGAAAATCGGATTATGCATTCCAGGGGATATTTGCTGCAACTAGGGCTCTACACATATCAGCATAGAAACCATTATGGGTTGTAGGAGATATAGTTTGTGTGAGCAGAGTCTGTCTAATGTTACTCTTCATGGCTGTTTTCGCTTTGTGACTGGCAGTATCTGCATGCTGCTGAAGGTGGCATTTTTTTCTCATGTAAAATCTAAAACACAATAAAGTGATGTCAATTAGAGACTAAGATGAGGAATAGAAAAGGTGAGCTATTGAATAAAGTTTGTAATTTTGAACTATTTAAATTAAGCCATTATTACTCTAAAGTTAATTAAGAACAAGAACACTACAGTCCCCGAAAGGCCTTGGCTTTCAATAACGGTTGCTGCCCAGCTCATGGCCTGCAGATATTGGGTGGCATGTGGTCAGCACGATACATCCCTCAGCCGTATTGCCTTGCCTTCGTGACCCCTGCCCACTGTAGCTTCTCAATTGTCCTCACGATGCTGGGTAAACACCGTTCCAGACCTCATAGATTTCTCTATTACTGCCGGTACTAGAAATCGAACCCAGGTCGTCTGGACTAGGTCTCTACAATTAATTAGAGGAGCCAATATCAAAACCTTAGTTTTAGATTAATATGAAATTTAAGATATATGCACATACCTGTTTATTGCAGTACTGGCAGAAAATAATCTTGCCATCAAAAGTCATCCCTGGAAATTGTACAAGCCATTGTTGTATAAGCGCACTCTTAGATGATTTCGTTTTAGGCATGACTAGCAAATGTACCCGTGCTTCGCTACGGTACTCTACATTGTATACGGATATCGAAGTAAATTAGTGCACATTAAGTGAATAAGATTTTTAAATTGGGTTTGTCTTGGCTTTATCCGAGAATCAGTATTGTGAAAACCACAGACGTTGTTTCGAATGAAAGTGTGATTTGCGGAATTGCGATGATAACGGCAAGTCCACTTGTTTACTGCAATTCACAACGAAGAAAGTAATTTTCATTTAACGGCAGACCCCATTGCCTAGTGTGCGGCCAAAATCGATTTGGGGAGGTTTCATTACAATGGCAGACCCCACTTCCTACTTTCAGATAGATTACAGTTGAGGAACTTTTATTTTATTTGCAAGGACCTTCCTTACTGCCAGTCAAAAGTGAGTTGCGTTCTTATCTTTATAATGGCAGACGCATTTTCTAATGCCAGTCAGCTTCCTGCCAGTCACACCGAGTGGGTGAGATTCCATTATAATTAGCAGGCCACTATGCCTATCGTCAGTCACATTTTAGATGGGTCAATTTATTTATAATGGAAGACACGCTCCTTAGAGTTCTGCTAGTCGAATCGAGAAGGGATTTATGCATTAAAATAGTGCACAAGAGATGGAGGACGACCCCATTCTTATTGCCTGTCAAAGTCGATGTGGGGAGGACTGAAAACAATAGCAGAAGTCCTCCTTCTGACAGTCACTATCGATTTGCAATGTATTTAATACCAATGGCAGACAAACCCTTTCTAGATCGCTACAAATCGACTTCAATGAAAGAATATAGTCGTCATACGGAAGTATAAGGATGTTAACCATCATTTACAGAATAACTGCTGCAAAACGGTACATCAAATCGAAAAACAGATTGTACGATAAGACGAACTTTCTAGTCATATCTTGGGGTCATCAGCTTCTCCCGTACCAAGTTTCACATTTCCGAGATATCTGGAAGTGCCTCATTAATACACGTCTTTTTTCATTTGTAAATATTTATTTATACATCGCTCCAGCCCGACTTGCTTTTATATATATGGATGACGGATAAGCATGAGCACGTTGAAAAGTGCAGACTTCCACTTCGAGATTCATATCTCCTAAACGGTTTATGATATTAATAAACGGTTTGCGCCATCAGACGCCTCATTTATCGCCCTATATGTTTGATTCTAAACCATATCCTCGTATCTCCCATATTAAGGGGGTAAATTGAGTTCACATTTTGAATAGGGTGATATTTGTGTGCATTTTTAACATTTTACATTACTTTCTGCCTACTTATGTATAAGCTAGAATCATGAAATTTAGTACACACATGTCCCTTAATCGTGCCAATGTGCGCACCCAACGTGATGATCCTATCATTCTTATAAGTGTGTCAAACAATGAAATATACTTGTAAAAATCACCAAATTTACGAACAATCCCGAAATAGGCCAAATTTAACGTATAAGGGAGAGAGATACGACAAAATGTCACAGGACCGAAGTTGTAGATCACTCTGAATTGAAGCGGCAATGTGCCATCCGTTTTGTGATACGACTTACCGTTTAGCCAAAAAATAGCTCAAAAGAAATGTCTGCACAGTCATTAAAATTGCCTTCATATTTCGATATCTTTGGGGGTAAAAAGTGAAAAATTTGAACATCTTGGAATTGTCCCGTCGGTTAGGGACCAAAAGCTATAATTTCACCAAATTTCAATTGTCTACCTCGTCTGGCAACTTGTGCCGCCATCTTGATTTGAGGGATGGGGGATAAAAATGAGGAAATTCCCGAAAATTTTTAAGCCCACGAAACCTATAGGTTATCGTTTTGGATATACTATACGACTGTGTTCATATGCTGAGCCCAAAATTTGAACCCCCCCGGCGTGCCCCCTTCAGGGAATTTTGAGAATTTCCGATTTTTCTAGGGATCCTGGGGTCATCAGTGTCTCCCGTACCAAGTTTCAAATTTCTGAGATTTCTGGAAGTGCCTCATTAATTCACGTCTTTTTTTCATTTTTAAATATTTATATATACATCGCTCCAGCCCGACTTGCTTTTATATATATAGATAGATGACGGATAAGCATGAGCACGTTGAAAAGTGCAGACTTCCACTTCGAGATTCATACCTCCTAAACGGTTTATGATATTAATAAACGGTTTGCGCCATCAGACGCCTCATTTATTGCTCTACATGTTTGTTTGTAAACCATATCCCCGTATCTCCCATTTTAAGGGGTAAATTGAGTTCACATTTTGAATAGGGTGATATTTGTGTGCATTTTTAACATTTTACATTACTGTTTGCCTACTTATGTATAAGCTAGAATCATGAAATTTAGTACACACATGTCCCTTAATCGTGCCAATGTGCGCACCGAACGTGATGATCCTATCATTCTTATAAGTGTGTCAAACAATGCAATATATACTTGTAAAAATCACCAAATTTACGAACAATCCCGATATACGGCCAAATTTAACGTATAAGGGTGAGAGATACGACAAAATGTCACAGGACAAAGTTATAGATCACTCCGAATTGAAGCGACATTGTGCCATCCGTTTTGTGATACGAATTACCGTTTAGCCAAAAAATAGCTCAAAAGGAATGTCTGCACAGTCATTAAAATTGCCTCCATATTTCGATATCTTTGGGGGTAAAAAGTGAAAAATTTGAACATCTTGGAATTTTCCCGTCGGTTAGGGACCAAAAGCGATAATTTCACCAAATTTCAATTGTCTACCTCGTCTGGCAACTTATTCCGCCATCTTGATTTGGGGGATGGGGGATAAAAATTCCGAAAATTTTTAAGCCCACGAAACCTATAGGTTATCGTTTTGGATATACTATACGACTGTGTTCTTATGCTTAGCCCAAAATTTGAGCCCCCCTGGCGTGCCCCCTTCAGGGAATTTTGAGAATTTCCGATTTTTCTAGGGATCCTGGGGTCATCAGTTTCTCCCGTACCAAGTTTCAAATTTCTGAGATTTCTGGAAGTGCCTCATTAATTCACGTCTTTTTTCATTTTTAAATATTTATATATACATCGCTCCAGCCCGACTTGCTTTTATATATATAGATGAACTATATTCACTTAAACAGATGTTCTTTCACTGGTGACTTGACACAGAATGCCCCTTCTTACTACCTGCTCCTTGTTCTTCCTAGATAATCTCCCCCCCCCCCCCTCACCCCGTCACTCGACACAGTACGTCTTTTACTACCTGCTCGTTGTTCTTCTGAGCTAATCCTCCACCTCCACCCTTCACTCAGCATTCCTTTGGTGACAGTTGTCTGGGAAGAGCACATTTCTGTGAAAAACCCACCCTCTGCTGTTCTGCTCGTTCCAGGGATTCCATTGTGTGATTGTAAAAATTACAGAAGTTGAATTTTATTTTAAATGTAGAAAATAGGTATTTTTAGGCACTAAAATAGTAAAATAGGCTCTAAAGGTCCAAATAGGCATTTTAGGGCACTATAAAACTCTGTTAATGTAAGGTATTTATCATGAAACGTCAACATATTTTTAAAAAATCATGTTATTTCGTAAGGAACGAAGAAGGCATTTGCCTTAAAATCCCAGGTCTAGTAATAACCTTACAACACACCTTACCAGCGGAGTGAGGGACAGAGCCAAACATCCTGTTGCTCAGCTGTCAACACTTCCTCTCACGCCAGGCTTGACACAAGTCATATGGCACCCGCTGGGGAATTCCCACGACCGGTGAACAGAGGTGGGAAAACTTAAACAATACTCCCTGTATTATAATTATTGCTTTGTTTTTGTTGAGAAAAGAGTACCAGAAACGTTTAAAGTTTTGAATTGAGAAAAACTGATTTAATGTTCTGACATGCATAACAGTACTGTGAATACTGAGCGAGTTGTCGTGCGGTTAGGATCCGCAGCTATGAGCTTGCATTCGGAAGATCCTGGGTTGGAATCCTACCGTTGGCAGCCCTGAAGATGGTTTTCCATGGTTTCCCATTTTCATACCAGGCAAGTGCAGGGGCTGGGCCTTAATTAAATGAACGGTCGCTACCTTCCCAATCCTCTCCCTTTGCCATCCTCACGACGCCGAAAACCTTTGATGTGTTACTGCGAGGTTAAGCGACTGGCAAGAAAAACAAACCTGTAAATTCCAGTTTGAACAGCATTAAACCATCCCCGAAACGTAATATCTTTTCTTGTCGTCTTCCTCGTCATTTCTGGTCTGTATACCTAATTCGAACATTAATCTGTAAACATTGTTTAAATAATGTATTTTATGCACATGTGATATTTTTTCGATGCGATAAATAATAATAATAATAATAATAATAATAATAATAATAATAATAATAATAATAATAATAATAATAATAATAATAATAATAATAATCAGTACTATGGGGGTGAAAAATGGAATAATAGTGGGGAGATTTGGAATCAAAATTGACTGTCTAGCGTTCGCAGATAATATGACAATTCTGGCAGAAGACGCAGAAACTGCTAAGGTACAGATTGAAACGCTTCAAGAGATTGCTGTAAAGACAGGACTTCAGATATCGTTTGGAAAAACAGAACTAATGATTCAGAGCAAAAGTGACCCGGTAAGGACGATTGTCACTAAGTATGGAACAGTTAAAAGCTTGTTGCTTTACGTCGCACCAACACAGATGGGTTTTATGGCGACGATGGGAAAGGAAAGGGCTAGGAGTGGGAAGGAAACGGCCGTAGCCTTAATTAAAGTACAGCCCAAGCATTTTCCTGGCATGAAAATGGGAAAGCTCGGAAAACCGTCTTCAGGGCTGCCGACAGTTGGGTTCGAACCCACTATCTCCCGGATGCAAGTTCACAGCTGCGCGCTCCTAACCACACGGCCAACTCACCCGGTAACAGTTAAAAGAGTAAAGAAGTTTAAATACCTAGGCGAGTGGGTAACCCTAACAGGGCTACCAGGTATAGCGTTACAGAACAGGGCAAGAAAGATGGAAACAGCATACCATTTATACGTCGAAATGTCTATAACAAAAAATCAATCTCAATCACTGCGAAACTAAGACATTACAACACTGTGATAAAACCAGAAAGTTTGTATGCAATCGCATGCATTCCATTGAACAGGAAACGATTACTAGAGAAGATTGAGAACAAAGAGAGGAAAATATTAAGGAAGATAGTAGGGCCTAGGAAAGTGGGACAAGAATTTATACTGCGACCTTATGAGGAGCTATACAAAAGGACCGAGAAAATCACAACGTCGTTTAAAAAGAGAAGACTTTGCCTTTATGGTCATATTAAAAGAATGCCTACAGAGAGATCAGCCAAGAGAATTCTGGAGTACATGGAGAACAGGAAGACGCAAACTAACTGGCTTAAAGGAGTCAAGGAGGACCTGGAAGGAAAGATAATAACACAAGAGGCAGTAGACAATAGACAAGAATACAGGATGGTCATCAACAAAATTAAGGGATTCCAAGATCGAATGAGCAGAAAACGGACCGGCAACAGCTAGTCGCTAGAATGCAAACCAGCCCATTCGAAAGGATGAAGAAGTACTGGACTGGTCGGAGGAAGAAGAACGATGCATAACGTGGTCCATAGTAGACCTGTCCGAAGACAAGAAGAAGGCAGTAGACCTACTGTACGGAGGAGACGTTTGACATTTTTAGGATGGATAATAATAGATTCGCAACAAGGTTATTCAATGTAATACATTCCCATATCAGGAGAATAAATTGGCTGTAGGAAACAAGAGGGAAACTGAATGAATTGATTTTTTTTTTTGCTAGGGGCTTTACGTCGCATCGACACAGATAGGTCTTATGGCGACGATGGGAAAGGGAAGGACTAGGAGTGAGAAGGAAGCGTCCGTGGCCTTAATTAAGGTACAGCCCCAGCATTTGCCTGGTGTGAAAATAGGAAACCACGAAAAACCATTTCCAGGGCTGCCGACAGTAGGGTTCGAACCTACTATCTCCCGAATACTAGATACTGGCCGCACTTAAGCGACTGCAGCTATAGAGCTCTGTAATTGAACATCTGGGAAGACATCATGAAACACTGCGAAGTCTTCAGCAACTCAGAAAATTAACACACTCTTGTGGTGAACTCTAGCAGCAGAACTGGTCAGAAGAACGGAAGAAGCAATACGGTGAGTTCGTGTAGAGATTTTGGAAGAATAAGAAGGCGAAGTCAACAAGCCAATGGACAAGTTATAACGGACACTATGAATGGGCATAACGAAACAACAACAAATAATAATAATAATAATAATAATAATAATAATACAGAATAATAATAATCAAAGGCCGACGTGATAATTCCTGTAGATTTTTACAAAGCATTCTCTAAAATTCCTAGAAAAGTACCGAAAAGCTGGCAGGACATGTCAGCAGAATGGTAAGGGAAAGAATCTCAAAGCAGAGATTAATATACCAGCCCAGAGAAGGTCGCCCTTTTAGGCTCCCAGTTAAGTGATAGTTCGAGACCGGAAGAGACCACTTGGTATAACACCTGTTTGGATGATGAAGGTGATTATCATCTGATTTTTTCCTCAACTTCGGTAATAAATGTCTGTTTCGCCAGGTTTTACCACCGGATGCCCTTCCTGATATCGACCCTATGTAAAGATGTGTGTTCGCTAGTGTGTGTATCTGTGGTGGTTGGTATTTTTATGTGTTGTGTATATTAAACCCTTTTATCATTTTCCTGGAGAAATTTAAAAACACTTGTTCCACGAACACTATTAGCTGTTGCGTGTTTCTGTGATGTTTACTAGTATGTAGTGTTGTACGTAATCGAATTTGTGTATTAACACTATGACAAAAACCCAGTTCTCGAGTTACAGAAATCAATCAAACGCAGCTAAATTTCCCGGCCCGGCCCGGTCGGAATCGAATCCACGCCCCTCTGAACCGAAGGTCATTCAGCCTGTCGCAGCCGGTTCGGTTTTATAAGATTGTTTCTACAATTTATACCTATCAGTGAATGATTCACGAAGTTTAACCATCTCTAAAAACATATCTCTTTTTCTCGGTGTGCCCTACGCTGGCAGCATCCTACGAGTCGTGTTGTCGGAGCATCGATCGCCGGTCCCGGAGCCCGGACTGTAGGCTGGCGTGTGAGAAGGCGGCAGTAGGCGAGCGGCCGGCGTGCAGACGGGTTCGTCTCCGGCACCGCACGTGGTGTGTCAGTACAAACCTCCAGTTCTCAGTCTATAGTGGTGTGGAACTTACATGAGCGTGTGTCGTGTTGGTGTTTCTTTCACTGTGTGTCCAGTGTGGAGCGATCGAATGTGCCCAGAGGAAATCATCAATTAAAAGGTAGAAAAGTCCATCCCATAATTTTATTTATTTTTTCCTATTTTTACATTCGGTGCCATTTGATCCAGACATGTCGTTACTAACCACAGAGATTCGCTTTATCAGTGTGTCCTTGCACGTACCGTAATTTGGCCCATGATCATAATTATGTTCCAGTACTTACTTTGAGGATTATTGACAGAAAATTCCACATCGTATTCAATTTGCCTATTATAACAAGTAAATTAGTTTTTGACCGTGAAATATAAACATAAATTACGCAAATGTGTTTGTGGGAAAGGGAAAAATTGAGTGTCCAGTTATTGAATAGGACAATTAACACAAAATCATTATAATGAATTTTAAATCTCGCAGTAGTAGAATTAGCTTTTGGGTAGTTAGTCCATTTGCTTCTGCAGAATTTGGTATAACGAAGTTTGTTAGAGCTTACTTTTAAAAAAAGATAACATTTGAATAATGGGTTTCCCTTCAGTGATTGATATACAGTAGGACTATGTTGTACAATTTGACGAAGCATAGTTGCTGCTACGGAATTTACTATGCGAGTGCTTTGAAATATTAAACCCAAATTTCCTGCGGTTTGATGCGATCACTTGCAGTTCACTTTAAAGAAAGTTATCATTCAAATGTTTGTTTAGTGATATTTAAATATTGGACGTAGGCCAACTCATACTTATGACAAATGAAGGGCCCTGTTTATAAAGTGGGGAAACTGACAATAAATAAATCAATTAAGATAGGACCGAATATTATTTGTAATGCATTTCTTAGGACAAAATCTGTTCAGTGAAATTACTCTTTATATTCGCCACTAGATAGAAGTACGTCATAAGACCTAAGTTATCACTAATGTCATATATGGTAATGTTTTAAATATGTCTACTATGAAGGACTTTTACAATGAAGAAGGTGTATACATAGAATATTTTTGCTAAATTGTTCAGTTATACAGCTTAAATTCGACAGCCAATAATCACTGGGTGTTTTAATCGCTGGCTGATAAATTAACATGAAACTAAATTTCTGGCTAGCGATACTATCAGAGCAGTAGCACAGTTATGAAGAATGGTAATTCATCAGTAGCGATAGTGATGTGACATTTAGCCAGAATTCCGAATGACCTAGATGATGTGATATGGAAGCCAATCCATTATTGTACACAACGCTTTTAATACACTGAATGGTAGGTTTAGCTGTGGATTAAATGTTTGTCCAAAAATTTGCCAATGTTCAGGATCACTAATCAAGTTTCTACTTATTGATGGACACAAAACCAGCACAATGCACTCAACACAGTAAAACTAGTTGTCATTTAACAGGTGAAATTTATTTCAAAATAGTACCATTTCATTTCGTGCCGCCGGAGGATAACAACTGTGATAATTAGAAATAGGAACTATTAAATGATAATTGGCTTCGAAAATATTTTTCTCGTAGTCCTTTTATTCTTCTTACCCTTATTATTATAATTATTATTTTTATTATTATTAATATTAATATTATTATTATTATTATTATTATTATTATTATTATTATTATTATTATTATTATTTTGATAAGTGGAACACAATTTGCGATAGTTCATGAAAATTTCGAGGCTCACCGTCTTAGATTAACACTGTTTCCACTTATCTGCGTCAGTTATTTCCCTTTCTACTCCTAATTTTCATCAAGACTAGTTTCAGACCAAGACATACGTACAATAATTATGAGGTTTAGGATATTGTTTAAAGCTTGAATTCCTATCATCTCGGCTTATAGTCTCATCCGTCCAAGTGTAGTCGGTCATCACTCGTGTATGAAATATTCAGTGTACTGGTACGCTGATATACACGTCATCACAGCACGATTCCCCGCCATCCTGCAACTTAAAATGACTGCAGGACAAAAGACGTTAGGTACTTAACAAAATATACAATTTGTATAGATCGTATCAAATACTTCAGTTTATTCATTTGCTCAATCTAACGGTTTAGCTTAGATTGTAATGTCCTGAACTGATTGGTATTAAGCACGGCTGTTAATTAATATTGCCGTGTTCTCTTAAGGGAAATATATTAATATTGTTAGCAGGGTAGTATAATAACTAACGATGACAGAAGTAAAGAGGCATAACATGAAAATTAGCATAAGCAAGGTAGGCATGTCTTAATCAAATGAAATTTGATAACTTCAAACATGGATGTAGAAATTAGAAAGGCGTTTCTGAATACTTTCATGTTGAGCGTGGCACTATATGGAAGTGAAACATGGGCTCGAACAGCAACAGAACTCGTTTGAAATGTAGTGTTAAGGAAGAATGCTGAAGGTGAGATGGATAGATCGGATCACGAAGGAAGAGATACTGAATCGAATAGGTGAAAAGAGAACGATTTGGATAATTTTGAAGAGAACTGAGATGAAATAATATAATTTCGTGTGGCTATTTCTAGCTGGGTGCAGCCCTTGTAAGACAGATCCTCCGCTGAGGGTGGGCGGCATCTGCCATATGTAGGTAACTGCGTGTTATTGTAGTGGAGGATAGTGTTATGTGTGGTGTGTGAGGTGCAGGGATGGTGGGGACAGCACAAACACCCAGCCTCCGTGCTATTGGAATTAACCAATGAAGGTTAAAATCGCCGACCTGGACGCGAATCGAACCCGGAACCCTCTGAACCGAAGGCCAGTACGCTGACCATTCAGGCAACGAGTTTGACAAGGATGAAATGATAGAACATAACTTAAAACACCCAGGACTTGTTCAGTTAGGTTTACAAGGAAGTCTAGGCGGTTTTGGAGTAAACCAAGGCGCAACTATGGCAGAAAGATTAGAGTAGACGTAGGGTGTAGTAGCCTGGTAGAAATGAAAATGTTAACACAGAATAGGGGAGCGTGAAGGGCTGAATCAAACCAGTCAGTGGACTGATAACCCAAACAACATAAGAAAAGTAAACTGTATATTTCTTACAAAATTTTAAATACAATTAAATCATATTACTGACTCCGTAATACCTCACAATAAAAATTATCGAATATATATATATTCGTTTACGGCCATTAGAGACCACGTTAGATAACAATTGCATTTTTCTGGAAGCCTTCCTCACAGCCCAGAACTTCAGCATCCTATCTCTGGCAGCCTGTCTTCTTTCTTCCGTCCACCCACGGTTAAGTTTTGGTTCGTCATGGAATCCCTGAAATCTGTCGATCACTGACCTAAATTTTGTTCGGTTTGAGATGTCTTCTGAATTTAGTCCCACCTGTCTGAGATCCTTTCTCACCTGCCTGAACCATTTGTCCGACACTTTAGGTCTGCTGCCTAGTATTGTGAAAATTCTGTATATTAATATAATATGCCAAGGCTGAGTACATTGGATCTGTTCATCCTCTGTGACGCTAGCAATCAGGACTGAGTGTTTTCAGTAGTGCGTTGTAGTGTTGAGTGATACACTCTGCGTGTCCTTCAGTTAATAATTTCACGTCCCATGTTATTACTAGAGCTGTACACATAATTAATTTAATTACGGAACCAGAATATATAAAAGTATAGATGCGCCTGCTGATAAAAGTACATAGCAAACAATCGTGTGAAAACCATAAAAATATTTAATTGATAGCGAATTCACTATTTATTTTTTACAATTCGCTTTCCTTCACACCAACACATATCGGTATGAAGTATTTGAATTGTTCCGGTATTGCTATTTATCTCCCAAATGTTACATAGTGCAGATAACAGATGCTGGACAAATTGAATAAAGTTGGGTGTTCAGTGTTAACATATTCGCCAATTGTTAAAAGTTATATCGGGAGTATTCACGGTCAAGCGCAACCTTCATTTTGCGGGTGTTATAATTGATAATGGCGTCAAGTATAATACGATTTCTTACATAGTTTTCCTTTTTATTAGTTACGATGTTCCTTACATGAAAGACTTGCAGGAAATTGGTTTAGAAATTGGAGAACAATAGGTGCTCGATGTTCTTTCCCTTTATAATTCTAAGTAAAAGTTAATTTCGCATATTTCTAAGACTTCAAATACCGGAGAACCCTTGCGTGTGGGGGATGCTGACAAAGAATACACCCACGGTAACGAAGCTACTACGCTGGCGTAGCAGGGGGAGAGGTGATACTCCCACGTGGCGCGTCGCAGTTGGTGGATAGGGGGGTCCTAACCGGCTTGCCGACGGACTTGAGGGAAATAAAATACCTCTCGCGGACCACCAAACACACAACCCTCTGTGGGTGGTGGAGGCGGACGAAGAATACACCCACGGTATCCCCTGCCTGTCGTAAGAGGCGACCACGGGATGATTGTATTGTATGTTGGGTGTTCAGCCCGAAGGCTGGTTTGATCCTCTGCAGCTCCGCCAACAGCTGTCATAAATAGCCTAGGCGTCACTGAAGAGGCGTGCAAGGGAAATGAGGAGTGATGTAGTTTCCCGTTGCTTTCCTCACCGAACCAGCCGTTGCTATGACATATCAGTCTTCCAAGCCCACTGAAATGCATGCAACAATCGACCCTATGAGCGATATTTTCACACCATTCATAACAGGGACTGGCTGCATAAGGAATGGTATTACTAGCATCACTCATACCTCAGTCACTTTCATATTGTCAAAGCCAAGGATGAGACTGAGACAGGTCAATGAAAGTAACAAATTTGATATAGCCCATACCAGAAGACATAGTGCATTGTAAACACTACATCTTGCCAGCAAAGGCATAGCAGCATGAAACTACTTGTGATTAGTACAACCACGCGGGAAACACCATGGGTCGCTTTTTACTTGCGCGTTGTACCACTATGTTACAAACCAAATAGGTTTGTAGAGTGCACTGTCGGCTTTTACTGTACCTGTGATTAGTACCACTGTATGAGCGACACCATGGTTCTGGCTTGCCTACGATTAGTACCCATTATATGAGGAGCACCACGCGAAAGTACGAGTCCCTGTGGTTAGTACACTTATATGATGAACACCATAGGTTTGCGTTGCCTGTAAATGACGCCGCAATGTGCGAAACACAATAGGTCTATATTACATGTGTGAATTTCATTACCTGTGAGTAGTACTATAATGTGTGAAAGTCTACGCTACTTTTGATTAATATCGTCCCATGACAAGTACCATGGTTTTACAGTACTTTCCTAGCGATGAGTACGATTAATCGGGGCCGATGACTTGGATTTTGGACCCCTTTACACTGCAAGCATCATCGATTCAGTATTGTGCTTCAGAAGCAGTCCCTTGGTCAGTAATACCATTGTTTTACGTCAGTTTCTGTGAATGTGAGGCACTGCGGGGCGAATCCACTGATTGTTTTAAATTCATATCCATCCATTCATTCTTCGTTCACACGTTTTGAATTCTGGTCAGTGGAGGATTTGGGAATTTTAATTTGTAATTTCATTTCGTACTATTAGGGGACGATGACCTAGATGTTAGGCCCCTTTAAACAACCAGCATTATCGTAATCATCAATACACCCACGGTATCCGCTGCCTGTTGTAAGAGGCGACTAAAAGGGGCGACCAATTGATGATGAAATTAGAACCATGAGAATACTTCTGAGTAGTACCATTACGTGCGGAACACCATGGGCCGACGTTACTTGCGGCTTGTACCATCTTGCGAGGAAAACCATGGATCTACGTTACATAGGAGCAGTACCATTATGCGCGAAACACTACGAGCTGGACGTTGTTTGTGATAATGGTCATCGTGTGTAATCCACCGGTCGGTTCCTCTGTGTTCAGCATGGGTCTGCGTTACCTATGAGTAGTACCACTTTATGAGAAACACCACAGGGTTGGCTGGCGGCCGTGATTGGCCGTGGATCTACATTGCCTCTTGTTAGTACCAACATGCGAGAAACACCATGAGTCTACGTTACTAGTGATTAGTACCACTATAGGAGGATCACGACGGTTCTGCTTTAAAAGTGGTCATTACTGTTATGAGGGGCCAGTGACCTGGATTGTGGACCCACTTAGGTAATAAGTATCATCCCATAATAGAATAGAAGCCCCCCATCCCCTAGTTTCAGATGCCAGAAACTGGAGAGAAAGAGAGCACTCTTTTATTGCAATTCATTTAAGTTTGATACATGCATTACACTTTTCTCGTATAATTGACTATTATTATTATTATTATTATTATTATTATTATTATTATTATTATTATTATTATTATTTACATTTTATAGACTTCATTGGACCACTCTAACCAACTTTATACATATAATTTTTCAGTTTCCTGTCGGCCCAGTACTTCTTCATTCTCTCGGATCGTATCTTTCTTCATCAGAAATCACCCCTCCTATTGTCTGTTTTTTTTATTCTGGTTTGCTTGTCCGTGAGTTTCCTGATTTTGTTGGTATTGTTCCTTAGGTCTTCGATTGTAATTTTTAGTTCATATCTTCCTTGATTTATGTAATCCAATTAATGTTGCACTTACTACTCCATAATTTTTCTATTATTCCCCTGATGATCCTGTCTTCTGGTGTCCTGAAACGCGTTTTTTTCCTGATTGTGCTCATTACTGGTTCTATTTCCTTGTAGACTGTTTCATTAGGAGCTACTCTCCAGTGTCCATCTTTTTGGTATGGTTTGTTGATGCATGTTTCTTCTCTCTATCTTGAGTATTTTGTCTATTTGTGCAGTGTTAGTTGTTTTGAAGATGGTTTCACTTGCGTATATTATTTCTGGTTGAATGACTGGTTTGTAGTGTTTTAATTATGTTGCTATTGACAGGCACTTTTTGTTGTAGGTATTATTGGTGGCATATTGTGCTGTGGTCAGTTTGATTCTGTTATGCCATGCTGGCTATTCATTGAGGATATATGTTATGATTTCTCTCAGATATTTAAGTGTATCTACAATTTCGATTTCTTGCTTACCTATGGCAATTTTGTTTATGAATGGTGGGTCAGTTAACATGATTACTGTCTTTTCAAAAGATATTCCAAGACCAATTTTCTGTGCTATTTCCTGTAGCGATATAACTTACTTTCTGGTTTCCTGAATATTGTTGGACAAGAGAGCAAGGTCATCAAGCAAATCCTAGGCAATTTAAACTTATGTTGTCTTTGGGTCTTCCAGTTCGCACGTTCTTTGGGTTAATCTTGTACCATTCCCTCATTATATATTCCAAGCACAGTTGAACAGCAGTGGTGACAAGCAATCTCCTTGTCTTAAACCTATTTGTATGATGAATGGCTCAGAGAAATCCCCTCTGAACTTGACTTTTGATTTAGTGTTGGTTAAGGTGAGTTCTATCAATTTGATTAATTTTGGATGGATGACTGTTACTACACGAAATATAATTTATCTTGTCCTAGATGTTAACAACGTTATATTGTCTAGGGCAACATGTATCATTCCTTAGCTTATTTAATGTTTACATTTTTTCAAGTTTTTGGAGTATCCTACCATTAACAATATGCCTTAATTAACGGCTGAATTATGAATAGAATATAATGACACGCCAAACCACAATTACAATATTATAACATTCGTAATTATTTTTAACCTACTAGAAATTATATTCATTATTCTAGGATACGCAGGCCTCTTATCAATGTTATCCTTATCCTTCTCGTTTGTGTTTGTTTTGAGTTTCATCCCAGTAAGGAAGGCACTGTGAATTGAATCCACTGAGTGTTTTGTGTCACGATCATTTCTTCATTATTCGTTTTAGATTCTAGTCGGTGGATACATTTTGAAGTTTTCGTTTCGATCAGCTCGTACCATTAAAGGCCGATGACCTATCTGTTAGGCTCCTTTAAACTATCATCATCATCATCAAATACCAGAACTAGCAGTGATGTCCTGAAAATTTTTCTCACACCTGAAAATCTTCTCCCCTCTCCCCCAAAAATTTTCCGCATGAACTTCAGCGACATGTTCCCGTAATATCTAATTTTAGGATTCCAACCAACGCCTTTAAGCCAAGCTGAATGGTCCAGACTGTAGAGCACTGGCCATCACTCAAGTTGGCAGATTCGACCACGGCTCAGTCCGTTGATATTTGAAAGTGCTATGCGCTGGTTTAGTAAGCTTATCGGTACGTAAAATAACTCCTGATAACTTAGTCAAAATTCAGATTCATAATTTGTGATAGATCATGGAAATTTCGACCCACCGTCTTAGATTAGCACTGTAACCACTTATAGTACTTGCGTCCGCTCTTTCCCATTCTTCCCCTTACATAATTTCATCGAGACTACTGTAGTTTCAAACCAAATCGTACGTACAAGAATTATGTGCTTTAGGATATTACGGAGACTATGGAGTAACTGCTAAATATTATTTCTCAGAACTTGGTAATAAAGTTCAACGAAAGCCAGGTTATGCACTAGGCTATAAAATATTTGATTATTATTATTCCGGTCCAACTAGTTGGCTGAATGGTCAGCGTACAGCCCTTCGGTTCTGACCGTCCCCGGTTCGATTCCTGGCAGGATCGGGAATTTGAATCGCTTCTGATTAATTCTTTTAGTCGGGGACTGAGTGTTTGTGTCTGTCCCAACATTCAATTCGTCATATTTAGACATCACACCATATTACCAACCACCACAGAAACAAGCAATAGTGATTATATCCCTCCATATAGAGTTGGCGTCAGGAAGGGCATCTGGTCGTTGAACAGGGATACATACACATGTGCGACGCTGTTCGCACCCGAGACCCTACAGGTGTGGGTAAAAAGTGGTAATTAATATTATTCCGCCTTCAGTCGATTTCAGTTCCTCCATTGTAAAGTCCACAGCAACGCATCTCATAGTTTGAGTCTAGAGACGAGAAGGAAGTGGTAAATAAGACGCCCTTAAGTCCCCCTGTTTGTGGGGGCTGTAGAATAATGGCCGCGGTATCCTGTCTGGCCTGTCGTAAGAGCCGACTAAAAGGTGTCCCAAAGGTTCTCAACTTGGGGGGGGGGAAAGAGAGTGTTGGCGACCACGGGGCCCGCAGCTGAGTCCTGGCATTGCTCCACTGACTTGTGGCAGGCTCCTCATTTCATCTATCTTATCCGACCTCGCTTGGTCAACTCTTGTTGTTTTACGACCCAAACGGTATTAGGTTTGCGAATCCTAGGAACTCTTTCATTTTCACGTCCTTCATGGCCTTTGTGTTCCTTTGGCAGATATTTCACGTTTGGAAGTGCCGGATCCCTTCCATTTTTCTCTCTGATTAGTGTTATATAGAGGTTGGTTGTCTAGTTATACTTCCTCTTAAAACAATAATCACCACCACCACTAGGCGCCCTTCCGTCTGAAAAGAAAGCAACAACAAAATGTACAATGTCCATTGTTTCACTCATAGTGAGAGCTATATGATATTTATTTGTTAATTATCTACATACTCTATATCTCCTTCTCCTTTTACCTCTTTTCCGACATCGAGGAACTGCATCGCATGTTTGGATTTGGCCCTGTTTTACGACTGGATGCCCTTGAGACACCAACCCGGTGTGGTGGGATGTTTCTGAAGTTATTGATAGTGTAATATGGGTAGGAGGATGAGTTTGTTGGGGCAAATACAAAATCCCAGTTCCTGAGTCAGAGGAATTAATCAGACGCGATTAAAACATCAACCCGGCTGAGAATCTAATCCAGAACCCTCTGAACTGAAGGCCAGGGTGCTGACCATTCAATCAAATAACAGGACTAAGTATATAGTCCTACCCATACAAATTATATTATAAATTATTATATAATTAACGTTTTGTCTGTAAACTGCACATTTTTGTCTAAGAATTCGTCTTTACATCGAAGTAGGAACACAAATATCGAAATAGGTGCAGCTGGACTGTTGTTCGTTTGTTACATCTCCTAAAATCGGTTCACCGATAGCCACCGTGTGCACTAAGGTCTGCATTCCCTGCTTACGGCCGGTCGAACGAAGGTGGTCGTGTAGTTCAGTCCTGCTCCGCTAGTGAGCGCGACCTGCCCGACACTTTGAGCGAACGCACCTCATTCGGTCCGATAAGCAACGGCAGTTCAAAGACAGGGTGTGAGCAAAATCTGAGACGAAGCAATATAGATCACTAAATTAAGAGGGGATGAAGAGCGAAGTGTGGGAATACGTCTTTATATTAAGAACTGAGAATGCAGAATATGTGTTATGTGAATGTTTGGTTTCATTATTGCTGTTTGTATCTACTACCTCACATGTGAAAATACATATGTATAAATTGCGGCCGAATACAGTGAGTCCATGAAATACAGTATAAAATAAAGTACTCAAATCCTCTAGCTCCGGAGAGGCTGAAACTAGGACAGAGCACTCTTTTATTGCAATTCATTTAGTGCGATAAATGCAGTAAATTTTCCTCTCATAATTATTACACTATTACTACAGTAAATATAATTTTAGTTCTAGACATTAACAATGCTATATTGTCTGGGAAACATGTATCTTTCCTTTCCATAGCTCACTTAATGCTTATTTTTATGTTACAAGTCTTTTGCAATATCTTACCATTAACAAAGTGCCTTACTTAACGGCTGAATTAAGAATAGGAGATAATGACATACATACATACATACATACATACATTATCATTATAGACTGTTATGCCTTTCAGCGTTCAGTCTGCAAGCCTCTGTGTATTTACTAAACGTCGCCACAATCCTCGAATTTCAACTAGTGTTGTGGCCATGTTTAGTTCTATACCTCTTATCCTTAAATCGTTAGAAACAGAGTCTAACCATCGTCGTCTTGGTCTACCTCTACTTCTCTTACCCTCCATAGCAGAGTCCATTATTCTCCTAGGTAACCTATCCTCCTCCATTCGGCTCACATGACCCCACCACCGAAGCAGGTTTATGCGTACAGCTTCATCCATCGAGTTCATTCCTAAATTAGCCTTTATCTCCTCATTCCGAGTACCATCCTGCAATTCTTCCCACCTGTTTGTACCAGCAATCATTCTTGTTACTTTCATGTCTGTTACTTCTAACTTATGAATAAGATATCCTGAGTCCACCCAGCTTTCGCTCCCGTAAAGCAAAGTTGGTCTGAAAACAGACCGATGTAACTATAGTTTCGTCTGGGAGCTGACTTCCTTCTTACAGAATACTGTTGATCGCAACTGCGAGCTCACTGCATTAGCTTTACGACACCTTGATTCAATCTCACTATATTACCATCCTGGGAGAACACACAACCTAAATACTTGAAATTATCGACCTGTTCTACCTTTTTATCACCAATATGACATTCAGTTCTGTTGAATTTCTTACCTACTGACATCAATTTAGTCTTCGAGAGGCTAATTTTCATACCATACCCATTGCACCTATTTTCAAGTTCCAAGATGTTAGACTGCAGGCTTTCGGCACAATCTGCCATTAAGACCAAGTCGTCAGCATAGGCCAAACTGCTTACTACATTTCCACCTAACTGAATCCCTCCCTGCCATTTCATACCTTTCAGCAGATGATCCATGTAAACTACGAAAAGCAAATGTGAAATATTACAGCCTTGTCTAACTCCTGTAAGTACCCTGAACCAAGAACTCATTCTACCATCAATTCTCACTGAAGCCCAATTGTAAACATAAATACCTTTGATTGATTTTAATAATCTACCTTTAATTCCATAGTCCCCTAATCATATCCATGTACTTCTGTCTAATTTCCTCGTCCTGGAGATTTTCTACACTTATTCGTTTGCAGACAGATTTCACTTTCTCTACCCTAGGCCTAGAGATACTTAGTTCACTAAAGATCAGATAGTGGTCTGTATCATCGAAAAATCCGCGGAAAACTCGTACATTCCTAACAGATTTCCTGAATTCGAAGTCTGTTAAAATATAGTCTATGAAATGAAATGTCGTATGGCTTTTAGTGCCGGGATATCCCAGGACGGGTTCGGCTTACCACGTGCAGATCTTTCTATTTGACTCCCGTAGGCGACCTGCGCGTCGTGATGAGGATGAATACAACACATACATCCAGCCCCCGTGCCGTTGGAATCAACCAAGTAAGGTTAAAATCCCCGACCCGGTCGGAAATCGTACCCAGGACCCTCTGAACCAAAGGCCAGTACGCTGACCGTTCAGCCAACGAGTCGGACATATAGTCTATTATGGATCTGGTACCCCTAGCCTCCCATGTGTAGCGGTGAATAGCCTTATGCTTGAGGAATGTATTCGTAACAGCTAAACCCATACTAGCACAGAAGTCCAGCAAACTCTTCCCATTCCCATTAGCTTCCATATCTTCACCACATTTACCAATCACCCTTTCGTATCCTTCAGTTCTATTCCCAACTCTCGCATTGAAATCGCCCATTAGCACTATTCTATCCTTGCTGTTGACCCTGACCACGATGTCACTCAATGCTTCATAAAACTTGTCCACTTCATCCTCATCTGCACCCTCACATGGTGAATACACGGACACAATTCTAGTCCTAATTCCTGCAACTGACAAATCTACCCACATCATTCGCTCATTTACGTACCTAACAGAAACTATGTTGCGTGCAATGGTATTCCTGATAAAGAGCCCTACCCCAGACTCTGCCCTTCCCTTTCTAACACCCGTCAAGTACACTTTATAATCACCTATCTCTTCTTCGTTATCTCCCCTTACCCGAATATCACTTACTCCTAGCACATCCAAATGCATCCTCTTTGCTGACTCAGCCAGTTCTACTTTCTTTCTTCCGTAAGCCCCATTAATATTGATACCTCCCAATCGAATTCCATTTCGTTCACCAAGTTGTTTCCAAGGAGTCCCTCGCCTGTCAAATGGGAGTGGGACTCCGCTACTCCCATAGGTCCGAGGCTTGCTTAAAGTGTTCTGAGCTCGGTAAATTCATGAAGCAGGATGCTACCCTACTTGCACATAGTCCAAGTGAGGATCTGTCCTCTAACGGGTTATGGACCACCGGTGAATTGTATAGTCCTTGCCGCCTGAGCACAAGGAGGGCCACGACTCAGAATATGTCCGAGATGCCCACTCCCATTCCATAGCAACTGGTATCCCTACTCTCAGGACCACTTACTAGGCCACTCAGCCGTTGCCCATGGTTCACGAACTAGGACGTGACTACAGTAATCCACAAACATGAACCATGGAGATAATGACATGACAATAAAATTTATATATTACTACATTTGATATTTATTTAACCTACTAGTAATTATATTCATTATTCTAGGAAAAGCAGGCCTCTTATCTATCTTATCCTAAATTATTCTCGTTCGTATTTGTTTTCATTTTTTAATTTTCGTTTTACCGGGCAAGTTGGCCGTGTGGTTAGGGGAGCGCCGCTGTGAATTTGCATCCGGGAAATAGTGAGTTCAAACCCTACTGTCGGCTGCACTGAAGATGGTTTTACTACGGTTTCCCATTTTCACATCAGGCAAATGCTGGAGCTGTACCTTAATTAAGGCCATGGCCACTTCCTTCCCACTCCTACGCATTTCCCATCTCGTCATCACAATAAGACCTATCTGAATCGGTGTGACGTAAAACAAATTGTAAAAAGTAATTCCAACATACTTTTTAAAATCCCATCTTTATTTAATAGTTTATCAATTGTATAGATTTCTCATCCTTTCTATTTTTTTAATATTCTCTTCCTAGATATTTAATTGTGTGCTTCGGTTGCCCAACAAACTCTTAAGAGATGCGCTTCTTCCATTTTTGCACAGAGTAAACACTGATTTTCGTCCCCCCCCCCTCTCTCTCACAATCCCTCTCTCTCACAATCCCTCTCTCTCACTCTTAATTTTTTTAAATTCTTATCAGCCACTATACCATTCCTCTTACTTCTCTGTTAGGAAGCCTTTCTCTGCTTATTGCCATATTTTGTATAATTCTACAAAATTCCAGCAGTGTCCTTTTAGTTTCACATCCTGCCATATTCGTCTGTTTCTGAATATTCTTCACTCTCCCTTGTCTTTATAATGAATCTCTTTTCCCCAGTAGCTTCCCATTGCTATTCTGTAGTGCATCCTTTTCACTTTCGTTAGCCAGCAATCATCCTTTAAGTGTTCCATCTGTTGTTTGTATGCTAAATTAAGCATTTCCCTCTCTTTTACCCTTCTTAATCTTAACCAATATTTTATTACCTTCCTGACTATATACGGATCCCGTGAGATCTCCGAAGTTAAGTAACATTGGGCGTGGTCAGGAGTTGGATGGGTTGCCACGCGATGTTGGGGGGGGGGCTAAGGGAATGGAGGAGCGGAAAGGAACTGCCCACCCTACCGCACGTAAACCCCTTACCTACCTGACTATATCTGCTTGAATGCTTATATCCTCATATAGCCATCTAACTCCTCATTTGGCCGTGCAATCTGGAGGCCCCAAAATTATTTTTCAGAATGTGTTATTTATTACATTTAATTATTTTCTCTACTTCAATGCCGTATATTTCTGTAATCACTAGCGCATTTAAGATACGTTCATGTAACTTGTATTCAGTATTAGGCATCTTCCTCTCTATACACCTTGTGCACCGGGCGAGTTGGCCGTGCGCGTAGAGGCGCGTTGCTGTGAGCTTGCATCCGGGAGATAGTAGGTTCGAATCCCACTATCGGCAGCCCTGAAAATGGTTTTCCGTGGTTTCCCATTTTCACACCAGGCAAATGCTGGGGCTGTACCTTAATTAAGGCCACGGCCGCTTACTTCCAACTGCTAGGCCTTTCCTATCCTATCTGTGTCGGTGCGACGTAGCCTAAAGCCCCTAGCAAAAAAAAAAAAAAATACACCTTGTGCTGGATAAAGCGACAAACCCTTTCAATCAAATATAGTATCTGAATGTATCCCTTTACGTTTGTTTAGGCAATAGCTTCCTGGATCTATGCTAAAAACTAGTTAATTCTGGCGCAGACTATGGACTAATAAACGTTAGGCCCTACCGATATTCTTATTAAAGCAATTTGTATTTGAGAAGTTCGCCTTTCTGATGGCGATCGTCTTGCATGGTGGATAAATAACAGCGCAGAATAGCTAAGACTTGACACCTCTGCTAGCGAAGAAAATATTGTCTCATCCAGCCTCAACCACAGCAAGTGAAAGAAATGTCAGTTCAGCTGGTAACTTCATTAGTGACAAAAGGAGCTCGCTCTCTTGATTCATTCTGTACTAAAACAGACAACACAATAATGATGAATGTTTGTGACGATGTGGAAGACAGTACAAGTTAATGTTCCGTGTCTACTAATGTGACAAGTAGATCTCACAGTGTTTGCATCACAAAACTGCTTATTTCATAAAAATGGAGTATTTGCATGGTGTCCAATATTTTGTAGTCGGTCACTCTCGCTTCCTCGCTCCTTTTGAATGTGTTCGTCGTAACTTCGATGATAGTGTCCGTAAGCGCATCAGCCGACTACATGCTGCTGAACGTGAGCGAACTGGGTCGTCTGCATACCTCCAGTGTGCACTAGGCTAGTGTACAACGGCGCACCAATATGAAGGGTGGAACCAGGAAATGGCCGGTGTCTCCGTTAATATTATCTGTGTCGGAAAATTGTACGGAAGAAAAGTTTTCCGAAATATTATTTCCTACGTTTCACCTTCCATAACCCCCTGTGGGTGGGGGACGCAGACGAAGAATACACCCACGGCATCCTCAGCCTGTCGTAAGAGGCGACTAAAAGGGACGACCAAGGGATAATCAAATTAGAACCATGAAACTACTGTATTTGTGATTAGTACCACCACGCGGGGAACACCATGGGTTGCCTTTACTTACGCGTAGTACCACTATGTTGGATACCAAATAGGTTTGTAATCAATCAATAAATCAATCAATACTGATCTGCATTTATGGCAGTCGCCCAGGTGGCAGATTCCCCATCTGTTGTTTTCCTAGCCTTTTCCTAAATGATTTCAAATAAATTGGAAATTTATTGAACATCTCCCTTGGTAAATTATTCCAATCCCTAACTCCCCTTCCTATAAATGAATATTTGACCTAGTTTGTCCTCTTGAATTCTAACTTTAACTTCATATTGTGATCTTTCCTACTGTTATAAACGCCACTCAAACTTATTCGTCTACTAATGTCATTCCACGCCATCTCTCCGCTGACAGCTCGGAACATACCACTTAGTCGAGCAGCTCTCCTTCTTTCTCTCAATTCTTCCCAGGCCAAACTTTGCAACATTTTTGTAACGCTCCTTTTTTGTCGGAAATCAGTACAAATCGAGCTGCTTTTCTTCGGATTTTTTCCAGTTTTTGAATCAGGTAATCCAAACTGGAACCATACTCTAGTTGGGATCTTACCAGAGACTTATATGCCCTCTCCTTTACATCCTTACTACAACCCTTAAACACCCTCATAACCATGTGCAGAGATCTGTACCTTTTATTTACAATCCCATTTATGTGATTACCTCAATGAAGATCTTTCCTTATATTAACACCTATATGCCTACAATGATCCCCAAAAGGAACTTTCACCCCATCAACGCAGTAATTAAAACTGAGAGGTCTTTTCCTATTTGTGAAACTCACAACCTGACTTTTAACCCCGGTTATCAACATACCATTGCCTGCTGTCCATCTCACAACATTTTCGAGGTCACGTTGCAGTTGCTCACAATGTTGTAACTTGTTTATTACTCTATAGAGAATAACAACATCCGCAAAAAGAGTTACCTCTGATTCCACTCCTGGGCACGACGCCTTTTAAAGTACCTGTGATTAGTAGCACTATATGAGCGACACCATGGGATGAAGGAACCCATGGTTCTGGCTTGCCTATGATTAGTACCCACTATACGAGGAACACCACGGGATAGTACGAGTCCCTGTGGTTAGCACACTTAGCTGATGACCACCATAGGTTTGCGTTCCCTGTCAATGTTGCCATAATGTGCGAAACACAGTAGGTCTGTAATACATGTGCGAATTTTGTTACCTGGGAGTCGTACCATAATGCACGATATGCCGCGAGTCTACGCTACTCTTGATTAGTACCGCAACATGACAAATACCATGGTTCTACTTTTCTAGCGATGAATACCATCATGAGGGCCGATGACCTGGATTTTGGACCCGTTTCGACAACGAGCATATACTAATCGATTCAGCATCGTGCTATCGAAACAGTCCCTTGGTTCGTGCTACTATTGTTTTGTACCAACTTCTGTGCATGTGAGGCACTGTGGGTCGGATCCACTGATCGTTTTAACTTCATATCAACCCATCCATTCATTCTTCGTCCTCACGCTTTGAATTCTAGTCAGTGGAGGATTTTGGACTTTTAATTTGTCATCTCATTTCGTCTCATTTCGTACCATTAGGGGCCGATGACCTCGATGTTAGTCCCCTTTAAACAACAAACATCAGATATCATCAATCATATGTTTTGACCCCACCGGAAATAATAAAGGTCATGCCAGTGATTAAAAAGTTTTCGCTAAAATTTAAATATGTCTTCAAGTATTAGTTTTATTTTAATACTGCACATGAAATCAGCTGGAGAAAATACAATTTACAATTCTCGTCCTATGTTCTACATTTTTTACCACTTGAGAACGGGGATATTTAGTAATTCAGATTTTTATTCCGAAATCTACCGACGAAAATCATCCCTATAACAACTACAATAATAATAATAATAATAATAATAATAATAATAATAATAATAATAAATGGACGGGGCGAGTTGGCCATGCGGTTAGGGGCGCGCAGCTGTGAGCTTACATCCGGGAGATAGAGGGTTCGAATCCCACTATCGGCAGCCCTGAAGATTGTTTTCCGTGGTTTCCCATTTTCACACCAGGCAAATGCTGGGGCTGTACTCTAATTAAGGCCACGGCCGCTTCCTTCCAACTCCTAGCCCTTTCCTATCCCATCGTCACCACAAGACCTATCTGTGTCGGTGCGACGTAAAGCCAATAGGAAAAAAGTGGCGTATGGCCTCAGGAGAGGCCTGGTGTAACTCCTTTTCTAGTAGACTCCGTATAGGGGATGGGGCCCTAAATAAGATGATTTCTAATGTTGAATACACAGCCCTCGAGCCAGACGAATCGAACCTATGGCCCGCTGCACCAAAGGCCAGCATGCTAACCATTTTGCCATGGAGCTCTGAGTTAGCGTCCCTGACATGGAAATACAGTGGTGGTTTCTGTCATCGTAAATTTCATAGAGCAAAAATAGTGCGGTACTCAGCACATAGCGATCAGAAAGATACAGCAAATATCGAGGGTCAGTTCAGTAATAGTAAAATTAAAAATATAGCTTCACCAAGTTCAATTAAAATAAAGATAAATATTTACTTTAAATTGTTTTAAACTGTTAATTCAGTACCTTATACTGTTTTATAGGCCTACATGGAGTGGGTTTCCCTGTTGACTATTAGTTATCTTTCTTAAACTGCTTACCCTCCAGGATTGGTTTTCCCCTCGAACTCAGCGAGGGATCCCACCTCTTCCGCCTCAAGGGCACTGTCCTGGAGCGTGAAACATTTGGTCGGGTATACAACTGGGAAGGAGGGTCACTACCTAGTCCAGGTGGCCTCAACTGCTATGATGAACGGGGGCCTTGTGGGGGGGATGGGAAGATCGGAACGGACACATAAGGAAGAGGTAAGGAAGAGGCCGTGACCTTAAGTTAGGTACCATCCCGGTATTTGCCTGGAGTATGTGGGAAACCACGAAAAACCACTTCGAGGATGGTTGAGGTAGGAATCGTACCCCCCTCTGCTCAGTGACCTCCTGAGACTGAGTGGACCCCGTTCCAGCCCGTACCACTTCCCAAACATCGTGGCAAATTTGGGAATCAAACCCGAGCCTTCTGGGGTGGCAGCTAATCACACTGACCATTATACCACAGAGGCAGACCCCGTCGACTATACTTATTAATTCCGTTGGAATGTTATACTAGTGCAGATACATTTAATTTTCAGTTCATCAACGATTTATTTTTTCTGGGAAGGTCGCATTTGTCTGCAGAACAGATATAGAGTTCGAGATTTAGGAATGAAAGTATCTAAAATATGTCCATTCTTTTTGTAGCAATGTTGAATTAGTTTGGTTACTACTGGTCTCCTGGCTGAATCTAGCACTGCTTCCACTTTCTTCTGCCAGGTTCCCAAATTTTTTCTTCCATGTCCAACCTCTTTTGATTAATTCTTGTTGTCCCGTGACCTCCACAGTATTAGCTTTGCGAGGTCTAGGGTTCTTTTATTTTCACAACTTTTATGGCCCTCACCTCTCCTTTTTTTTCGATAATGTCATTCATGGAAGATTCGGAGATCTATCATATTTCCCCGATTAGTGGTAAGGAAGGATGGTTTACAGTTCTTTACCCTCGAGGGTTGGTTTTTTCCTCGGACTCAGTGAGTGATCACCTCTACCGCCCTGGAGCGTGAGGTTTTGGGTCGGAGGATACAACCTGGGAGGAGGACCAGTACCTCGCCCAGGCTGCCTCTTTTGCTACGCTGATAAGGGGCCTTGCGGAGGGATGGGGAGATCGGACGGGATAGACAAGGAAGAGGGAAGGAAGCGGCCGTGGCCTTAACTTAGGTACCATCCCGGCATTTGCCTGGAGGAGAAGTGGAAAACTACGGAAAACCACTTCGAGGATGGCTGAGGGGTGAATCGAACCCCTGTCTACTCAGTTGACCTCGCGAGGCTGAGTATTTCCAGTTGTACTTCCTCATAAAGCAATCACCACCACCACCATCTTGTCAAGATATTGCAAGTTGTATCTTAATAGTTTCCCCTACAAAAGCCGTGGTTGTATACTTCAGTTAGAGACAGCACGGCTAAGAATCTTGCGTTGTGTATGGCATGAATGAAGCATTGAGGAAACTGATATTAATAACATCTGGTGCTAACATAAGATTTCACTTTTCACGACTGCGCTAAATTCGGTTACAATGTATGTCGCATGGAATGTTCGATTTCCTCAATTGTTATGTCGTACTGATATTGATCCGGACTGGCAATAGCACTCTCACACGAAAGGTTATCGCGCATGAAATACGTCGTTCATTTTTATTTCCTCGACTCGTGAAACTACGTTTGGGTCCCCGATGCTGTACTGGACACGTTTTAATCTACAGTACGTCAAGAAAAATGCGTAAACTATCTTTGTACAGCCTGTAAGATTTTATTGAATCTAGTTATAACGTTTTTCACGTTCTGTTATAATGCAGTATTCTAGACAAGGTTGTGTAAACTATAGTCAAATTCGGAAAGAGTATGGCCATCTATATATTAAAAAAATTATGAAAACTAAAGTCAGTCAGTCCGGCCATTCTATCCGGTTGATTTCCTTCACTTTTGTTTTAACTTAAAGGTATTCATGCACAAATTTGTCATCAGGTACTATAAATCACTTAACTTCTACCTTCCTCAAATTATTTCAGTTTTTCAATTTTTTGTATCTTTGAAGGAATCATATCTTCGTTCTAATTAAGGTAAGGAGTTCGTTTTGGCCTAAGAACACTCAATGGATTAGGCTCTTTCATTTCAGCTCTTAACTATTCAAATTGGTTCATTCTGAGCAAAGTTATGAGTGCACATTAAATTTGACGTCTCATTTCTTCAACATTTTTTCTCATTGAACCAATCATATCTTTCGTTCTAATTGAGGTACGCAGTTCGTTTTGGTCTAACCACGCTCAGTGGATCAAACGCTTTCTTTTGAGGTAATAAGTACTTACATTGGTAGATTATGAGAATAGTTATGAGTACATTTGTCTCCATGACGAAGATCTTTGAAGGACTTTTTAATAGTTCGGCGCGTAGTGTTCTTCCAAGGAACGTTTAATTCAATTTCTTCTTGTAATGTATTTTCAAGTGTTTTCTTAACAAAATATTACATTCTATTACCGCAGCAGATCATGTGCTTTATTTCATTAAGTCGGAACTTTGCAAATACATCCGTGAGGATAGTAACGAACAACACAATACATTGTACATTGCGGGCGGAGCCAGCGGGAAACTGCTAGTAATTTGTAATTTATTCCGCATAGTTTGTGAGCCTCTTTTAAAAAAGTATTATTATTATTTATTTATTTTGTAACGGCCTCCGTGGCTCAGGCGGAAGTACGCCTGATTTTCACCACTGGGTCCCGTGGTACAGTTCCCGGTCATTCCATGTGATGTTTGTGCTGGACAAAGCGGAGCTGGGACAGGTTTTTCTCCGGGTACTCCGGTTTTCCCTGTCTCTTTCATTCCAGCAACACTCCCCAGTATCACTTCATTTCATCTGTCAGTCATTAATCATTATTGCCCCAGATGTGTGCGATGGGCTTCGGCAGCCGGCACAGTTCCTATCCTCGCCGCTAGATGGGGATTTATTCATTACATTCCTGACCCGGTCGAATGACTAGAAACAGGCTGTAACTTTTCATTTGTTTTTAATACTCGCTGTACTTCGAGTACAAATATTTTTCGGATATATGGTAAATGCATTTTTTTTTTTTTTTGCTAGGGGCTTTACGTCGCACCGACACAGATAGGTCTTATGGCGACGATGGGATAGGAAAGGCCTAGGAGTTGGAAGGAAGCGGCCGTGGCCTTAATTAAAGTACAGCCCCAGCATTTGCCTGGTGTGAAAATGGGAAACCACGGAAAACCATCTTCAGGGCTGCCGATAGTGGGATTCGAACCTACTATCTCCCGGATGCAAGCTCACAGCCGCGCGCCTCTACGCGCACGGCCAATTCGCCCGGTGTGGTAAATGAATAATAGGATACGGCACTACCAGGAATTGTACTCGCATGTGCAGAAAATAACCTACGTGATGCGGAAAATGATCATATTTTATGATTACATGGCCGGAATGAAGTAAACCTCATTTTCACTTTCCTCCAAGAGAAAAAGGTAAAAGGGTCATCGTTCAATGAAGTACATAAAGTTCTGCACGAGATTGGGATCTCATTCGAGGATATCCAGGAGCGTGACCCACTTTTAAGAAAAAAAGTCCAATAACATCAGAGTTTCCAACCAAAGCCGAAGCTGGGAACTGGAAAGGCATGGACAAAAGAGCGAATGGAACAATGCCGTCTACGAATGAAGGAAACCGGACCAACATTAAAGCTCAAAGGAAACGGCTGAAATGACGTGGTCCTTAGTTAGCCGAAACGAAACAAGAAGGTCAAATGAACACATTCTGAATAGCGCGAACTTCAAGCCAGTAAGTGAATTATCTTGTTGCACTAAGCTTACATTCGAGAGGTGGTGGGTTCGAAACCCACCGTCGACCTCTTTGAAGATGGTATTCTGTGGTTTCCCTTTTTTTTTCACCACGCAAATATCAGGAATCCACATTAATTACAGTCACGCCGGCTACCTCCTCTGCACATTTCCTTTAACATTTCAGCGTCATCGAACACACGCCTCTGATATTTTAGCTTAAAACACTATCACAAGGACAAAAATAGCACGCCAAATAACTGTCTTCCACTGTCATTCGGATTGTATTGTTATTATTATTATTATTATTATTATTATTATTATTATTATTATTATTATTATTATTATTATTATTATTATTATTATTATTATTATTATTATTATTATTATTGTTCCGGGGTTACCCGTGAATCAGCAGAGGTGAAAGAAGGTGCCAGGATGAATGGGTCTAACTACGAAGTCAAAGTTAATTTAAAATTTTAACAAAGGTTATATTTTCTTGAAACAACAAAATTTAAACAAATTAGTGAAATAACAATGACACAGCAATTTAGAACCAAGACTTGGGAGGATCCCAGACATCAGATTTTAAACATTCTTGGGCTACAAGCCCCTAGTTTACAATTTTCAGCTCCTAGCTCAACATTTTAAAAGATTGCAATTGTACACAAAGGGCAGAAATCCCCTAATACATGGAGCACTTGCTCCCAGTTCTCAATATCAAGCCTCCCAGAGGCATTCTTACAATACTCGAAAAGAGCTGACGTGCTCTGTGTTCCCAACCTACTCAAGGCAACACAATGCAAAAATCCAATAATCATTGGCCTTACAATGCACTATTTACAAAAGCCATCTTATTACACAGAGGGATCTAGTACCCAACCTACGCGGCCTTATTAAAAAAAGAACAGGTTCAATAAACGGCCTGAGCAAACTGGAATGGAGTCAAAGATTCTGCTCCACAAAAAAAAAAATTAACCTATAGGGCACATGGCCAACGACACACGCTAATCCCAATCCACTGATGTAGCGCGGATGGAAATCACTTTAATATATTGCAGAAACAAATGCGGTACCTCAAACCAAGATGAAGGGGAGCTCGAGAGGGTAAATCCCCGATTAGAATTGCAGATTTTTAGGAAATTTTGACATTAGCCGGCAGAAACTTACATTTTAGAGAAGTAGGTTACATATTGAAGTTTTGGACCTATCCCTCGGGTTAAACCGCGGAGCGAGCAAGAAATAAAGATGTTAAACGTCCATTACCTTGCTGTAGGACTGGTGCCTGATGAAAGAGGCACCTCCCGCCTCCTGCTTCACATACACACACTTAGTTAGATGTTGATCAAGTGGCCAAGATACGTGAAAATCCGCAGTTTATAAACCCTCGGGGAAAGTTCGAAACCTTTCATGAATAATCAAGCCACACCCTCTTACTTTTATTGGCTAGCTTAAAGTAACACATCAAATCGAAGAAGCAGCCTGTTGTAGGCCGAAAATTAATTACAAAAATTAGGGATTGGCTGAATTCAATACTGGCGGAAAGAAAAGATCAATATTGCCAACCCAAAAAAAATGAATGAACGAAATTAAGTAAAGAACAAACTTATGAATACAAAATTTCTTCAAATAAAGTTCCTTCACTTCGCACCAGGGTGCATGATCATAGTTTTTTTAGTGATATCTGTTGCAGAAAGTCCAAACTTCTTGATAAATGGTAAACAAAACGCGTAGAATTTTATACAGTACTGGAAACTTCACAATCACAAAATTAAGGAGGTGACATATTCTGAGGAAACGTTTAAGTAGATCTAGTTCCAAGTTCTATGTTTCTCCTGTAGATGAGTTCTATTTGGCGCAAGATTTAAATGTGCGGTGTAGAGATGTACCGCCCGGTACAATTATTGTTGTTATTATTATTATTATTATTATTATTCACCGTTATTTCCTGATATGTACATAGCGTTCTGTAAACATACCAAGCTCACATAATGTAGAAATGCATTTATTTATAGTTAATTACAAGCAGGGCTAGAGGTCCCTTGGGGTGTAACTAACTGCCACTTGAACTTAAATACGAGGAGTGTCAATTAATATACCCAATATAATAACACGAATACATACTCAAGAAAATAATAAGATTAAAAGCTAAACATCTAGGAGATAATAACATTTCTGAAACACAGAATAAACTAAGAAGGGAGAGAATACACAAGAGAAACCTAAGATATATTTTAATGCCGAGAATTGCCGAGGGGTTGAGGTCACTATGCACTAGTCATATTAAATTTCCTGTCAAAATTGACGTAATTTCGATCCAGGACACACTGATAGAAAACTGAGTTACTTCTACAGCAATACGTTCCTGTACTACTACTACTACTACTACTACTACTACTACTACTACTACTACTACTACTACTACTACTACACTACTATTTTATATTTGATTTAGGCGATTACTTCACATTTTCAGTAAGAAGTAAAGTTTTTGCCTTGATCAGACCACGATAACGTGTACAATTTCAAAAGTAAAATCATAGTCCGGCAATTTGAAGAAGTAGGTTATTGAGCTAGTAAGCCTGGATTGAAGAGGTGAACGAATTCGAATTCCACATTTTTCAACAGTTCTACATTTTCTCCCACTACAGCTTTGCTCAAGGATACGGTCTCTTCATTTTCGATTCTAGTGTTAAGGAATTAACACTTCATTCAAAATGCTACCTCACAAAGTTCACACACGTTTGTTACCGAGCTGTTGAGCACAATAATTATAAAAATTGGTATTCTTCTAGCACTTTTCCTACACTGGTGGGGAGGGGAGTGCGTACTGTTCCATACACTTCGATCTGACCCGGTTTTACGGCCGATTACCCTTCCTTACGCCAGCCCTATATGGAGAGATGTATTCACTATTAGGCGTTTCTGTGGTATCAATCGATCAATCACTACTGATCTGCATTTAGGGCAGTCGCCCAGGTGGCAGATTACCTACCTGTTGTTTATAGCCTTTTCTTTAACGATTGCAAAGAAAATGGAAATTTATTGAACATCTCCCTTGGTAAGTTATTCCAATCCCTAACTCTCCTTCCTATAAACGTATATTTGCCCCAATTCTTCGTCTTGAATTCCAACTTTATCTTCATATTGTGATATTTCCTACTTTTAAAGACACCACTCAAACTTATTCGTCTACTAATGTCATTCCACGCCATCTCTCCGCTGACAGCTTGGAACATACCACTTAGTCGAGCAGCTCTTCTTCTTTCTCTCAATTCTTCCCAACCCAAACATTGCAACATTTTTGTAACGCTACTCTTTTGTCGGAAATCACTCAGAAGAAATCGAGCTGCTTTTCTTTGGTTTTTTTCAAGGTCTTGAATCAAATAATCCTGGTGAGGGTCCCATACAATGGAACCATACTCTAGTTGGGCTCTTACAAGAGACTATATGCGATTTCCTTTACATCCTTACTACAACCCACAAATACCCTCATAACCATGTGCAGAGATCTGTACCCTTTATTGACAATCATATTTATGTGATTACCCCAACGAAGATCTTTCCTTATATTAACACCTAGGTATTTACAATGAACCACAAAGGGATCTTTCACCCCATCAACGCAGTAATTAAAACTGAGAGGAATTTTCCTATGTGTGAAACTCACAACCTGACTTTTAACCATTGCCTGCATCTCACAACATTATCAAGGTCATTTTTCAGTTGCTCACAATCTTGTAACTTATTTACAGTATTACTCTGTACAGAATAACATCTGCAAAAAGCCTTATCTCTGCCTTATACCTGCATTGAGGAATTTCCCTCTTAATTATTACAGGGACAGATAAAGTTGGTAGTGTGATGTATTGTGTGATTATGTAGAGTAATGTGCTGGGTAAACCCAGACATCCAGTTCCCAAGCCGTAGGAATAAATCGTACACAATTAAAATTTCCATCCTAACGGGAATCGATCCCGGACCATATGATCCGAAGACCGGTTCACTGATAAATAAGCAAATGAGCCGATCAAGGAACATTATTCTACGTCTGCTTCTTTTTGTTCGTGGCACAAATTGAGTGCGGACCTCCTGGCATTATAAGCTGCGTTCAAATCGTCGCGTGAAATTCAGGCTGTGAAATATGCGCAAGTTAGTACAAAGGTGGTGAAAGTATTCTGAACTTGTATCGGCGTGAACGACGGCAACAACGATAATAAAAATAGTAATAATAATATGGCCGGGCGATTTGGCCGTGCGTTTAGGTGAGCTTCCACCCGAGAGATTGTGGGTTCGATCCCCACTGTCGGCAGCCCTTAAGATGGTTTTCAGTGGTTGTCCATTTTCACACCAGGGGCTGTACCTTAATTAAGGCCATGGCCAATTCGGTCCAACTTACAGACCTTTCCTATACCATCGTCGCCATAAACCTAGCTGTGTCGATGCGACGTGAAACAAGTTGTAAATAAATAAAAATATAACACGAGGAGTTTACTGGGGACTTAAATGTCCTGTTGCTGTACACTTGCGTTCAAGAGATGGTCGGTCCTAAAATCTCCGTTGGCAGCTCTGAAGACTGTATTCAATGATTTTCCATTTTCACACCTGGTAAATGACGGAGCTTTGATTTAATTAAAGCCACACCTGCTTTCGTAGCTCAGGCGGTAAGTGCTAGAGTTTTGAAGTTGAGCAGACAGGTGTGATCTCAGGTCATTCTCACGATATTTGAATTATAGATGTAATAGATTTATCGACATCTAGAAGAAATCTTGCGTACAAAGCATTCAAACACCTCGGATTCTCCGAAAACAGTAAACGTACCTTTCGAGACGAAAATCCCATAACATTATTATAAAGACCTTAGAGAAAGGAACTAAACAAAGATTTGAGGAAAAGACTTGCTAAGTGTTATATTTGGAGTATAGCGCTGTATGGCGCAGAGACGTAGACATTGCGAAAGGAAGATGAGATAAGATTGGCGGCACTAGCGATGTGCGTATGGAGGAGAATAGAACAAGTGGAACAAGTGAAACGGGAAGACCGGGTAAGGAATGAGGAGTTATTACGAAGAGTTGAAGAAGAACGAAGTATGTTGCAAATCATTAGAAGGACAGAAATGAACTGGATCGGACATTGTTTGAGGAGGGAATGTTTACTGAGAGAAAGAATGGTGAAAGGCAAACGAGCAAGAGGAAGGAAAAGATATAAAATACTGGACAACATCAAAGTAAGAAATGTTCGGACATGAAAAACTTGGCGCAGGACAGGCAAAAGTGGAAGAGTTATATCCCATGACAAGACCTGCCATAAGGCAAAATGCCTGGATGATGAGATAAAGGAACACCATCGTGATGTCACCTTAATTGCTGGTGATGTTTGTCACAGAGACGATAGAGTTTTGAGTAGTGTACTTCACATGCTAGCAGTTTCACCAGTACGTCACTTTTGTGTCCAAGCACGATTGTCGATTTGTAGACTGTACTAAACATTGGTGGTGATGGTGGTTGTTATTGATTGATAGAAAGGGCTGGGAATATACTGAACAATATCCTGCGTAACTAGCAGCTGTGATGTGTCATATTGTGTGTAATTACGATATATATGTAACAGTTTGAGGTAAAGAATTCCGTCGAATATGTCAGGTAATCAAATGCAGTCGAAACCAAGTTAGGTTAGGGAATGATGACATAAAAGAGGTACTTAGGTATTTGAATAATGACCGATGACAGAATAGGGACGATATAAAACTCTGACTAGCACAAACAAGGAACGCCTTCCTTAAGGAAATGTTTAGTATGCGGCAAAACAAAACCATAGAAACAATACTATTCCTCGTTGGGTAATATATTTCAACGTTAATTGGTGAATTGCTATAGCTAGGGAATTGAAATTAAGACTCATCATTGTATCATGAAAGATGATGACGGGAGGACGTATCTAACTCCATCGTTACAGCATGTTAGCCGTGCGGTTAGGGTCGCGCAACTGTGAGCTTCCATTCGGGAGACAGTGGGTTCGAATCCCACTGGTAGCAGCCCTGAAGATGGTTTTCCGTGGTTTTCCATTTTCACATCAGTCAAAAGGTGGGGCTGTAGCTTAATTAAAGCCACAGCCACTTGTTTTCCACTCCTTAGGGACATACAGCTGTAAGCTTGCATCCGGGAAATAGTGGGTTCGAAGCCCACTGTCGGCAGCCCAGGAGATGGTTTTCCGTGGTTCCCCGTTTTCACGCCAGACAAATGCTGGGGCTGTGCCTTAATTAAGGCTACGGCCGCTTCCTTCCCATTCCTAGGCTTTTCCTATCCCATCGTTGCCCATAAGACCAATCTGTGTCGGTGCGACGTTAAGCACATTGTAAGAAAAAGGTACAGCATGTGTTCAAAATGTGCAGCATCATATCTCACGCATTGCTCATAAGGGTTCTGTAGATTGTCGGACATGATGAACAACAGATTGTCGCGAGGACAATAAAAAAAAAGGAATGATTTTCTCTCATATTTCGGGAACATGCCTAGGTGAGTCATCTGAGCGGAATCCGGATTATTTCAGTAGGCCTATATCCCACATTACAGCTCGGAGAATTTCATTCGCGTATTGTAATTCTCTCACGTCGTGGTTCTGTTTCATTTTCACTGGTTCTGAAAGCGATATCAGAAAGTTAAGGTAGGATGCGTAGTACCTCCCTGTAGCAGTTCACATGAATAGTTACCTGAATGTGGTATGGTATCATCATAAAAAAGTATGATATATGTCCATAGTAATACAGGCGCCTTTCTGTTCTATGTTAGCAAGTAGAGTTGTGCGCTTTAGTCGAAGAAATCGGATGACAATACGCACGCCAGTGTTCGATAATTTTTTCCCACACTTCTACCATCTTAAAAAAAGAAGTTTGGAGTTGATACACTATGACTGGTATGAGATGTAGCCTATTATTTTAATATTATTATTAGATGCACGTTGGTAGTCTGCCCGAAGGCTGGTCGGATCCTCAACAGCTCCGCCATCAGCTGCTGTAGATGGCCTAGGCATCACTGAAGAGGCGTACAAGAGAAATTAGGAGTGAGGTAGTTTCCCGTTGCTTTCCTCACAAAGTTGGCTGTTGCTATTACATGTCAGTCTGCCAAGCCCAGTGAAATGCTCGCACGAACTGACCCTCGGAGTGACATTTTCACGTCACTCATGAGAGAGACTGATTGCACATGGAATGGTATTACTAGCAATTGCTTATACCTCAGTCACTTTCATGTTGTCAAAGCCAAGGATGAGACTGAGACAGATTAATTAATGTAACATATTTGTTCTATTCCAAACTAGAAGACATAGTGCACTGTTAACACTACGTCTCAACAGCAACTGCATATTATTATTATTATTATTATTATTATTATTATTATTATTATTATTATTACTATTATTATTATTATTATTACGGAGATGTTCGTGGTAGTTAGAGGTGAAAGAAGGTGCTGGGATGAACAGGTCACAACTTACGAAATTAAAGTTAATTTAAAATTTAACAAGGTTATATTTTCTTTTCAAGATCAAGAAATAACAAATATAACAGGTACTCAGTAGCCTAGCAACAAATCGAAAATGTACAATTACAGTGTTACAGGATTTGGGCTCCGAGAGCCGGATACATAATTCTTGAGCAATTAGCCCAACTTTAGCCAGATACCAGGTTTTGACAAAGGGGCAGAAAACCCCAATCATGCCCAGGAGCTCTTGCTCCCTATTACTCAGTAAAGCCTGCTCGAGGCACACAGAAATCAAAATTTTTTGGAAGAGCAACCCGCTCCCAAAGTTCCAGCCTATCAAAGGCCACACCAAATTCCACCTTCAAGCTGTCCTCTAAGGACATAAACACAGGGGTAAAAATACCCAACCTACTGAGGCCGATTTAGTAAATAAACAGGAAAATTACAAGGCCTCAAAATACAAACTTGAGCGGAGGCGTAACTAGCACTCCTAATACACTTCTTTAAAACCTACTTGGCACTAGGCCACTAATGCAAGGGCTAATCCCACACTAAAGAGGTGACTTATATAAGAAAACGATTTACATTACATTAGAAGGGAAGAAACGGTTGTGAAAATAAGTTCACCTCAAAGCAATATGAGTGGGAGCTCGAGAGGGTTAAGCACTCTCTATCCCAATATGTAGTTACAGAGGCAGAATTTAAACAAAAAGTCTTTTATATTTTAGGGGAAAGTTACATGGTAAAAGATTTCGAACCCGCCCCAAGGGTTAAACTGCTGAGCTGGCAAGAAAATAAGTTATAAAACGGCCATTACCTGGTGGTGAAACTGCTGCCCGAAGAAAGAGGCGCTTCCCGCCCCCTGCTACATAATTTACACAATGATAGATGTTACTGAAGTGGCCCGGAGACCCGAAAATCAGCAGTTTATATACCCTCGCGGAACATTCGAGACCTTTCATGAATGAGAACAACCGCCCACAAGCCTTTTATTGGACGACCAAAAGATTACATGTCAGAACTGAAGAAGAAACCCAGGATTGGTGGAAAATTAATTATAGAAAATTATGATTGGCCAGTTTCAAAACTGGCGGAAAGAAAGGGTTAACATTGCCAACTTAAACAAAAGCTGAAAGAAATTTAATAAGGAACAAACTTATAAATACTAAATTTCTTCAAAAAAGGGTTCCCTCACTTCGCACTAGGGTGCACAATTGTAGTTCGTAAGTAGTGTCATCTAGAAGGGAATGTTCACACTTCTTGCTACAGAGAAAACAACATTGAATCGAAATTGACATAGTTCAGAACACTTCAAAATTTACAAGTAGTGACATCTTCTGATAAACTTGAGAATTAACCTGGTAGTTAAAGTTCAGGTTTCCTCCAGTAGAGGAGTTTCAACTGGCGTGAATTAGCGGCGTGGAGTTATTATTGATCACAGGACTATGTATCATTTCCTATACAGCAAAAGTACTGCTTAGAGTCCTAAACTTAAGACTATACAATAAGATGAATTCATTTTGGAAGAGCGGTATGGATTTAGGAAAGGAAAAGGGACAAGAGATGCTATTGGGTTATTAAGAACCATTCGATAAAGATGTCCGGTTCCATGGCTAAATGGTTAGCGTGCCGGCCTTTGGTCACAAGAGTCCCGGGTTCGATTCGCGACAGGGTTGGGAATTTTAACCATAATTGGTTAATTTCGCTGGCACGGGGGCTGTGTGTGTGTGTCTCGTTTTCATCATCATTTCATCCTCATCAAGACGCGCAGGTCGCGTACGGGCGTCAAATCGAAATACCTGCATCTGGCGAGCCGAACTTGTTCTCTGACACTCCCGGCACTAAAAGCCATGCACCATTTCATTTCATAGAATAAATATATATTGAAAAAGGGAGATTGATATTTTTGGTTTTCATTAATCGTGAAAAGGCCTTTGCCAGAGTAAAATGGGAGAAATGAGTGGATTTACTGAAGGAAAAAGCAGTAGATTGGAAAGAAAGAAGACTGGTAAGGAATGTTTACATAAATCAAACTGTTTGGGAAAGAGTTGGAGTGAATTTGTCGGAAGAAAGGAAAATTGTTCATGGCATTAGATAAGGTTGTCTTCTTTCACCAACCTTTTTTAATATATATCTTGAAGAAATAATTCGAACTTGTTATTAAGGTAAGCAAGGTGTTAATGTGGGGGGACAGAAAAGTGAATGCATCAGATTTGCTGACGATACGATGGTCCTATTAGAAACTGAGAAAATGATGAATATCATGCTGGAAATGTTGAGCACATCGTGCAAACCTTTGGTATGAAAATTAACAAAAAGAAAACTAAGGTTATCATCATGAGTAAGAATAAGGATGTAACAGCAAATACAGTTCTCCCAGGTGAAGAGATATAACAGGTATCTGCATTCAGATATTTAGAAAGCGCAATCAGAAGTGATCTAAATTGTTTTGATGTGGTGAAGGGCAGGATCGCAATGGCCAAGGAAGCATACATGAAGCAAAGGGTACTGATGAGTGAGCCATTGAATATGGAACTTAAGGTGAGTGAAGTACTTTGTGTGGAGCGTTATTCTTTATGGGTCTGAGACTAGGACTTTGGAATGCGAGGAAGAAAGAAGATTGATATCTTTTGAAATGTGGGTATGGAGAGAAATGGAGGAGACCAACTGGCAGGACAAATTAAGGAAAGAAGTAGTATTGGAAATAATAGGTGAAGAAAGGATGACAATACTGAAAGCCATTCAAAGGAAGAAGAATTAGTTAGGTCGCTGTTTGCGAAGGAAAATTTTATTAACATAGGCAGTGGAAGGAGAAACTGCAGGGAGAAGGTTGAGAGGAAGAGCTATCAGATGCTGGACAGTGTGAACATTAATGGAAGATACTGGAAGATTTAAAGAATGGCTAAAGACAGATCGGATTGGAAAATGCATTCGAAAACCTGCTGATAGAGACGCGATGACGACGATGATGATGGTGATGATTGTTGTTATTATTATTAACTTAATTTACAAAAAATAACCTACGTTCTTAGTAGTCTCAGGCGGCAGCGCGCTGGCCTCTTACCGCTGGGTTCCGTGATTCAAATCCCGGTCACTCCATGTGCTGGACAAGAGGAGGCGTGACAGGTTTTTCTCCGAGTACTCCAGTTTTCCCTGTCATATTTCATTCCAGCAACACTCTCCAATATAATTTAATTTCATCTGTCATTCATTAATCAATGCCCCAGAGGACTGCGACAGGCTTCGACAGCCGGCACAATTCCTATCCTCGCCACTAGATGGGGGCTTCATTCCATTCCTCACCCGGTCGAATGACTAGAAACAGGCTGTGGATTTAATTTTCAACCTGCGTTTTTAGTATATTCCAGTACAATTCTAGAAACTTGTTGAACACCATCACGGTTACTTTAAATTATGTACTGATTTCTTAAGTCTGTGTACCACTTACAATGCCCCAAGCATAGTGATCTGTATAACAATGAAAATGTACTGAGATTTAATAATCTAAATTCTGTATCTAATTTTAATTTATCCAATAGATCAGCATATAAGCTACATTATAACGTATTTCTTTTATTGTAAATGCTGTTCTTTGCCCTATGGCAATCTGCAGTGGCAGAAAGGAATTCATATAAATAAATTCTACGTCATTGACGGGCAGGCATAGTCGTAGCGAGTAGCCCCTCGCTCTGCCCGCAACGTGCGCCGCACGCACGGTTCTGGCTTTGATGCATCAGTGACGTGCGGTGCCCACAACATGAATAATGTTGTTGATGTAGGGGCCTTCATAATATACTCATATGTCATACAGCAAATAAAAGTTGATAATGATATTTACAGATTCTCCTTAGCAATTAATTTGAATACTATTGGAATTAACACAATTCCTTACTTAATCCTTTTTTACTAAATTAACACCATACTCTCGTTGAAAACAATACGTTTGCTTTTATAACTGTCTTAATTCGTGTACATCGTGTGTCCCTTAATTAATAGTTCAATTAATATTTGGAGTTACATTCTGGGAATATTTTAACCTAAGAATAGCATTCGACTTTCTGTCAGATAACTCATGGTTAGTAACAGACTTGGTTTCATGTCCGAAAATAGCTCCTTGCATGTTTATCTTGTATTGAACATACACAACTTCTTAGCCAAATAATTTTATAGTCGTAAATGCAGAAACCTTGAACGAAGAAACTTTTCGTAGCATTCTCACCGAGCGAGTTGGCAGCGTGGTTAGGATCGCGCAGCTATGAGCTTGCAGTCGGGAGATAGTGGGTTCGAACCCCATTGTTGGAAGCTCGTTGTTTCCAATTTTCATACCAGGCAAATGCTAGGGTGTACCTAAACTCTGCAATGGAAACATGGGGCCTATAGTGACCCAGAAAAATTGCTTTTCGCTATCATTTTATGTTCTTTCTATCTGTGAATGCCATATGACGTGAATTTTCTTCGGAGTGAGTCAGTATTTAAATACAATGATTGTTTAGTGTACCGAGTTTTTCTTCCGTGATCTGTGGTAGATTTGGGGTATGCAGTATCCCACTCTTACGTTTATGTGAGTTTGTTGTAATTCCGATTATTTTATTGTTTGTAGAAGCCATTGTTTCTTCGGCAAGAAACATAATGGGTGTGATTTCGATTATTCCTTCAATACCTATAAGTCAAAATTCTGTTTGGAAAATACTTTTATGGCTGAGGAAAAGATAACTGCATTCGAGAGGAGTGAATGAAGGGAAGACCGTAGATGGAACATTTCGCACTTCCGATGACGAAGAGGACGGCGCTGTGAATGACTGCTACGAGGAAGCGGCCTGTATGTTCCACGAGCACGTTAAATGAAAGGAAAGCAGTGCCATCAATTGTCATCCAAATCTTACATGAAAGCTAGAACAATACCGAGGCATAACAGCGTGTTCGTTAGACTTGGTCCTCAGGTTGTGAAAACAATATCCGATGCTTTGATATTGTTTATCGATGCTGATTCCTTGGACAATATAGCTCATTTCAGTGAAAAATAAAATATTGCACAGCAGGATAAATATGAAGCTGGCCAACGATATGATGGAGGTACATTTACATTATTTCAATTATTGTTCGAAGTATGACTTTTTAAAACAATGTTGCCATTGATGCTTTCACGGCCCGTACTTACAGGCATGATACTGTATAGGCTTTTGGGCTTATGCCGTGTCAAGAAAATAAGGTGAAATTCTTTACGTTTCGCAGAGAACTGTGCTCTGCGTCCTCAGAAGAAATCTCGACGGTCCACGAAAAAGGCATCTTAAACAATGACCCTTCAAATTTAGTCGTTATAATAACACTGGAAAATAGTACGTTCATTCGCCACCAGATGGCTCCCAGGACGTGGCACAACACTAGCGTTCGGAGCGGAAGCTGACCGAACCATCAGAATAGTCTAAGCGGATCACATAAAGTGTTTACGTAACAAATGACATAGACACAAGCCTGGAATGAAACTTCTGGCGTCGAGGAACGTACGAATTTGGAAAACACCGAGACGAAATAACAATAGTAAACGGACAGGGAAGGGAACTACCTACGTAAATTCTTAACGGCTGGCAATCAGGTATTACTTAATTGATAGCCGGTGTCCCTGTTGAAATTGTTAGGATTTCTGCGTATTTCCACAGCTTCCCGTATAATCCTGGACTTGTAGTGTCTAGTGTGGGTAAGAGCTCGAGCATCTCGGAACATGACATCATGACCCGACGATAGAGCGTGCTAAGCTATTGCCGATTTGTCTGGTTGGTTTAAAAGTAGGAATGAATATAAAGTTGGAATACAAGAGGACAAATTGGGGGCAAATATTCATTTATAGGAAGTGGAGTTAGGGATTGGAATAACTTACCAAGAGAGATGTTCAATACATTTCCAATGTCATTGAAATCATTTAAGGAAAGGTTAGGAAAACAACAGATAGGGAACCTGCCACCTGGGCGACTGCCCTAAATGGAGATCATTATTGATTGATTTGATTATATTGATTGACGAATATTACGTACATGTTCTTTGATACGGTTACCAATGGACTGGCATGTTTGGCTGATGTATACCTTACCGCAAGTACAGGGAATTTCGTATACCCCAGTATGTAAAATTGGGGACAATTTGTCCTTGGTTTTACTCAGACAGTGAGCAATTTTAATGCCGGTGCCAAACACGGTTTTTATATTGTGTTTGCGGAGGACGTCGGCAATTCGATCTCTGGTGTTGTGAATGTAAGGCAAGTAGGCAGTTCCATTCACTTCTTCCTTCTGTCAGATTTCTCTGGGATGTAGGGCTCTATGAATCTGCAAATCGCTGTAACCATTACCCTTGAACGCGACTTTGAGCGTGTCCATCTCCACCTGGATATGTGATGGCTCACAAATTCGTCTCGCCCTCTTGGCGAGTGTCGTGAGAATGCCTTGTTTTTGTGCTTACGATAGACGGTATGTCCTAAGTTGCCGCCCAGTTTCCTTCTTACTAGAACATCCAAGAAAGGAAGACATTCGTCCGACTCCATCTCCATAGTGAATGTTATTGAAGGAAGTTGCTGATTGAAGTGGTTGTGAAATAAATGAAGTTTCTCGGGACCTTCTGTCCAGACCACAAATGCATCATCAACATACCTTCACCATATTAAAGGTTCGACGGGCGCTGAAGCCTCCTCCACAAAATGCTCCATAAAAATAGCTACTACGGGCGAAAGTTGACTTCCCATAGCCACTTCGTCCGTCTGTTCGTAAAAATTCCCACCCCACAAGATATAGCTGGACGTCATGCAGTGGTAAAATAGCTTAGTAATGTCCTCAGGGAACGGGTGTTCAATGAGAGACATGGGCGAGTCAATCGGCACTTCAGTGAACAAGGACTCCAGATCGAAACTCCCCAAAAGTGCATTAGGTTGAAGGGTTATGGTTGACAGCTTCTTGATGTACAGACTATAAAAATGCTTCTCTAGAATTCTGGGATCGTTCTTTTATGGATGAAAGTAAATTCGCTGTTCGAGAACATGGCATAAAGGTGTGGAGGAAAACGAACACAGCACTCGAAGAAAAAATATGCTTCCTTCAGTGAAGCTTGGTGGAGGTTGTTTATTGGTTTGGGGGTGTATGAGCTCAGCTGGAGTAGGATCCTTAGAATTCACAGATGGATAGAAGGACCGTAAATAATATGTTGAAATTTTGAAGAAACATCTGGCATCTAGTGCCGAAAAAATGGAACTTCTGGGTAATTATATATTCATGGAGGATAATCAATACCTAATGCACTTTTGGTGAGTGTCGATGTGGAGTCCTTGTTCACTAAAGTGCCCATTGACTCAGCCATGTCTCTCATTGAATACCTGTTCCCTGAGGACATTACTAAGCTATTTTATGACTGCATAACGTCTAGCTATTTCTTGTGGGGTGGGAATTTTTAGAACAGACGGACGAAGTGGCTATGGGAAGTCCACTTTCGCCCGTAGTGGCTAGTTTCTTTATGGAGCATTTTGAGGAGGAGGCTATTGCTTCAGCGCCCGTCAAACCTATGATATGGTGGAGGTATGTTGATGATGCATTTGTGGTCCGGACAAAAGGTCCTGAGAAACATCATCTATTTCTAAACCACCTAAATCAGCAACATCCTTCAATAAAATTCACCATGGAGATGGAGTTGGACGGATGCCTTCCTTTCTTGGATGTTCTAGTAAGAAAGAAACCGGGCGTCAACTTATGACATACCGTATATCGTAAGCCTACCCACACAAATCGCTATCTTCATGCAGATTCTCACCACCATCCTGCACAAAAACAAAGCATTCTCACGACACTCGCCAGGAGGGCGAGACGAATTTGTGAGCCGAAACATATCCAGGTGGAGATGGACAGGCTCAAAGTCGCGTTCAAGTGTAATGGTTGCAGCGATTTGCAGACTCATGGAGCCCTACATCCCAGAGAAACGACCAAGCAAAGCTCACGGAAGGAAGAAGTGAAGGGAACTGCTTACTTGCCTTACTTTCACAACACCACAGATCGAATTGCCAAGGTCCTCCGCAAACACAATACAAAAAACGTGTTTGGCACCGCCACTGATATTGCTCACAGTCTGAGTAAAACCAAGGACAAATTTCCCCTACTTTTACATCTTGGGGTACACGAAATTCCCTGTACTTGCGGTAAGGTATACATCGGCCAAACATGCCAGTCCATTGGTACCCGTATCAAAGAACATGAACGTAATATTCGTCTCAAACAAATCAGCTATAGCTGAGCACGCTCTACCGTCGGGTCATGATGTCATGTTCCGAGATGCTCGAGCTCTTACCCACACTAGACACTACAGGTCCAGGATTATACGGGAAGCTGTGGAAATACGTAGAAAGACTAAAAATTTCAACAGGGACACCGGCTATCAATTAAGTAATGCCTGGTTGCTAGCCATTAAGAATTTTCGTAGGTAGTTCCCTTCCCTGTCCCTTCACTATTGTTATTTCGTCTCGGTGATTTCCAAATTCGTACGTTCCTCGTCGCCAGATGTTTTATTCCAGGCTTGTGTCTGACATACTCCTGTCAATGTCATATGTTACGTAAACACGTTTTGTGATCCGCTCATACTATTCTGATGGTTCGGTCAGCTTCCGCTTCGAACGCTAGCGTTGTGCCACGTCCTGCGAGCCATCTGGTGGCGAATTAACGTACCATTTTCCACTTCTGTTATAACGGCTAAATTTGAAGAGTTATTGTTTAAGAAGCCTTTCTCGTGAGCAGTCGAGATTTCTTCTGAGGACACAGAGCACAGTTCTTTGCGAAACGTATAGAATTTCATCTTATTGTTTTGACACAGCATAAGCCTATACAGTGACCCGCCTGGTGGCCATGATCGTTAAGGCGCTGAAGTCTAAAACGGTCTAACACCAAGGTTAGCCGGTTCGAGTCCCGTTGGTCGAAACAATTTTCACCATCAGAATGTTGGCCGGCAGGGTAGGGGAGGTGGTGGTATACAATTTCTAATCACTAGATTGCGTGCCAAAAGCCTGGATTAAATTCCAAACCTCTCCGCAGTGCTCATATGGAGTGAGGGCATATGACGCTGTTGATGGTGATTCGTCCGTCGGATGGGGACGTTAAGCCTTGAGCAGACCCCTTGGTGCTATTCGACAGGAGTAGGCTATGTGCCGGCACCGGGTTTCACCCTCTCCCTACTATCATATATCACGTCATTCATTTCATCTCTCATTAACTCCTCTGATGAGGTTGACGTCAGGAAGGGCATCCGGTCATAAAAAACCGCCACGACAAACTCATCTCACCTCATACCCGACCCCGTAGGGAAACGGGACAAGGGCTGGACAAACATAAGCCTATACAGTATTATGTCTATTTTTAAAACAGTATTTCGAGTATGTTCTTTAAGTAGAAGTAGAAGAAGTATTATAGTGTGTTTTATTTCTAATACAGCAGAATGCTTTACGGAAACTGTCATTTAAAATATAGGGTACTCGTTGCCGTATATTTAAGTTTATATCCTAAAAACATGCATTTCCAATCCAGGGTTAATTAAGGCCCCGGCCTCCTCCATTCCACTCCTAGCGTTTTCCTCTCCTACCGTCACCATAAGACCTATCTGTGTCGGTGCGACGTAAAGCAAATTATTGGTAGCTACATATCGAGTGGTTTTTTGCCCTAAAATTGTTCATTTTATCCAGGCCACACCAAAGTTCAATAATTTATAGATGTAACCACAATAAGATTGAAACTATAAGCACTGAGAATAAAGTTACAGATATGTCAAACTGAGACGTAAGATCGGCCAAGTCCTGGAATCTTGGTTAGAACTGCCCCGCAGTTAAATAATTTTCTTCGAGATCACAGGATGAAAGAAAAAGTGTGACGGAAGTAAGCCTTAGAAAGTGTTCAGTGTTCTTTTTAGCAGGTAGGTGCTGACGTCAGCGTACGGACTGCAGCCGTCCACAGGAACGCCGCTCGTCACTGTAGTGACGACGTGAGCTCTCCTGTTTAACCTCGTGTCCGAACCATAGGGACGTGTTACTCGTATTTTATTTCAAAATCTTCACTTGCACTGGCAGAGATGCAAAGCACGGCTGCCTTATTGCTAAGCCAGCGGCTGCCCTTGAAATATACACATTCACAGTAACCACAACATAAAAGGCTAAGCAAGCTGGAGGTTTCCAGTACTTTTAACCTCGGCAATAAAGTGGAATTAAACTCCAGGGTCACGTGCCGTTACAGACATGGAAGTTTGTCTCTAAATTTTTCAACTTTTAAAGTGGAGTCGTGGCTGAAATGTTGAAATTTTTCACCAAAAAATAATTTTCATTTTTTCTTCTTCTTCTTCCTTTTCTGTTTACCCTCCAGGGTTGGTTTTTCCGTCGGACTCAGCGAGGGATCCCACCTCTTCCGCCTCAAGGTCAGTGTCCTGGAGCTTCAGACAATGGGTCGGGGATAAAACTGGGGAGGATGACCAGTACCTTGTCCAGACGGCCTCACCTATGCTGAGCAGGGGGTTTGAAGGGGGATGGGAAGATTGAAAGGGATAGACAAGAAAAAGGGAAGGAAGCGGCCGTGGCCTTAAGTAAGGTAGCATCCCGGGAAGTGGGAAACCACGGAAAACCATTTCCAGGATGGATGAGGTGGAAATTGAACCCACCTCTACTCAGATGACCTCCCGAGGCTGAGTGGACCCCGTTCGAGCCCTCGTACCACTTTTTCAAATTTCGTGGCAGAGCCTGAAATCGAACCCAGGCCTCCGGGGGGTGGCAGTTAATCACACTAACCACTACACCACAGAGGCGGACAATTTTCGACTTTAACCTTTAAAGATGTGCCAAATTACTGAGAAGTCTCGCTATCAGTTCATCGCTAACGCCATTTTTAAAGATTTAAAGGGTAGTCCACGCCTTTTTCTCATACTGACAGACAAAATTAGCTTCAAAGTCCTTTCGGACTACCTTGTAGTAGGCGTACCCTCTGTGCAAGAGGGGAAAAACCTGAGGGAGTAATTTACAGTCCAGGGCAGTTTCAAAGCGAGGATACATCTTAAACCATTCCATTGCTTTTATCCACCTTAAAAATAGTTTTCAGCTCTTTGCCTTACATTAAATGCTCCATGCAAAAGAGTTCTAATCGGATTTACCTGAAATTTTCAGAGAATGTTTCTATATGTACAGGAATTAAATGTAGTTCTGCATTTCATCAGTTGAATAGTTGAAGGTGAACAGTTTAAACGTAGTAACAACAACAATTAGTATTACATAGAAACTAAGAACAGAGTCTCCGTGGCTCAGGCGGCAGCGTGCCGGCCTCTAACCGCTGGGTTCAGTGGTTTAAATCCCGGTCACGCCATGTGTTGGACAAAGAGGAGGCGTGACAGTTTTTTCTCCGGGTAGTCCGGTTTGCCCTGTCATCTTTCATTCCAGCGACTCTCTCCGATATCATTTCATTTCATTAATCATTGCCCCAGAGGAGTGCGACAGGCTTCGGAAACCGGCACAATTCCCATCCTCACCGCTAGCAGGGGATTTCATTCATTCCATTCCTGATCCGGTCAAATGACTGGAAATAGGCTGTGGATTTTAATTTTAATTTCAGAAACTAAGAAACAATACACAAAAGACAGGTCTTGTAACGTAACGTACAGAACTACTTACAATAAATTATTATTTATTGCGAAGTACGTCGACTTCAAATAAAAGGAATATACTAGGGTCATCCTGAAAATAAGTCTTCTTATTAAAAAAAAGAAAGTGCAACATAATTACATGAAAAACTTTATTTTCACCCCTTACAGCACTGTTGGAGCTATTTTTCGACATAATCACCACCAGAATTGAGACACTTGTCATATTATGATAACAGTTTCTGTATGCCAGTGTCGTAGAAGTCTGCCGTCTGGGAAAGGAACTATCGCGTGACATTGATCTTCAGCTCTTCGTCCGAGTGAAAATGCTGACAGTAGAACGGGCGTTTCTTGAGAGGCAAGAAAAGATGAAAATCAAAGTAATAAGATATGGAATAGAATTAACAAAATAAGTAGAGGTGATAGAGGATATGCCAATGTTAAAATTGCTAATGGAGTCTGGATTGATTATTTTAACAAATTGCTAGGAGGACAGGATACGTGGATACATAATAGAACATGTATGGATATCTCGAGAAGTTTAGACATATGTATCCCCTGCTTAGATGAAGAAATATCAGGATGTGAGGTTTTAGAAATGATCAAAAAGGCCAAATGTAGGAAAGCGGGTGTCTTCAGTAGTATAACTAATGAATTTTAGAAAGAAGCAGTTAAAATGCTGGAAGTACTAGTAAAATTGTTCGATGAGGTATTTGATTCTTTGGAGTTTCCTAAGGCATGGCAGACAGGTATAATATGTCCAGTCTACAAGAAGCGTGGGGAGAGAATTAATCCAAGTAACTATAGGGGTATAACACTATTGGACTCCCTAATTATATATAAGAATTCTGGCAAATACTGATGAAATGGGCGGAAGAGTTCTCCATCCTCTCGAGATATGAAAGTGGTTTCAAGAAAAGCAGAAGAAGAATAGATAGCATCATGATTGTAAAATCAATAATAGATAAGTATATAAAAACGAAAGCAGGAAAGCAGGAAGACTATATATAACGGCTGTAGATTTTGAAAAGGCCTTCGACAGAGTCAGCAGGGGCGCATTGGTCGCGAAATTACGCCCATTAGATGTATCTAGTATGATGGTACAAGCAATGGAGACAGTCTATCGAAGGGTGCAATGCAGTAATAGGGTAGGTGATGGGGTAGCATGTAGTCAAATAGAATCTCTATTGGGTTTGAAACAAGGATGCAAGCTATCTCCTATTTTATTTTTGTTATTTATAAACGATATATTAAATGGACATGGAGGTGATGAGTGGATGAGTCCAGTTTTAGTAAATCAAGAAATACCAGGCTAATTTTCGCGGATGATGTCCTGCTGATGACGTTAACGGCCGGAGGCATGCAAAAGAGTATTAATGATGTGACAGAGTTTGCTAAAAAGTGGTCATTAAAAATTAACATTTCCAAGACGCAAGTTCTGACCTGAAAAAAAGGCTGTAAGAATGAACAATGGACGATAGATGGATGTCAAGTGGAGGTCACCAATAGATTAGAGTACCTGGGAATATATAGCGCAAAGAACGGGAAGTGGGTCCACCAAATAAAACAAGCTAAATGGAAGGGTCTTGCAGCATTATCAGTAATTAGAATTCTTCAAAATAAATTCCCAAATATAGATCACAATATTCAGAGGAACGTCCTGCAAGCCGTAGTAAAAAGTCGAATGCTACATGGAGCTGAGCTATGGGGTGTAGAGAAAGAGTGTTAGATGCTGAACCAGGTTATAAGTAAGTTCTGTAAAACTGTAATGGGGTTACCAAATTGTACAGCAAATTGTGGAGTAAGATTAATATGTGAAGGAAATATCCAAGTAGATATTCGTAAGAGAATTTTGAAATATTTGTTGAGACTGAAAGGAAGAGAGGGTGGCGAGCTTCTGCAGATAGCATATCAACATCAGAGAAAAAATATCCAGGGAGAGTATTGGTTAACTAAAAGTATATTATACAGGTTGGGATCCGGAAGTTATTGGGAGAGGTTGGAGAGATCAACGAATAAACTAATCATTAGACGACTCAGAGATATTCAAAGACAGTGGTTGGTATCCGAGTGTAGAAGCAAGGCGACCCCTCAGAGTTCAATAGGATACGGAAGGATATGAACGTAAATATTGTAAATGTAAATAGAAGAGAAATCAGGGGTTTGATATGGTGGATGATGGAAATTTATAGAAACAAGGGATGGATTATGGGGAAGGATTCAACAAGGTGCCTTCTCTGTGGTGAAAACAGAGAAGAATATCACATGTTGAAATCATGTGCGGTGAGAAGGAAATTTTTGAATAGTAAGGAACAATATATGTTAAGTGAGGATGAGAATGGCTATAGGATTATTAGGATGATAAGGAAAGAATGGTATAAAGCCGGGTAATCTCAGTAAACTGTTAATTGTAATTAGAAATTCATGTAGAAGAGTGTTGAAAGAGCAAACAATGAGGGTAGGACAGATTACGGATGGATGATCGTGTTACGAACCGGTATGTCTATAAGGAATATTAGTATTAGTAGCATTGTAAAGTCAATACTTTAGTAAGCCATAACGTCATTAACTGTCAAATTGTTTGTAATGAGAAAGGGCCCAATGGATAGAATGTTTCTTCCTCATCTTTTGCCGATCCGTAGCTGTAGGTTGATAACATTCATTCACTCATTCATTACTCATTTCCCATTTATTATTCATTCAGTCATTCATTTAATTCAAAATAAGGTCTCTCTCTCCAGTTACTGGTTATCCGTTACTGGGAGTGATGAGTCTTCTCCTTTATCATGCATGGATGAATGTTCATGTACCTATTCATAAATCCGTCCATACACGTTTCCTCAATCCAGTTAGGGGATCATTAATTAATTCATTCATCCATTCATGTAGAACAAATCGTAGGCGTGGCCCTTGCATGTGGTATGGTGATCCGCCCGTGCAAGGAGGCACTATTTTAGGCAGGGAATCATAATTAATTAATTAATTAAGTCATTCATTAATTCAGGCATCCCACGAACCTGCTACGCAGGCGTAGCAGGGGGAGAGGTGACACTTCCACGTGGCGCGTCCCAGGTGGCGGATAGGGGGGTCCTAACCGGCTTGCCGGCGGACTTGAGGGAAATAAAATACCTCTCGCAGACCAAACACACTACCCCCTGCGGGTGGGGGACGCACATGTAGAATACACCCGCGGTATCCCCTGCCTGTCGTAAGAGGCGACTACAAGGGGCGACCAAGTGATGATTGAATTAGAACTATGAAACTACTCTTGATTCGTACCATCATGCGGATAACACCATGGGTTGCATGAACTTGCGTGTGGTATCACTAAATTGGTACGAAATAGGTTTGTGATTAGTTGCAGTAAAAAAGCCTGGCCTGGTGGATTCCAGTACCCGTGCGTTGTAAACATGTGAGCAACACCGCGGGTCTGGGCGTAGCCTGTGAGTTGTACCGCTATATGAGCGGCAGCGTGGGTCAGCGTTGACTGTGATTGGTACCCACAATGGGAGGAACACCACGGGAATACCGGCGCCCGTGACTAGTACACCTAGGTGAGGAACCTTACCGGTTTGCGTTGGGTATGAGTGGCGCTATTGTGTGAGAAACACCATAGGTCTGCGTTCCCTGTACGAATTGCAATACTTGTGAGTAGTACCATCTTGTGTGCACCACCGTGAGTCCTCGCTACTTATGATCAGTACCCCAAAATGACAAATACCATGGTTCTACTTTACTCGCGACATGTACCATTCTGTGGGGCCTTAGATGTGAATTTAGCACCCCTTCAGACAACAAGCATCATTGTGATTTATAAATGGTCCCTTGGTCAGCAATACTATAATTAAGTACCTTCTTTTTGAGTCTGATCCACTGTTTTTTTTGTAGGGTTCATGTCCATCCATTCATTCTTCATGATTTTTTATTTTATTTTAGTCAGTGGATGAATTTGAATTTTTTGTTATTTCATTTCGTACCATTAGGGGCCGATGACCTCGATGTTAGGCCCCTTTAAACAATAAGCAACATCATCATCATCATCATCATCATCATCAATGCATGCATCCATGTATAACCGAGGTAGGACGGGATAGGACGGGCCTATCCCAATCGAATGGGATGAGTGACTACAAATGCAAGAGAGAAAGAAGAGGGGCGGGGGCACATGGATAGTGGGATTTCCGCTTACGTGTGCCTTGCAGAAATTAGGGAATGGTGAGGAATTAGTGTTTGACAGCTATTAGATCAGGTGGGGGTCTTCGATTTGGGCCTCAAGAGAAAGGGCCGGGGGTGTTATCCCTGGGAATGTGGCTCCTTTTCTCACCAGGGGTGGATAACACGACCGGGCAAAAGCTATGCATAGACCCACCCATGCATTTATTAAGCGAATCGAATGTTCCCTCTCTCAGTTGGTGGTTATCCGTGACTGGAAGAGAATTATTCATTCATTCATTCATTCATGCACGACAATTCAATTCACTCATGGAATCATTCATTATCAACTCATTCACGCATTAATGTAGCCATATGTATAGTGTCTGTGAATATGGAGGAGAACTCAGTACAGACTTTAAATAAATAAATAAATAAATAAATAAATAAATAAATAAATCAATAAATAAATAAATAAATAAATATAAAATAAGTAAGTAAGTAAGTAAGTAAGTAAGTAAGTAAGTAAGTAAGTAAGTAAGTAAGTAAGTAAGTAAGTAAGTAAGTAAGTAAGTAAGTAAGTAAGTAAGTAAGTAAGTAAGTAAGTAAGTAAGTAAGTAAGTAAGTAAGTAAGTAAGTAAGTAAGTAAGTAAGTAAGTAAGTAAGTAAGTAAGTAAGTAAGTAAGTAAGTAAGTAAGTAAGTAAGTAAGTAAGTAAGTAAGTAAGTAAGTAAGTAAGTAAGTAAGTAAGTAAGTAAGTAAGTAAGTAAGTAAGTAAGTAAGTAAGTAAGTAAGTAAGTAAGTAAGTAAGTAAGTAAGTAAGTAAGTAAGTAAGTAAGTAAGTAAGTAAGTAAGTAAGTAAGTAAGTAAGTAAGTAAGTAAGTAAGTAAGTAAGTAAGTAAGTAAGTAAGTAAGTAAGTAAGTAAGTAAGTAAGTAAGTAAGTAAGTAAGTAAGTAAGTAAGTAAGTAAGTAAGTAAGTAAGTAAGTAAGTAAGTAAGTAAGTAAGTAAGTAAGTAAGTAAGTAAGTAAGTAAGTAAGTAAGTAAGTAAGTAAGTAAGTAAGTAAGTAAGTAAGTAAGTAAGTAAGTAAGTAAGTAAGTAAGTAAGTAAGTAAGTAAGTAAGTAAGTAAGTAAGTAAGTAAGTAAGTAAGTAAGTAAGTAAGTAAGTAAGTAAGTAAGTAAGTAAGTAAGTAAGTAAGTAAGTAAGTAAGTAAGTAAGTAAGTAAGTAAGTAAGTAAGTAAGTAAGTAAGTAAGTAAGTAAGTAAGTAAGTAAGTAAGTAAGTAAGTAAGTAAGTAAGTAAGTAAGTAAGTAAGTAAGTAAGTAAGTAAGTAAGTAAGTAAGTAAGTAAGTAAGTAAGTAAGTAAGTAAGTAAGTAAGTAAGTAAGTAAGTAAGTAAGTAAGTAAGTAAGTAAGTAAGTAAGTAAGTAAGTAAGTAAGTAAGTAAGTAAGTAAGTAAGTAAGTAAGTAAGTAAGTAAGTAAGTAAGTAAGTAAGTAAGTAAGTAAGTAAGTAAGTAAGTAAGTAAGTAAGTAAGTAAGTAAGTAAGTAAGTAAGTAAGTAAGTAAGTAAGTAAGTAAGTAAGTAAGTAAGTAAGTAAGTAAGTAAGTAAGTAAGTAAGTAAGTAAGTAAGTAAGTAAGTAAGTAAGTAAGTAAGTAAGTAAGTAAGTAAGTAAGTAAGTAAGTAAGTAAGTAAGTAAGTAAGTAAGTAAGTAAGTAAGTAAGTAAGTAAGTAAGTAAGTAAGTTCAAATTTGGTAAGAATATAACACGTATTTCGGTATGTTACATATACGAAATAGAGTTTAATCATAATTTATATACCTTTACAGTACGCTACATTATTTCCTTCATTATAGAGATTGCACCCTTCTCTGTTTTTGGTCCAGACTGAGCATTCGGGAATGTTGCGACCATGTTGCAGGGGTTCAAAATTGCAGCCTTTTGTGCCACATTGTGAGTGTAGATGCGCAGCTGTATTTTCAATAAGTTTCCTCCAAATAATTTTGGTTTTAGTCCAGTGGGAGAAATAGTAAAAGGAGCAATTGTCACTCTGTCTTGTTTCCAGATCATTACTACTTCCATAGCCGGAGGAGTATACATATCGACCTTCTCCCTGTATTTCTGTTTCATATTATGGTCATTAGGGATAGTGATGTCAATGGGATTTGTGTTGATTCTTTTTGTCTGTCTGTTCTGTTGTGCGGAGTTGTTTTATCTATTTGTATCGTTCGGTCCTAGTAGAGTTTTAATTTTCTAGTACACTCTAGGCACTCTGTTCTGGATCACAGATCGGGTCAGGGCATTTTCTTGGTGTATAACTTTGGCTACGTCATTATGTTTGTCAGTGTATGATGTTGGCGCTAGTAATCTGCAGTTATATGCTGCTGTTGCATTTCATGCACTCGTCATTCTTAGTAGTAGGATTTTTAAGGATGTGTTCCCTATACCTCTTTGTTGTGATCACTTTTTCTAGGACCGCCTGAATGAATCCCTCCTCTCCTCTAGACAGCAATGCGTTTGAAAGTTATGTCACGTTCTCATCATACCTCTGGTTATAGTACATTCCATGAAGTTCTTTTCTAGCCTATCTCTCTATTTTCACGCTGTCCAGCATGTTCGTGTCTTATTTTTATAATTATTATTATTTTACTAGCATTACGATTTTAGGGCACGAAGTCTTGCCGAAATTTTGTCCCGCAGAAGATATGTCCCAACATATCCACCAACTGGAGGCTGGCATACTTGAAGACCTTCGAATACAGCCGGACTGAGTTAAGATCGAACCCACCAAGTTTGGTTCGGTAGGCCAGTGTCATTCAGTCCAGTCACATCTGTTTTGTCCGATTGCAATTTCACATGAAGTAGTAAGAGTATACAGCCTGGGGTAGAGTGTTGAAAGGCGTCTGACGCACACAGGGTTCCAAATAAACACAAGCTGCGTGTAAGGCACTATTGGGTATGTCAACATTTGATGTACTGAAATGTTCAATGTTTGGTCATGCACGACAAGCCAGCACTTTATTCCCTGGCCATCAAACGAAATTTTTCCATTGCTGTTTTAGCAGTCATTCAAAAAAAATGCGTTACCTATTTACGTGTGATCTCGTGTTAGAAATAGCGTTAAGTAAATTATATTAGTGTTCGTTAGCTCTATACAGTGTATTTTAATGTAACATATTAGGTGTAATACCCGCCATTGATGGGGGACAATCATATAGAATGTGCAAAGTTATCTTGCAGCCCAGTTACTTTCCGCCATGCTCTTTCACTCGGAACGCAGCAGTAATCCCATTTATCGGAAATTAGTGGCAGCAGAAAAGACAAGTCACATCACAACAATGGTCAATGTACGTAAAGCTTTATGAGCTTTTGATATTGTAGGCCTTCGCACTTAGGTTTCTTCCGACTCTGGGCTGTTAAAGCATCCACTGTAAAGAAGAGCCGGGAGCGAAACGCCTGTTCCGAGAGATCGAATCGGTAGTAGGTTTACAGCGCCCTTCCGGAGATATCCGAGTGGCAGCGAGTGACAACGATGTAACCGGAGGAGGAGGGAAAGAGTGGTTAGTTCCCTAGTGAGACCTCTCCAGTGTCCGCATTTTTCGACTAAATGCCACAACGTACGGTTTGTGTGTAGTGGGAGAATAACGTAGAAGAACTGGAAGATGCCGAAGGAGGAATACAACTGTAAATTTTAGAACCATTTTAAGATAAAGACCAAAAAACATTTTACGTTGTATTTATACTCGGAGAATCAAAGTCGAAATTCATTTCTATGGACACTAACAAAATATTAATCGCAACAGCTTCACACGAGGATGTTTAAACCACGTTGGAAAACGAAATATGCCCAACACATGGATTAAATGAAAATATCCAACCTGTTTCGAGTCATTCGATCGGATCAGGAATGGAATGAATGAAGCTCCCATCTAGCGGCGAGGATAGGAATTGTGCCAGCTGCCGAAGCCTGTCGCACTCCTCTCGGGCATTGATTAATGACCGACAGATGGAATTAAATAAAATTACAGAATGTCCCTGGAATGTACGACGACGGCGAAAACCAGAGTACCCGGAGGGAAACATATCGCGCGTCCACTTCTAGTACAAATCTCACATGGAATGACCGGGATTTGAATCACGGAACTCAGCGGTGAGAGAACGGCGCTCTGCCGCCTGAGTCAAGGCGGCTCATGACAATGATAATGACAAAGAGAAACTCCATATTCCCCAATACATCAAAGAATGTTCAGCACTCAGGAATGAATTACAAAAATCTAGATGTTTCCAGGAAGAGCCCGATGAGAAGTGGAATGCCATTAGGACCAATGAAAGGACGTAGAACTATCGTGAATATTGAAAAGATTTGGGAAAAACTGTAAATGAGAAGAAGCAGCTCATAAGATAATAATAATAATAATAATAATAATAATAATAATAATAATAATAATAATAATAACAAACATACATACATACATTATCATTATAGACTCTTATGCCTTTCAGCGTTCAGTCTGCAAGCCTCTGAGAATTTACTAAACATCGCCACAATCCTCGATTTGCAAGTAGTGTTGTGGCCTCATTTAGTTCTATACCTCTTTTCTTTAAATCGTTAGAAACCGAGTCTAACCATCGTCGTCTTGGTCTCCCTCTACTTCTCTTACCCTCCATAACAGAGTCCATTATTCTCCTAGGTAACCTATCCTCCTCCATTCCCCTCACATGACCCCACCACCGAAGCCGGTTTATGCGTACAAATTCATCCATCGAGTTCATTCCTAAATTAGCCTTTATCTCCTCATTCCGGGTGCCCTCCTGCCATTGTTCCCACCTGTTTGTACCAACAAACATTCTTGCTACTTTCATGTCTGTTACTTCTAACTTATGAATAAGATATCCTGAGTCCACCCAGCTTTAGCTCCCGTAAAGCAACGTTGGTCTGAAAACAGACCGATGTAAAGATAGTTTCGTCTGGGAGCTGACTTCCTTCTTACAGAATACTGCTGATCGCAACTGCGAGCTCACTGCATTAGCTTTACTACACCTTAATTCAATCTCACTATATTACCATCCTGGGAGAACACACAACCTAAATACTTGAAATTATCGACCTGTTCTAGCTTTGTATCACCAATCTGACATTCAATTCTGTTGAATTTCTTACCTACTGACATCAATTTAGTCTTCGAGTGGCTAATTTTCATACCATACTCATTGCACCTATTTTCAAGTTCCAAGATATTAGACTGCAGGCTTTCGGCACAGTCTGCCATTAAGACCAAGTCGTCAGCATAGGCCAAACTGCTTACTACATTTCCACCTAACGGAATACCTCCCTGCCATTTTATACCTTTCAGCAGATGATCCATGTAAACTACGAACAGCAAAGGTGAAAGATTACAGCCTTGTCTAACTCCTGTAAGTACCCTGAACCAAGAACTCATTCTACCATCAATTCTCACTGAAGCCCAATTGTCAACATAAATGCCTTTGATTGATTTTAATAATCTACCTTTAATTCCATAGTTCCCCAGTATGGCGAACATCTTTTCCCTCGGTACCCTGTCATATGCTTTCTCTAGATCTACGAAACATAAACACAACTGCCTATTCCTCTCGTAGCATTTTTCAATTACCTGGCGCATACTGAAAATCTGATCCTGACAGCCTCTCTGTGGTCTGAAACCACACTGGCTTTCATCCAATTTCCTCTCAACGACTAATCGCACCCTCCCTTCCAAGATGCCAGTGAATACTTTGCCTGGTATACTAATCAATGAGATACCTCGATAGTTATTCCAATCCTTCCTGTTCCCTTCCTTATAGATAGGTACAATTACTGCTTTTGTCCAATCTGAAGGTACCTTACCAACACTCCACGCTAATCTTACTACTCTATGAAGCCATTTCATCCCTGCTTCCCACTATACTTCACCATTTCAGGTCTAATTTCATCTATTCCTGCTGCCTTATGACAGTGGAGTTTATTTACTATCCTTTCCACTTCCTCAAGCATCATTTCACCAACATCATTTTCCTCCTCCTCATGAGCTTGGCTGTTTGCAACACCACCATGATGATTTCCTTTTACATTGAGGAGATGTTCAAAATATTCCCTCCACCTCTCCAGTGATTCCCTGGGATCTATTATGAGTTCACCTGAATTACTCAAAACACTGTTCCTTTCCTTTTTCGCTCCCTTCCTCAGATTCTTTATTACTGTCCAGAAAGGTTTCCCTGCCTTTCCAGCCTTTCCAGGTTATTACCAAAATCTTCCCATGATTTCTTTTTGGATTCAACAACTATTTGTTTCGCTCTGTTTCTTTCATCTACGTACAAATCCCTGTCTGCCTCGGCCCTTGTTTGGACCATTTCTGATAAGCCTTCTTTTTACGTTTACAGGCTGCTCTCACTTAATCATTCCACCAAGATGTTCGCCTTTTCCCATCTTTACACACAGTTGTTCCTAGGCATTCCCTTGCTGTTTCTACTACAGCATACTTGTATGCCACCCGTTCACTTTCTATATCCTGAACCTGCTTACTGTCTACTGTTCGAAACTTCTCACTAATCTTATCCATGTACTTCTGTCTAATTTCCTCGTCCTGGAGATTTTCTACCCTTATTCGTTTGCAGACAGATTTCACTTTCTCTACCCTAGGCCTAGAGATACTTGGTTCACTACAGATCAGATAGTGGTCTGTATCATCGAAAAATCCGCGAAAAACTCGTACATTCCTAACAGATTTCCTGAATTCAAAGTCTGTTATGATATAGTCTATTATGGTTCTGGTACCCCTAGCCTCCCATGTGTAGCGGTGAATAGCCTTATGCTTGAAGAATGTATTCGTAACAGCTAAACCCATACTAGCACAGAAGGCCAGCAAACGCTTCCCATTCCCATCAGCTTCCATATCTTCCCCACATTTACCAACCACCCTTTCTTATCCTTCAGTTCTATTCCCAACTCTCGCATTGAAATCGCCCATTAGCACTATTTTATCCTTGCTGTTGACCCTGAACACGATGTCACTCAATGCTTCATAAAACTTGTCAACTTCATCCTCATCTGCACCCTCACATGGTGAATACACGGACACAATTCTTGTCCTAATTCCTCCAGCTGACAAATCTACCCACATCATTCGCTCATTTACGTGCCTAACAGAAACTATGTTGCGTGCAATGGTATTCCTGATAAAGAGCCCTACCCCAGACTCTGCCCTTCCCTTTCTAATACCCGTCAAGTACACTTTATAATTTCCTATCTCTTCCTCATTATCTCCCTTTGCCCGAATATCACTTACTCCTAGCACATCCAGATGCATCCTCTTTGCTGACTCAGCCAGTTCTACCTTCTTTCTTCCATAAGCCCCATTAATATTGATAGCTCCCCATCGAATTCCATTTCGTTCGCCAAGTTGTTTCCAAGGAGTCCCTCGCCTGTCAAATGGGAGTGGGACTCCATTACTCCCATAGGTCCGAGGATTGCTTAAAATGTTCTGAGCTCGGTAAATTCATGAAGCAGGATGCTACCCTACTTACACATAGTCCAAGTGAGGATCTCTCCTCTAACGGGTTATGGACCACCGGTGAATTGTATAGTCCTAGCCGCTTGAGCACAAGGAGGGCCACGACTCAGAATATGTCCGAGATTATTATTATTTTATTATTTAATCCATTTAGGGTCCAAGTTTTTTACATCCCTCGGACTCGGCGAGGTAACCCGCCTCAAGAATAGTGAGATTTGGTCGGGGAGATCAGTATGTCGTGTAGGCGGTCTTACTTGCTATCCTGATATATAGGTATATCTAGGCGGTGTTGGCTGTACAGGTACCTTATGGGGGATGGGAAGATTGGAAGGAGATAGTCAAGGAAGAGGGAAGGAAGCGGCCATGGCCCTATGTTAGGTACCAGCCACCGGGCGAGTTGGCTTTGTGATTAGGGGAGATAGTGGTTTCTAACCCCACTGTAGGCATCCTTGAAAATGGTATTCCCTCGTTTTCACACCAGGCAAATGCTGGGGCTGTACCTTAATTAAGACCACTGCCGCTTCCTTCAAACTCCTAAGCTTTTTCTATCCAATTGTCAGCATAACACCTATCTGCGTCGGTGCGACATAAAGCAAATAGTAAGAAAAAAGGAAAAAAAAAGTAAGCCTACCATCCCGGCATTTGCGTGGAGAAGTAGTGGGAAACCACGGAAAACCACTTCGAGTATGGCTGAGGAGGAAATGGAAGGTTACGTCTCAAAACTCACCGGCTAAAATTAGTAACATGTAGTATCAAAACTCACGAATACTTACTGGTAGCTAAAGTATACACTCTAATGAGTCTCAAAATTCACGAATCCAGACAGCAGGTGATTGTGATGACCGCACGGGGAATGAGGTGCGTGGTGACTCACGCTTTGATATTTTAGTTGCCTCTTACGACATGCAGGGGTTCGCCACCCTAACCCACAAGGGAAAAATAATGTTTGGGGAATAAGAGACCAAGATGTATTATTATTATTATTATTATTATTATTATTATTATTATTATTATTATTATTATTATTAAAATATGTTGCTGTTGTCTTGAAGCTAATATAATGCATTTTTCTCCTTTCACATTAATTTATAATAATGGCGTGTGACCTACGAGGAGGTTCGGTGCAGGTCTTTAGATTTCACGCCGTATGGGTAACCTGCACGTCTGTGAGGATGATGTACTACCTAAGATGAAGTCTAATGCTGAAAATGACACGAACACCCAATCCCCGAGCCATAGGAATTAACTAATGAAAGTTAAAATCTCCAACCTGACCGGAAATCGAACCCGGGACGCCCTGAACCCAGCATGCTAACCATTTATGAATGCAGCCGGTATATTGTCCACTGCTATTTAAAACAAACTGTCAGTTGGTAGTCCTGGGGCTTAGTTCCATTATGTGGCCACAAGGCGGCATTTTCTTAAATAAGGAACTTCGTTTAGAGTTATCAAAGTAGTATAATTGGACAGTTCGGCCGCCACCTCCACCTCAGGCTCCCAGAGGCCACCTCCACCTCCACCTCAGCCAGAGGCCTCCCAGATGCCTCCTCCACCTCCACCTCAGCCAGAGGCCTCCCAGAGGTCTCCTCCACCTCCCGCGGGAAATTTGAATTTGTAAACAAAGCCACGTGCTTTTTGACAGCTGTCATCGACAACAACGCATCGCTAACCTCAGTACTGCCATCTTGACGGGCCTAAACCTCAGTAGTGCCAACTTAACCTAACTAGCTCGAGATAAACAAAGCCACGTGTTTTTTGACAGCCACGTGCTTTTTGACAGATTTGTAAACAAAGCCACGTGCTTTTTGACAGCTGTCATCGACAACAACGAATCGCTAACCTCAGTACTGCCATCTTGACGGGCCTAAACCTCAGTAGTGCCAACTTAACCTAACTAGCATGAGGTAAACAAAGCCACGTGTTTTTTGACAGCCACGTGCTTTTTGACAGATTTGTAAACAAAGCCACGTGCTTTTTGACAGACAACAACGCATCGCTAACCTCAGTACTGCCATCTTGACGGACCTAAACCTTAGTGGTACCAACTTAACCTCACTAGCGCGAGGTAAACAAAGCCACGTGCTTTTTGACAGCCACGTGCTTTTTTGACAGCTGTCATCCGCCATCTTTAAACCACAAAGCACTGTGCTGCCCTCTATATCGCAGTAGCTGCAAAATTCGTCACCTGTCATCGGCAGTGCTACCATCTTGACGGGTCTAAACCTTAGTGCTACCAACTTAACCTCACTAGCGCGAGATAAACAAAGCCACGTGTTTTTTGACAGCTGTCATCCGCCATCTTTAATCCAGAGAGCACAGTGCTGCCCTCTTTAGCTACTTACCTTTGAAATGTGGTGGCGGATAATTTGAAAAATGCTTTTTTGACAGCAGCCATCTTTGTGCACCGTGCTGCCCTCTTTAGCTAGATACCTGTGGTGGCAGACAATTCCACGTGACAGCAGCCATCTTTAATCAAGAGAGCACCGTGCTGCCCTCTATGTGGTGGCGGCAAATTCCACGTGCTCTTGTTTGGAAACAAACTCATGTGCTTTTTTTGACAGCTGTCATCTGCCATCTTTAATCAACAGAGCACAGTGCTGCACTCTTTAGCTAGATACCTTTGAAATGTGGTGGCGGCAATTTGAAAAATTCTATGTGCTCTTGTTGGGAAACAAAGCCACGTGCTTTTTTGACAGCTGTCATCGGCCATCTTTAATCAATAGAGCACCGTGCTGCCCTCATGCGGGGCAATTTCGTCAGCTGTCATCCGCCATCTTTAATCCAGAGAGAACAGTGCTGCACTCTATGTGGTGGCGGCAAATTCCACGTGCTTTACAAACCCATGTGCTTTTCTGACAGCTGTCATCCGCCATCTTTAATCCAGAGAGAACAGTGCTGCACTCTATGTGGTGGCGGCAAATTCTACGTGCTTTACAAACCTATGCGCTTTTCTGTCATCCACCATCTTTAATCTAGAGAGAACAGTGCTGCACTCTATGTGGTGGTGGTAAATTCCACGTGCTCTTGTTTGGAAACAAATTCTACTCGCTCTTCAGCTGTCATCCACCATCTTTAATCAAGAGAGCACCGTGCTGCCCTCTTTGTGGTGGCGGATAATTTGAAAAAATTCTTTTCGACAAGCAGCCATCTTTAATCCAGAGGGAACAGTGCTGCCCTCTTTAGCTACTTACCTTTGAGGCGGTTAATTTGAAAAATTCTTTTCGACAAGCAGCCATCTTTAATCCAGAGAGAACAGTGCTGCCCTCTTTAGCTACTTACCTTTGAGACGGTTAATTTGAAAAATTCTATTTAACAAGCTGCCATCTTTAATGAAAAGAGCATCGTGGTGCTATCTTGCGAGTAATATTTTACGTCACAGCTGTCATCCACCATCTTGCATTGCTAACCTTAGTGCTGCCCTCTTTAGCTACTTACCTTTGACGAGCTGTCACCTGCCATCTTGCATCGCAAACCTCAGTGCTGCACTCTATGTGGTGGCGGATAATTTGAAAAAATCTTTTTGACAAGCAGCCATCTTTAATCAACAGAGCACCGTGCTGCCATCTTTAGCTACCGCCATCTTACATCGCTTACCTCGCTGCTGCACTCTATGTGATGGCGGTTAATTCGAACAAGTTTAATCACGCATCGGGCAAGCTAGAGTAAGCACGTGCTGTTGTGATGACGTCATTGTGCATGTTTAAACCCGTTCGTTGACTAAAAGGTTTAGTCTTCGAGAAACAGTGATAGAGTGTAGAGTGCAAACATGACGAAAACATTAATAGTTGATGTGCAAGGCTTTAAAGTAAATGGAAACAAATTTGTGTTTAAAGAGGTGGCTGTGTTAGATTGCAGTGTGTTGTGGGCTCCAAAACTTGTTAGTTTAGTATTTAGTCCACCGTTCCCTTACTGTTTGCAAACAGATGAAGATAAAAAGCAGACTCAGTGGATTGAAAACAATTTAGGTTTGAAGTGGGAAGAAAAAGGAATACCTTATCGTTTTCTACCTTTAATGATGAATGCACATTTGTCAAGAGCAGATCTTGTTCTTTTAAAGGGTTGTGAAAAGAAAGAATGGTTGCGTGATTTTCTACCATCATCGTGTGAAGTTATCGACATGCATGAATTGGGGTGCCCATCATTTAAAACTCTTCCGAAAGAGCATAGCAGAGAAACAAGTAAACAGTCTTTACAACATGTAGGTATGCTCTTTGATTGGTTATGTCGCAGTGCATGCCGGGAAGTGAACAACATATATAAAGTGCAGTGTCGAAATAACCTTAGTGTAAAAGAAACATTTGTAGAGTAAAGACATCATGTCATTTCTAACAGATACTAAGTGTAACGCAGTTGAAAAGGCGATCGTAAAGTTTTATGCATGCAAAAAGAAACTAAACACTTTTACTGAAGAAGAGTTAAATGCTTTACCAAAGGCATTTTTGGTCAATGTAGCTGCGAATGCTGTAAAGAAGATTTGGGATAAGGTGCCTCGTGAGTGGACTCAAGATCCTGTTTTGTCAGAGCTTCAAACGTGTAGTTTACATCATGAACACGTGAGTTTAGCTAGAAGACCTTCTGTGAGACAGTGCCGTACATGTCAACTAATTAAACTGTATCACGGACCTAAAACTAACGAGTTGTCTTCGCTTATAAACACTTATCATGGCTGTGGAGAGAGTAAACAAGGAAAAGGTGAAGAAACGTGCTGGGAGAAAGATGAGGAAGCATGTTGGGCGTGGACTCATCAATAGAGTGATTGATCTTTTCTTCGTGCTTCATCTCCCCTGCGGCCCTAGAACACGTTCGCCTGACATGTAGTTACATGCTGCCTGCATAGAGTATGTCGTGTAGCTGTTAAAATCTGCTTCGTAAAGTTATGCTGTGTGTGTATGTGTTATTACCTAGTGCTTTAGCTGCTCAGAAGAATATAGCAGCACTTGTCGTTGTTGGTGTAATAAAACGAAAACTGAGTGTCAAAGACCGTAACATGAACAAAGGATAAAAATGTATGTATATAGTCTAAAATAAATATGAATTGTCAAAACATATTACAGGTGTTGTTTAATCCTACAGCATGTCCTAGTGAATTAGAAGAAAGGAAACGTAGAGGATTAAAAGAAAACACACATAAGATTTAAAGTACATCCTCTTTATTAATCCATGAATTAAAGCTGTTATTAAAACCAAGCCATTTAACATACAGTTTATTGCCACGACGTCGAATAACACGTTCAACTAAATAGTGATCAGGATATTTTGTTTTCTGCAGTTCTTCGATGTAGAATCCTCCTTCAATAGGCTGTCCTCTGAGATCGCGAAGTAAATACGTAACTGGATTAGAAAGCTTAACACTTCAGATTTGAAAAATTTCAGTGCTCCAGTTAGGTGTGTATCCTTTTGCAAAGATAGACTTGTGTTTGCTGATGCGAACGAAATCACCTTCTTTAAAGCGATGGCGACGTGGATCAGCTGTTTTAATTACAAGATGAATAGCATCTAGACGAGGTGTATTCTTTGTAACAAGACGTGGCTTTGTTCCGATAGTGCGATGAGGTGTATCGTTGTAGGTAGATAAAAGTCTCGGTAGCAGATCAATCCAACGATATGAACCTTGCGCTGTAAATTCTCGCCACATCATTGTTTTGAGTGTACGATTAAAGCGTTCTACAACACTTGCCTTGAGATTGCTGAACGTAGAGTAGTGTTGAATGCCAAGTAACTTGAGGTAAGAAGAAAAATCCTTGTTGTAAAACTCTTTACCTTGATCAGTTTGAAGTAGCCTTGGGCAGCGTTTCGATTCTTCAACAATATGTTTAAATGCTTCTTTAACTTGAGCTGCTGTTTTAGAACGCACGGGTTGTGCAAAAGCAAACTTTGAGTACACATCGATAACAGTAAGTAGATACTTATAGCCCTTATTACTAGAAGCATATGGAATCATTTCTACTAAGTCTGCTTGCCAGAGATCATCTTTTCCTCGTGTAATAACGCGTCTGCGACAGTAGGTGCGACGTGCTGGTTTATGTAACTCATGTGCGATGTTTACCTTTACAGGTGAGATCTTCTCTTGACGAGCCATTACAAAATAATACCGGCATAACGTAGTTCTCTTTCTATTTCTAGAATTTCTGATCCGTGACCAGTGTGACCAGCCTCTTGCGATGCTCTTAAAAGTTGTAATCGTTCAACGAGTAAGTTTGGGTCATTCCAGTATCTTACATCCACATACGGCAACAAAGGCTTGTAGATAACGTCTAGACTACGTGCAGTCGGAAACAGCTTAGAAATAAACTCACGATACTTGTAACTCTTATTCGCATTTACAGCTTCTGTTCTCCTGTAATTACGTCGTGTTGCATCAGTAGCAAAAAGTATTGCTTTATACTTTTTAAGATCATCTTGTAAAATTATATCCTTGTCAGGTATTCGTGAGAAAAGAAGTTCTAAGAGTCCTTTCGTAGGTTTATAGGTAACACCTTTTACAATGAGTTTGTTGCTATTAATCTTAACATTTGAATTTCCTATCCGGAAACAGTCATCTTCGTAGCGAATACCGTAGGTAGTGTAAGTTTGTCCTGTAAAAAGTTTTTCTATATAAGGTGCAAAGAGAGATCCATAGGTATCTTGAATAAAAGTTCTAAACTGATTGCGATACTCTGGTGTAATCATAACCTCAGACAAAGATGGTAGATTTTGCGTCGATGTAGTAGGTGTTTCAGCAATAACATCTGTAGTTAAAAACTCAACACGCTTAGATGGTGATGCATCATTAAGTTCTTCTTCTTCTTCTTGCTTATCTTCCTCTTCTTGATCTACATCCTGCTTCTTCTCTTCCGTATCTTCTTCATGCTTTTCTTCTTCATGCTTCTCTTTATGATATGATGTTTGCATAGAAGCAAAACTTGAAGTAGACTGCGGTAATGAAGTAGAATTAAAAATTTCTTTGAGTGGTGTACTTAGTTGTGTTTTTAAAAATAAATCCGTGTCTGCTTGAATACGTTTAAGCTCTTTAAATTTCCGTCGAATATTGTTTCGAGCTTGGATGATATGTTTTGTGATCTCCTTGCTAGATGTTAACATGATGGTGGTTTTTAATCAAGTAGTTACTGTAATTCTGTGTTAATGCATATAAAATGATCGAAACCCATGCGATATCGTCCATGCTGTACATCACTTTCTTTATCAATAACTAAAAGGCTGTAACGGTGTATTGACCAACATTTAGCACACATACGTTTAAAGTCATCGAATGTCATATCAGTGTTAACATGATCGTTATACACATGTCGCATGTTGCGCTCATCTTGCCGAAAAAGCACAATAACATTTGCGTTGTCGCGTATCAACTGCTTGGGCACACGAGAATAGGTTTGGCACAAATAGATGCAATCAACATATTTATGTCGACCCATACTAAAGAATGCACGAATAACGTTTTGCTGTTCTGTTGCGACATCATCAAAGATCATTAGAGAATTAGGAAGCACATCGTCTGGTGATGGTACTTGCTCATGTGAATTAAATTTAAAATATCTTATTCCATCTTTAACTAGATCGTGCATTACAGTTTGTAGAATAGTATATAGCGGCTGATAGAGTGACTTTGCGAAAACGTAAATATTCTCGAAGCGTATACCATTTACAGAAGTAATAAGTGTGAGTAAAAGATTTGTTTTACCACATCCCGACGGACCTGATATAATACATCGAACAGTAAAAGGAAACAACGTTCCATGACGTTTTCTTGTAGTTGTACTAGAACTAGGTAAGAGATGTGGTACAATGTCGGTAACAGGTAGCGTGTCTTGCTGCTTTATAATCTTCATGATAACTGAATCATAAAGTACGTAATAGTAATATATATATATTAAACGAAACAAGAGGCAACGGTTAGTTTATGATTTGCTCTTGACTAGTAAAGTCGTGTCCAGCATGGTGAAACAACGATATCCAAACGACATGAAGAAGAAGAAGAAAGTAAAAACTGTTGGATGGAAAGATGTTATAAAGGCTGCGCAAAAAGCTATTCGAGGGGAATACAATCCTCGTGTAGCTATTACTAAGGCGTTACGCGCAGCAAGAGCGAGAATTTCTCCAAAGTGTAGAGCAATATTTAGTAAACGTGCGCGAATTATTCCTGTACCAAAACTAGGAGGATATCTTCCTGCGCTGTTTGCTGGCTTAGCAGCTTTAGGGTCATTGCTAGGTGGTGCTAGTGCTGTAGCGAGAACTGTCAAAGCTGTAGAAGAAGCGAAACAACAGTTGAAAGAGAGTGAACGTCATAACAAGACGATGGAGGCAATTGCGTTACGAGGCAAAGGTGTGAACATGAAGCTAGCGCCATACAAGAAAGGGCTTGGTATCTACATTTCTCCAAAAAACGTCTACTGAATGCACTGCCATATCGAGCTCTAACGCATGATGAAGTTTTTACGTTTGCTAAACAACTAGGAATTCATTATTTTCGAGGAGTGTATATGCGCGATCAACTACCAGCACGTCCACGTGAACGTGAAAGTGCCGTAATTAACTTGGACGACAGTCGTGGACCTGGTACTCATTACGTTGCTTATGTAAAACGTAAATCTAAAGTATGGTATTTTGATAGCTATGGAGATTTACCTCCTCCTTTTGAGCTCATACGTTATTTCGTGCAGACATTGTTTACAATAAAAACCGTGTGCAAAACTTTAATACACGCATGTGCGGACGATTATGTCTTATGTTCTTATATCAAACCCAGACAGTAGAGAAAGTGTATTAGTATCTACGTGATGACGAACAGTGAAAGAACGTTTGCTGTACGTGGAGGAGGACCTGAAACAACCGTCTATTTTAATCCACCAATCGAACTTGGTTATCAGCCGCATAGTCTTGGACTAATATCGTTTGAAAGCTACAATAAAATCTATAATGTGCGTGATGGTTTAAACAAGTTCTATTACGATGAGTATGTGCTAACACTACCCTCAGGTAGTTATACAGTAGATGATATTCACGACTATATTGAAAGTACGTTAATTGATCAGTTTGGGGAAAATAGTTTTAGTAATCATAATTACAAGTTCTCAATCACTATAAGCAACATTACACATAAATGTGTTATTGAATCATCATTTAAGATTGACTTCAAATCACAACCTGATTCGATTGGTCCACTGCTTGGATTTTCATCGAGGGAGCTCCTACCGAACGTACGTTACGAGTCTGATCAACCTATAAAACTCTTCGATGATTATAATGTGAACATTACTTGTAATATTATTACAGACTTGAATAGTAATCTACAACCTTCGCACGTCCTGCATGACTTCATTGTTACAGAGGAACGTGGATATACTATTTGTGAGAAACCAGCAGTAGTTCTTTATCATCCTGTGTCTGTAAAACACATTAGCAACATTACTCTTAGACTTGTAAATAAACATAATCAGCTTATTCATTTAGATCAGCATGCGTACGTAGCTTACAAACTACATCTTAAACCAGTATGAAAACCATCTATAAAACACGGTGTACATTCCGAAGACATACTACATGTGTGCAGAGACTCATCGAGTTAACAGATACCCATAAGCAGATACTCCAAGATTTGGGATATACACTACTACAACAGAATGGAAGAAATGCTAGACATTACGAATACAGTAGAAAGTCGTGAAGGTGTAGTACGAAGTGAGCTTCATTCCTATCAACCTTTTACGTTTGGATTAAATAACAATGATGAAATTCATTTTATTATTAATCAACAAGATGTTTACACCTTACCACACGAAAGCTACCTCTATATTGAAGGACGATTAGAAAAGTCTGATGGAAGTGGACCAAGCACTTCACAACTAAACAACCATGCTCTAGCTTTTCTCTTTTCTGAAGCGCGATATGAAGTAAATAATGTTGAAATAGATCGAACGAAGAATGTTGGTATTACAAGTGCAATGAAACTCTACCCTTCTTTCTGTGATGAAGAAAGTAATCTTTTGCGGATGGCTGGATGGTGTCCAAAAGCTACTAACAACTGGATGATTAATGAGGATGGAACTTTTACGGGTATGTTATCACTGAAACATATTTTTGGATTCGCAGAAGACTTTACACGTATTATAATCAACGCAAAACAAGAGCTTATTCTAATCCGTGATCGAAGTGATTACAATTCTCTTAAAGCAGTAGAAACACCTGTAGAATCGAAAATAACACTGCATCGTATACTGTGGCGGATCCCACATGTAACCTTATCTGATCGTGAAAAACTTCGATTGCTCAAGATTGTAGAAAATGATACACCATTACCTATACGTTTTAGAAGTTGGGAGCTGCATGAATATCCTGTGTTACCACCTACAAACAAGCATAGCTGGGCTGTTAAAACATCACGTTTTACTGAGAAGCCCTTGTACATTATTTTTGGATTTCAAACTAATCGTAAATTCAATCACGAAAAAGATAGCTCACTGTTTGATCACTGCAAATTAAGACACGTTAGACTATATCTCAATGGAATTACGTATCCCTACGAAAACATCGACATTAACTTTGAGAAAAATAAGTTTGGGATGCTCTATGACATGTTTTGTAAATTTCAATCATCGTATTATCAGAAAGAAGATCGTCCGCTATTTACACCTCAAGAATTTAAAAATAAAGCACCGATTGTAGTTATAGACTGCTCTTATCACGAAGAATCTATAAAAGAATCTCCAGTTGATATTCGTTTAGAATTTGAAACATCTGAAAACATTCCTGCTAACACAGCAGCCTATTGTCTTATTATTCATATGAGTGATGTTACTTACCATCCGCTAACGAATATTGTTACGAGACTATAAATAAGAATAGATCTTTTTCATTTTCATTAGTGTGTGCTTCGACATCGTACGCTATGGAACAAAACTGTAAATGTGCATGCTGTTTGCATGCTCATACGCAACATCTTATTTATGTTTCACGGGTGAGTGAGGCTATTAAGACGTTCTATAAACGTAGATCGTCGATGCCGAAACATCTTATTCAATACTTACCACCAGGATTTTTATATACGTACGCTGCCTCTTACGTACATAATTTTTGGGACATCCTTCCTCTACACAGTAAGATGTCAATCGAAGTAGCTTTATGCAGAACTTGTGAACGACATTACAAGCATCGAGGAGAAAATGGTGATGATGATTGGGATGGACCAAATCCGAGGATTGAACACTGTACACAGTGTATGAATGAACTTTCTCTAGTACTTCATGATGATGATGATGATGATTCCGAAAAGGAATAACAGCAAGGTAAGAAGTATATGATCTTCTCTGTAAAGCATAACATACTTAGTATAATATATTTCTAAATGCTTTGTTTAATTTGAATGTTGCAGGAGGCATTTCAGAAGCATACGTTGTTAAGAAGCACACCAACCTTGTCAGCAGCAAAAAACGAACACTGTTGTAGTACATTTGTAAATAAATATTTGATCGCATTCAAAAATGTTGTACTTATTGCATTGCTTTACTCCGACTTACTCTTAAGAAAAACGATCAGGTCTAAACATGCACAATGACGTCATCACAACAGCACGTGCTTACTCTAGCTTTCCCCGATGCATGTTTAAACTTGTTCGAATTTACCGCTACCACATCCCTTTACATCGACTTACTCTTAAGAAAACGGACAAGTTTAAACATGCACAATGACGTCATCACAACAGCACGTGCTTACTCTAGCTTGCCCGATGCGTGATTAAACTTGTTCGAATTAACCGCCATCACATAGAGTGCAGCAGCGAGGTAAGCGATGTAAGATGTCGGTAGCTAAAGATGGCAGCACGGTGCTCTGTTGATTAAAGATGGCTGCTTGTCAAAAAGATTTTTTCAAATTATCCGCCACCACATAGAGTGCAGCACTGAGGTTTGCGATGCAAGATGGCAGGTGACAGCTCGTCAAAGGTAAGTAGCTAAAGAGGGCAGCACTAAGGTTAGCAATGCAAGATGGTGGATGACAGCTGTGACGTAAAATATTACTCGCAAGATAGCACCACGATGCTCTTTTCATTAAAGATGGCAGCTTGTTAAATAGAATTTTTCAAATTAACCGTCTCAAAGGTAAGTAGCTAAAGAGGGCAGCACTGTTCTCTCTGGATTAAAGATGGCTGCTTGTCGAAAAGAATTTTTCAAATTAACCGCCTCAAAGGTAAGTAGCTAAAGAGGGCAGCACTGTTCCCTCTGGATTAAAGATGGCTGCTTGTCGAAAAGAATTTTTTCAAATTATCCGCCACCACAAAGAGGGCAGCACGGTGCTCTCTTGATTAAAGATGGTGGATGACAGCTGAAGAGCGAGTAGAATTTGTTTCCAAACAAGAGCACGTGGAATTTACCACCACCACATAGAGTGCAGCACTGTTCTCTCTAGATTAAAGATGGTGGATGACAGAAAAGCGCATAGGTTTGTAAAGCACGTAGAATTTGCCGCCACCACATAGAGTGCAGCACTGTTCTCTCTGGATTAAAGATGGCGGATGACAGCTGTCAGAAAAGCACATGGGTTTGTAAAGCACGTGGAATTTGCCGCCACCACATAGAGTGCAGCACTGTTCTCTCTGGATTAAAGATGGCGGATGACAGCTGACGAAATTGCCCCGCATGAGGGCAGCACGGTGCTCTATTGATTAAAGATGGCCGATGACAGCTGTCAAAAAAGCACGTGGCTTTGTTTCCCAACAAGAGCACATAGAATTTTTCAAATTGCCGCCACCACATTTCAAAGGTATCTAGCTAAAGAGTGCAGCACTGTGCTCTGTTGATTAAAGATGGCAGATGACAGCTGTCAAAAAAAGCACATGAGTTTGTTTCCAAACAAGAGCACGTGGAATTTGCCGCCACCACATAGAGGGCAGCACGGTGCTCTCTTGATTAAAGATGGCTGCTGTCACGTGGAATTGTCTGCCACCACAGGTATCTAGCTAAAGAGGGCAGCACGGTGCACAAAGATGGCTGCTGTCAAAAAAGCATTTTTCAAATTATCCGCCACCACATTTCAAAGGTAAGTAGCTAAAGAGGGCAGCACTGTGCTCTCTGGATTAAAGATGGCGGATGACAGCTGTCAAAAAACACGTGGCTTTGTTTATCTCGCGCTAGTGAGGTTAAGTTGGTAGCACTAAGGTTTAGACCCGTCAAGATGGTAGCACTGCCGATGACAGGTGACGAATTTTGCAGCTACTGCGATATAGAGGGCAGCACAGTGCTTTGTGGTTTAAAGATGGCGGATGACAGCTGTCAAAAAAGCACGTGGCTGTCAAAAAGCACGTGGCTTTGTTTACCTCGCGCTAGTGAGGTTAAGTTGGTACCACTAAGGTTTAGGTCCGTCAAGATGGCAGTACTGAGGTTAGCGATGCGTTGTTGTCTGTCAAAAAGCACGTGGCTTTGTTTACAAATCTGTCAAAAAGCACGTGGCTGTCAAAAAACACGTGGCTTTGTTTACCTCATGCTAGTTAGGTTAAGTTGGCACTACTGAGGTTTAGGCCCGTCAAGATGGCAGTACTGAGGTTAGCGATTCGTTGTTGTCGATGACAGCTGTCAAAAAGCACGTGGCTTTGTTTACAAATCTGTCAAAAAGCACGTGGCTGTCAAAAAACACGTGGCTTTGTTTATCTCGAGCTAGTTAGGTTAAGTTGGCACTACTGAGGTTTAGGCCCGTCAAGATGGCAGTACTGAGGTTAGCGATGCGTTGTTGTCGATGACAGCTGTCAAAAAGCACGTGGCTTTGTTTACAAATTCAAATTTCCCGCGGGAGGTGGAGGAGACCTCTGGGAGGCCTCTGGCTGAGGTGGAGGTGGAGGAGGCATCTGGGAGGCCTCTGGCTGAGGTGGAGGTGGAGGTGGCCTCTGGGAGCCTGAGGTGGAGGTGGCGGCCGAACTGTCCAATTATACTACTTATTAAAGATCAAGACAGTTAATTCACTCATTTAGTTTCAACACTTGGAGTTTCGTTTCGTTTGAAAAAGGGCGTATTTCTATTTTTCGTTATAGTTTGTCTATTAGCTTATTTCTATCGATAATCTACCCGACACACTTAAACCGAAAAATAATATTCATGACATATCCGATTATTCTGTCCGATATAATTGAATGGTATTTGAAAATCTTTCGATTATTTGAATTGATTATTCGTTTGATTATTTAAATAATCCGATGGAAGTTACTCGATTATTAAAAGTATTCTATTATCCCACCACTAATAGGGTGGGCATTTATCCTTTCAAGGAATTGGCCCTGCTCGTGAGTTTTGAGACTGGCCCAGGTAGAGAAACTTACTAATCCTCTTCATGGAATTCGTGAGCTTTGAGTCTCGTGAGTTTTGAGACGACACGAAAACGAAACCCCCTCTACTGAATTGACATCTCGAGGCTGAGTGACCCCGTTCCAGCCCTCGTACAAGTTTTCAAATACCGTGGCGTGGCAGCTAATCTCGCTAACACTTCATCACAGAGGCGGACATTCATCAGGAATACTGTGATGTTATTCTTTGATTCATCACCGCGACTTCTAGTGGTCAAAAAAACTTTGCAATACTGTATTGGGAAATACTTTCACGTATCTTTAAGTAAAGATTGCGGTCTAGTCTGGTATACAGTTTGTGCGTTGATTTTAAGGTAAGTTTCTTAAGGTAGGATGTGTTCTGCTTTTGGTGAACATGACTATGTACTTGCGGTAAACGTTCCTAATTCAATATGTACACATTGGCATTTATTGATTTCTAAGATATTTCTCTCTTATCCTTTATTGAAAGGTGGCGTCATCGCGGTCTGGTGTAGCATGCCCTGCCTCTGATCTGCTGAACCCGGTTTCTAATCCTGGCCAGATCCGGGAATTTTACGTTGGTATGTGGGCTGATTCGAGGTCCACTCAGCCTACGTGATTACAATCGAGGAGCTATCTGATAGCGAGGTGGCGGCCCAGGTCTAGAAAGCCAAGAGTAATGGCCGAGAGCATTAGTCGTGCTGGCCACACGTTACCTCGTAATCTGCTGGCCTTCGGGCTGAGCAGTGGTCACTTGGTCGTCCATGGTCCCTCGGAGCTGTTGTGCCATGGGATTTAGTTTTATTTATTAAAAGGTATAAAATATGAAGAAGAACATTCAGCTGGCTGGAAATGTAGTAGGCCTAGGGCCTGTGAGGATTAAGTAATTCTGATAGCAGGCTATGCTAAAAGGGTATCTGTTATCTTGAAGTGAAGTCAATCAGGAAGAAACCAAGGAGGATTGAATATGGGGAAGGGAAGGCGGAGCTATAACTGGTAGATCGAGTTCATTTCAAGCCCTTACGATGTGGATTCCTCTACGATGGTTATGTAATTAGCGATGTCGAATCAGGGTGAAACAAGGCTAATGCAATGACCTCACAGTTACGATCAACGGAGATCTGTGAGAAAGAAATGAGTTATCGAAGTAAATTATTTTAATATCAGACTTTTTAAACACCGGCTTTGCTGAAGGGGAAAGAAAGTTAGGTGGTCTCAGGGCATAATTTCGAAGTAAATTGTAAGAAGATAACGGTAATGGTCGCTGGCAGGAACATGAAGGAACAAAGGGAGGAGGGAACTTGGCATTAAGAGATAAGGGCTAATTGAGGAATGAATTTGATGGATAAAGCTGTGCATATAAACCAGGTTCAGAGTAGAGGTAATGTGAGAAGGATAGTTACCTCTAGGAATAATAGACTCACCAAGTGAGTTGGCTGTGCGTTACGGGTAACGCAGCTGTGGGCTTACATTCGGGAGACGGGTTCGAACCCCACCATCGTATACCTCAAGGTGGATTTTAATGGTTTCCTCTTTTTACACCAGGAAAGGCTGTACCTTAATTAAGGCAATGGCCACTTTCTACCCAATCGCAGCCCTCTTCTATTCTTTCGTCGCCAACGTCCTAATCGAGTCTTGCAATGTGAAAACACTTCCAGAGAGAGAGAAAATAAATGATAGATTCGACCATGGAGGGTAGGAGGAGCAGAGGGAGAGCAATTTGACGCTTGTATAGAGTCTGATTTTTAGTTACCAGTTACGGACCTTGTTGCAAATAAGAGATTGTAGAGGTTCATAGTTTATACACTGAGATTTGCAGACTGAACGCTGAATATACGATAGTCAATAATGATTTATTTATTTATTTATTTATTTATTTATTTATTTATTTATTTATTTATTTATTTATTTATTTATTTATTTATTTATTTACGTGCGTACGTGAAATAAAGTGTTTGAGATATCACTAGACCCATCATGATATGTCTAGCTGCAGTGTCTGGAAAGGAAAAGTTATATACACTGAGGGAATGACTACTCGGTAGGGATAATGTAACTGTAAGTTTGCGTTTAGAAATCTTGCTGATTCAGACTGTCGGTGGCACTGAAGAAGGTCTTCTGTGGTTTCCGATGTTCACAGTTCCAAATGGTTCTTTTTTTTTTTTTTTTTTTTGCTACGTGCACCACAGATACGTCTTATGGTGACGATGGGAGAGGAAAGGCCTAGTAATGAGAAGGAAGCGGCCGTGGTCTTAATTAAGGCATAGCCCCAGCATTTGCCTGGTGTGAAAATGGGAAACCACGGTAAACCATCTTCAGGGCTGCCGACAGTGGGGTTCGAGCCTACTTTCTCCCGGATGCAAGGTGCGCACTCCTAACCGCACGGTCAAATCGCCTGGTAAAAATGGTTCATCATGGCCAATTCCTTCCCAATCTTAAGGTAGCACCTTCCTGTCCCTACTTCACTGGTAACATATCTCTAATCAGTGCGACGTTAGACTGCTAGCGATGAGGTTGTAGTCTATCTATAGAGTATCATCCACGCGTTCTCTCGAAATCGATTCGTGAAACGTCGGCAGTTACACCTACAATTGGGGGCGGCTGGTCATTGGTCCGACTGCTCTGCACTCCGACCGACAAACAGAGAGGACGGGTGACACGGCTCTACCGTGGCTCTACGCCTCTGCATTCGGGAGACGTAGAGGAGCTCTACCATGCCACCGCCTGTTCTGAAAATAGATTTCAGTGATTTTCTATTCTTATGCATTAAGGCGAGTGCCAGGACTGTTCCTAGTATAGGTCACGGCCGCCAACACCTCACCGTATCCGATCATCTCTTTCACCGTAACCAATTTCCTGACCTGTGGAAGGGCGCTACCTTTTAAGAGGCCCGCCGTATCCCTTCAGGGTTCGGAGTGAAAACTTGTGTAGTTAGTTTGTGAAACAACACTTGTGAAATGTTACGAGGTACAATGTGAACCATTAAACTAGTTCTACATTAGTCACATCGCAAAGAGAATATACTCGTAGCATATTTGACGTTTTCGCTTCAAATAATTATTGGCTGTTACCTACTATTTACTCGTAGTGTTTTCAGCTCTTACCGTGGTACACATACTTAATGGAGTGCGTGGACCTGGTCGATCTGCGCCGTAGGCTAACGCTCCCGAATACCATTTCTCTCGTCCTGCGAGATGACGAGCGGTCAGCAGACCTCGTCATCCGTTTTATGAGGGATAGTGGTCTTTTTTATCGCGTGTAATATTGCACTTTGTCTTAGTGTATTTGTGTTAACTGCGCTTTTATCCTTTTCACTTTATTTCAGTTCGTGTTTGCGTATTTTAATGTGTTATTTTAACTTCTGACATTAATTTTATATATATCTATTTCCAGGCAATGCCTTATTCCATTATCACCCCCTATTTTATATACTTTTCTTAGAAAAAGCATTGCGAATTATTCACTGATTGTTTTGATTATGAGTTTAAATGATTATATTTTTCATCACTATTTATTTTAAACTCGTCAGTGGATACATTTTAATATTTTAATTATCATCTCATGTCGTCCATTTCGTAACATTAGGGGCCGATTAATTTAGATGTTAGGCTCATTTAAACAAGTATCATCATCATCATCATCATCATCGTCATCATTCTTTCAGCTCATTCTAGGGTTGAAAATCGTCAATATTTAAAGTAAATGTATACTTACAGGGATCATTTATGTTATATACGAATATTACTCAGTTCTCAAAAAGTAATGCACTTCAATATTCATGTGCTTCTTGAATGTATTATACAGTTCAAAAGTCTTCTTCGGCGTTGTAAGAATGTACTTTACAATAGTTTCTCTTTTCCCTCATGGCCCCATGGTCGCCAGTCTACTTTCCCAAGTTAAGAGCCCGTGTAGTCCCTTTTAGTCTCCTCTTACGACAGGCAGAGGTTACGTGGGTGTTATTCTACCGCCCCCACCTACACGGGATCTTGTTCAACGAGAGCAAATACTGGCTCACGGATCTTAGGTCTTTAGTATGTCATAGTTACTGGTTAAATGATCTAAGTTTGGAGGGGGGCATTGTGCTATCTGATTTGTTTACTCATTGTTGCTGCCAGCGGAGTAAAAAGAAAACCCTAGGCAGATTTGAACCAGCCATCTTTCCGCTATGAACCTGAGTCCGTACTTCCTGGGTTCCGGGCGTTTCACGAACAGGTGCTCATAACGCACCTTTTAATCCGCCTGCTACCTTCCATCTTGCTCGTATTTTCTTCTTCTCCTTCATCTTCTATCTTAACGCGTTTATCCACCAGAGTTGGTTTCTCCCTCGGACTCAGCTAGGGATCCCACCTCCACCGTCTTAAGGACAGTGTCCTGGAGCGTGAGACTTTGGGTCGGGGATAAAACTGGAGCAGTACCTCGCCCAGGTGGCCTCACCAGTTATTCTGAACAGGGGCCTTGTGGGGGGGGGGATGGAAGGAATAGAAAAGGAAGAGGCAAGGAAGCGACACTTCGAGGAAGTCGGAGGTGGAAATCGCTCGGTTGACCTCCCGAGGCTGAGTGCACCCGGTTCCAGCCCTCGTAACACTGTTAAAATTTCGTGGCAGAACCGCGAATCGAACCCAGGCAACGGGGGGTGGCAGCAAATCACACTGATCACTACACCACTTAGGCGAAATCTAGATCTATTCAATGCCTTTTATAAGAAACGGCGCTGTCTAAATGATTCTCTCACTTGTAGATACTCGAGTAATTATGTGAACTTCTGAGTGATTTATTTATTGATGTACTTATTATTTATTTACAATGAATTACAGGATGTCTAATCCCAAATTGGCAATTGTTTACATGTGTTTAATTTTCAATGTTTGAAATCAGTCTAATAGCCTAATATCTAAACTATTCTAATATTAGGCTATATTTACAATGAGAAGCCGGCCCCGTGGTGTAGGGGTAGCGTGCCTGCCTCTTACCCGGAGGCCCCGGGTTCGATTCCCGGCCAGGACAGGGATTTTTACCTGGACCTGAGGGCTGGTTCGAGGTCCACTCAGCCTACGTGATTAGAATTGAGGAGCTATCTGACGGTGAGATAGCGGCCCCGGTCTAGACAGCCAAGAATAACGGCCGAGAGGATTCGTCGTGCTGACCACACGACACCTCGTAATCTGCAGGCCTTCGGGCTGAGCAGCGGTCGCTTGGTAGGCCAAGGCCCTTCAAGGGCTGTAGTGCCATGGGGTTTGGGTTTGTTTTTTTTTTTTACAATGAGAAAGAAACAATATTTAATGTCTAATGTAATTTAATCTTTCCGTGTCGGTATATTTACTGGCACGTAAAAGAACTCCTGCGGGACTAAATTCTGGCAGCTCGGGGTCTCCGAAGACTTTAAAAACTAGTAAGTGGGACGTAAAGCAAATAACGTTATTAATTTAATCTATACACGAAAGAGTAAAATAAAAATTAAATAATTAAAAAACGTAATTTCAAATCTAAAAGATTACATTCTTCAGGTTCTAACACGTATGATTATATTTATGGGACAGGGCTTAATGCAGAATGTTTGAAGTACATTTTGTGGTTGTTCTGTTCTGTTACTGCTAAGAACAACAACGTCATGGTTGCATGTGGCAATGCTTGTCGCTGTATAGTTGGACTTTGTGTGTCAGGAACTGAACAAAAGACTAAGATTTCATTGATCGCCTGCATGGAAGATGATTGCCCCTTTAGTTCCATTTTCTCCAAAAGTCTTAGTTTTGTACTTTGATTAAAGTCGGTCATTACATTACCAGTCCCTGCATTTCTCACAGCGCAGCAGTTAGTCTTTCCTGTTAGAGTGATGGTAAAGTAAAGTAAAAAAAACAAAAAAACAAAGGCATCTTCACAGTAAGTCTCGAAAACGTTCATGAAAGTGGAAGATAGAGACTTGTACTGTTCCTAACTTCTGCACTAAACGAAGTAGAGAGATTAACCATACTCGGTAATCTTTATCCCGGGACATTTATGTAGTACTCAGTTCTGTCAATGATTGATCTTGAAGCGAGTCTCCTGAAGTAGAAGTCTGCATTCTGAATCATTCAACCTTATGACAGGAAATCGAACTCTCTTACTTTCGGGTTACCCACCCACGCACGCATCGATCACCTAGGATGGACAGGCAGGCATATAAAGGAGGTTAAATGACTAGTAGAATTATCGGGAATGTATCATGTGGAATGGATTTTGAAAATAAATATTGAATAATTCTATGCAAGTAGGGATGTTCAGAATCAAGTAAAATACTCTATGTAATTTACTCTATTTACTGCTACAACAGCACTCTGATTTTCAGTACGGAGGACGCAGGTTCTATTCCAGGATGGGTCGAGGATGTTAATTATAGTTAATTCCTGTGGCTCATCGTCTGGATGTTCGTGTTCTTCTTAGTAAACGCCTCTTCATATAAACACAGCACAGCACACTACCAACCACAGCATAAACATGCAATAGTGCATACATCTCTTCACATAGGTTTGGCGTTAAGAGGGGCATCCGACCATAAAACTGGGCCTAATTCACATCAAAATGATGACCTTAAGAAATTGGGAAATCGGCTGGGAAGAATAATATGTGCATGTGGCGTAGCATACTACTGTACAGAAAATTTACCGTGAACACTGACAATTTTTAACAATCCTGGGACGTGTGTGTGTGACAGTCACGCTATCATTTGACAAGCCGGGGACTCCCTGGAAACAACTCGGTGAACAATTGGAGATATCAATAATAATGGAGCTTACAGAAAAGGAATGAGGGGGGTGGGGTCAATATCTCAAACGGTAGAGTGCTGACTGGTCTTCTAACCTTCAGTTGATGGAATCGACCACGGCTCAATCCGGTGGTATTTGAAGATGCTCAGTACGTCAGCCTCGTGTCGATAGACTTACTGGCACGTTAAAGAACTCCATAGGGACGAAACTCCGGCACTTGTGCGTCTCAGGAGACTATGATAGTAATTTGTGGGATATGAAATTATTATTATTACTATTATTATGGAATAATTGGCGTCTGGGTGTGTCAAAAACTAATAATTCTCAGCTAAGGTGATATAACGAAGAAGGAGATTATCATGTCATCTTTACAAGTGTCAAAAGAGAAAGGGCATAATTTGGGGAGAGATCGTTCGTAATAATAATAATAATAATAATAATAATAATAATAATAATAATAATAATAATAATAATAATAATGGCGTGTAGCCTTCCGGAGAGACCTGCTGCAGGTGCGTGTCGTGGTGAGGGTGAAATGACGATGAAGACGGCACATACACCCAGTCCCTGTGCCAGGGAAAGTAACCAATTTTGATTAAAATACCCGACCCTTCCGGGAATCGAACCCGGGATCCTTGCGACCAAAGGCCAGCACGCTGACTATTTACCATGGAGCTGGACATTAGAAAAGTGGTAACATATAACATCCAGAGTGTAACACTAATGTAGGACCAAACTTGCAGGACGCATACGTCACACACAGAAGAAGAAAATGTCACATGGACGTGGGTCTAGAAACGCTCTGTTTCCATGTTAGAATTCGTTTCCTTTAAGTCTGCATAGTACATGACCAAGCTCGATAGCTGCACTCGCTTAATTGCGGCCAGTATCCAGTATTCGGGAGATAGTGGGTTCGAACCCCATTGTCATCAACCCTGAATATGGTTATCCGTGGTTTCCCCATGTTCACACCAGGCAAATGCTGGGGTTTTACCTTAAGGCAACGATCGCTTCCTTCCCTTTCCTAGCCCTTTCCCATCGTCGCCATGAGACCTATCTGTGTCGGTGGGATGTAAAGCAACTTGCAAAAAAGAAAAAAATTACATTACCCATGAGAAACGCACAGAATAAGATAGTACACGCATGCACCTAAATGGTGTTCCGACGTAAACAATCAACACTGTCCCACACTAGTACTGAAGAGGAGGGGAGGGAGTTAGGGGTAATGTTGTAGGCACAGTGTATGTATTGTTTACGTTCGCCACTGAGCCCATTTCAATCACAACAGCATTGTAGTGGGCTGTCTACCTGCAGGGAGGAGGTGCTTTGCTTATATCGGGACAACATTTCCCGCCCGCCGTTTCGTCAGTAACGCTCACGATGTCGGAGGAACAGGTGCACCCCTCCACTGCGCAACGCGTAATTATAAAATTTCTTGCTCGTGAAGGAGTCACAGTGCGGAAAATTTGCCAGGCATTGACTGCACAGTTCGGTGATCAAGCATTGTCAAGGACGCGTGTGTTTACCTAGCATAAAAAGTTCAATGAAGGACGAGAACGTGTGGAAAATCAGCAACACGATCGCCGTCCCCGGGCCAGCATTACGGACGAAAACATTCCTGCGGATAAAGACATTACTGCTGATTGATTTTTTTTGCATCAGGGACGCAGAAGAAATGGTGCTTACTGCTGCGAGATGTTCAACAAGATGAGGGTTGCATATCGCCGCAAAAGATGAGATCAACCGATTCGACAGGTCATCCTCCTCCACGACAATGCACGGTCCCATACTACAGCTCTAACCGACTCCAAGCTACAGGAAATGCACTGGACTACACTTGATCATCCTCCTGACAGCACGGACTTATCGCCCTGCGATTTCCATTTGTTCGGGCCGCTTAAAAAGCTCTAGGACGGCAGCGATTTGCAGATGACAAGAGTGCGCAAGTGGCTGGTGACAGGACCCTTTTCTTTTTATGATGAAGGCATCAAAAAGCTGCCCATACGCTGGGACAAATGCATTTACAAGGCAGGAAACTACGTGGAAAATAATAATTGCCTTGTGCTTTTCAATAAAAGGAATTTCAATAAAAAATAAAATCCCGTTTATATCTGATCACCCATCGAACATCCGCCGTCGCATTGAATCCCTGATGCACTGTCTAGGTAAAGAATTGACAGTAAATCTACCACCTGGTCTAGAGCCCAAAATGCAAACGAATGGGGGAGGCTGAATGAGCATATCAGAGACTAAAATGACGTCATTAGTGGCAGAGGATAGTGTGTTAAGTCTGAAATGCAAAACAGGAACGGGCAGATTATTTAAAGTACACCTGTGTGCAAAACTTAAGTACGAAAGTAACTTGTGTAAGTTGTGTCACTGCCAAGTAAACTAGCTCGATGAAATTTGAACCATACATAAGAAGAACTGCTACAGTATGGTTCGGTAGGCAACTGAAAGATATATGCGATGAGAAGTACAGAAATTACACTTTTATACAGAGACAATAAAATTCACTTAAGGCACTGTTCCATGGATATCACAAAAGAAGGGACATGGTTCTTGAAAGGGTGTGTGATCACTAGAGTCCGGATTATTAGGTACTGATAGGTTAGAATGCAAACTTACTTAACCCAGTAACAAGTATACCCTACACTGTACAACGGTTAAGCTATGAGATTTGCATAGATATTAGGGGTATAGCCTATAGAACTCCTTGAATTTATTCTACTCTTCCTCCACTATGGTACAACGGGTTGCATCACACTTCGTACAAACTAAATTACTTTGCATTCTAACCTATTACCACCTAAAAATCCGAGGTATAGTGATTACCATGGACGGTGATGCACGCTCTGAAACTTGTTCCCATGCTCGCCACAAGATTGGTAAGGAGGTCTTGTAGCAGGGCGTTCCATTCCTCCACCAGCGCGGTTGACAACTGCTGGATGGTCGTTGGTGCATGTAGACTTATGTCTGCCCAACATGTCCCACACGTGATCGATGGGATTTAAGTCGGGAGAACAGGTAGGCCAGTCCATTCGCAGAATATCCTCTCGTTACAACAGCTCAACTGTTGGACGCGGTCATGCATTGCCATCCACGAAAATGAAGCGCACATGGGGAAGGAGTACACTGTCACAATAACGTTGACCGGTGAATGTTCCCAACATGATCATGCACGTGTAGGAGACCTCTGGCAACATGTTACCGCACTTTCATTCATTTTCACAGAGTAGTTGATATGTTATGTTGCTTTATCTATCTCGTCCTTAAATTTTGCGCAGCAGTGTACTTAGAATATGTATTATCCCAAAAATGCAGTATAATAAGTGAAACTGAAAAGTGGATACATTGAGCTCGTAATCGAGATCAACAATATTCTGTAAGAAAGAAGTCAGCTCCCGGACGAAAGTGTCTTTTCACCTGTCTGTTTTCAGACTAACTCTGGTGTTCGGGAGTGAATGCTGGGTGAACTCAAGATATTATGTTCCTAAATTAGAAGTAACTGATATTAAAGTAGTAAACAATGTTCCTCAAACAGACAATGAAGACAAGACAACGACAAGAAATAGAGCTACTAAGATTTTAATATGTTATTTTTAAGTAGATATTTTATTTTAAGGTTGTGTGTGTCGTAAATTCAAGCATTTTCGTAGGTATTTTGGCATGGTACTTTTATTATCGCTGAAGGAGAGAATAGATATATTTCTCGGAGCCTGTACGATGGTAATATGAACGAAATTGGTAAGCAGTATAATCAATTGTACATACAGGCGGATTTTCATTAACCCTGTAATATCAATAAATGGTCTGTTATTGGACATTATAAATTTTCCAGCTAACTCATTCCTGGTTGCCAGTGTTTCGCCCCAGTGTGCTACGTCGGGCTCATCAGTTGCTAAATAGCACGCCCACCAAGACGCATGGCTAGTGCATAAAGTGGAGGCCACTGCGTAGGCTATTTGGAGCCACCGGTAGTGCCAATGCACTATGAGAGACTATGTCCCATAACCAAAAATTAAATTGATGCCTGCCTGGCCATCAGATGATGCAGATGTTTATTCCGATAGGGAAAGTGAAGTATTTGTCCCGAATGAGTAACTTTATAATACCAATATAAATGGTCCGTTATTGGACAACCAGAAATGAGTTAGCTAGAAAATTTATACTCATTTGTCAAACAGGTGGATGTAGCTCTTGCAGAATTATAACAGGTTGCTTGAAATCCAGTCCAGTCGAATGGCTCTACCACCTTGCAGGAATAGCACCTCCTTCTGTTCGAAGAGAAATAGCTGCTAACAAGGAAAGAAAGACAGTGGAACAGTAAAGGACCCATCCTCTATATGGGCATGAACCGCATGTGCAACGATTAAAGTCAAGGAAGAGTTTTCTCAGAACTTCGAAGGAACTTAGAACCACTACTGAAAAGGCCAGGTTGCAATTATGGAGGGCTACATCCTACTTTCCCTCTGGCTGTATACGATTTTCTAAAACTCTACCTCCTGGCCACGACGAAGAATGGATGATCTGGAAGTCCCTGAATAGACTGAGATTCTGGAGTTGGCAGATCCAAGGTTAATTTGGCAAGATGGGGCTACATAGATCAAGAAAAAATCCAATGTGACTGCGGAGAAGACCAGACCGTCCAATGTATGCTCCAATGTCGACGATGTCCAGCCTCCTGCACAGAAGATGAACTATATCAAGCATCAAAACACGCAATGGAAGTGGCCAAGTTTTGGGCAAATGTAATATAGTAATTATAACTGTGTAAAATATGTATATTTCTGATACGAGAATAATGTATATAAGTTCCATTACTGCAGTGGGTGTAATGGAAATTTGTGTCTAATTTACATTTATATGAGTAAATGCATCAAAGATCCTTATAGTACGCACCATGTGTAAATGAAGGATTGATAATATTTACGTTCCATTTGGAATTTTAAAATAGGTTTTTAAATTATACAAGTACATTTTATTTAAAGCGATTGGTAGGAGCATTCTGATGCAAAATCGTGTAATCGCAGTACATATTGTGGTATCTGTTCCTTTAATCTCTAACTTGCTTACCTTTGAACTTACATATTCGCATCCACTGAGAAAATATTAGTGATCGGTATGGCTCGGATGTTTCAGACCTAACAATAAGCAAGCAAGGATTACCGCAAAAGTGACGAAATATGACGGAGAAATTACAAAGTATGACCTGAAAATGATCAATCTATTCATAACGATCTTGAAATAAGTTATGAATCAAAATGGCAATTCTTTTGATACGTATTCCCTGGATACATTATACTTTCATATTAATTTTCTGAATATATATATATTTAGCTGTTATTCAGTCTATTGTCATCGATTCACTTATCAAACGTTTGTGAATACATACCTATCTGTTTGCACCATTCATTGGTGGTTGTAATACGAGAAAACTAGGAATCAATCTATTCTTTTTAAATATTTTGGAACGTTTAAGCCCACATTACATTAATATTACTCAAATGCGTTGAAGTTTATATTGTGCACTACGAAACGAATTAAGTAGATATCTTTCGATGCATTATGGCAGAGCGGCAGGGAATATAGTGCAAACTCACGTAACTTTGTCATTTTTCTCCGTGGGTGGTATTGAAGTGTGTCACAAGATTCATCTTTGAAGCATCAGACGCGAAAGACCTCCGATTATCACTTAACACATTCTTTTAAGAATAGAAGCTCCTTTTTACGTTAAAAGACGTTATTGGTCGATATTTAAATAACATTAAATCACTGCTGTCGAGTATGCACTCATCTTGAAATGTACTGATGCCTCCTCCTCTAAGAACATCATTTATTTTGCACACACGGCGAAAACCGTCACTTCGATTAAGCACGTTTTGAAGTTTCCGTTTTTCACTGACGCCAATTATTCCATGTGATCTATGCTATCCCACTGTCCGATGACTCCACAATTGTAATTGTGTAGTCTGAGTGGACCTCGACCAGCCCTCAGATCCAGGTGAACATCCCTGACCTGACCGGGAATCGAACCCGGGGCCTCCAGGTAAGAGGCAGGCAAGCCACACCTACACCACGGGGCCGACTCCTTTTATACTTAAGCACCTCTGTAATATAAGGTTGGTGCATCGCGACGTTACCCACTGATCTTCATGATAGGGAATTTGAACACACGGTCGGGAAGCCTTTTTACTGCCAACATTTGCACATTTCTGCACCTCTTGGTAATAAATGAAAATGAATGCTGTTTAAGATCTGTACAGATTTGTCAAAATATTTTTTGAAACCTTACGGACATAGGAAGGAAACTATTTTCACAAATTTCTTGACATTGAAATTTCACTTTATTATTTTCCTTATTTTCTAATAAATTTTTCCCTTCGCAGTTCTCAAAAATCACTTCAAGAACACGTTGACCTAGAATAACTTGAAAAAATAGAATATTATCTTGTGATCATGTAAGCGAAACTTTGAAATGGGAATTGCGTGTCATCATAAAATATGTACGTTTATCTTTAGCAAGCAAAGACAAACAAATCCCCAACGTATGGGTTAATTGGATCATGAATTACCGATATTCAGACCGTCTCAAGAGTGACCTATTCTTGAGTGGTCAGTACACAGTGTTTTCTTGGCCATTCCGTGAATAAATGACCAGTGAATGTATCGTACCAGCGGGTCCAGCCCCAGCGCAGTCCGCTTGTATTAGAACTTCCCCAAATAATATTGACATTCGTGTCGGTACCGGTACGTTTCTCGCCAGATATGTGAGAGAAACTTACGACACTTCGGTGTAAGAGTAGTTGGTGGGACGTAAAACATATATTATTTCATTATTAAATAACATATTTTCGGTAATAATAATAATAATAATCGTATGGCCTCAGCTACCGTTTGCAGACATTTCGATTTGACGCCATCTGGCTGTCTGCTCGTCAATTTCGACGTTCCGGTTTACTCTGTCTGCCATCTAGCGGACCTAGAGTAAACCGGATCTCTCTTGGGCGTCTATGGCTGAGATTTAATTAATTTTGTCGGGTAAATACCAAATGTATCACCAGAGTTCTTTTACATGCCGACATCGTACGACATGGAGTGTCGAATGGACTTTTTTCCGCCCTTCAAAAATCCGACTACCTCTGCCGGGTTTGAACCCGCTATCTTGGGATCCGGAGGCCGACACTCTACCACGGATCCACAGAGGCAGCTATATTTTCGGTTAATTCTGTAGTGAATGAATCATTTCTGTGAAAAATAAGACTTTCCGAGGTTCATGGATCATTAATATCACCAACACATTACTGCTAGTCCCCTTTTCCGCCGAGTTATTTGATTTCATATTCGTAGTGATGTTTTATCTACATATATGCAAGATTCTTGAACATTTAGCACTGTCTGTCGTCCCATTGCCTTACAGGCAATAGCACGGAAATCCCTGTATACTTCCCTCCGATGTGCTAAAGCTTTGCCTTCTGGGGTAACTTGAATTAGTTCACTTTATTCCCAATCTGAGTTTGGAACAAACGGCAATCCAATATAATTTACGTCAGTGACGATTCTATCGAAAATACTACATAATCGAATTTGTAGAAACGCAACACTATTACATACGTGTATAACATACTTTTGTACCACAATGACATGTTAATTTCTGCACGAAAATCCTCTGGTTTTGTGAAATAAATTTAACCATTCGTAGGGCCTATATAAGATCACTGGCCAAAGAAAGGATCACCGCTGGAGAAATTATTACAAGTATCATTTAATAACATGATACTCCGCCTTACCACGGAAGTTAATATAAATGGTAATACAAGATAAGCTAAACGTGGAAGAGGAGTGCAACAAGGCTGCCCACTGTCACCATATGCAGTCAGAGTAGTGAAAGACCATATAAAGGGGTGCATTTTGAAGTCCGGTTTTTGCGGCTATTTCATGCAATTTTTCTATGGAGTGGATTGCTTCTTGTCTGTTGTTCGAAAGGATCGCAAAGTCATCTGCGAAAGCTAAGCAATCAAGGTGAATTTTGTCTTTAAGAAGTCTGTCAATGTTTATACCTTTAGTTTCTTTTCTCCATTCACGAATCGCTTTTTCCAAAACTAAATTGACTAGTAGTGGGGATAGTCCATCTCTCTGTCGGACACCAGTTCTGATTTCGAACGGTTCAGAAATTTCTCCCAAGAACTTAACTTTTGATGTTGTGTTGGTCAGAGTTTGTTTAATCAATTCCCTCGTTTTCCTGTCGACTTGAAATTCCTCTAGCATGTTGAACAGGATCCGCCGATCTATGAATCATACGCCTTTTTGAAGTCAACAAAGGTGATTACTGTTTGTTTGGTTTTGCGAATCTGTAGTATGGTTTTTAGCTTTAGGATTTCTTCTGCGCAGGATCTCCCTTTTCGGAATCCAGCCTGATAATCTGCGATCAGGTGGTCTGTTTGTTTCTCTAATCTATTAAGTAGAGCTTTAGAGAATATTTTATATTTATTTATTTATTTAATAAATGTGCCACCAACAGAGACACGCTCCAATTATAGGTGGCTTTTACAAATTATTTGAACAAATAACATAGAAATACCAAAAAGAAGAAAATCTGAAAACTGTATGTAAATGAGATGATAATGCTCCGTACGAAATGGATGAAACAATATATCGTATACATAAGCCTGCTAATAAATCAAACAAAAAATTGTAACAAAATAATGTAAATATTATACATATAAACAAATCACTTCGACGAGAAAAATTATTTTAATATATTTACATATGTGTCATATTCATAAGCAAAGTCAAGATCTATATGATATTTATTAATTAAGTGAGGAGTGAGAGTGAGAGTAGAGGAATTCCTCTGTAGTTATTAATATCTGATTTGTCTCCTTTCTTGTGAAGTGGGTGAATCAATGCACATTTCCAATCCTCCGGAATTTCTTCAGAAAACCAGATGTCCTGTTAGATTTTTTGAATACTCTGGGCCAGTTTGTCACCACCAATTTTCAACATTTCAGCGATTATTACATCTTCTCCTGGTGCTTTGTTGTCTTTTATATCTCTGATTATTTGTTTGACTTCTTGTAATATGGTGGGTTCTGAATCTGGATTAGGTGTTGGTTTTTCATAGGTGAATTGTTCTTTCAGAAGTAACTAGATCAAGATTAGACATTAATCACCAAATGTGGAATAATTTCCCAAGTAGACAAATTCAACTATCTAGGTGAAGTTATTCAGCCAGCAGGGTTAAATCAGGAAGCTAACAAAGAAAGAACTGCTAAACTGCAAAGGGCTTACAAAATCACATGGAACAGATACAACAAAAAATGTATATCAAAAATGCAAAATTACGACACTACAACACAGTCATCAAACCAGAGGCACTTTATGCATCTGAAACACTGATCATTGGCGGCAGGTCACAAATGAAAAGTATTATGAAACAAGACAGGAAAGTTCTCAGAAAAATCCTAGGACCAAAGTTCGAAAATGGAATTTGGATGAAAAAGAAACCACGCGAAATTTTTTAATTCACAGAAAAAATCACAGATACCATCAGAAAGAGACGACTAAAATTCTACGGACACCTACACAGAACGGATAACAACAGGCTGACAAAGGAAATTCTAAATCTAGCTCTAACCCTGAAAATCCGCAACAATTGGATAGCAGAAATTCATGAAGATCTACAAGAAAAGGGTATTGAGGACGAAACCATTCAATGAATGAAATTTTAGTAGCTTAGTAAGCAAACATAAATTTGCAGAGAAACCAACAAGAAAAAAATACAGGCTGGACAGAAACGTGCAGAAAGGAACACAGTGAAAAAATGAAGAGATATTGGGAAGAAAAGAAGAAGAAACATTGTGCAAAATAAGTTCAAACGCGCTTCACAGTTGGGCACAACGAATCAAAAAAGGGGTGAATTTTAATGGATGGACAGTATCCGCTTTGCAGATGATATTGGTATCTTACCTGATCCTAAAAAGAATATGAGTAAGATGCTTAGAACATTCGCCAAATCCTTAGAGAAATTTAAAACAAAAATAAATATAAAGGAAACAACGTTCATGATAGTAGACAAAAGGAAGCCCACAGGTAGAAAACACTCAAAATTAAATAACACACCGATAGAACAAGACGTCACCTCTGATAACAGATCCCTTTCAGAAATTAAGAAAAGAATAGTGCTAGCAAATTAAGCCTTCCAAAGGAAGGAAAACCTATTGCTGAACAACCGTCTCTGTTAGGAGACCAGAAATTCGTTTCTCAAGAGCTTTGTTTGGAATGTGCTACTGTATGGGTGCGAAACCTGGACGTTAGAGAAACAGGAAGAAGCAAAACTTGAGGCTACAGAAGCGTGGTTTTGGAGAAGAATTACAAAAACAAGTTGGATGGATAAACACAAAAATGACCTTGTTTTAAAGGAAGCAAAGGAGGATCGACGTTTATTAAATACGATAAAGAGGAAAACAAATGTATTTAGGCACAAACTGAGATATGACTCTTCTCGAAACCATCACTGAAAGTAAAGTACTCGAAAAGAGACGCAGGGAATGTCCAAGGATGTCATACTTCAGGAATTCAGTCAGTGAACTCGCATACAGTTCATCGAGCGACATGAAGAAGGTAGCAGAAGATCGTCAGATGTGGCTACAGCGACAAGGCATTGCCTTTAGTAGATGACGACGATGATGATGAAGATGATGATGACTACGGCGATTATTATTATTATTATTATTATTATTATTATTATTATTATTATTATTATTATTATTATTATTATTATTCCGCCTCTGGACTTGATAACCGCCTGTATTCGGTTAGGAGTGAGTCTACATGGTTGTGCAGGTACGTCAGATCCAGAACTCACTCGCTGAAAATTGGATAAGAGCGGCGACGGCATCTTGGAATCGAAGCAATGAGGCCTTGGTAGGTCACAGGAGGGAGTTGGCACCACATCTGCATACACAGACACACACGTCACCTAATTCCAGTAAATTGCGGGGAGGGGGGGCGATGAGCTCTGAAGCCACGTTCAATCACATTCCAAATGTGTTCGATCGGGTTATGATCTGGCAAGTTGGGGAGCAAGGACATGAATTGCAGCTCACCACTGTCTTCCTCGAACCACTCCATCACACTTCTCGCCTTGTGACATGCCGCATTAAGTTTAAAAATGCCACTGTTGTTGGGAAACATGATCGACATGAAGGGGTATACGTAGTCTGCAATCAGTGTACGATACATCTTAGCCGTCATGGTGCCTCGCACATGCTCCAATGGACTGATGGATGCCCACGCGAATGTTCCCCAGAGCATAATTGAGCCGCCGCCAGCTCGTCTTCGTCGCGCAGTACAGGTGTCAAGGAGCTATTCCTCTCAAAGATGACTGATTCGACCCCTCCCATCGATCGGCATGATGAAGGTGTCGGGATTCATCAGACTGTGCGACGCTCTTCCACTGTACTAAAGTCCAGTGACGATGGTCACGTGCCCATTTCAGTCGTAGTTGCCCTGAAAATGGTTTTCCATGGTTTCCCATTTTCACACCAGGCAAATGCTGGGGCCGTACCTTAATTAAGGCCACGGCCGCTTTCTTTCCCATTCCTAGCCCTTTCCTGTCCCATAGTCGCCATAAGACCTATCTGTGTTGGTGCGACGCAAAGCCAATAGCAAATTATTATTATTATTATTATTATTATTATTATTATTATTATTATTATTATTATTATTATTAGACCCTTCTTTAGAATGTAGCATATCGTAAAATGTCGTTGACCTGAGAAATGGACCGTTATCGGACTAGAATTTTGATTCAGTTTCAAGTGTAGAAGACTGTCATATTTTCAGCCTTGTAGCGTTATCGATTTATAGCATGGCAATTTATAAATATTAACTCGCTTCATGACAGCCCAAGGAACACGCTATTATTCCGTCCAGTAGATTCGTAATAATGTATTATCGTAGACCAGGCATGTCAAGGTCAAGTGCACGTCAGGCGAACTGCGCGCAACGAGTCTTTACTCCAGTGCGGTCTCGGCTGGCCCACGCTGGCTCGTGCGGAGAAATTAGGAGGAGTTGCGCAGTTTTCCTTTCTTCATTACGAACAAAATGCGCTACATTTAAATAACAACTGCAGCTTACAAATTCTTCTTTCACCAGAATGAGTTGGCAGGGACCTTGGCCTTTGGTCACAGTGGTCCCGTGTTCGATTCCCGGCAGGGTTGGGAATTTTAACAATCATTGGTTAATTTCGTTGGCACTGGGGCTGGGTATATGTGACGTCGTCATCATCATTCCATCCTCATCATGACGCTCAGCTCGCCTACGGGTGTCAAATGAAAAGATCTGCATCTGGTGAGCCGAACATGTCCTCGGACACTCCCGGGACTAAAAGCCATTCGTCATTTCTTTCTTTTGTAGAAGTATTGTAAATGAAGAAAAATAATTAATATAAAAGATATATACTTACCAGATATTGTAATAGGAGTTGAATAATGGTCGAGAAAAGATATAATTGATGCAAAAATTTTCTCACGGAAATTGGAGTGTGTACCGTAGTGATAGGTAGTCATAATGGTGGATTTTATTGATTTTTTCCGTTACATTAACGGCCGCAATTAATTAATTTCGTGCATTAGAGTTGCACGCATTTTGACTGTATGTCCTTGACACATCTGCACTACTCTGCCAGTATGGATGCCAACTTCTCTCCAGGCCTAATTAAATACATTTCCACCCTGTGGACTTAAGGGTTGTTATCCAGAATTTCATTATTAATTACCCGAGGTCTGCCGAAATGTTCCGATCTCGTTCGAATTGGTGGCTTGCCTCCTGCTGTGAGTTGTCATGCAACGGAACGCGAGATGAGATTGCAATACAAGATATGATTGCACTCCATCTTGGAGTTGCATTTTTTTAAGAAGGTAGAATTATGGGTTCAGACTGTAAAATACTGGGAGTTAACTGGCTATCCTATGTCATATTAATTCATTATTGCCGTTGATGAATTGCTACGGAATAAGACTTGTAACGTGCATCATTTAGTTAGTCAAGGAATAGGACGCTACGTTTTGTCGTCGGAGACGTGTTGAGTAGACTACTGTAGTTCAGGCGGTGGAGCACTGAGCTCAAGTTGGCAAGCTCGATCCTCTCTCAGTCCGGTGGTATTTGAAGGTGCTCAAATACGCCAACCTCCTATCGGTAGATTTACCGGCACGTGAAAGAGCCTCGGCGAGACAAAATTCCGGCACCTCGGTGAATCCTAAAACCATAGAATCGGTTACTGTGGTGTTAAACCATTTATTATTATTATTATTATTATTATTATTATTATTATTATTATTATTATTATTATTATTATTATTATTATTGTTACGGTGTATTGTGGATGTGCAGAGGTGAGAGAAGGTGCTGGGATGAACAGGTCTCAACATACGAAATGAAAGTTGATTTAAAATTTTACAAGGTTATATTTTCTTTTCAAGATCAAGAAACAAGTATAACAGGAACTCATTTGTATATCCACAAGTTAAGAATGTACAATTACGGTTTATTAATGGATTTTGGGCTTCGAACCCCAGATTCACAATTCTTGAGCAATTAGCCCAACTTTACCCAAAAACAAAGTTTGACAAAGGGGCAGAAAACCCCAATCATGCCCAGGAGCACTTGCTCCCTATTACTCAGTAAAGCCTGCTCGAGGCACACAGAAACCAACATTAAAAAAGAGCAACCCGCTCTCAAAGTTCAATCCTATCAAAGGCCACACCAAACTCCACCTTCAAGCTGACCTCCAAGCACATGAAAACAGGGGTAAAAATACCCAACCTCCTGAGGCCTATTCCGCAAAGAAACCGGACAATTACATGGCCTCCAAAATACCAACTTGAGAGGAGGCGAAACTGCACTCCTAATACATTTCTTTAAATCCTATTTGGCACAAGGCCGCTTATGCAAGGGCTAATCCCATACTACGGAGGTGACACGATTGAAAAATGTTATGACATTACGAGTAGAAGGGAAATTGTTATAAACACGTAGTCACCTCAAAACAAAATGAATGGGAGCTCGAGAGGGTTAGGCACTCTCTATCCCAATTTGTAGTTAAAGAGATGGAATTTATACCAAGTGTCTTTTACATTTTAAATATAGGTTACATGAGGAAATTTTCGAACCCGCCCCGAGGGTTAAACTGCTGAGCTGGCAAGAATATAAGTTATAAAACGGCCATTACCTGATGGTTGAACTGCTGCCCGAAGAAAGAGGCGCTTCCCGCCCCCTGCTATATAATCACACTAGGAAAGATATTACTGATGTGGCACCGAGACCAGAAACACGGCAGTTTATATACCCTCGCGGAAAATTCGAGACGTTTCATGAATGAGAACCCACACCCCCCTCACTTTATTGGCTATGGTCAAGCAACATATCCATGTTGGAGAAGATACACCTGATTGGTCAAAAATTAATTAAAGAAATTCGGGATTGGCTAAATTCAAAACTGGCGGAACGAAAGGATTAACATTGCCAACTCAAACAATGACTGAAAGAAATTTAACAAAGAGCAAACTTATACATACTAAATTTCTTCAAAAAAAGTTCCTTCACTTCGCAGTAGGGTGCACAATTGTAGTTCTTAAGTAGTGCCATCTAGAAGAGAATGTTCACACTTCTTACTACAGAGAAAACAAAAATAAATCGAAAAAGACACAGTTCAGAACTCTTCAAAATTTATAGTAATGACATCTTCTGAGAAATCTTAGCATTAATGTGGAAGTTAAAGTTCAAGCTTCCTCCAGTAGAGGAGTTTCAACTGGCGCAATGTTTGAATTAGCGGCGCGGAGGTGTACCGCCCGGTACAATTATTATTATTATTATTATTATTATTATTATTATTATTATTATTATTATTATTATTATTATTATTATTATTATTATTATTGTTCCGAGGTGTCTGTGGAACAGCAGAGGTGAAAGAAGGTGCTGGGATGAATAGGTCTCAACTTACGAAATTAAAGTTAATTTAAAATTTAACAAAGGTTATATTTTCTTTTCAAGATCAAGAAATAACAAGTATGACAGGAACTCAGTTATATATCAACAAGTTAAGAATGTATAAATACAGTTTATTAATGGATTTTGGGCTTCGAGCCCTAGATTCACAATCCCTGAGCAATGAGCCCAACTTTACTTATAAACAAGGTTCAACAAAGGGGCAGAAAACCCCAATCATGCCAAGGAGCATTTGCTCCCAATTACCCAGTTAAGCCTGCTTGAGGCACACAGAAAATACAATTTTTAGAAAGAGCGAACCCGCTCTCAAAGTTCAAGCCAATTCAAAGGCCACACCAAACTCCACCTTCAAGCTGCCCTCCAGGCACACAAGAACAGGGGTAAAAATACCCAACCTACTGAGGCCTATTCACTAAAGAAACAGGACAATAACATGGCCCCAAAATACCAACTTGAGTGGAGGCGTACCTTTCACTCCTAATACACCTTTTTAAAACCTATTTGGCTCTTAGGCCGCTTATGCAAGGGCTAATCCCATACTACGGAGGTGACACGATAGGAAAATTTATTACATTATGAAGCGAAGAAAAACGGTTATGAAAACGTAGTCACCTCAAAAACAATATGAGAGGGAGCTCGAGAGGTTTAGGCACTCTCTATCCCGATTTGTAGTTAAAGAGACGGAATTTATACCAAGTGTCTTTTACATTTTAAAGGAAGGTTACATGATAAAAGTTTCGAACGTGCCCCGAGGGTTAAACTGCTGAGCTAGCAAGAAATGAAGTTATTAGAAGGCCACTACCTTATGGAAGAACTGCTGCCCGAAGGAAGAGGCGCTTCCCGCCCCCTGCTACATAATCACACTAGGAAAGATGTTACTGAAGTGGCCCGGAGACCAGAAGATCAGCAGTTTAAATACCCTCGTGGAACATTCGAGACCTTTCAAGAATGAGAACCCACACCCCCCCCTCTCAACTTTATTGGCTAGGATCAAGCAACATATCCATATCGGAGAAGACATACTTTATTGGTCAAAAATTAGAGAAATTCGGGATTGGCTAAATTCAAAACAAGCGGAAAGAGAAGGGTTATACTGCCAACCCAAAAAATGACTGAAAGAAATTGAATAAAGAACAAACTTATGAACACCAAATTTCTCAAAAAACAGTTCCTTCACTTCGCACTAGGGTGCACAATTGCAGTTCTTTAGTAGTGCCATCTAGAAGAGAATGTTCACACTTCTCACTACAGAGAAAACAAATATAAATCGAAAAAGACACAGTTCAGAACTCTTCAAAATTTACAATAGCGGCATCTTCTTTGAAACTTTAGAATTAACATGGTGGTTAAAGTTCAGGCTTCCTCCAGTAGAGGAGTTTCAACTGGCGCAATGTTTGAATTATCGGCGTGGAGGTGTACCGCCCGGTACAATTATTATTATTATTATTATTATTATTAAAGAGAGGAGACACTCGCTTTACGCCATTACAAATTGTTGATTAAATTTTAGTATCATGGCGAAATATAAAATAGCATGACGATTTAAAGCCGTATGTTATAACTTGGTCTGTCTTTACCTGTTCCCCTACAAACATACTGTTTAATCTTCCGTTGTAATCATACGTAGGTCATGCATTTCATATTATTCCTTATTGCAGAGAAATATAATGTAACGCAAGATCTAAAAGGTTTCCACATATTCAATACTCATTTATTGTAACCTAAAAAGTTACGTATATTATTTTGAAACTTATCTCGGTCTTGATAGAGACCATCATCAGTCAAAATCATAATGTTAAGATAAAACACAAGTAAAATAAGAGTGTGTTTTAAACATTCGGTGCAAGACAAATTAAGAGTTGAATGATGATGATGATGATGATGATGATGATGATGATTCTCAATGTTTTCTCCTAATTTGAAGAATGCACTTCTAAAAGACTAGGTTAAACACTTAAAATATTAACATTTGGAGGATATTCTAGAATTCAGTTCAGTCGAAATAAGTGAAGAATGTTGATGATTGGAAAGTGTTCAGATATTGATTTGTTTTCAGTATGGATTTTTGACAAAGTTGAAAGATAAAAGGCAAAGAAATAGAATAGAGCTGAGTTGTATATGGAAAAAGAAAGGGAAGGCAGGATTTACATTACTCTCGTTGAACACTCAAACTAGGTATGTCAAAAGAATTTGTACGCATAATTTGTGCCAACTGATAACATTTTGTAATTGAGTTTTCAAGAAATATTTTCAGGTAGAAAAGCTAATCCTTCTTCAGTAGTGCTGTGTTTGCTGTGTTGCCCGTACTCCTGCCTGGGAAACTTCCACTAATACAGTTGCTCCAAACTGCTAGAAGTATATATATAATGTTCACGTTCAAGGAACATAGATACTGTTCAGTTAATGAAGCAGTTTGAACGATACTTAGTGCGATTCAGTAAAATTTCCCTTGTTCAGTCTCGGGAGTGTTTGGGATTGATTCCAGGCTCTACCTCAAGTCGAACTTTGATTTTAGGCTCTGGAGTTGGGGTCAATTCAGTTTTAATTTGTCACTATGAGTGGCACAGTACAGCGATGGAACGTTGAGCCGAAGATGTGGTGCTTGATCCTGCACTAAGTTAGATATTGGTTTCACTTACCGCTTGCTTCTGTCCACTTTTTGCATTCGCAGAGTCTACTGTACTGATGGTGAGACGTCAGCATTTCATCAGTCCAGCAGTGTCATCACCAAGGCCACCAAAAAAACAGCTTCGATCGTGAAAGTCACCGAAGTAGATTGTAAGGTGATAAAAATTTCACTTTGTGTCGTATTCCATGAATTATCGCTGCTCTTTGGTCTGTCATGTTTAATAGCAATACATGTAGGTATTCACTTCTCCTACACAACAAGCAAAACGAGGCGTGATTATTCACTTTTAGACAGCTTGAAATCACTGACTCTGAACAGACAGCGGTCAATTCATGTCCACATGAAACAGGAAGAAGGGTTCATTGTGAAATGAAATCAATCAACCGATAATCATTACAGAGAAGTGAATGAGCCGAACGCCATGAAATGTGTTACGAATTTGTTGACGACCAATCCGCTTCGTGTTTTATTTCTAATGTTCATTATGATAAAATGCACATATATATGGGACCTTGTATATACTCAGACACGAAAAATGATCGCGGATACATGCAGAGTGACATAATCGCCATCACTGTGAGATATACGAAGAAATGAATATTGTTTCGTAGCCTCTGAGCGTCATAGCTCAACGAAAATAGTCTGAACTGTCCATGCAGATAAATCATTGAGGCTGAAAGTGCCAGATAGGTTGAGAAATGAACGTACGGTTAAAATATTGTAAAGTGCATGATCGTTAGGTTAAAAGTGTCGTAGGAAATATAGTTTCAATATTTAGAAATAAAGGTGATATACCACGACTTGGTCGCGATATACGTAAGGTTAGTCTCGTGAGATTCAGCTTAGAGAGACATGGCAGATGACCATGTACATAACAACTTACAAGAGGAGTCTGTAGCTTGATAGATAGAGGATTTTTGAATTTTCGCAATGTTAATCTACATGGGAACAAAATCAAAAACCATTAAAAGTAATCTCAAACGTGTTCCAAATTTTGAGATCTTAGCATTTCAATTTTCGTACGTCTGTTACATGTCAATATTCAGAAAAGAGTTCGTAGCATAGTGGTCCACGCACTGGCTCGTCTCCGTAATGTGCGGTGCACAGGTGTTTTATAGTTTTCCTTTTTCATACGTTCTGTTACTGATAAATTCAATTGTCATAAGTTCGCTTTATATGAGTAGTATTGAAAAGTGCTACTACAAGACGTATCGTATCAGGTATAATAGACAGTTAAAATGTGAGTATTGAAAGAAGACACTACAAAAAATCATTCAGGCAACCAACTCAATGTTGAAAACATCCTAGGGATGATGATGACACGCTGAACCCTTGAACTTACCGTTCAATCGTTGGTCGTCTGCCACAGCTGCTCCAATAGAGCAATATCGAACTCTTACATCTTGGGGTCGTAGCGGGTTTATTTCTGTCACTATTTTGATTAAACGAGGGGGTTCAGAAGAGAGCATAACTACTTCAAATGAGGAGCAAAATGTGCTTACTAAATTTTATTCAATTATCAATGCAAAAATATGTTTATAAAAATCATCCATCAAATCATTTAATCATTTATATTATTTAAACGCAGTCACATTGCAATGCGTGAATGTTGTCTTATTTTTATTCTTTAAGATTGTTCCAAAGTAACGTAAACTTATTATGAAATTTGTGGACAGCAAAACTAGAAAACGAAAATAAAACCTGAAAATCGGGCACCGTTTGATTCTAACGATAACCAGAATTTATCCACACGATCCGTGGAAAATTTGGCCTTCAACAAGTAGAATTCCATATTTAGATTTAATTAAAGTTATCCACCAGTCTGATACCCCATCGGATATTGAAACACCTGCCGAATGGACCCTTAATCGAACCAAATTGACTATCAGTATCCTTAGATAGGTTGCGAAATATTACTAGAAAGCATCGTGTTCACTACAAGTTAACAGCAATAGTCACAATTAAAATAAATTTCCACCATGTATTGTCATCTCGTGACACCCTCAAGTAACGGAATAATCCTGATGCTGAAACATGCATCACCCAAACAGCTGTTCAGAAGGAACCAACAACAACTCGATCCGAGAGGATATTACGTTACGTCGTTCTGAAGGAACAAAACTGCGAAATGCACGAAGCTCTTATTCATTATGCATTTAGAAGAAATGCTAAATACTGAAGTTAAAAGTGATAAGTCACTTGAAAATATTCTTATAAAACCAACTTTCAGGTTATAAACGGTTATGGTAAGTGTAATAAATTTACAAGTCCACACGACAAACTAAAAGTAAATCTTTCCATTTTCAGTAGCTACGATTACCATTACAAATCTCTCTACCTATGTTTGTCCCACTAAACCAAACTACAAGTAATTGGTAGACCAATGTCTCACCTAATATAAAGTAAAAGAAAGAAAATTTAAAATAAAATGCATTAACAGCTGACGAAGCAAAACCGCATTCGTAGCGCAAGTCCTACATAAATCAGCTAAGTGTAAACACACGGAACTATCAATGGATATCAGACATCCGAACGATAAATTATTGAGACGAGAAATGAAAATAAACTAAAGTTCATCGAACCTGAACGTGTGTGGCTAGACAGCAGTAATCAATCTCCGTTAGCTAAGTATCCACGCTGGACAACCCTCACTTTTATGCCACGATTGGTTCGATGCTATTATGGAAACACTTGGCTAGTAAGGATTATGCCGAAACATGGCCTCAATAATACTTTCCTAACACTCTTCGCATTTTAATTCACTACTGCAGACACTAACATCGTTCAAGTCAATTCGCAAAACACCTAACCTAAGACTTGACTATATACAGACAACACCCTAATCCTGTCGTCAAGCCTACGTAGTGCTTACACATTCTAACAATAAATTTATATAACTCACGCAGCATCCTAAATCTATTGTTGAGCGGAAACTAGGATGTCTAGTCATCCGTATATTCATATGATACGCGAAACATCCTCAACCTATCGTAGAGCGAAAACTGGAATATTTACACGTCCCCTACAATGTCAGGCGAAATCGAAACTTCAAACACAATCGCTGATATTTAACTTTAAACCTTGAACAGAGTGAAATGAAACTTGCCACAGAATGAACTCAAATCTGGAAATATAACTATGTCCATTCCTTTCAATAAAACGTGAAATCTGAATTAAACAACACGCGGCTACTTTAATCTATGACTGAAATATAATCTCAACACACGCAGTGAAGTTAGGCAAAATGAAAATAAATTCAACACTCGTCTAACTCTACGTAAATATAGCCAAAACAGTAATCACCACAATCACGAAATTCACAGCATGGGATTTCCGAACGGCCTACCATCTCAACGTTCCAAATCTTTCTATCCATGAACTATCCAGTGAATCAACTTTCCATCGATCTACACCAGCCAGACTATCACTCGAATAAAGACTAATATTCTATCCCACAATGCTTCCAGTTATATGATAATTTCGTCTCGTAAAAATATACAGAATGGAATTTTGTTACAATAATCAAATAACACCTCGACCGTGTTTCAGAATGCACTTTGTTGGTGAGGTTAACTATCATAAAATGCACTACGCTGGTTTTACATAGAATCGTCATCTGGACTTAACTGCCAGAACTACAATCTTCTACAGAAATTGATTATCATGTGGGCTTCTCGACTTGAAATTATAGTAGGCGTTACAACGCGCTCACTTTCCTGACCACTATTAAATCAGTCAGCTTTTCCGGAATGCTAACATGACATCGTATACAGCTTCTCTCAGAAATATCACATTTTAGCATACAGCCTGTCTCAAAAATTCTTCTCCATCGACAAACATAGTCCACAATGACGGCTACGCGTTCATACTCATAATATACAAGCTTCCTCTGCCTTCAACGTCTTCCTCACCATTCTCATAACATTTCATTTCCAACACAATCAATTTCTTCCTGTCCAAAACTTTTCAAGTACACATAATCCCACGATAAACAACGTTATAAGAATCTTTTAATTTACTTCATTACACCTTTCCGACCTCAGGAACAAAAATAACATACCATGATTTTCTGAATCACAAATACACGATATCTCAAAATTTAAGCTTCCCAAAAATAAATGTTTATCAGACTTCACTGGATTTCGGTAAAATCGCAAATCTCACTCGACATTACTGTTAAATACATGTTTTAACATAGAAAAAATTATCCTGATGTAATTATTATTATTATTATTATTATTATTATTATTACAATTATTTTAACTGAACTCATATGATATTTGAATTTATCATGTTCCCCACGACTATATTATCGTTATCATATTCATAACTTTTATCAGCCTGAACAATATTTCAATGATTTTTAGCACGGTATTTAAACTTCGCATTTTACAGTTTCTTAACGCGATTTTTACCGCACTTGCGAGTTTTCGCACGCCGACAAGAACAATAGACAGTTCGCCTAAACATTTTAAAATACTTAATCGACACACGCAGTGATAAATTTAGTGGGACAAGCAAATTACAATCTAACTACATGAATACAAAGTAGACAGACCTTAATGAAGTCATCCTGGGTTCCTGGTTACGTGTTAGCCAGATTGTCTCAGATTCAGCCACACATGGCTGTAGAATACATTATCTTCTTATACATCACTTCCAATTTCACAGATTTTACACTCGCTATTATCTTTTAAACACAAATGTCGCACTATTCTCGCTACTTATCACGCGAACGTACTTTCTGTCTGCTGGACAGCAGCAAACTGCTTGTGGGAACTGCCCTTTCTCACACTCCAGTCTAGTCCAGGTGTTCAAAAGATATCAGACTTCGAACTTATCTCTGGCTAGTCTCCACGCTCCCTTCATTGATTTACAACACACAATAGTAAAAATGAAAGCCAGCTACGTACTTTAGTGAAAGATATCTGTGCCTTCACGGTTTTCGTCGACGGAAGTTCAGGAATTTTATATCAGTTCCACTAAATATTCTAACTCGTATCGCCGACTTGAATACATATGACAAGTTATTCTGAGGATATAATTACCGAACTTCTTCTCGGACACGCGACGCGGGTTCCTTCGCCCGAACATTCCAAGAGAGTGTGTGAATGTCCATGAGGGGGACCTATTTATAAGATCTGAGATGACGCCACCCAAGTCATGATGTCTTGTGGTGCAATCCTATAATTTCAAAACCGCTCGACCAATCTTCCTAAAATTCACACCAAAAATTCAACCATAATTCCAATTCACAATGGTGTGATTTTCATATTTTTCCCATGCTTGAAACGGGCGTAATTAATTAATTTCATGCATGCGACTTCGCGGGCTTTTTGAGGGTTTGACCTCGGCACGTGCTGCTAATCTGCCAATACATAAGCCGACCTTTATCCAGGCTTAATTACATTCATTTCCACACTGTCGATTCCATCTTCATTTAGTATTTGTTACAAATTTCAATTCTTTATTCCTTGATTAACTATGTTGGCAAAATCTCTCGTTGTGAAGGTTTACTATAGATTGTTAATTATTCAATACTCGAAATCAGCCGAAGTGTCTCGGCATTGTACGAGCGAATGGTTGGCTCGCCACGGTAGGTGCGTTCCCACGGTAACTGCTCACGGCTATGAAGGGTGAGATAATCGCGCAATAAAAAATATGGCTGCACCAATAGTTATTTGTAGCTGCAATATTTATCTGCTATATTTATCATGGTAGAATTATGGGTTCAACGCGGTAGCCTCATGATTGTTCACTGGGAACTCAACCATATCCGGTCGATTAGATTAGCTGTTTCTCTTTCTACCACTACGAGCTCTAATGTGAGTCAATGCATTGTTTCACTTAAGTAACACTACGAGCGCTAATGTGAGTCAATGCATTGTTTCACTTCAGTAACACTACAAGCGCTAATGTGAGTCAATGCAGATCTCTTATAGAACTAAATAAGGTGCGAACATTTTTCAAAAAATGAAAAAGGCCTGAAAACACTGAACCAAGTAACACATTACAGGAAGAATTATGTAAGTTAATTTGGATGGGATTTGATTCGAAAAGAAAACGACTAAGGAAAGGAGCGATTTTAGGCTCTTTTTTTGAAACTGCATTTAGGACTGAATTGATTTTAGAAATTTTTCTTACATTGATAGTGCTATCCAGGACTAACAATTTGAAAAGTTTCCGGGACCATTAACCGTTCAAATTTCGGCATAATTGAGGAAATTGGTTAATTTTACGTTCTTCGTTGTATGCTAAGAAATATTTTCTTCATTGAACATTGCACCCATTGAAATTCATCTCATCGGGCGAGTTGGCCTTGCGGTTAGGAGCGCGCATCTATGAGCTTGTATCCGGGAGATAGTGGGTTCGAACCCCACTGTCGGCAGCGCTGAAGATGGTTTTCCGTGCTTTCCCATTTTCAGACCAGACAAATGCTGGGGCTGTACCTTAATTAAGACCACGGCCGATTCCCTCCCATCCCTAGGTCTTTCCTATCCCATCGTCGGCACAAGAGATATCTGTGTCGGTGCGATGTAAAGCCACTAGCAGGTATTTTTGTACTCCGGGTTCTCCAGCTCCCACAGAATTGGATGGCCACTAACTATTTCGTTTAATTATTCATCCTCCGCAGTACTGAAACGCGCAAATTGCGACATTGTGGCCAATGTGTGTATGTATACCAACTATGAATTGGCTGGAGATATGATGTGATGAACTCTGAATACAAATAGTACGCTGGGCGAGATGCAATGAGTCGTTCGTAACCAGTAGGTCTAACACGCCGGGCGTTTGTCGCTGGCGCAGGGAGTGTTGCGCTCTGTAGGAAAACATCAACATCACTTTTACGCAGAGGAGTGGAGGGCGTGTTGCTTCCGACGGGATGCAACAAACCTGTCTCTAGGAAAACAGCCAATAATGTGGAAAAGGACTGGAATGACGGCACCAGTGTCCTCTTCTGGGCGGGCGTCATGTTAGGAGCACGTACGCTACTGCATGTGTTTTCTAGGAGTACTCTGACGGGCGCGGTCTATACGGATGATATTCCGCAACAGGTTGTACTACTTGGTCATGCTGTATATGGATTTGGGTTTTATCGGATGGATGATAACGCCAGCCCGTACAGGGCATTCCTGTTGCACGAGTACCTGCAATGTGAGGATATTACGTCTGCAGATTAGCCAGCTAGCTCCCTGGACTTAAGCCTTCTTGACGTTAACGAAGGTCACTACGAATATCTTACTTCTCAGTTTCATGTACGATAGAATTGATTTTAGATTCATGATTTGCTCAACTCAAGATCGCCCTTTCCTAAACCCTGCTTGGTATTCTCCCTGTTGCTTATCTAGCTGTGCTTCAGCTCTCGCGAGAATCTTTTAGGTTATCGAGAGGATATTTGTTTACGTGCGCTTTGTCACTTTTCTTGTGCAGAGAGTGAATCAGGTCCGATGTCCAGCCACTTGGCAGTTTCTCTCTTTCCCAAATCTCCCGGTTGATATCCGTAAGCTTGTCAATTGTTTTAGTCTATCACCTGCATACTTCCAAAGCTCGGCAACTATTGAATCTTCACCTGGTGCTTGAATGATCTGCCTGATTTCTTCTCTGGTTGGTGGACTTGAGTCTGGATTAACGGGCAAAATGTTGATGTTGCAGCCTCACAGTTGAGAAGAGGCTCAAAGTATTTTGCCAGGATCTTACAGTCTTCTTTGACACTGTAAGCAACTTTCCCATCAGAAATCCTAAAGTGAAAACTGGCTGGTGTGTATTTACTAAGAGTTTGCTTGAAGGTTTTGTAGAAGTCGCGAGTGTTGTTCTTTTGAAATATTGGTATATCTATGCAAAATGTTTTAACGTGGAGTGCTCGTTTTTACCTGCGTGTTGTTTTGTTATTATTATTATTATTATTATTATTACTATTATTATTATTATTATTATTATTCTTATTATTACTATTACAGCGGACAGCTTAGAAAGGGGGAAGAAATGACAGGGCTTTAGCCTAGTGCTGGACAAAATAACCACATTAAAATGAACTATTAAATGTTTTTCCTAACTTTCCTTTCCTTCTATACTTTGTTGTTGCTTCATTTCGATTCAGCAATTTATTTAATACCTGAAACCATAAGCTTCAACTATTTAACAGTTAGAACAACTGAAAAGGATCACATTAATATCAACGCTTAACGAATACAACATAAAACATACATTTGGATGGATTGATTGAATGAGTGAATGAATGCCTATATGAACTGGTGGATGCATGATTTCGTGATTGTGTTCGTGCATGAATGAATGAATTAACTCTCTTATTACCCAATCGCGGATAGCCACCAAGTGGGGAGAGAGTTTCATGAATGAATGGATGTTCTCATTCAATCCATATGCAATTAATATATACAGTATATTTACAATCAGGCATATACCTATTTCAGCCAAATCATACAGACAGAGACCTAATTAGAAAATAATATTCTACGAATTACATATCATTGAACTTCGTAGTTCAGTTGAAAAAGACAAGAAGTATGCTCTTACTGCCTCGGCCAGAAGGTCCGCTCTAGTCTTGAACTAGTGGTGTAACCTAGAATCGCAACCTCGGGCAAGCAGTGGCATTCCGCAGATCAGAGTTATGGCTTCCTACAAAAACAAGGAATGAAAGATTACCGACACGATCCGAAAAAGACGGACACGATTTTTCGGTCTCCTCAAACGAATGGACGGAGACACGTTGACCAAACAGATATTTCGCTTCAAAATATAAAACCACGATGCCATGGTTTAGAAACACCGAAGAAGACCTTCAAGTACTACAGATCAAACCGGAGGATGCCTTTGACAGAGGTCTTTTCCAAAAGAAGACAGTGAGGAACGAGCTAAACCGAGACGAACAACCGAAAAGAAGACACGATGTCCCTTCGACACAGGAACACAAGCAGACCCACTGAGATATGAGAAATGAGAGAATTCTGGACTCAAAAGAAAGCAAAGTTCACTGTCAAATGTAACAAGACTTAGAGTGGTCCTCGATGGCCCCAGCAAATAATAATAATAATAATAATAATAATAATAATAATAATAATAATAATAATAATAATAATAATAATAATTCTTAATACGCTTAGCGTCCAGGGTTGATTTTCCCTATGACTCAGTGAGGGATCCCACCTACGCCGCCTCAAGAGCAGTGTCCTGGAGCGTGAGACTGTGGGCCTGGGGATATTCAGTTTACACCCTGAGGCTGAGTGACCTCCTTCCAGCCGTCGTATCACTTTTCAAATTTCGTGGCAGAGCTGGGAATCGAACTCGGGCACCCAGGGATGGCAGAAAATCATAATAACCACCACACCATAGAGGCGAGAAAATAATAGCCGGGCTCAATGGCTTAGACGGTTGAGGTGGTGGCCTTCTGACCCCTACTTGGCATGTTCGATCCTGGCTCAGTCCGGTGGTTTTTGAAGGTGGTCAAAAACGTCAGCCGCGTGTCGGTAGATTTTCTGGAACCTAAAAGAACTGCTGCGGGACTAAATTCCGGCACTTCGGCGTCTCCGGAAACCGAAAAAGCAGTCTGTTGGACGTAAAGCCAATAACATTTAATAGTAATAAGTAATGTAACAACTTTTAAGGTTTTAAGAGGCACCGATTTGACAAGATTTTGCCCCGCTGCCTGTAAATCTTTCGACCCGAACTTGACGTGTTTGAGCCTTTCCAAGGCTGTTGTGAAACAGGCTTGACAACACAGCCAGCTATTCCAGTGGCTCACAACGCTCACTAAACCAACTGTTGCCGGGCTGAGTGGCTCAGACGGTTTAGGCGCTGGCCTTCTGACCCCAACTTGGCAGGTTCGATCCTGGCTCAGTCCGGTGGTATTTGAAGGTGCTCAAATACGTCAGCCTCGTGTCGGTAGATTTACTGGCACGTAAAAGAACTCCTGCGGGACTAAATTCCGGCACCTCGGCGTCTCCGAAAACCGTAAAAGAATAGTTAGTGGGACGTAAAACAAATAACATTATTATTATTAAACCAACTGTTGAAAGGCGGTGGTAACCTAAGTTTTTCTGGTATCCCATGTCTTTATTCCAGCATACGCCACTGTACTGAGAGTATGTTTCAGTAAGTCAGGTAATAAGGCTGACAATGTCTTCAGGCTGAGAAAGAGGTGTTTCAATACCTGTAGATCATCTGGCTGAGTAACAGTCGTCTTGCTGGCAAAGGCTCTTAATAAGCTCTATGCAACACCGAGAGAGGCAGAATGTCAACACATCCATTTCAGTGTGTCCGACTCGTTGGCTGAACGGTCAGCGTACTGGCCTTCGGTTCAGAGGGTCCCGGGTTCGATTCCCGGCTGGGTCGGGGATTTTAACCTTAATTGGTTAATTCCAATGGCACGGGGGCTGGGTGTATGTGCTGTCTTCATCATCATTTCATCCTCATCACGACGCGCAGGTCACCTACGGGTGTCAAATAGAAAGACCTGCACCTGGCGAGCCGAACCCTTCCTGGGATATCCCGGCACTAAAAGCCATACGAAATTTCATTTTTTTTCATTTCAGTGTCTGATTATTTTAACCCCGTATGAATGTTCTATTTACTACAGCATGAAATGTTCGTTCATTCATTAATTAATTACGTTTGAAATCAATATACCCCCAGTAAATTGGTTCGTGTTATAATGACCTAGCTTCCCTCGCATACCATTAGCCTGCTCTGATAGATTATGTAGGCGATATATGGTGTAACAATTAATGTTATTGAACTCCTGTATTCCTCCTGCACTCCTGCATGGCATTATAGTGTACTATATCGTATCCTGCATTCGGAATTTAATAATTCTCTGGATCTGCGTAGAGAAGGCCTGCGTTATTGACGTTCCCGATAGCCAGTGAAACGTTCACTCACTTTCAGCAGGCCTATTGCAAATTTTACTTGAACCATCAGTCAAACACTAAATATCTATGAGATGACAGACACAGCCTGCAAAATTCGTAGATGATTGTACACCCAGCGAAGATACGATACAAACGATGTTACTTCATACCGCCCTTAAAAAATGAAGAGAGAATTAAAAGTGTGGCTATTCAGAATGAAAGCAATCGATCATCATTATGATTTTCATGTTAGTGAATCCCGGGAATGACCGAATTTTCAATTTCAAATACCATTCCACTTGTCCTTAAAAACCAAACATTCATGATTCAACTACAACAGGTGACTTTTCGTAGTTATTAAGGGAGAAAGTTAGGTTTGATGTATGACTGACAGAATTAGAGACATTTAGAGAAATTTCGAAACGACTACGGGGGATGTTTTCACCTGTTTAACATAATGTTTACTTCATATTATAGGATTTCTCTTTTTTATAAAATAAAATTAAGTTGACAGAGCCTCCGTGGCTCAGGCGACAGAGCGTGGGCCTTTTACCGCTGTGTACTGTGGTTCAAATCCCGGTCACTCCATGTGAGATTTGTGCTGGACAAAGCGGAAGGCGGGACAGGATTTTCTCCGGTTTTCCCTGTCGTCTTTCATTCTAGCAACACTCTATACACTATCATTTCATCTGTCACAATGAATCATTGCCCCAGAGGCAGTAGCGTAGTTAAGATAGGCCGATAGAAAGGGGGTGGGGTTATAATTACAAAATGATGGTAGAACACAATGAAGGTCCGTGCACGATTTGTAGTTAGGACACTGATATAAGTGAATTACAGATCCGTTGGTTCTACGGTTGTCTCTCAATATTTATTCAGTTTGTCAGTTTTTGTTTATTTTTTTTTGTAAAAATTTCATCGGGGGGAGTTCAAGCCCCCGGTAACTCCCAAAGGCTCCGGACCTCCCCAGAGGAGTGCGCCATGCTTCGGCAACCGAAACAAATTCCTATACTCGCCGCTAGATGGAGCTTCATTCGTTTCATTCCTGACCCGGATGAATGACTGGAAACAGACGGTGGATTTGTTTAAGTTAAGATAAAGATATTTTGCTCAGTTCAGGGTCGAATATTGAAGCATTGGATGTCATTCATCAAGTAATTGATATAATTACAGATTCAGTCCACGGGTGTATCGACTCGCCCATATGATACAGTGTAGCCCCTTCCACCGTCTCCATCATCTAATATTGCCTGCTCTTTGCCACAGTTTAACCACGGCCGACTTGATGCGTCGCTCTAGCTAGCTCAAGGAGCGCAGCGAGGGATCCAGTCGGCCGTGGTTTAACACAGGAAGGCGTGAATACCAATATTTCTTGAAGTCGTTGTAAGATTGCAGTAGTAGACGCACAATCTGCTTGGTCAGAGTGGGTGTTGCAATGTGTTATTGATGCATGTATAAGTTTGAAAAGCTGAGTTATTTCGTACACTTAATAAACTTGCTTGTTCACCTCCGTTTGTACAAATTAATTAATCATGTTGTGCTTATAGTTCTTTTAAAAGTTCTTTGACAGTGTATTTGTTTCCTTCCGCTGTGCTAGTTAATATTTTTGTAGAACTGAAACTTCAGTTCTCCCTCTTCCCCCCCCCCCCTGAAATATTCAACTGTTATGTACCATTATACAAATCTCGGAAAGATAGTTAGCAGCCAGAAGAGATACGATTTAATGAAATACACTCTAGGAGGGAATTAAGAGAAAAGAGGCTGTAGTCTATATTTAGGCAATGTTCTATGTTGGATATCCCCAGATTACGTTCTCATCTGTTGGTGATTAATGCCATGGAGGGTAATGGATTGGATGTGATAATAATTGTGACGGACAATCACGAAAGAAGTCTCATGTTTATACATTTGGGGCAAACTCAAATATCCAAATGATAAATGTCCCAATGAATCTTGAAACAGAAAATCAAGTCCTAATTTACAGGTAGTCGGTTCGTGTTGTTGAAGAGAGGATGGAGTGTGACAATTGTGTCACCAACAATTCATTGCCTAGAGCTTCGGCAGCAATAAACGGATCTGATTATGCATCAGGAGAGAGGAGGACTTCGATACACAAAACCTTGTTTTGTTGCTCTGATGAAGCATTGCCAGGAGTTTGTTGAAGCTGCCGTTCCCGACAGTCAGAGTCCTTCAAACTTACGAGTGTGATAGGAGGACATGCTACCTCTTCCCTTTCAGAATGTGTTCTGTTATAGTATGAGGCAAAATAATATCAGCAAACTGTTTGTGATATTATCCTAATCAAGTTCGTAAGGCCTTCATTAACTGATACTGCGTTGGCAAGAACACAAAATGTTAGCCGCCCGGTGTATAACTCCAAGCCTTCAACCAGGAAAATCTTTAAATTGTGACATGAAGAGACCAACCACGACTTCATAGAGTTAATATTAGCGTTATTTAATATTACTGATGTAACTTACGACGTTCAGTGAACATATGGCTGTACTGCGTAGTGTTCTGTAGGCTGCCGTCATAATAATGCATTAAGAACTTTGTGGGTCTATGCCTTCCATCTAGCGGAGAATTTCTGTCTCAGCCTATTCGCAAAAAGCCTCTCATAGAATATGCAGTATAACAGGATCACGATGGCGGTGGTAGTCCTGTAATGAATATCGAAGTAAGCGTGTTCTTGCATTGAAAGACGTTTCTGATTTTTTGTTGGTTGAGGTTCAGTGCCGAAAGTAAGAACAGTATCGGGAAGTTCCACTTTCCACCTCGATAAATGTAGGCAAATGGAATTGTCCATAGAATGAAACAGAAGTAATGATTGCCTACTGGCGCGGTAAAGGCGTGATCTCTTAATTCGGAAAGGTGTGGGTTTCAATCACCACCAGGAAATCGAAAATTTCAGAATCCATCAAATTCTAGAAAGGCATGAGGATCTTTCAGTTCACTCGTCCTATACGAGTACCAGATTGGTTTACAAGGGACAAGGTAGTCGTGCGTAAATCTAACAACAATACTATACCATTTATTGTCGAGATTAGAAATGGTGGAATTTGGCGGCTGTTCCTACCATTCTAGACAGATCCTTAGTAGACGGTACCCGATGCAGACAATGCACCGAGAACGAATCACTTGGACATGTCTTAAGATTCTGTGATAGAGTAACATTTCTACGTAATTCACGTCATCATATGGTGAGGTCTAAGGTCGCTAATGCTTCGCGACAGGAAGGGTGGAAAGTTCACGAAGGAATTTCAAGCGTTTCCTCAGATGTGTCCACTAGAACATTTGATCATGTTCTAACACCTCTGGGCATGGCATAAAAGTTGACGCTCCTGTCCGATTCGAGGTTGGTCTTCAACATGCTCAGGAGGTGGATAAATAAAAGAAAGCTTTGTATGAACCTGTTGTTGTTTAAGTAATCATTCCATAGAGAGATTTGATGCAGCTTTCTATATCCTGTGTTAAACTGCTGAGTCCTACATCGCTCTAATCTGCTTGTCATATACATACCTTGGTCTACCCCTACCGTTCTTACCACCTACACTTCCCTTAAGAACCTACTGCACAAGTCCTGGATGTCTTAAAGTGTGCCCTTCCGTTCTATCTCTTCTTCTCGTGAAATTTAGCCAAATCGACCTCCTCTCTCCAAATCGATTCAGTATCTCTTCATTCGTAATTCTATCTATCCCCCTCACCTTCAGCATTCTTCTGTAACACCACATTTCAAAAGATTCTATCCTCCTCCTTCCTGAACTAGTTATCGTCCATGTTTCACTAACATACAATGCCACGCGCCAAATGAAAGTCTTCAAAAACATCTTTCTAATTGCTATATCAATGTTCGAAGTGAGCAAATTATTTTCTTGAGAAAGGCTTTCCTTGCTTGAGCTAGTCTGCATTTTATGTCTTTCTTACTTCTAACGCGGTTAGTTATTTCATTACCCGAGTTACAATATTCATCTATTTCCTTTAGGACTTCATTTCCTAATCTAATATTTCCTGCATCACTTTACTTCGTCCGACTGCACTCCATTACTTTTGTTTTGGTCTTAATTATTTTCACCTTGCATTCCTTACCCAAGGCTCTGTCCATTCCATTCAGCAATTTCTCTATGAACCTACTGTTAATTATTTCAACTACACGTATAAGCTCAAGTGCGTTGATGTAATAGGTCTACTGATAAGAACACCAGGTGTTATACCACGATATTGTTTAGCAAATTTCGAAAAAATACAACATTCCAACTTCCGTACGAGATGGGGTAGTCACCATAATACTAAATGCGAGTTGCCAAATTCTGAATCACCATATTAATCCACACCTCTACGTGCTGTTTGAAATTTTATATAATTTTATTTTTAAATTGTAATTAAATTGTAATGTTAATTATTATTGCCATGTGGGTATACTGAGTCCTTTGGGGATACCTGCATTGGGAGGGAGTTTTGTAAATAAATAAAATAACATGGCGGTTATTGAGGTGCTTTAAACTAAACTTACAACACAGTGATGAGTCCTTTACTTTCCATTAAATTTAATGAACTACTATTTACAGTTAATCAAAAGTTCACTCGTTTTCATGTTCCTATGCTGTAGGTAAAATATTGCATTAAAAAAATAAGTGCACAGTGGACAAAATTTAAGAGGAAGCAATACTTTTCAGGTTCGACTCCGTTAATGTAACTTCAAAGCTATTTAGTCCGTCGAGAATACTAATTAACACATCACATTAATGGGCAAGTTTTAATTGTAGGGAAAATGTGATACAGGAACACAAGTTAATGCATTTTGCCATCAGTACATATTTATTTATTCTCTACATTCAGAATTATTGATTGAAATCGTATGGAAATAAGAGTATGAAAAATTCAGCGGTTGTAGTAAAGCTGATGAAACTCATTATCGAGATAGAGCTGTTTTTTCGGACTTGCGCCAATCTGTAAATAAATTAGGTTGTTAAAACACCTGAGTTTAATGAATTAACGGAAGTTAAAATAATTTCCTGTAATTTTTGATTTGAGGTGCGATATCCTAAGTTCAGTTTAATATAGTGTTACAAGCGTGTTGATCAAGTGGGAGTGTAGATCGCATTTATTTGGATGATCGGTGATAAGTGAGGTTTTCGTCAGACTGATAGATTATAAGAATATAATCATCCAGCAGTTGTGGAAATATTTAATTATCACTTTGATTCTCCTACTTTATCACTTTAACAATTCTCATCATGTATTCCAACTTTACAATACAATTTGAGTCTTTATTAATAGACTACATTAAAATCAATACATGTTTCACTTTTTTCTATTGTTAAGCCAAGAGGTTAATTATGCTGTACTCCGCCAACAACCGCGCAGTCCTCCTCAAATGTTCCACCTGTAAACTGAATGTTCCACAGTTTTGAACAACTCAACCCATCAACAATTATCACAAAGTTGCACTCACATTTTAAAGGTTCATGGTGTGGGTTACTGTAGTCACTACCTAGTTCGTGAACCATGGGCAACGGCTGAGTGGCCTAGTAAGTGGTCCTGAAAGTCGGGGTACCAGTTCCTACGGGTTGGGAGTGGGCATCTCGGACATATTCTGAGTAATTGCTCTACTTTTGCTCAGGCGGCTAGGACTATACAATCCACCGGTGTTAGAGAGATCCTCGTTTGGACTATGTGTGAGTAGGGTACAGTCCTGTTTCACGCATTCACAGAGCTCAGAACATTTTAAGCAAGCCTCGTACCTATGGGAGTAACGGAGCCCCACTCCCATTTGACAGGCGAGGGACTCCTTGGAAACAACTTGGCGAACGAAATTCTATTCGATGGTGAGCTGTCAACATTTTTGGGTAACTAGACACACATTCAGGCATCAACAGCAGACTAATCTATTTCGACCGAAATTGCTATGAGTACGAAGAGATAACTCAACTGCTCTCAGTCTTGTTTAAATTAGCGTCTGTGCGTATCCCAGTGCACAAATCATTATCTTTTCTGTAACACTAAAGGCGTACATGAGTTATTGCCAGCCACTACGCTGACTATCAGCTAAGAAGCCGGGCACTCGACTAAATATGAAGTGACATAATTTGATAATTTTTAATATAAGGGGGTTTCGTTGGATAATAACTGTAAGGTAGGGGGGGCATATTTCGTCCCCTTACCACATTTGAACTTGTCGAAATTCACGAATATCGTGGACAAGACTAGAAATTGGTATACATGTTTCTGTATATATTCTCCACATACGAGCAAGTTACAACGAATCTGTTATAATGTAAGGTAGGCAAGATTTCACATAAACATAAACACTACAAAAACTAAACTACCAACAATATGTTCGTAATTTCGTCCCCCACGAAATTTATGAAAAGTACAATTAATTACAGTAAAATACCCAGTGAGTCAGCCGCGCTTGATGTTTTATGGTGTAGGCATCCCACCGAACGTCATTGGTGTCCTTATGGTCTGTTCTGCTTTGCCGTATACCAAGCAACAATCGCGTTTAATCACTCATTGCACCGCTACCTTTGCAAAAACATGTACCGTATGCGACAGGCATTTACACAATGCATCACACTGTCATACGGTTATGTAAAAAGGTACGTGCCAATTATGAGCTTCCAGTACGGTATGAAATGAACGCTAAATGCGATGGCATACTGATAGAAAACGTGTGTGCATTTGCGAAGCGGAAGTAGTAGTCCATCTAGTCGACTTTCTGGAAACCTACTCGCTGGAGTCGCCGTGGTGTCATAGGTTAAGTGCGGTGCTGTTAATACAGCTGCGTTTGGTAGGTGGGTTCCAATGCCACTTGAGCTTGTAAATTTTATTCGCATTTTGTACTTCGAGAATCATCGACACCGCCAATGTATCCTAATGCCCTCACGTCGTGGGTTATTTATTATATATATTTTATTTATTTATTTATTTATTTATTTATTTATTTGTTTGTTTGTTTGTTTGTTTGTTTGTTTGTTTGTTTGTTTGTTTGTTTGTTTGTTTGTTTGTTTGTTTGTTTGTTTGTTTTGTTTTGTTTGTTTTGGCACTGTTCTAGGCCATTAGGGCTGCTTATGTGGATGTTTTATAAGCAGGGCTGGACGAGGATAGAATGCTTTGTGGGGTTGAATCCGCTTGATTGAGAAACAGCCTGTTAGCGCAGTAAGTTCTCTAGGAGATTGCCTTCTGCAGTAATGCATGTTTCAGCACGCCGTTATACTGCCATTCGGGCTCTTTGTAGCACTGTAGGTGTTACGGATTCACGGACTTCCGTAGTAAGGTTTGGAGGCTTTCATGATTTTCTGGCTGCTTAGCGTACACTATATCATTCAAGTAGCCCCATAGGAAGAAGTCCAATGGCGTCAAATTGGGCGATGTAGCAGGCCAGTTGACAGGTCCTCTCTTTCCTATACATGGACCGGGATGTGTAACATTCAGGTAGTTGCGAACATCTGCTGACATGTAAGGGGGAGCTCCGTCGTGTTGATACCACATGGTTACATGCTCACCCAGGGTCACATTTTCTATCAGCAATGGTAGTTGGTCTTGAAGAAAATGTAGATAACGGACTCCTGTCAAATGATCCTCAGGGAAATATGGTCCAATTAGGTGATCACCCAGTATACCACACCATACATTTACTCCCCATCGTGCCTGAAATGCTGCCTGCTTTACCCAGTGGGAATTTTCAACACTCAAGTAGTGCATATTGGCCTGTTGTGCTACTGCCCGGGTACTCGTGTGATGATTCTCCCGGAAAGTGTCCAAAACCATCTTAGCAATTTTACCGGACGTAACTGGTGTCTCGCTAACAGGACCTGTTTGGGAAAGTGACGAAGTTGTACGCAAACGTCACTCCATCCTTCTAAACGTATTTGAGTTTGGTTGTTGTCTGTGTGGAAATCTGTCTTTGTACAGGCGCTATGCTTCCTGTGCGTTCCGTCTTGCTTCACAGTAGATGAGGAGAATGCCAACATACTCATCTGTTAATACATAGCAAAGAAATGGCATACATGCTATTAGTCGAATGTGGCACGAATGGCCTCTTATTTGATCCTCACAGTTTAAAACGTTTATAAAAATATCTATCGCTTGTGCGATTTGAACCCACCTACCAACGCAACATGCCTCAGTATGTCTGTGGTTAGACCACTACACCACGGTGACTGTTGCCTCCAGATTATCAGAAAGCTTAAGTGGTGTAAAACTACGTCCCACTTCACAAAAACACACACGTTTTCTATCAGTATGCCATCGCTTTCAGCGATAAAATCATAACCAATTGAAAGCTTATAATTATTGGCATGTAGATTTTACATAACCTTATGACAGTTTGATGTAATGTAAATAGCTGTCGCATACAGGTTTTTGCAAAAGTTGTGCAGTGAAGAAGCAGTAAGCGATTTAAAGGTGACTGTAGTTTGGTATACGGCAAAGGAAAATCGACCATCACTCCATTGACGTTCGCTGGGATGTCTAAAAGCAGAAAAGTCAGGCGCAGCGGATTCAACCGGTACACTTTTCCCTTTCTAATCTTACCAAACACGTTCCCTTTAATGAATTACTTGAAAGCCATTTATAAAAAGTATTTTCTCGGTATTCTTTTTAACGTAGTATTTCAACGTTGCTCGTGGTATGTTAAACGCTTTATTAGCACGTTTGTAACTCATTATTTTGTTCCTCACTGATTTAATAGCCTTTTTCATAGACTCCTTATCCTACTGCTTGCGTCTTCTCATCTTAAACTAATAATAAACTTCATAAATAACAAATAAAATGAAACCGAGCTTGATAGCTGCAGTCGCTTAAGTGCGGCCAGTATCCAGTATTCGGGAGGTAGTGGCTTCGAACCCCACTGTCGGCAGCCCTGTACCTTAAGGCTACGGCCGCTTCCTCCCCACCCCTATGTCTTTTCTGTCCCATCGTCACCTTAAGACCTATCTGGTCGGTGCGACGTAAAGCAACTTTTAAAAAAATAACATGAAGGGGACGAAATTACGAACATTCCCTGATTTGTTACAATGGCCGCTACAGTAAGTAACGCCATCCACCTCATTGTAGTGATTACACGCGAGGAACTACACCACACGACTGAAATGCAGTCCAGTATTTCATAGACATATCAGAGCTCACTCTAGGAATAACAGGCACTTGATGCTGCACTAACTGAGCGCAGCATGTAAAAATGAATCCTCCTTGTACACGGAAACTGAACGTGTTGCACACAACCAACTCTCACAACAAGACGACGGGATGAGGCTACGCGTGTGCGCACGGCTAAAAATTAGGTACCAACCGTGCAAACTGGAAATCCCTAGGGGGATGGAATTTGTTCCCAGTACCTTATTATTGCTCCATACTTTGTTTCTGAGAGATATCCACGCTTGAGAAACAATATAATACAGGAAAAGATTTAGTTGTTTTTATCTCAAATTAAGGACAATAATTTCAAATGATTCCTGCTCAAAACGTGCATTTGCTGAGATTGTCTTTAGTATTCACAACGCCCCATATGCATTGATGTCTTTTTTTTTTTTTTTTGCTAGTTGTTTTACGTCGCACCGACACAGATAGGTCTTACGGCGACGATGGGACAGGAAAGGGCTAGGAGTGGGAAGGAAGCGGCCGTGGCCTTAATTAAGGTACAGCCCCAGCATTTGCCTGGTGTGAAAATGGGAAACCACGGAAAACCATTTTCAGGGCTGCCGACAGTGGGGTTCGAACCTACTATCTCCCGAATACTGGATACTGGCCGCACTTAAGCGACTGCAGATATCGAGCTCGGTGCATTGATGTCATCGCAAAGCGTGTACAGATAAAGAACCTAGTGCATCAATCTGAGTGAGCGTCGCATCGTATCGTACGCATCACATTAAATACACTTTACAGTACATGTGGTGATTGAATTTTTGAAGTGCTTCTGAAGCGGTTTAGTCATGTAGCGGCTCATCTTTTTTCCACCCAGGCCAATATCTGAGAAATGCTTGGCAAGCTATACGTCATGTTACTAAGAAGAAGAGTAAATGTCGCTAGGAAGTGAGACAGGGTAGTGGAAGGGAAGGTATTGAGTGTTTGCCTTGGTGGCGGTCGAAAGAGACCATATCCTTGCCATCTTATCTGGCCGAGCTGCGCTGGTTGAAGGAAAATACATCACGCCGCAGAAATAAAATAACACGTTTGCTAGGAAGTCCAATTCGTGGCTTGGAAACGTGACGTATCTTGATCTACACTCCATAACCAAGTTTAAAGCAGGGAAGAGCATTGCTTGGAAATGTTACGTAAGTTGCTCAAAAACAGAATTTCTATGACCATCCACAAGTGTATTGCTCCCACTTCGCTTTAATTTCCTACCTAAGCAGAGAAGATAGATTAAGCCCATTAGATCAACCCTAAAGTCGGTCTTACCGTACCAACATTATCTCTAAGACAGTGGGTAAGGCTGACGAACGAGAAGTCGAAAATTAGGTGAGATCAGAATTTTACATTGAAGAGAATACCGATACGAAAACACTGATAAGGGAAGCTCAAAAAGAAATTTACCTCACGCTAGTACCAACCTTTTTTAAGGATATGGTACCATAGTGAAAAGAAGAAGAAAGACAAACGGAGTGGTCGGAAATATCATGAACCCGGTACATAAGCGTTAGAGGGTTGGTCATGCTGATAAATAATTTTAAATAAATCGATATCTCGCATTGTCGTTTTATCAGCTGCTCAAGTTAGCCAATCGGACCGCTTCGCGGGTGAATTCAAATGGGCTTCGCGTGGCACTGTTGCTAAATCGGCATATAACTTCGGAATGGCTTGAAAGTCATGCTGGGAAATCGGCAACAAACTCGAACACATCGTTGGTGTCAGCCAGTGTCACCAAAGCGTATTTGCTATGGCGCGATCCCTTCCGCTCGGAGGTCTGTGTTCAAACCCCTCAGCTGGCGAAGTTTTATTTTTTGACTGGTGCTCTCAGGCCAGTCTTACGCCACGTGCAGATATAGCAACACTGCCGAGCAAAGCCCATTTGAATTCGCCCACGAAGCGATCTGATTGGCTGATGAAATGACAACGGTGTGTCATATGGAATTATTTCTTTCAAATTATTTTTCAGTATGACGAACCCTCTAGCGTTGATATACCTGGTTTACGTTGTTTCCGACCACACTATATGCATATAAAAATAAACAGGATCAGGATACGACAATTAAAGCAAGGATAGGCACACAATGTTCATTCAGGCCAACATGGGGTAAGTAACCTAAAATCTAGAGCTTGACTTCCAGGCAGTAAGGTACAGTACGTTAGAATGCAAACTCTCGAAATGTATCGAGAGTAACATACATTACCTACCCCCAATGTTTATGTAAGTCTTAAGGCAGAACCATTTTGCAGGCTAGTGGATACTCTTGTTAAATGCTTATCCCAGTGGCTGCTAAGATAAGATGTAAGTCATAAAACTGTTGCGATCCGATACCGTAAAGGCCGATTTTCAAATACCGTTTGTTCAAGTCTAAAGGTCTAACGCATAAGATGAATCGCGTATGCATGTTGGCTGATCTATGATATACCTAACTACAAGTAAATACATGTTTCTCTCTGACAAGATATAATATTCCTATTTTTTATTTATTTGAGAGATTGGCACGCGCTGGCCATGTCATGTGCCCCACGAACTTTGCGCGGCAAGTTTCTCTGACGCGATGTATTGCTTTTATCGGATTTTTGCGTGTTATACTGGGAATTTTTGTAGCGCGAAATGCAAGTCACCATGACGACCAACCTAACCTCAATTTTTAAATTCAAAAACTAAAATCATTGGACATTTTTAAACATAGAGATTTAAAACTTTTAACGCTAAAGGACAACACAGTTTAATAATTTGAACAATGACATTATCATGTATGTGAAGTAATTATTACTATACTAAATACTAATTAAAATCTGCAAAATTAATTACAGAAAGTGGAAATTAATAATGAATTATATTTTAACGTAAAGACATAGGAGCCAACAAAATAAATCACAGGACATATACATGGATATATCATGAGTCATCAAAAAATCATCTATATAGCTTCAAAACTTAGGCGAGTACAAAATTTTCAGTAAAACCTTACATTTTACCTTAATTTAGGTAGGCAGTTTTAGCAGTACTACAGCATTTTAGGTTGGCAGGAAAAGGGTTAAAGTAAGATTATATTTTAACATGTTTCTGCCTATACATTCGAGCAGTACAGCGCAATTTTAGAAGAGGTCTACTGGCCAATAGCTTCGAAGTTAGCTCTCTCACGACGTCACAAATCAAAGTTACGTTGCGAAATCCACTTCTTCCGTTTCTTACTCTGGTCAGTGGACGGCTTGGAACTCTTGAATTGTCATTACACTTCCTCTCATTTGGCACCATTTGGGGCGATGTAGATGTTCGGCATTTGTGATGCTGCTGTGAAGACGTTCACCAACTTCAATGTTTTGGAGGAGTGGAAAGGCCGCTGGAACAACTCTCCCGACGTGCTCCTGCATAACATCTTCAGAGGGGAAAATATTGCAAATGGATCCCACCTGCCACGTGCAACTTGGTCCAGACTGAACAGGATCAGGACAGGTCATGGGAGGAGCAGGGATTCTCTCTACAAGTGGAACTTTGTACCATCTCCAGAATGTGACTATGGAGCCCCTCGCTAGACTATTCCCCACATTGTAAGCGAGTGTCAACTACGGGCATATCCAGATAGTTTGGAAGACTTCCTATCTCCAACAGCGGAAGCACTACAGTGGATTGAAGAGTTGGACATTCAGATATGAGATAACACTAACGCCTGAAGTGAATCAATGTTTTTGTTCTTGTGTATATATTGTATATCTATATATATAAAATAGCTTGTCCTGACTGACTGACTGATTCATCATTGCCGAGCCAAAACTACTGGACATAAAGAAATGAAATTTTGGGGATATATTCACATTATGATGTAGGTGCTCGCTAAGACAGGATTTTTGGATATTCCTTCCGTAAGGGGGTTAAAAGGGGGGGTGAAATTTTAAAATGAGTGTATCTATATCTCAAAACTTTAAACGTTTATAGATGTGAAAATTGGTATTTAGAATCTTCTTTAAAAATAAGGAAACACGTATTTTTTTGTTTTCAGAAAATCCTAATAGGAGGGGTGAAAAAGGGTGAAAATGGGGGAAAAAGGGTTGAATGCCTTTAATCAGGATACCGGTACTTATATATCAGAAACCGAAGATATTACAGACCTCAAAATTGGTACTTTTGATATCTTTTCAAAATAAAGGAAACACGTTTTTTGTTTTTTTTTTTTGTAAAATCCAATTAATGGGAGGGTGAAAAGGGGGTGAATGTTTAAAATGAGTGAATCTATATCTCGAAACTTTTAAAGTTTGCTGATGTAAAAATTGGTATTTAGAATCTTCATTAAAAATAAAGGAACACGTATTTTTTGTTTTCGGAAAATCGCAATAGGAGGAGTGAAAAGGGGTGAAAATGGGTTGAATGCCTTTAATGAGGCTACTTATATCTCAGAAACTGAAGATATTACAGACCTGAAAATTGGTGTTTGGGATCTCCTTTAAAAATAAAGAAACACGTATTTTGTTGTTTGTGGAAAATCCAATTAATGGGAGGGGGGTGAAAAGGGGGTGATTTTTTAAAATGAGTGTATCCATATCTCAAAACTTTTAAAGTTTATAGATGTAAAAATTGGTATTTAGAATCTCCTTTAAAAATAAAGAAACACGTATTGTTTTGTTTTCGGAAAATCCCAATAGGAAGGGTGTCAAAGGGTGAAAAATGGGTTGAATGCCTTTAATGAGGCTACTTATATTTCAGAACCTGAAGATATTACAGACCTGAAAATTGGTATTTTGGATCTACTTTAAAAGTAAAGAACCACGTATTTTTTTCGTTTTTGGAAAATCCAAATATTGGGGGGTGAAAAGGGGGGGGTGAATTTTTTAAAATGAGTGCGTCTACATCTTAAAACTTTAAAATTTACAGATGTAAAAATTGGTAGTTAGAATCTCCTCTAAAAATAAAGGAACACGTTTTTTTTTTTATTTTCTGTAAATCCTAATAGGAGGGGTGTAAAAGGGGTGAAAAATGGGTTGAATGCCTTTAATGGGAATACATATATCTCAGAAACGAAAGATATTACAGAACTGAAAATTTGTATATGGGATCTCCTTTAAAAATAAAGAAACACGTAATTCTTAGTTTTTGGGAAATCCAATTAATGGCGGTTAAACAGGAGTGACAAATTGGGGTGAATTTTTTGCAAGACTATATCTACGGAATATCTTGGAAACGTAAAATGTTACAGACGTAAAAAGTGGGTGTTTGGAATCTCCTGTAATTGTAAATAAACATAGGCCATTTGTTTTCGGAAACTCCACTTAAGGGGAACTCAAAAGGGGTGAAATTTTAAAATGAGAATTTTTACAGTATATCTAAAAAAATTAACATATTACAGAAGTGAAGGTATTTTTTATCTCTATTAAACATAAAGAAACGTGTGTTTTTTGTTTTCGGAAATACCACTTGGGTGGAGGGGGGTGGTAAAAGTGACTGAAAATGGTGTTGAATTCTTTTAATTAGGCTACTGATATCACAAAAATGAAGATGTTACAGACGTGAAATTTGATATTTGCAATCTGCTTTAAAAGTAAAGAAACACGTATTCTCGGAAAATCCAATGAAGGGGGGGGGGGGGAAGAATTGAAAAATTAATTGGCTTAATTGTATGAGAATACATACATCTAATAAAAACTAAAGTTGTTACAGACGTGAAAATTCGTATTTGGATCTCCTTTAAGAACAAAGAAAAGCGCGTTTTGGTGGGGAAACCATCTTGGAGGGCGGGAGTGTAAAGGAGTTAAATTCCTTTCATGAGGACACATAAATCAAAAACTGAAGAAGTTAGAGTCGTGATCATTGGTATTTAAGAAGATCCTTTACTATTAAAGAAACAACTATTTTTTTTGCGGGAAAATTCACTTGGGGGGGGGGGGAGTATTGTGATATGAAGTGCAGAAAGTAAATTATTTTTATTGGGATACTTATATCTCAAAACTGAAGGTAATAGACGTGAACATTGGTGTTTGGAATCTCCCTTAAACATAAAGAAACAAGCATTCTTTTAATTTTTTTTTGGGGGGGGGGGGTGGCGGTAAATAAACTTAACGGCGGTGGGGTGTAGACGGAGGTGAGACCAATTGATTTTAGCTGTTATTAATGTACTTATAAGGATCCTCCGTTGCTCAGGCGGCAGCGCGCCGGCCTCTCACAGCTGGGTTCCGTGGTTCAAATCCCGGTCACTCCATGTGACATTCGTGCTGGACAAAACGGTGGCGGGACAGGTTTTTCTCCGGATACTCCGGTTTTCCCGGTCATCAGCCATTCCAGCAACACATAATAATAATAATAATAATAATAATAATAATATTCCGGACCGTCGTCAAATGTGCGGACCGCGCTGGAAACGGCTCCTGGACAGGTAATGACTAAGAATGCAGTCCGGCCGCGGGTTCAGTGCCGCCAAGGCACCCAATATGACACCACACCGGTTCTCCTGAAGGATTTTATCCATATTAAAAATGATTATAGGAAAAGATGGCAAAGATTTACGGATCCATCTGACCGGGAGGAATACCTGAGCCTAGCCCGGGAAGTACGAAATCGATTGCTGGAAAGGAAGATTGAAAAATGGGAGGAAATGTGCCGTAAAATAATAGAAAACCAGTCAGATCGGGAATTTTGGTGGATTCTCGCAGAAAACGAGTCAGATCGCGAATTTCGTCGGATTATATATCTAAAACAATAAGCATTCAATTATAAATTTCAGTATAATACCGTAGCGAAGCACGGGTATCTTGATAGTTATGTATATAATTTCCTTGCCATACGCTAATAATAATAATAATAATAATAATAATAATAATCGTCATCAGTTTGTTCTCTTCCGTTCCAGGACAAAATTCCGCAGAGATTCAAAGAAGAATAAAAAAAATCGATATTGTAGGGTATCAAACTGAAATGTAACTTTTGTATTTCGAATGCCGGTAAGTAAAAACTCTGTAATTCGAAGTCAAGTCTACGAAACATTGAAAAATTGAATTTTTTCGACCCAGATCTCCATAAAACTAATCCATACCAGTTCGTACGTACGAAAAGTGTTTGTACTTTTCAAATATTTGTCAGCGTGATTTGAGTCCTGTCCATGGGACAATGCATTCTCCGTAGCAAGAAAAGCAACGAACTTTCTCTTCATTTACCTAATCAACTAACTTAATTATCTGCGTATCTTTGTTGTGATCGGAGATTTAATTGTTTGATATGTATTTCAAATATGCCTTTGCTGGCGAGATGTAGTGTTTACAGTGCACTGCGTCTTCTGGTATGGGCTGTATCAAATTAATTTACCTGTCTCAGTCTCATCCTTGGCTTTGACAATATGAAACTGACTGAGGTATGAGTGATGCTAGTAATAACAGCGGCTGGCTCAGTGAGGAAAGCAACGGGAAACTACCCCACTCCTCATTTCCCTAGTACGCCTCTTCAGTGACGCCTAGGCTATTTATGACAGCTGTTGGCGGAGCTGCAGACGATCAAACCAGCCTTCGGGCTGAAAACTCAACATACAACATACATGTATTTCAATAAATCAAAACTGGTATCCCATAGTGATTATCTTAAAATATCTACATTCGAGATTACGGAAGAGTGCCGATGCATCTAGTTTCAAATAGTGGTTTCTCTTTTTTAACGTTGGTAGAACTTCCTTCATATCTGTTCGCCATTCTGACCTCTTGATGAGCCATTATCATATTAGTTTCAAGTGATTTCCGGCACATACACACTGACCTATGAACAAAAGTCTGCTCTAGGCTACAAGTGAAACGGAATGGGGTCAACCCGGAATGTTAAAACGCACTGCTGAGTAAACTGTCTACGCCGGACATGTGGAACAGTATTCCGAAACTGTGATAAGTGGCATAACCAACTTACCTCGCTGACACACACAAACACGTAAGCGGCGAAGTGACGGGTCCCATAGTTATATTGGTTGCCAACATTTTCAACTTATTAGGTTAAGTCATTTTGTTATGTACTGTGAAGAGTTTCACACCTTTCCAAACTCAAAAGTGTACGTAAAACGACTGTTTACACTTCAGTAGCTATTTCCCGTACTCTTCTTATTTAAGAAGTATCTCAAATTGGTTGAACTGTGATTCATTTAACAACAGCTTCTCTTATTAGTTCAAATTTCCTCTCGAGAATTGTTTTTCTGATCTTCATGCATTGGTTTACGATCGTGTTGGTCACGAACACATGGATTATTCATGATTAGGGTTGCGACATGTCTAAGTAAATAAATAAATAAATAAATAAATAAATAAATAAATAAATAAATAAATAAATAAATAAATAAATTAATTAATTAATTAATTAATTAATCAGAACATCAAACTCTCTCCAGTCACTAACAGAAAATATAGTACGTCCTGGAGGAGGTGTGAAATGGACTCCGGAGCATAAAGACATTCACAGTGCAAGAATGCAGGAGTGCCGGTCGAAGAAGAAAGCTGCTAGAGATATGAACCACGTGCTCCATAGCGAGCCCAAACGGAACTAAAATAATTTCACCGTAGAATGGGATAAAATATTATCACAGCAGTCACTACGTTTTACTTACTTATTTCAAAATTCCTGTAAACATTTTACAAGGAGAGGCCAGACCCTGCGCCCAACCGATTTCAACCAGCTTCAAAGTACATGTGACGGGACATTTAACAGTATTTAGGTCAATATGCTATCGTTTTAGAAAAAAAATCATGACGCAGGATCCGTTTCGGATAAAGTGCAGGTGATAGAACACTAAAAGGCGAACAAATTTTACTTAAACATGTCAGGTTCACACCCAGATAATTTTCAAAAATTTGATGAATCCCAGATTCCAGTGCAACCCACATATACCTGGAGAGTTACATCACAGTCGAATGGAGTGGTGGCCTGGTGATCACAGTACTTGTCTGCGGAACTCGAAGATACGAGTTCGAGTCTCGTCGCAGCTATATTTATTGCACAAAATAAATTAATATTTGAGGGAACGTGAAGATAACGGTCAGAAGAAATATATTACGCAAATTGTAGTACGCTTGATTTTCTACCTGAAATGAATATAGGCGTAAACGTTCGAACAGTTGCTGCTGGATCTCTCTCTCTCTCTCTCTCTCATATATAATATCAATTTGAGGTAGAAAATAAAATTCATTGCAGGTTGCCTAATATTTCTTTTTCGCACGTTTATCTTCACATTCCCTTAAATAATTTAATTTGTGCAAACGAGTATAGCTCACGTCGCTGAGGTTCGTAGACAAGTACGGTGACCACTCGGCCACCGCTCCGCTTGACTGCGGTGTAACTCTCCAAGTAGGCCTACATATATGTTGCATTGGAATCGGCGTTTCATCATTTTTTCAAAAATTATTAGGTTGCGGACCTGAACAGTTTAAGTACAACGTGTTCGTCTTTTAGTATTCTATCACCTCCATTTGGTTCGAGGCGGATCCTGCGTCATGATAATTGTCCTCAATTTTCTTCGAAAGGGAAAGCGTATTAACCTAAATCCTTATACACGAGTTACTGTTGAGTGTCCCCTAACAGATACATTGAAGGTGGTTGAAGTCCGTTGGACGCAGGGTCTGGCCTCTCTTTGTTAGTCGTAAGGTAAAACATCCCTTTCTATGGCTGTAGATTAAATAAAAAAGCAAAGCAAAGTCACCTCCGTACAGGCCATGAAGGCCTTTGGAGGAGTGGAAGGTAAAGGCTTCCACCATTGTCAACGTCGGCACGTGATGGGGGAGAGTGGTTAGTTCTACGCCCGACCGCCTTTGCCCCCAGGAATTAACCTGGTACTCATTTTTGGTGTAGGCTGAGTGAACCTCAGGGCCATACGCACCTCCGGAAGTGGTAATCTCGTTTCTTAAATTTTACGACTTCCTGACGGGGATTCGAACCCGCGACCTTCCGGGCGAACCGAGCACGCCTTTACCGCCTCGGCCAGGCAGCCCCTATAGATTAAATAACTAATTATTATTATATTCAGTTTATTGAGAGGCTCCATGGTTCAAACGGCAGGGCACCGGCCTCTCACCGTTGAGTTCCGTGGTTCATATTGCACCCGTCCACCTCCCGAGTCCCAGACTAGCATTTATCTCAGGGGTGTCGGTTCATTATTTAAATCATCAAATATAAATATAACGGCATAATAGAACACGGGGATGAACGGAGCAACTTAAAATTAAAAGGGGGAAGGCTCGATTGTAACTTGAATTTAAGGACTCCATGATAGGACTAGGAAGTGACTGTTACTTTAAAAAGGGCATCATCTAACTACAATAAAAAGATTATGAGAGTGGTTTCCTTTGAAATAATTTGCCAGAAGGAGCGGTTTATTACGCCATTTGACGTATAAAACTTTGATACACGTGGCAACAATATTTGAATTTACACACATGTTACATATATAAATCACTTGCCATACCGCAAGTGGTATCAATATCTTGCTGTGTTGCTTCTGAAATAAAATGACATTTTGGAGGTATAATTTACGGATCGATTCCATTTGAATCGAACCGTTACTCAAGGATATAGCTTCCTTCTATCGGGAGCCCGAGCATAACCCATGTTACGGTCGGCTTCCCGATTTAACTAAGATGATGTACTCCGGCTATATACATTTTTCCGAGACCGGTACTCGGACTGGGTAATGTTTCTCGTGAAATGCGAAAACTGGATTCTACGGACAGTCCCAATCTTACGATATCCAGCTGATGCCATACCAATGAATTAGCATTTACATATTATTTACATGTGATCTGAATTGTTTCCAGTTAGCCTCAGTAGACTACTGCCACAGATGAGATAACGAGGAGCGGAGGGAAATACCGTGCCAGTGACCCCCCTCGCATCGCGAGCGAAGTAAACAAACACGCAAGTATGACTGTAACATCGTCCCGTACGGAAACCGTACATTAAAACGATACCAAAAGACTCTAATATTATCATTCTCATTGTTCAACATACGAATAGAGGGACGTTGTCACCAAATAATTTAATCCACGAAATCATCATCCTCGAAATTATTATTATTATTATTATTATTATTATTATTATGCAACGGTTCCTGGCACTGTCACGTTTGATTAATATCATCATTATTATGCGGGATGCAAACACAAATGGTTATTACTGTTATTATTATTATATCCCTCTCGTGATTATTATTATTATTAATTAATAGGTGACTCAAGATATTATTATTGTTATTCACGTCACTTAAGAGGTTATTATTATTAATGGACCGGTCACTTCCGCCAAATTATATATTAAGATATCGGTCGCAATTACAAATTAATTCACTGATCAACCAACGACATCATTACAGTTATTATTATGACAATTATTATTAATCTGACCGCGATGATTTAACATCGTCCTTACATTGTTATTATTATTATCGGTTGCATATTCTCAATTAGATTCCCGTTTAACATCGTTATCAACGCTCAATTAATTAAGGCGGGCCAATCCTTTATCTGCAATATTTATTATTATTATTATCACGACATCATGATTGTCCTCACTCGTTATTACAATGAATACAATATACGACCATTTCTGTGGAATCTGAACTCTCATTATCCTTAGATCCGTTGTATCTCAACGAATAGCTGTGCAGTCTATTTATTTCGTACATGCTGTCACGGGTTCGAATTCTACCCGCTGCGTAACTCAGTATTTCTCTGTGACACTGCCCGTACATTTTACACTCATATCAATATCCTAAGTGTCTCTCGTACGGAATTTATTTTCCTCTCTATCTCAATATTCCTCGATTCATTTATTTATTCCTCACAGAATTATCAACTGACTTATTTATTCATTTCGGACATCGTACGACCTTTTATTATCTGACTGCAAATTCTTTCACATTTTCTATCTCATTTGGATCTATGCCTTAGTTCATTCTCCACAAATAATCGTAACATCTTGAAATTATATTTACCAAAATTTGACAATCATGGTCTCGTAATATTAGCACTACATGTTCCGGCTAATGAATCGCAACTTCAAAACGCGACATTTATACGTAAAAAAAAATATTGGACCGTAATTTAAACCACACGTTCATTAACATGTACGGATTATTAACACCGATCTACATTTCAATATTATTATTCGATCAAATTAAATTACCACGCACTTTAATTCCAAATTAAAACGACCTCCCGTCATTAAATGATTCCCAATAAACTCAACACTTGATCACATAAATTATTATTATCTCCAAATCGTATTAAAAAAAATATCTTCACAAAAAAAAGTAGTTATATTATTTATTTATTATTATTATTAATATTTAAAAAATAATAAATTCGCCTGTAATACGGTAGTCCACTCTTATTATGTTTAACGCATAACCCCTTTTACAAATTCAATTTATTCTGGCACTAAACACTCCAGATATGATTTACTTGGAAATATTATATTAATCGCATCTCACAAATTTAACAACTTCACTTTGAAAATATGACCATATTAATTTCAACAAAACACTCTTGGTATGGCGAAGCTGGATTTTCCTTCCATGTCATTAAATGGCTCGTTAAAATGACAAAACATAAAAGCACATATCGGGTCTTATTTAACTAGCATAATCAAAATCAAATGTAAAGAAAATTATCGACTACAAAGAAAATATGAATGCATGCATGACTTAACGTACTACACTATATATACAAATTTACATCTCCAACAAACTGAATACATAAAAGACCCGATTATTTACATTATTATGATTTACTACTGTCCGTGCTACAAATTTAGGATGGGGTCGTTAAGCGACCCATCTTGTTACGGAAGGTAACCAAGTATAATCAAATTATTCCCATTTTTCCCATCACGATAACATTTCCCAAATATATTTTACAGTTTAGTACTCATCTTAGTTATCGGTATTCCATTGCAGCTTTGCAGACGAGAGGCTTCATCCAGCCCCTCTCTGCGTTTTACTCCTCCATCCTTGATGGCGTAGTTTCACAAAAGATTTCCTGGCACATTATCATTTTACACTCATATCTTGACTGCCACAAACCTTCACCATTTACAACGTTAACACAACAAATTTCTATCCTAGACCCAAGAATTTAATATATTTACACTATTTAATCTTCGTCCACCTACCGCACAATGGACCTGGACACGTACGACGAGGTGTCAACTATTTCGCCCGTCGCGATACGCCCGATTTATACGGCATTCTTGACGTGTTCATTACATCGGTTCGGTATAGCTAAGTACAGGCTACTACTTCCTTAAAGTACTGTTCGTCACACAGTCTATTATGTACGTACTTATGGTGATATATTTTATACTACTCTCTTGCAGGATAATTACTTTACATCACTGATATTCACAAATAACAAACACTATCCTACGTTGACTATTTCCAGATTTAACATGTTGCTTGAGCGCGATCACACTTTACAAACACTGGCGGATGCTCGCGCCATTAAATGACTATACGTCCGTAGAATTCTAAGTTACCGGCGACCAACAGTTCAACTCCCGATATTCAATTCACGTGTGCTGGCGACCGTCAATTCAGCTCCAACGATTCAAGACAAGTGGCTGGCGACCGTCAATTCAGCTCCAACGATTCAAGACAAGTGGCTGGCGACCGTCAATTCAGCTCCAACGATTCAAGACAAGTGGCTGGCGACCGTCAATTCAGCTCCGTATATATGGATGAAGCCTTTTTCCCGCGGATTTGTTGACGTCATGCCCCTTAGGGAGGGGGTGGATTTTTAATATCGGTACTTGCACTCCGAATCGGAAGTTAAAATTTACATCAAATTAATCCACTCCGCTAGCATATCTGCTGGATAAAATATGAACTCCTGGTGATCACAGATTTAGGAGATATGGGTGGATTTCGCTCCTCACATTTCGCGCCTTCGTAAGCGTCCCTGACAACGTGGTCTTCTTTCAGCCAATGAGATTCAAGCTGTCCGGTTTCCAAGAAATCCAGCCTTCAATTTAATTAATTTGCCAATAAGTATTGATTATTTTTCCATGCGTGACATCTAATAAATTCATTACATCCATCCGCGTACTCATATTAATTTATTACTGAATACTTTTGTAATTACGAAAATATCTCATCCATCATTCCTTAAGATGGTATCACTGAGTCTCCCATCAAATTTTTACTATTGGCCGGCAAGCGGTCACGTGATTTAAATCTCCACCTGCTCGAACTTAGGCTAGCGAACGTACACTCAGCCGCTGTAATTTTCCATGAGGTCATGGAATTTCCGTCCTACCAAAAATATCCCAAGGTCTTACTCATGTGGTGAGTTTTCTTTGTATGATTCTCCCCCTTCCTCTTTCTGACCAAGACTTATTTGTGGACTCTGTATTTCCTTGTACGCCAACTAATGATATTCCCTGCTGTGAAGTAGCTAAAAGTTGTCGTGTTGAGCTAATCCGTCAGGCTCCAGTCTGTCGTCCTTCCTTCGCTCCGATTTCGACATTACCTAAACGAAATATTTTCAAATACACTCCTCTGTATTTCAATAAATGTCTCATATTATTTTACCGATCAAATCATGATTGATTATGGGCCTAAGTCACTCGGGTTCAATATCCCGGTCACTCCATGTGAGATTTGTGCTGGAGAAAGCGGGGGAGGGACAGGTTTTTCTTCGGGTGCTCCGATTTTCCCGCTCCTTTTTCATTCCAGCAAAACACTCCAATATCATTTCATTTCACCTGTCAGTCATTAATCATTGCCTCAGAGAAGTGCGACAAGGCTTCGGCAGCCGGCTCAATTACTATCCTCGCCGCAAGTTGGGAACTTCATTCATTCCATTCCTCACCTGGTCAAATGACTGGAAACAGGCTGTTGATTATCATTTCTCATTAAATTTAAAACCATGTCTTTGCCAACAAACTGCTTCAAATAATTAGTTAACACTAGAACATAACTAATTTTAATGAAAGTGAATTTTCCTCTAGTCCCCCTCTGTGGTGTAGTGGTTAGTGTGTTTAGCTGCCACCTCTGGAGGCCCGGGTTCGATTCTCGTCTCTGCCACGAAATTTGAATAGTGGTACGAGGGCTGGAACGGGGTCCACTCAGCCTTGGGAGGTCAACTGAGTAGAGGTGGGTTCGATTTCCACCTCGGTCATCCTCGAAGTGGTTTTCCGTGGTTTTCCACTTCTCCTCCAGGAAAATGCCGGGATGGTATCTAACGGTCGCTTTCTTCCCTCCTCCTCTTCCTTGTCTATCCCTTTCAATCTTCCCATCCCCCCACAAGGCTCATGTTCAGCATAGTAGGTGAGGCCATCTGGGCGATTCCCGGCTCTGCCACGAAATTTGAAAAGTGGTACGAGGGCTGAAACGGGGTCCACTCAGCCTCGGGAGGTCAACTGAGTAGAGGTGGGTTCGATTCCCACCTCAGCCATCCTCGAAGTGGTTTTCCGTGGTTTCCCACTTCACCTCCAGGCGAATGCCGGGATGGTACCTAACTTAAGGCCACGGCCGCTTCCTTCCCTCTTCCTTGTCTATCCCTTCCAATCTTCCCATCCCCCTACAAGGCCCCTGTTCAGCATAGCAGGTGACGCCGCCTGGGCGAGGTACTGGTCATACTCCCTAGTTGTATCCCCGACCAAGTGTCTGAAGCTCCAGGACACTGCCCTTGAGGCGGTAGAGGTGGGATCCCTCGCTGAGTCCGCGGGAAAAACCGAACCTGGAGGGTAAACAGATGATGATGAGTATCCGGAGAAAAACCTGTCCCGCCTTTGTTTTGTCCAGCGCGAATGTCACATGGAGTGACCGGGATTTGAACCACGGAACCCAGCTGTGAGAGGCCGGCGCGCTGCCACCTGAGCACCGGAGGCTCCTTATAAATACATTATGAACAGTAAAATCAATTGGTCTCACCTCCTTTTACACCCCACCGCCGTTAAGTTTATTTAGCCAACCCCCCCCCCCCCCCCGCAAAAAACTAAAAGATGGCGTGTTTCTTTATGCTAAAGGAGATTCCAAACACTAATGTTCACGTCTATTACCTTCAGTTTAGAGATTAAAATAATTCCCTTTTTTCACTTTCACAACACTCCCCCCCACCCTAAGTAAATTTCCGGCAAAAAGTACTTGTTTCTTTAATAGTAAAGGATCTTCTAAATACCAATTATCACGACTGTAACTCTGTAACTTCTTCAGTTTTTGATTTATGTGTCCTCATGAAAGGAATTCATCTCCTTTACACTCCCGCCCCCAAGATGATTTGCCCCCCAAAACGCGTTTCTCTTTGTTTTTAAAGGATATCCAAATACCAATTTTCACGTCTGTAGGCTCTAACAAATTTAGTTTTTAATAAATGTAAGTATTCTCATACAATTAAGTCAATTAATTTATCAATTATTTCACCTCCCCCCCCCCACCTTCATTGGATTTTCCGAAAATACGTGCTTCTTTACTTTTAAAGCAGATTCCAAATATCAAATTTCACGTCTGTAACATCTTCATTTTTGAGATAACAGTGGCCTAATTAAAAGAATTCAACACCATTTTCAGTCGCTTTACCCCCCCCCCCCCCCACACACCCAAGGAGGTATTTCTGAAAACTAAAAATACACGTTCTTTTATTTTTAATAGAGATAAAAAAACACCAGTTTTCACTTCTGTAACATGTTCAGGTTTTTATTTTGAGATATACTGTATAAATTCTCATTTTAAAATTTCACCCGCTTTTTAGTTCCCCTTAAGAGGAGTTTCCAAAACCAAATCACCTATGTTTCTTTACATTTACAGGAGATTCCAAATACCACTTTTTAAGTTTGTATCATTCTATGTTTCTCAGATATTCTGTAGATATAGTCTTTCAAAAAATTCACCCCAATATGTCACTCCTGTTTAACCGCCATTAATTGGAATTTCCAAAAAAAGTACGTGTTTCTTCATTTTCAAAGGAGATCCCATATTCAAATTTTCAGTTCTGTAATATCTTCAGTTTCTGAGATATGTGTATCCTCATTAAAGGCATTCAACCCATTATTCACCCTTTTACACCCCTCCTATTCGGCTTTACAGAAAACAAAAAATACCTGTTCCTTTATTTTTAAAGGAGATTCTAAATATCGATTTTTACATGTGCAAACTTTTAAAGTTTTTAAATATAGATACACTTATTTTAAAAATTCACCCCCCTTTTCCCCCTCCCATTAATTGGATTTTCCAAAAACAAAAAATACGTGTTTCCTTATTTTTCAAGGAGATACAAAACATCAAATCTCAAGTATCCTCATTAAATGCATTCAACCACTTTTTCACCCCTTTCCACCCCTCCTATTGGGATTTTCCGAAAACAAAAGAATACGTGTTTGCTTATTCTTAATGAAGATACTAAATACCAATTTTTACACCTGTAAACTTTCAAAGTTTTGAGATATAGAAACACTCATTTTAAAAATTCACCCCATTTTCCCCCTCCCATTAATTGGATTTTCCAAAAACGAAAAAATACGTGTTTCTTTATTTTTAAAAGAGATCAAAACTACCAATTTTCAGGTCTGTAATATCTACAGTTTCTAGATATAAGTACCGGTATCCTGATTTAAAGGCATTCAACCCCTTTTTCGCCCTTTTTCACCCGTCCTATTGGGATTTTCTGAAAACCAAAAAATACGTGTTTCCTTATTTTCAAAGAAGACTCTAAATACCAATTTTTACATTTGTAAACTTTTAAAGTTTTGAGATATAGATACACTCATTTTAAAACTTCACCCCCTTTTTCACCCCCTTAGCAGCGGAATATCCAAATATCATCTCTTAGCGAGCACCTACATCTTAATATGAATGTATCCCCAAAATTTAATTTAATTATGTCCAGTAGTTTTGGCTCGGCGATGATGAATCAGTCAGTCAGTCAGGACAAGCTATTTTATATATATAGATTAGTGTTAGGACAGGATGGAGGGGTTGTGCGGTTTGGCTCACGTAGCAGTCAGCTTGCATTCGGAGGATTGTGGGTTAGGACCCCACTGTCGGCTGCCCTGAAGGTGGTTTTCCGTGCGTTCCTATTTACACCACGCAAAATGAGGGCTACATGCGAGTACATACATTATGTATGCATGAGTCCTCGATGTAATGATTGGTTAAATTCCCGAACGTTCTGCAATCAGCACTCATACGTAGCCTAAAGGTCACTGAAAAGGTATACAAGGGACATGAATGAGGTAGTTGCCTTCCCCTATTCGTCCATTCCCTAATACCGAGCGACCTGGCTGCCAAGTTTGTGTCACATAGCTATCAGGTTGCATTCGGGACATAGTAAGTTCGAACCTCCACTGTCAGCAGCTCGGAGGACATTTTTTCATAGGTTTGCCACATTCATTGGTTTACGTCTCACTAACTACATTTTTATGGTTTTCGGTGACGCTGAGTTGCCGGAATTTTGCCCCACTGGAGTTCTTCTGGGTTCTACGGCCTGAGCTACTCAGCTCGCCTCCTGTGGGTGGTGGCGGTCGAATAACACCCACGATATCCCCTGCCTGAACAGGGCTCCAGGGGCTCTTAACTTTGGCAAAGTGGTTCTGGCATTGTTTCCAATAACTTGTGCCAGGCTCCTCACTTTCATCTATAATGTCTGACCTTCCTTGATCAACTCTTGTTCTTTTCCGACCCCGGCCGTATTAGAGCATTCGAGGCCTAGGAAGTTTTTCATTTTCACGCCCTTCGTGGCCCTTGCTTTTCTTCGTCCGTTACTTCCTTTTTTGAAGTGACGGATCCTTTCTTTATCCTCTTTTTCTCCCTGTACCCCTGTGAGTGGAGGCCGCAGACGAAGAATACACCCACGGTATCCCCTGCCTGTCGTAAGAGGCGACTAAAAGGGTGACCAAGGGATGATTGAATTATTACCATGAAACTACTTGTGATTAGTACCATCACGCGGGGAAAGCATTGGGTCGCCTTTACTTGCGAGTAGTACCAGTATGTTAGGTACACAATAGGTTTGTGATTAGTAGAAGCAGAGAACGGTTTACTGTGGGTTTCCAGTACCTGTGATTAGTACCACTGTATGCGGAACATGACGGGCTTATGTTGCCTGTGATTAGTACAATTACACGAGCGACTGTTGGTCTGCGTTCCCTGTGATTTGTATCCATTATGTGAGGATCACCACGGGATAGTACGAGTTCCCGTGAATAGTACATCTATTGGAAGTGCACCATGGGTTTGCGTTGCCTACGAGTAGCGCCATTATGTGAGAAACACCATAGGTCTTCGTTACCTGTACGACGTACAATACTTGTGAGTAGTACACGCACGCACATTAATGGTGTCCCGACATAAACAATCAACACTGCCCCACTCCAGTACTGAAAAGGAGGGGAGAGAGTAAAGAAATAGTGCTGAAGGCCACTCCGGTACTGAAAAGGAGGGGAAGGGAGTGAACAGGTAGTGCTGAATACATAGTGTGTGTATTCCGGCGTTATACTGTAACATTGTAATAAGGTGGCTCATATCCTATCACAGGTGATTCGAGGCCGTATTATTGGCATGTGGGAGGCTCACATGGTCCCCCAAGCAATAGCACAAGCAATACCATGCAGTCTTAAGACAGTTTGGAGATGGATAGAAATATGGCAAGAACGAGGTGAAGAAGAATTGGTAGACCCGATATAACGCAGCTACAAAATATTCCTAACTAGTATAAAATACTTTTCGGTTAAAAACCTCCTTTACCTCTTAATACTGTATTTAACAAAGTAGGCTACTTTTTAATTTTTTTATGTTAAAATGCTATTTGTTCGGGGCGTCGACCTACAGAGTTCTTTGCCCCTACTTGCACAATATATGAACCTGTATGTAATTGGAATTGCGGAAGTGTTGAGTGTTGAATGTGAGAAACGTTAAGGACGACACTAACACGCAGTCCCCAGGCCAGGGATATAATCATTTACAATTAAAACCCCCTGACCCGGCCGGGAATCGAACCCGGGGCGGCCGGACGAGTAGGAAACCTAATGCTGTACTTCAATACATCCGCCACTATGCCCATTTCGATCACAACGAAGTCTTGTAGGCAGGCTGTCTGCATGCAGTCCATGCAGCAAAGCGTTAAGCGAGAAGGTGAGTCATTGTGCCTTCGACACTACCCCTTCACTCCCTTTCCCCATGTTTTGTACTGGATTGGCCTTCAACACCACCCCTTCACTCTCTCCCCTTCTTTTCAGTACTGGAGTGGGGCAATGTTGATTGTTTATGTCGGGACACCATTAATGTGCACGTCTGTACATAATGATTGGAACACCTTTGATTAGTACCGCAACTTGAGAAACACCATGGTTCTACTTTACTAGCGATAAGTGTCATTATGAGGGACCGTTGACCTGGATATTGAACCCCTTTAGACAGCAAGCAACATCGATTCAGGATTGTGCTTTAGAAGCAGTCCCTTGGTCAGTTCTATAGTTTCTGGGAAGGTGAGGCAATGTGGGTCGGATCTACTGAATGCTTTAAATTCATATTCATCCATTCATTCTTCATCACGTCTTTTGAATTCTGGTTGGTGAATGGATATTTTACTTTTAAATTGTCATTGCATTTCGTCTCATTTCGTACCATTAGGGCCGATGACCAAGATGTTGGTCTCCTTTAAACAATAACCATCATCATCATCATGATCATCATCATCATCATCATCATCATCATCATCAGGAGTCTTCCATTTTCACGTGCTTTGTAGCCCTTGTCTTTCTTTGGCCGATTCTTTCATTTTTTCGAAGTGTCGGATCCCTTCCATTTTTTCTGTCTGATTAGTGTTATATTGAGGATGGTTGCTTAGTTGTACTTCCTTAGTTGTACAGTTGTACAGTAATCACCACCACCACCACCACCACCACCACCTCTCCTATTTGTGCACCAGGCGAATAATCGAGCTGTACCTTAAGGTCACACTTTATTTCTTCCCTATCCCATCGTTGATAAGACGCAATTGTATCGGCGCGACCGACAGCAAATAAAAAAGCTCTTTCAAATACTGTTACAATATGGAGGCATCTCATTAATAAATGCTGACTTACAATGACAATACTGTCCTTAAGATAAACAGCACCAGTAATGATTTGGTTCGAGTTGCGTCGCGCACCGTAGCAATTAACTGGAAAGAGATAATTTGGACCCACAAGAGCCGGGTGATGTCGAGTTGAAGACTGAGCCATGAATCTTGACGTGGCTCGCCTGATAAAGCCAGCAGATGACAAGCACCTATTGATCCCTCAATGTAACACCTAATACCAAGAGCATGCCTGTGAATAATCAGGCCGACGCCAGCCCAGCCACGTCTAATTATTTCACCGCGTCCAGCAGACAAGTTGCAAGGCAGGTGTGAGGAGAAACGTGTTTGCCAGCGAGTTGTAATCGGCAGGATTAACAGCAGGCTTAACCCCCTGGCTGTGACGCGGGTCATTTCCTCACCTAGTACACGTCAGTTTCGAAACTCTTCATTGTTGCCAATTCCGACCTTTTAGGATACTGTATTATTCAGTATTCCTTTACCTAAAACCACAATGGGACTGGTTTCCGGTGTTATTTAAAAGTTTTGGATGAACGCATTATCTTAACAACCTGCGTCCAATGAGCAGATACAGTAGAACGTGCGGTGGATATAATAATAATAATAATAATAATAATAATAATAATAATAATAATAATTGTGACGTTGGTGACGAGTATTAGCTCTCCCCAACCATATTTCGAAACCTGCATTTGTGTTTCTTTAAAATTGTGTCAATCAGAATTATTTCAGTCTTGTATTCTACAAGTACCTTCTACGTGGCCTTGCCCACTTTATTTAATTGATACCATCTTCGTCATTGTCACCATGAGATTATGTTGCTGTAAGGTTTTCTCTTGCAATCCTTAATCTTGGTCTGATAAAATTACGTGCCCTAAGTTGGTGGGCGAGTCTATGACTTTCGCTTTCCCTTCTGTGGGGCCATGCTTATTATCGGTGTGGTCCGCCAGGAGTCTTGCCTTGAGTATGATGGAGGAAGGACGTGTGTTTACTCCGCTCCGGCATTTGGTTTCTGAAAACGACATGAAGCCTGGATAGATAGCTTGGTATTGAGGGCTTGCCCTCAAAAATCTTCTCAACCACTTTTCTACTGAACGTCCTCTGAGTTATTTAGTTTTCTAATAATGTGTAATGTGCTTGAACCTTGTAAGTAACGTGTTTCTGCAGCTTCAACCAACATGTAAGTCTCTTCATAAATTCTTTTCCTTTGGCCTCTGGATTCTATCGAAGGTGGTGTACAAACTGTGTGTCTCAAGATTCCTGGTGTGTGAAACTTCTAAAACCGTCCATCCTCATCTTCTTTGATTTTAGTTAGGGCATTCTTTAATTCGGGTTCCCTATTGTATTTTGGTAATATCGCCTATCTGTTTCTGAAAGGCGTGGGTAGTGAAATTTAAGGTTACTTCCAAAAAAGAATTATGTTTTCATATTTCTTCTAATTTGTAAAGGCAAATTGGTTTATATTTATCTAACGTTTTCGGAAAGTTATGTGTAATTGGAAAGGTAACTACGCTGTTTATAAACTATAGAGCACGAGAGGTTTCACCTGAATTTCAGTGAAATGTTTTTCTGCCACATTCTAATTCTGGTTAATTTTATTTATTCTCCTGGGTTCTTTTAATTATGTTTTGGGGTTTCTTTCCCTCCTGTATTTGTACCATTGTTGCTCTTGTTTGTTTTTGGTGGTTGCTATGGACGCATGGGATGTTTACGTTTCCATAGTAACCGGTTGGGTTGTTCTCTGCTGCTGTTTTATTATTATTTTCATGGGTGGGTTTCTGTCCTTACGTCGTTTTCTTATTATATGTCTTGGGTTGACTCTACATCCTGGTGGGGTGTTTTCTTGTTTTACTTGCCTTTTCCTTCTTTATTTCCCTTTTTATTTTTTTCTGGGAATTGTTTTATTCTACGCTCTCCCTGGGTGGTTTGATTTATTACCTTCTCTGGCAGTGAGATATGTACTGAATTCTGGTGGAATCTCTGGATTGTAGTTGGTACTGTTCAAATTGATAATAATTATAATAATGAAAGAAAATTAAATTATTGGAAACTGTTAAGAGTATAATTTAAGCAAAGAAATGGTCTCTGTTGAAGTGTAAACAGGTTACTAAGTCCTCAATTTCTGGGAGGTTTTTATGGAATATTGAAAGTATATTATTTTCTTTTCGTTCGGCCGAACATTTTATATTTTAACTTCACCCTTGCGTTTTATGTAGATTATAGTTTCTTTTCGAGGGCGTTCATCTATTCATGTTATACTAATTATGACTACTTTTACCCTTATTTATTTATTAAATAAAATATTTGGTATCTTGTTCTCAAAGAACATCTTGTTTTCTTTAGTAGTGTTGAAACAACTTATTGCCATACCAAGGGTAGTTTTCGGTTCATGGTCTCTGGGTAACTGTTGGGTAAACCTATGTAACGGTAAGTGTTTAACATTAATGATTTTGGTGTCTATTGACTTAACTTTCTTGTCTATGTTTAACTTCTACTGCTGATAGTCGGTAAGGCGGTAGAGTTAATTGGTAGCAGCTCTGTGGTTATTTTATTTGGGTGTTGTGGGATTAATGTAGGTTTGTTGCATCCTCACTTTTGTTATCTGGTCTGTTACCCCCAAACAGACCCAAGTGTCTGTGCTGATAGTTTATTATTTTGAGTGCCGACTGCTCTTATCTACTGTAGGTTGATTGCACCCTTCCTGGGTTTTATTTTAATGGTATGGTATTAAGTTGTCGAAAGACTATCTGAGGCAAAAACCAAAACAAATATTGTGAAATAAAATTGTAAAAAAGAGTGCAGTGATCTTGTCTAATATCTTATTTGTTTGTTTCATGTATCTGCCATTTGGAGTCCCCTGTTTTACTTCTTTTGCACTTATACTGAGCTGTATGATTATCCAATGTGCTGATTATGATTTTGAAACCCTTCTGGTTACTGTGTGGTGCTCGCAGCCTCTCTGCTTGGATGTTTTGAGGTGACCTGTAAATTTTCTTCCTTATTCTTGGCGGATTTGGTGAGTGATTGCATTTAATTGTTTATCCTGGATTGGTGGAAGTTGTAATTATTGAACAACTTGTAGTTGAGTATGACTTGGTTGACTCAGGGTTACATGTGTACTACCGTTCGCTACATGTGCTGTATTATGTGTACTGGCGGTCAACCTTGTATTTTTACTGCCTTCCTGCGTACTGTGGTTGCGATTTCGGTGTGGATTAATTTGGTTTTATGTGGAAAAGCTTTTCAGATCTTTACTTTTAAGTGGAGTTTACTTGGTTGCTTGTTGGTGAGTGATAGTGTATCACCTGGGAGCATTTAATTGTGTTATTGGTTCTGGCTTTGCTTTTGGCTCCCAGACTTAATGTTGTTATTCATCATTACTATCATATTTCTGGTATTGTGCTTCGGTGGTGTACATGCTAATTGTTAATTTATCTTCTTCTAAATTATATTTTCAACTGCGTTAGCTCTGGTGTGTGATACCGATAAGTTAACCTAACCTCTAGGCATGTCCAATTATGGCTAATTATATGTGTAAACGGTTATGTGCTGAAGTATACGGTGATGTGTTATGCCCTATCATTGTTGTGAACTAAGACCTGGTATTTTGGCGTTGATGGTTGTATGTGCCTTCCATTTAATTGGTGCTGTGTGGATATATTTATTTGCCCTTACTAACTTATGGCTAACCTCTGTCGTTTCCATGCCAGTAACCGTTCGTTGCTGTCAGTAGCTGATAATCTAGTGGGGAACATCATGGTATCTTGAAATTAATCTAGCCTGTGATGCTTCTGTGCTCTTTAGTTGGTTTTTAATTTGGAAATTGTTTAACCTTACTTGACTATTATTATTTCTTTAATTTCGATTTAAGCTACTACCTTCTGTAGTGTGGTGAACTTGCTGTGTGCCGTTATATATCCATCCTTGTATGATCATGACTGGGTTATTTCACCAATTTTTAGTAACTTGTTCCCATCCTTGTGTGGAATTTGGTATATTGAATCTGCCTATATGATGTGCCTCAATCATTACCGAGCTTTGGTGTGTTTCTGCTTTGACTGAGTGCTGTGTGTTGTCGGTTTGTGTGTCCTTTCATTTCATCATCCCACCTGTGAGTATGTATGTATGCCTGGTCTTGGTTTGTGATTGGAGTTATCCTTTCTGTCAACTGTTCGTGAGGCAGTCATCAGTTATGGTTGGGCCATGTTGGCCGGTATTAGGTTGGGATAACTGGATGGCCTTGTGCCTGAGCTATTATAGTTTTAACTGGTTTTTCCCTTCCTGATTATTGGTCGGACGTGTTTAACTATTTCTGGTGTGTCGTGAACCATCTTCCTCGTGTAACCTATCAACTAGTTGAAGTACATTTATCTGGTGTCTGGGCCACTTCTAGTTTCCTACTCGTAACTTGTCTTGCTGTGTATTGATTAATCTGATTGACCTTTCCTGAACTACTGGTTTGGATTTCATCCTGCTGTAAACATTGCTTGGTAATTTGGTGTCTCTTATGCCTGATTATTCTCTCCATTTGGTATCGTGCACTACCGTGGTAATTATAGGCCTAGAATATGTGTTGTCAAAATTTTGTTAACCTATTGGTACTTATCTAATTCCTTTGAGTTGTAGGTTCAAGTATTCCTTACCATATCTGCTTGTCGGGTCTTGTGTTGTGTTGTTGATGATCCTCTGCCTGAGGGGTGGTATATGCCCTTTTGAACCTTCATTGGGATGGCTTTGGACATATGTAAGGTGGTTGTGTTGTGACGGTACCGTGGATTATTTTTGGGGATTTATTTTGGGGTGGCATGAGAACTACACGGCATGTTGTTGAGGATGTTGGTGTTCCTTTAATCCCTTTGTGGAGCTGACACATGTCCGGTGTGGTTGGTCATGGTTTGGGTTATTCTTTTGTGTTGTATTATTTGGTGATGTTGGCACCTTGGTATGGGCAGTGTTCGTGTCTGTCTTTGATTTACCTCCGTGTTCTGTGGATATGGCCATTTCTTCTACATGAATCTACTACTCTCAGAATTAGCTTGTTGGTTTTCAGTAATGTGTCTGTTTGGTATGCCCGGGTTTCTTCTTTCCTGTCTTCATGCATTTCCTAATTGATCCGATGTCGCCTAGTGTTTAATATTTTCTCCTGTAAAGCTCATTTTAATTTTATCTGCCACTCTTTGGTACCTTTTCTCTCAGTGGATCTTCTTGTGTCTGTTGACATTGGTGTTTGCCATCTTACCGTGCTATGGGTTTGCTACTCTGGTATGGGACGGATTAGGATTCTCTTAGTCGGTACTGGATTCTTCCTGCTAATAGATTATGGGGTCTATTAGTTGAGAACTGCCTTCTTCATGCTTCTGTGAGCTTTTTCCATGGACTTGCCTCGTATTCCGCCACTTATGTTTTATTCGCCTGCTCCCCTGGGAGATAGGGGGAGGCACCTGTTGGCTGTAGAGCGACAGTGTGATCGGAAAGTCACATATTTATAGACCAGGTAATGCTGAGACCCTATTGGGTAACCGGTAGTGTACGCTGTGTTGGTCAGTGCTCGTTATTTTCCTTTTGGGGTCTTCTGATCTGAGGTTTTAAATTTCCTTTTGATTTGATTGGTTGTCCCTTTGTGGAATGAATTGTGATTATGTTTCCATGCAGTAGGTTAGTTACCTGATTCCAGATTGTGTTCCCTCCTGTGATTCTTCTGTCCCTATTTCTGTCCTGGTAATTCCATGTTGCTTATTAGTGTTTAATGAAGTGTCTGTTCGCTTGGTGTTAGTTGGTTGATTAGTTGTTGATGACTAACCTGATTGCGCCCCCTACACCTAATAGTACTAGTGGTCTCCAACCGATCGTGCCTACTCTTCCCTTGCTATGAATTTGTTTATCTTTTAAGCCTTGGATTTTTCATATTTAATACCCTATCCCTGGTATATTGAAGTATAATTTATTAATTGCGTATTGGTAGCTTGTCCTTATTCTTATTCAACTAGGTGATGTATTCTGATGTGGGAAGTTGAACCTGTGTTCGTGAAAAATTTACTTGACCCTCTTGCTAGTGTATTTTGGAAATAGTTAACGATTGTTTCCTCTCCGTGTCGTAATCCGGTATCTGCTAAGCTCTAAACTTTGAATTTGACCCTGCTTCCTTGGATTTTATCTGTGTAATAACTTCTTCTCCGGGAAATATTTCCCTTGATCTATGTCATATTAACTTACGTTTATCCGGTTGTTGTAAGATGCTGTACTGTTTTTATGGTACCTGTAATCTTGGTCGTTCCACTCTGAGTATCTGGTTAGGCCTACCGTGGGATGTTGTCATTTTGGTACTGTGTTTGTGGTATCTTAAGTTGTGATTGATGCTCTTGATTGCGGGTTATTGTTTAGTGGTGATCTTAAGCCTGGGTATGGGGTTGCTACCGACCCGAGTGATGGATTAATGAGTCCCGTTTGACTTGATGATATGTAACGTTCCTTGTTCCATTGCTGTATTATGGGTACTCCTTGTGCTACTTGTACTTACTCTATTGATTTCCCTCTGAAGTGTGGGCTTCTGGTGTTCTCTGTGTTTTGAGTGGTACACTTGGGCCCTGACTCAATCAAGTGTAATAACCCGTGTTGATCTAAATTTTGAATTTGGTTATTCTGTAGTTCATTCACCAATTGCGTCTCCTTTGCCCCCCCTTGCGCCTTTGCGTTTCCTTTATCCTTTTGAATCCTAATTGTTCTGCCATGAAACAAGATATTGCGCTCTTTTACCATGGAAACCCGATAGATAGGATTAATATTATGATGATAATCTTGAAGCCTAAAGATGGACGCATGTTGATAGGAACTTTATGATAAAGGAATGAAGATATAAACTATTGGTAATGATTTTCATGGTACGTGCTGGACCCGTGTGATGCTAAATTAAAAAGGCGTGATCCTCCTAACAATATGTAAGAACTTCTGTATGCCTAGCTGGTGATTATGCTCTTTTGGTTGCCTATGGTTAACAACTTAGTGTAACTAAGTAAATCAAATCTACTGAACTTTAATATGAAAATTAACTTTCATTTGGTATAACAAATATCTGGAACTACAAGGATGTGTATTGTAGAACTTTCTTAAAGGAACTCTGTTCAAAAGAAAAAAGATATTGATGGTGAAAAGTTAAAAAAAAAAGGAGGGCTAATATAAATTATGAATTTATATTTTGGCTACAAGTATGCTGAACATTTGACCTTATTTTACATTGTAAACTGTCTAAGTAATATGAGAATGGTGGTATATTATGCATCTTGCAAGTGTGGAAAAAAAAAAAAATTGGTTCAGTGATCTTTCTCTCGTGTGATTGGTACCACAAAAATTTTCTTATTCGTTTGATCACTGTATGGTAAGAGCATTATGTGTGGTTTTTGGGGGGGAGGCTGTGACGTTGGTGACGAGTATTAGCTCTCCCCAACCATATTTCGAAACCTGCATTTGTGTTTCTTTAAAATTGTGTCAATCAGAATTATTTCAGTCTTGTATTCTACAAGTACCTTCTACGTGGCCTTGCCCACTTTATTTAATTGATACCATCTTCGTCATTGTCACCATGAGATTATGTTGCTGTAAGGTTTTCTCTTGCAATCCTTAATCTTGGTCTGATAAAATTACGTGCCCTAAGTTGGTGGGCGAGTCTATGACTTTCGCTTTCCCTTCTGTGGGGCCATGCTTATTATCGGTGTGGTCCGCCAGGAGTCTTGCCTTGAGTATGATGGAGGAAGGACGTGTGTTTACTCCGCTCCGGCATTTGGTTTCTGAAAACGACATGAAGCCTGGATAGATAGCTTGGTATTGAGGGCTTGCCCTCAAAAATCTTCTCAACCACTTTTCTACTGAACGTCCTCTGAGTTATTTAGTTTTCTAATAATGTGTAATGTGCTTGAACCTTGTAAGTAACGTGTTTCTGCAGCTTCAACCAACATGTAAGTCTCTTCATAAATTCTTTTCCTTTGGCCTCTGGATTCTATCGAAGGTGGTGTACAAACTGTGTGTCTCAAGATTCCTGGTGTGTGAAACTTCTAAAACCGTCCATCCTCATCTTCTTTGATTTTAGTTAGGGCATTCTTTAATTCGGGTTCCCTATTGTATTTTGGTAATATCGCCTATCTGTTTCTGAAAGGCGTGGGTAGTGAAATTTAAGGTTACTTCCAAAAAAGAATTATGTTTTCATATTTCTTCTAATTTGTAAAGGCAAATTGGTTTATATTTATCTAACGTTTTCGGAAAGTTATGTGTAATTGGAAAGGTAACTACGCTGTTTATAAACTATAGAGCACGAGAGGTTTCACCTGAATTTCAGTGAAATGTTTTTCTGCCACATTCTAATTCTGGTTAATTTTATTTATTCTCCTGGGTTCTTTTAATTATGTTTTGGGGTTTCTTTCCCTCCTGTATTTGTACCATTGTTGCTCTTGTTTGTTTTTGGTGGTTGCTATGGACGCATGGGATGTTTACGTTTCCATAGTAACCGGTTGGGTTGTTCTCTGCTGCTGTTTTATTATTATTTTCATGGGTGGGTTTCTGTCCTTACGTCGTTTTCTTATTATATGTCTTGGGTTGACTCTACATCCTGGTGGGGTGTTTTCTTGTTTTACTTGCCTTTTCCTTCTTTATTTCCCTTTTTATTTTTTTCTGGGAATTGTTTTATTCTACGCTCTCCCTGGGTGGTTTGATTTATTACCTTCTCTGGCAGTGAGATATGTACTGAATTCTGGTGGAATCTCTGGATTGTAGTTGGTACTGTTCAAATTGATAATAATTATAATAATGAAAGAAAATTAAATTATTGGAAACTGTTAAGAGTATAATTTAAGCAAAGAAATGGTCTCTGTTGAAGTGTAAACAGGTTACTAAGTCCTCAATTTCTGGGAGGTTTTTATGGAATATTGAAAGTATATTATTTTCTTTTCGTTCGGCCGAACATTTTATATTTTAACTTCACCCTTGCGTTTTATGTAGATTATAGTTTCTTTTCGAGGGCGTTCATCTATTCATGTTATACTAATTATGACTACTTTTACCCTTATTTATTTATTAAATAAAATATTTGGTATCTTGTTCTCAAAGAACATCTTGTTTTCTTTAGTAGTGTTGAAACAACTTATTGCCATACCAAGGGTAGTTTTCGGTTCATGGTCTCTGGGTAACTGTTGGGTAAACCTATGTAACGGTAAGTGTTTAACATTAATGATTTTGGTGTCTATTGACTTAACTTTCTTGTCTATGTTTAACTTCTACTGCTGATAGTCGGTAAGGCGGTAGAGTTAATAATAATAATAATAATAATTGTTCCGGGGTATTCTGTGGAACGCAGAAGTGAAGGAAGGTGCAGGACTGAATGGGTCTATCTACGATAGTGAAAGATTAATTTAAAACTTTAACATAAAGGTTATATTACTCTCCAGATGTTAAATTTTAACAAACAACAGGAGAAGAAACAAGAGATTCCAGGTACAGAGTAGAAAAGGAGAAAACCTAGGAGAGGTTCGTTACAATTTGAGCTCCCTATTTACAGAAGTCGCTACATCACTAATCTAGCGTTCAGACAAATTGACCAGGAGACGAATCTCCCAATATGTTTCACAAGAAATTCTAAATCACAATTTTGAAGAACACTTTGCTCCAACGGTTACAAGTTACGGCCTTCCAAAGTCAACACTCAGTGTTACACAAATAGATATTACATTACAAGAAAGGAGCTTACATGCTGTAAAAATTCTACCAAGGGGACTGCGTTCCCAAACTCTTACGACCTACTCAAGGCAACTTTTAACTTTTACCTTTGCATAATACTTTACAATTTCTGGCCTCTCTAGACACAACCTACATTTGACACGACTATAGCAGTTGTATTTGAGAACCAATACAGGGGTATCGAGTACCCATACTACCGGGCCTTCGTGAAAAAGAAGAGGTTAAATTACTGGCCCAAACTCAAAAATATATGGAGGCGTACACTTGCTCTCCTAGAAATCAAAGGTTAAAACCCTACTTGGGCTTGCGGCCTGATGGTGCAGAGGCTAATCCCAAACTACTGAGGTGACTAGATGGACAAGTAAATTTACAATTTTCAAGTGAAAGACCGTTACAAAAATCGTAGTCAACTGAAGATGAATTGAAGGGGAATTCGAGAGGGTAACGCACTCTCTATCCCCGATTTACAGTTAAGTACTTCTGACTTACTTGAACTATTACATGAGCAGAAGGAAAGATTAACATTTTAGAAAATTTACGGGAATCTTCCCTTCGGGTCGGCTTGCGGAGATAACTACTGAGTTAAAAAGATGGTGGCCATTGCCTTCCTGGTGTTCTACCACCGATCAATGAGGCCCCCACCTCCTCTCTTAGCACACACACTCAATAACGCGACAATCAGAAAGACATGATAGCTCGAAAAGGCGACAGCTTTTATAGTTGAGAGGAAGGTTCGAGAAGGCTCTGGACTAAATCCGGACACACCCTATCATTTTTATTGGATAGCCAATAGTTTACAAGAAGCCTATGATTGGCTGAAAATTTAAATACACAAAAATTATGATTGGCCAGACTCCCAAGCTGGCGGGGTGAGTAGGAAAATGTTGCAAACCTTGAAGTATCAAAAATATGGAAAGTCAATTCAGTTCACAAAACGTATAAACACAAAATGTCTTTAAATTTCTAGTTATTCCACTTTGCACCAGAGTGCATGACATCAGTCCTTTAATAGAGACATCTATGGAGAAAAGTCCACACTTCTTGAAATAGTTGTTGTTAACTGTGATACACCAAAAAACAAGACATCCAGTCAGTTTAGGAAACCTTAAAATAACACTTTACTCTACCCCCTTAGCAGTGACCTCTTTTGGTCAACGTCCCAACTTCTTGTACTAGATGTTTCAAGTTTTGTATGTTAGATAGCGCTCTTGAAGGCGCTTCATTTAAATGCGCGGAGTTTAGGTTTACCTCCCGGTACAACAACAACAATAATAATAATAATAATAATAATAATAATAATAATAATAATAATAATAATAATAATAATAATTGTTACCGTGTTTTGGTGGTAGGTAGAGGTGTAAGAAGGTGCGGGCGTGAATGGGTCTCAAACTACGGAATCAAAGTTAATGTAAAATTTAACAAGGTTATATTTTCTTTTCAAGATTAAGGAATAACAAAGAACAGGTACTTAGTAGCCGAAACACAATTTGAAATGTACAATTACAGGGGTTACAGAGTTTGGGCTTCGAGCCTTGAGTTGACAATTCTTGAGCAACTAGCCCAACTTTCCGATATACAAATTTTAACAAAGGGGCAGAAGACCCCAATCAAACCCTGGAGCACTTGCTCCAAATTACACAGTAAAGCCTCCTCGAGGCACCCAACACTCCGTTTCCAAAAGAGCCACTCGCTCTTTAATTTAAGCCTCTCCCAGGCCACACCAAACTCCACCTTCAAGTTGTCCTCAACGGACATAAACACAGGGGTAAAATACCCAATCTACTGAGGTCTATTAAATGAAAAGCGGTTTAATTAAATGACCTCTAAAACAATTTGAGAGGAGGCGAACTTGCACTCCTAATACACTTTGATTTTAAGACCTACTTTGGCTCTTAGGCCACTGATGCAAGGGCTAATCCCATACTACAGAGGTGACTTAGGAAAGAACAATTTGTTTTACGTTATCGAAGAATAGGTTGAGAAAAATAAGTTCACCTCAAAACAATATGAGTGGGAGCTCGAGAGGGTTAGCACTCTCTATCCCAGAATGTAGCTTTACAAGAGAATAGAGGAAAAGAGTAGTTACATTTTAGGCAAAGGTTACATGGTAGAACGCTTCGCACCCGCCCCGAAAGTTAAACTGCTGAGCAAGAAAAGAATGAATTTATTAATCGGCCATTACCTTATTGTTGACCGCTGCCGAAGAAAGAGGCGCTTCCCGCCTCCTGCTATGTACTTAATACACTGAAAGATCGAACAGAAGTCGCCCGGAGACCCTAAAATCAGCAGTTTATATCCTCTCGCGGAAGGTTCTAGGCGTTAGGGGAATGAAAACACCCTCCCTCAACATTTTTATTGGATAGGACCCCGCAACAGATTCAAGTTGGGGGAAGATACCCCTGATTGGTCAGAAATTAATTAAAGAAATTCGGGATTGGTTACATTCATAACAAGGGGAAGAAAGGGGTAAATATTGCCAACTTAAACAATGACAGAAAGAAATTTAACAAAGAACAAACTCTTGAAATTAAATTTTCTCCAAAAAAATAGTTCTTTGACTCCTCACTAGGTTGCACTATTGTTGATCTTCAGTAGTGTCCTCTAGAAGAGAAAGTTCACACTTCTTACTTCAAGTGAAACAAAACCACATCAAAAATGACACAGTTCAAAAACTCAAAATTTTCCACGTGGTGACATCTTCTGAGAAGGTAGAGAATTAATAGCGTAGATAAAGTTCAGCCCTCCTCCAGCAGAGGAGTTTCAAAAGGCGCACATTTTAAATTAGCGGCGTGGAGGTGTACCACCCGGTACAATAATAATAATAATAATAATAATAATAATAATAATAATAATAATAATAATAATAATAATAATAATAATACTTTCCACGCCCTTCGTGGCCCTTGTATTTCTTTGGCCGATACCTTCCTTTTACGAAGTGTCGTATCCCTTCCATTTTTTCTCTCTTATTGATGTTATATAGAGGCTGGTTGCCTAGTTTTACTTCGTGTTAAAACAATAATCACCATCACCACCCCTCCCATTTTTAAACCAGGCGAATGCTGGAGCTACAGTATACCATAAGGTTTCAGTTTATTTCTTCCTTTCTTTCTTTTTCTTTCATACATTTTGTGAAATGCCGGACTACTGAAATTAAGCTGCTAAGAGAAATTATAAAAGCAGTATATTTCTCGCATTTAGGCGCTTTTAAATGCCAGCCGACTAAGTTAGACTCCGCAGACGTAGACATAGAAGGCGAGCATTTCAAGTACTTCATTTAGCTGGTATAACTTATACAGTTGTTTGTTTACATTTACAAAATAATGTAATACATGGAAGAGAAGTGACCTTACAAAACCGTATTTACATTGCTGTGTCTTAAGGCTGACGGTGAGGATTTGGGGTGAAAGAAGGGTGGACTTGGGGTACATCATTTACAATCTGGATGTAATACAGTGAAGGTAGAGGAAAAGGATATAGGCCTAGGTACAAACAGGTGTCAACAATGGAATGAGAACTCCCGCAATGAGCAATTTCATTGATGAAGCCGTATATATGACGCGGCTTCTGGGATGGGGTCGTATGAAGTGAATGGGGACAAGAAGATGCGGGAGAACTAGGCGATGATGGTTAAACTAAAATTATTTTAAAGATAAGGCGTGTAGGACAGTTAATATTTAATTGTACTTCCTGAAATAACAGGCTGCTTAAATCTGACAAAAGTATACCATAACACTTAAATAACGAATGTATACTTAACTATGAAGATTTTTCTGGAGTTAATCCTTCTCGTATGCACTGCTACAGATGTGATTTCTAACAATTTGGATGGAGCCTTAATGGTCAAGACGACTAAATCACAGCGTAGATTCTTGGGAACGCCCGTACTTTTGAAAAACTCAACTAAGAATTTAGTTAAGGTTGCTCTTGCCACATAGCTAGTTACAAATAGAGAATTATAGCGATATTAAGTTCATTCCTGAATACTTAAAGATACGTGGAGCAGATTGGGAATGGATATTTCAAAGCTTCCTCACCTACTTCCTCATGATGAGAAAATACCTGTACGCAGAATCGATCAAGATTCCAGCTCAAACAAAGTCTTCAATGAACCTCCTGATCACATTTAAAAGTTCCTCTTCAGATACAATATTGAAAAATGTCATTAAGTTGAGAATTTTTGCGTGCACGTTAAATTAGTTCGTGGACCACTGAATGAAAAATAACTGTTTAGACAGCGCATTCAGATTTAAAGCAACATGCTGCCTTGATTGGCAAGTAAAATTATGCAGTCGAATATGTCCTATCGGACACCTTTGTATAGCCAACACCTCGAATTCCGGACAGCAGACATCACCATTAGTCTTGTCCACTTGTCTCAAGCGGACACTTTGCACGTTCCAGAACTGTCATTCTCCAGATATACGGGAATTCGTTTTGAATGTTTGTACTATTTCGAGCCCCAGGTAAAGGGAGAAAGAAACGTGCATAGGAATGCTGAAATAGCCGTGAAGTTATTTCTTCTGCACAGGGCTCTCTTCAAACCTTTTGTTAGGGTCGTTCTGCATTCTAATGAGTGTACATCAGGGCTTTTGCAACGCCCAAAATCTCACGCGTCCAAACCGAGGCGGAGGGATTCTGTGCACCGTGCGTCGGTCCGACTCGCTTCGGTTCGGACCAGCATTTTGTTTCGGGGCGACTTCGGCTAAGCTCGGCTAAGCTCGGCTAAGCTCGGCTCACATTTGCATGGATGATGGAGCGCTGCTGAGCAAGTAGGGAAGGAGGAGACAAGCGTAAGGAAAGTGAGTGACAGTGCTGTTGCTCAAAATCCAGGAGTGGGTGGTCTGCACTCTAGTCAACATAGACAAGTCGTCTTATGCACCTTGCGCCGCGTAATGCACCGGTGCATGCACTCTGACAGGCCTGGTGTACATTCTGAGAATTCTAGTTGCCCTGGAATGCTGCAAATGACTGTTTAGCCACACGTTATGAAGGGGTTTTCCAGCCTGTCTTGCATCGTTCCATTCATAACTGAGATTGTTGCTGAAGAGATCGAAGTCGGGTGGTTCAGTTAAACTTGTCAAGGAAGAGACTTCCATGTGCTCTTTGTTGAGAGAAATACCGCAGCATTTCTATTGCCCAGTAAACTTGAATAGGACGGACGAGCGTGTTTCGTTATCGAGACAAGAAAACACGTAATTACGAAAACTGTAAAAAGACTTTCAGTGAGAAAAGTTCCCTATGGCAGAAGTCAAACACAATTGTGAAGAGCAAAAATACAATTTTAAGCGAGGAAAATAGGAATTGAGGATTGTAAATAATTCTTCTTTTCCTACCGCTTGTCCCACATCTGTGGGGTTAAGGGTACGGACTGCGTCATACATATGTGGATTTAGCCCTGTTTTACTGCCGGATGCCCTTCCTGACGCCAACCCTATATGGAGGGATGTAATCACTATTGCGTGTTTCTGTGGTGGTTGGTAGTGTAGTACGTACTCTGAATATCATGAGGACAGTGTTGGGACGGATACGTATACCCAGTCCCCGAGCCAAAATAATTAAAATTCAGAAGCGATTAAAATTCCCGACCCGGCTGGGAATCGAACACGGCACCCTCTGAACCGAAGGCCAGTACGCTGACCATTCAGCCAACGAGTCGGACAAGGAGTGAAAAGAATTCGGGGCTCAATTTCCGCAGGAGTGAACGTTGTGTTGTAGGAGTGGTTCAAATTGTTCGAACACAGAACCTGTGAGTGAGTGGGCCATTGTTACAAGAAAAAGCACTAAAATTGCAAATAATGTGAAAGGTGAAATTAATTCAGTAAAGAATTAGTGTGTTGCGCTCGATCGTTATTGCATTTTTGAGAATATCGCTGTATAGAAAAGAACGTGCTAAATGTACACGCCCAGCTGAATGATAACTTCCCGAAGATGTAATAATTGTAAAGGCTGTAAAATCACTTCTAATATCTCCTAGGAAAATACTTAGTTAGAAATTATTTAGGGCAATCAGAATAAAGATGAAGGCTTATATTTAAGGTGGATGTAGTTTGCCATTCAAAATTTCGATTAATTTTTACAATCCTGTTTTAACGGACACCTCTCGTAACGGACGCTTTTCCACGGAACTTTGTCCATAGAAGGGAAGATACGACCGTATATATATCTTAAACTTATCTGGACAAACTTAGTATTCTTAAAGTGAAAGAATTACGCTCTTTGGCCGAGTGATTTCCAAGATTATCCACCATACACAACGAGAATTTTCTCTGTTTAATATTAACTAGCTGTAGTACCCGGCGTTGCCCGGATAGTTTCTGAATGTTTACCTTTAAGATTTGTATTACCAGTTAGTTATGTGTGAAGTGAATTTTTATAGAATTCCTTTTTGACTTGCAGATTGATATGTTACGATCTATTATGTAGATTAGAATTAGAATTATGTAGACGTGTTTGCTTTCAAGTGTTAGATTATTTGATTTTCGAGTGAAACGTTGTCCTTATGGGAGCTCGAATCGACTGGGAAGTATTTGATCCTGTCAAAAATTAATAAGTGATAACTATATGTATTTAGCCGTCGCACTATAGATACGATGTACAGGATTTAGACTGTCAATGAGACTGTCCCCCTGTCGCCCCCCTCCCTCCCCTAAAATATAAAACATCTGGATTGTTACTATTCATCTCAGTGACCCCAAAACTGTAGATTCGACACTATTTTCGGTTATTTTTATATCTCATTCCCCCCTCACACCCACCCCAAAGTGGGCTGAACATGAACTTTAAAAAATTCGGAGTGTCACTATTCATTTCAGCGACCACGAAAACTATAGATTCGATACTATTCTAGATTATTTTTATACCTTACCCCCCTCGCCCCCTGCCCGTAAGGGTGCTAGGGGTGTATCACCCCACGCGGTTTGTCTCCTGATACTAAGTCATATGTGTACCAATTTTGGTTGGCAGCTATGCCCAAACGTACATCCATAATCTCGCTGCTCTAGAATTCTGGAGTTGACGTTGCCATGGTTACGGCAGTTCATTTCTGTTATCCGATTCTTAGAGCAGGGGTAGACTGGTGGCAATATCTCCATAACGGTTGGGTTTAGGGCCTAAACATAGTTTACGGGCCCATAGGGCTTACCGAGTTTTGTTCTTTGTACCAAAGAGCTTAAAATGAGCTCTGTCTCGTCCTTGTACGACAAATTCGATATTTTGCCTATATTAGCCAGTTATTTTTATATCTCCACCCCCCCCCCCACCCCCGTCGCCGCCCTCCCCTAGAATTGTTTTGAAAATAAAATACGGCCCATGTTACTCATTGCCAATGTAGCTTTCTATAGGTGAAATAATTTTTAAAATCGGTTCAGTAGTTTTTGAGTCTATCCGTTACAAACAAATATACACATTTTTCCTGTTTATAATATTAGTATAGATATAGCTACAGGTAATTATCCACTTTATAATAGAGTTAAAGCAGAATTTTCCATGCAAACTCTTCGACACATCAACAATTAGACCTTAAGGATTCCTTACCAGGTCTTACTGTATTTTACAGTTATTCGCCTCGTTTGAGATTAAACTCACTATCTGTGGAACGTAAAGTGTAATGCTTATAGTGCATTGAAGGAGACGTACGCAGAAGTAGCATTCGGGGATGAAATAGAAAAGGGTCCAATCATAATCCTTTGAACAAAGTAGTAGACCCAAGACGACGTAATTCAGGTGCGCATTTTTCTGCGGATACTTCTCACAAGGGTCTCAAAGGAGTCTTGCTGTTCACTCAGAACTAGCGAGATTAGCCACAAGCGAAATAGAATTGCGATCCCCCTTCCAGATCTCTAACTTCCACTAACCGATAAATAATAAAGCAGCACGAGAAGTTTCGAACAAACTCACCACGTAAGTTAAAAATTTAAAGACCAGAGACTACTTCCCTCGTTGTTTAATGTTGGGAATTCATAGAATGTAATTGACCGGAATGAGAATTCTTGATAGAAACAAAGCGAGAATTGTTCTTGGAGAGTAAGTGGTACGAAGTTGTTAATTTCTTTAACCAATCATTCACCCAATGAACTTTTATTCCGAGTTGTAGTTTTCTTTGATGATATTTATTGAAAATCACTCACTGGAGATTTGTTTAGTGCAAGTATGCAATTCTTGAGGTAGTTGGTTTATACTTCAACCTTGGGAGCCTTAGAACTGCTTTCCCTTGGTTCCCATGTTCATACTGAGAATGTGTCATTGCTGTACTTAAGTTAGCCCCCAACACATTTCCTGTGTGGGACTCAGGTCAAGATACTTGTTGTGATGATTTTGGGTGCGGAGAGGTGAGAGGTAAGTGGCTGTTACGTATAAAGGGTACTGTTTCGGCATTTGGCTTATTGAAGAGAATGAGAAACCTGAGAAAACCATTTGCAGGACTGCCGACAGTGGGACCAACCCACTGCAGAGCTGTTCAGCCAAACCCACTCTGTTTGGTGACACCACTGCTCATGTTATTTCGATAAGCACAATGCACTAGGGGAGATGCTTCTCTACAGTTGCTGTAATATGCTCTCCTATACTATCATGATAAAAATGAAGGTTCCATCCGGAGACGTTAATGTATTGCTCCCGATTGTGAACAGCGGTGTATTACCTGGCCAGTGTCTGGAGAGGTGTGGTTTCCGGTATATCCCGGCCAAGAAAGCCAAGAACAACGGTCGAGAGGATTCCTTGCATTCACCATGCGTCACCTTATAACATGCAAGTCTTTAGACTAAGCAGCAGTTCGTTGGTAAGCCAATGCCCCACAGAGCTATTGCGCTATGCAGACTGGTTGGTCTGACTAGCTCAAGCCATACTGGGGCGAAACACTATTCAGCTAACTGAATTTATTAGCTACTATTGCTTAGCTTTTATACATTGATTTGCCAGCAGTAGAATTGCTGGACGTTCCGCGTCCAGGACAATCTTCTCCGTCCACATCCACATTTTCCTTCTATGCCCATTTTTATCAGGCTGTATTTGTGATTTCGTAAGATTAGTCCAAAACAGGCTGCTTTCCTTAGTTTCCTTTTAGAGTTAAGACTTCAAATGACTTCCCGGCAAAGGAGTACGTCCTCATTGGTGAATCTGGAATATTTTTTCGGTACATCCACACTTCAAAGTTCTCCAGTAGATTCATTACGAAAGTCTTTAGTGTCCGTCCTTCGTATAATAAAGCTCCAATGAAAATACAACACATCATGACATGGCAGTGAGTTTCGAATCAGACGTCATCATTCTACACAATATCATATATATTATTGCAGTAGTATAGGTCCGTTTTGCGGCGCTCACAAGTAACCTAATGAGCATCCAAAAAAAAAGAGAATAGACATTGGCAGTGACGAATTCATCAATTTCATAAATATCGACAATTTCTTATAAAAACGAGTTAAAAAAATTGTACGATGTGTGCGATTTGTAAATACTGTTGCTGTAGGAAAATAAGCGCCATCATTGCTATCCACTTCATATTTAGGCCGCTGGGACGCCTTTTTTATGTCATTCTAATATGCTGTAATTATTAGTTAAGAAAAGAATGAAAGTAAAACCAAAAATTATTTCCGGAACTTTCGTCAGTAAAATAATGCTCTTTCATTTGTTTCCTTTCAAGTGAATACCATAAATGTAAAAAATCAAAGATTACATTAAGACTGTCTAATATTGTACTGATTTGTGTATTCCTTAGCTCACCTGTACTTCACCAGGGGGCTCATCCACGACATACTTTATAATAATAATAATAATAATAATAATAATAATAATAATAATAATAATAATAATAATAATAATAATGGTATTTGTTTTACGTCCCACTAACTACTCTTTTACGGTTTTCGGAGACGCCGAGGTGCCGGAATTTAGTCCCGCAGGAGTTCTTTTACGTGCCAGTAAATGTACTGACATGAGGCTGTCGTATTTGAGCACCACCGGACTAAGCCAAAATCGAACCTGCCAAGTTGGAGTCAGAAGGCCAGTGCCTTAACAGTCTGAGCCACTCAGCCCGGCACGACATACTTTCTGAACATGCGAGATTTGTCTCACGGGTCCCCTAGTGTTTTAAATTTCAAAAACACGCATCCTGCAATGCTGGTTGGTTCTAGTCCTCATTATACACCTGCATCCCATTCTCGCATTGCCCAGCAACCTACGTAATTCGCATTCGACACTCGTCCGGTGGTATTTTCATCCATGTTGATGACAGCGGTGGCGATTGCCTCTTTGCTGGTTAGTCTACAGTGAATTTGGTTTTCTGATTGACGGAACTGCCTACAATCTGAACTGCACAGTATATGTATGATAGGAAATCTTGTAGAATTCTGGGGAAATTCAGTAAAATTCCGTATGAAATCAGAGCATTATTTGTGTTTTAAAGTGTTATAAAAAATTATATTTCGATTGATGATTTAAAGGAGGTAAAATATCAGGAACATTTTTGCCCTAATGCCGTACGTTTCGTTTCTTTTCAGGTATGCCCCTGTTACGTACTGCCGTGAGTTTGAATGTGGGATATTCTAATGGTAAGGCACAAATTCAGTAGTTGAAATTGTTTTGTGGACTACGGTGCTTCATAACATTTCTTTCAGAAACGTTAGTACCTCTCTTATTTTATGAGATAATTAATGACGTATTAATGCTAATTAACGGCACGACAAGCTTTTGGGCCTAGAAAACTTTAGTTGTCGTTTATGTGGACTGGATAAAACTGAAGATTACAAATATGTAGTCATTATATGCCATTATATATACGGTAATAAGTGATCATATTTTATTTTTTATCGATTGTCTGCTGTACATGTTCACGAAGTATGGACGCAAGTGTAATGGACTAGTATAACTCTTAAACAATTCTCTAAACCCATTGGTAAATAAATAGAAAACACCGAGCTCGATTAGTAGGTGTTATTACTATTATTCTTTATTATTATTTATGACTTAAGTGTCGCTATGAAGTTGTTTACATTTATTATTATTATTATTATTATTATTATTATTATTTACATAGTTATTTACGGATTTTATATGGTATAAATCGTGATCGTATCGTTTATTATTTGTCTGTTTTATAAACTATCTTTTGTAACAAAACATGTGAGGTTATGTCACGATACGTCTGCTGTGTGTATATTAATAAGACTTTATTTAATGTATGAACACGTAGTCAATAATATATAATTTATTATTACCTGTAAATATGATGTACAAATCCGATGTAATGTTGTGCAGCACAGGGAAAGATACCAGAACACCGCACCTTTGTTACTAACGAGTTTTATAGAATGTTCTATCCATTTGTACGTATGTTATTGGAGACTCGCTAAAATACGAGAAAATATGTTGTGTCATACTTTTATAGAAACCTGACCAGGCAAGGTATATAAAAATACAGTCTTGGGAGTTGAGTTTGAGTTGTTAGTGAGGAGTCGTTAGTCGAACTCAGTGTGTGAACTCATGTTGTGAATTTGTTGTGTTGGTAGTTGGTTGAAATGCTAATATGGCTGTCATCTTCTTCTTACTCTTCTTCCTCTCCTTCGATTCAGTCAATTGTTTTGTTCAAAACGGTGGTTTATTAATGTGTGTGTATAATGTGTATATAATTTGTAAATAAAACTGTGTACGCATTTGACATCATCGCGTGTGTGCATCTTTGTGATTACTATAGAATAAATGCCGGAAACAGATTTCCTAATCACAATAGATGTGCTCCATGAACGCTTGCTACAACCTATTTCACGAATCACATTGCTTTTGAAAGTCAAAAATCCATTGGGCCGGAATCTGAAACCTCTCCGGTCTGACGAGGAAGTTATCGTTATTCGCTACAGTCCAGGAGTTTCTAACGAAAACTCCGAAGGCAATATAATATTATTATTTACCATATAAATTACTGATTCTATCTCACGTCAATAATACTGTAACTTTTCGGCGAAACTTGAGCACTAAATTTGTGTAAAGAAATCAAATATTAATATGAAATAAATATTAACAATGAAATTGGACGCCACCTGCAAAAGATTTAGAGGAATAATTGACTTTGTAGAGCATGAAAAAACTCGTTCTCCCAAGGTGACAAGTCATCAGGCTGATGAGGTTCCAAACTTGCTTCATTACCTTACTTGTTACTTTTCAACTCCGAAAATAAGTTTGGGTAGCATGCCAGGTATTTCCTTACTCCACCAATAAAAGATATACCACAAGTTTCACTACATGAATTCACTCTGGAAATAAGAATAAAATAAAACGGAACAAACACCAAGAATAATGAGCACGTGATGAGACCAATGTAAACATCTACAAGCTGTACGCCGTAACTATTCATAGTTCTCAAGGCCACGCTTCAAATTGATTACTTCATACAAGTAAGACGACTGTCCATTCTGAACCTTATCTTGCATAAGCACAATAGCGTCATCGCCGTAGAATCTATTTATCCTAAATATATGTTAAAACAAAACCAGTCACCTCACTATACACAGTTAATCAAACAACTTCACTATGTAAAAGTAAAAACTAAATTCTGTGGACTAGATGCAAGACCACTCCTACGTCAAATCAATCAAAAACCGACCAAGCGCTGAACTGTTGGCCTACAATTTCTTCTCGCAATAGTCAGTTCTGTGCACAGCAACACATTATCTCCAGATTGCACTTATAAAAAACACACAGTGCGCATTTACTCGGAAAGGGATAATCCTGAGTCTGACTTACAAAAGAACACTATGTAGCGTCTTCCAGCTACTGCTCATCGGGAACTTGTAATTACCGAGTAATGCACTCGTCATGACTCCGTAATGGTCCAGTAATGCAACCGTAAATAACTCGAACAGCAAAGACTTGGTAATTGTGATCGTCATCAACGGCAACCACAATAGTCATCAACAGTAATAGTGGTAAACTCGTCATTCGGTCAACGCAAGCTCCTTCGTACTCGGATCTTCCGGACTAGTTACCGAGCTGCCGATCCGCAAATAGCGATCTTTCATATTCAACCATACTGATGAATTACCATCTTCAGCATACATTTCCCGGCCGTTACACCGAGTCTATGGCTAAATGGTTAGCGTGCTAGCGTTTGGTCACAGGGGTCACGGGTTCGATTCCAGGCAGAATCTGGAATTTTAACCATAATTGGTTAATTCCCCCAGCATGGGGGCTGGGTGTACGTGTCGTCTTCATCATCATTTCACCCTCATTACGACACGCAGGTCGTCTACGGGAGTCAGATGAAAAGGCCTGCACCGGGCGAGCCGACGTCCTCGGACACATCCCGGCACTAAAAGCCATACGCCATTTCCTTTTTTATCCCGGGTCTCTAAACCACTTGTTGCAACACTTTTTACAGACTTCGACTGTCTGTACCGATACAGTCACTGCACAATCTTCACTGCTAGGCCATGTGCACAGAGTCTTACCCAAACAGAAATCTACAAGGCGTACAAATTTGCTTCCGCCGTTTGCCGATGGATGGCGACAACGGTACGTAGCGGTCGAACGAAACAGATCGCAGACGTCAGGCAGTAAGCTTGGACCTCGGTCAACATAAACCCATTCAAGCTTAGTCGATGTGTGCCTGCATCATTAAGTTATTCTCGATTGAGCATGGCAATGTACGAGCCAAATTCTCGGCATTTGCGGGAGGTGAAGAAAACAGCGGCTGAGTCTCATCGAATGCTCTCACGTACGTGTGGTGAGGACGCTTTTAGTGGAAGAACGTGTCGTGAGTGGTTTCAACGCTTCAAGAACGGTGATTGTAACGTCGAAGACCAGCATAGTGGTGGAAGAGAGAAAGTTTCCGAAGATGCACAATTGGAGACATTACTGACTGAAGACTCGCGTCAAACTCAAGAAGAATTGGCACGATCAGTGGGAGTGACACAGCAAGCCATTTCAAAACGTCTCAAGACCATGGGCATGATTCAGAAAGAAGGAACTTGGGTCCCGTATGAGTTGAAACCAAGAGACGTTGTACGGGGACGAAAAATGGGTTCATTACGATAACCCTAAACGCAAAATATCATGGGGATATCCCGGCCATGCTTCAACGTCGGAGGCAAAACCGAATATTCACGGCTCCAAGATCATGCTCACCGAGCTCGATAGCTGCAGTCGCTTAAGTGCGGCCAGTATCCAATATTCTGGAGATAGTAGGTTCGAACCCCACTGTCGGCAGCCCTGAAAATGGTTTTCCGTGGTTTCCCATTTTTTTTGCTAGGGGCTTTACGTCGCACCGACACAGATAGGTCTTACGGCGACGATGGGATAGGAAAGGCCTAGGAGTTGGAAGGATGCGGCCGTGGCCTTAATTAAGGTACAGCCCCAGCATTTGCCATGTGCGAAAATGGGGAAACCACGGAAAACCATCTTCAGGGCTGCCGACTGTGGGATTCGAACCCACTCTCTCCCGGATGCAAGCTCACAGCCGCGCGCCTCTACGCGAACGGCCAACTCGCCCGGTGTTTATAGCTGAGTTCTCCAACCTGGCATTGAATTCTCTATGCCTGACCAGTGTGAGAGCATGCATTGATTTAAATACGTAGTGTTTCAAAAGTATATGACAAAATTGCATATTTGAATTTCTGATGTACCGAGCTCGATAGCTGCAGTCGCTTAAGTGTGGCCAGTATCCAGTATTCGGGAGATAATCAGAGCCAGCACCATCACTGTGATTTGTTTATCCTGGCCTAAATCTTGCGAAGATAAATAAATCTATCGATATTATCACCAGTTAGTTCATAACCATGAAGACTGAACAATAATTCCACGTCAACGACGCCACCTGATACTCAAGCAGTATAATTTCGTGTGGCTATTTCTAGCCGGGTGCAGCCCTTGTAGGCAGACCCTCCGATGAGGGTGGGCGGCATCTGCCACGCGTAGGTAACTGCGTGTTATTGTGGGGGAGGACAGTGTAATGTGTGGTGTGTGAGTTGCAGGGATGTTGGGGACAGCACAAACACCCAGCCCCCGAGGCATTGGAATTAACCAATGAAGGTTAAAGTTCCCGACCCGGCCGGGAATCGAACCCGGGACCCTCTGAACCGAAGGCCAGTACGCTGACCATTCAGCTAACGAGTCGGACACTCGTGCAGTAAAAATACATTACAAGGAGGAGACGGGAGGTTTGTTGTTCTATTATTTTTGTCATGAACTCACTTTAGATACATTTCATAATTCCATAGATATTTCTAAGCTTGTGATACTTCTATATAACCACCACATTCTCTGTTCGACTCCATGGCTGAATGGTTAGCGTGATGGCCTTTGATCACAGGGGACCTAGGTTCGATTCCCGGCAGGGTCGAAAATTGTAACCATAATTGGTTAATTCCGCTGGCACGGGGGCTGGGTGTATGTGTCGTCATCATCATCATTTCATTCTCATCACGACGCGCAGGTCTATGGGAGTCAATACAAAAGACCTGCACCTGGCGAGCTGAACATGTTCTCGGACACTTCCTGCACTAAAAGCCATACGCCATTTAATTTCATAATAGTCACAAATGTATCAATTGGAGTTAATCGTACGATAAAAACGCAAGCTATAACTTACAAAATATCGAAGATAGGCCTACAATTCTTAACCACTTTATTACGTAGATTTTCGATGCACTCTTTTCTTTCAATTTGTTTTACGTCGCACTCAAGCCAGGATGCAGCAATTGCCAAGTCAATAAAGCGGCTGTAGCAAACTCATGGACCAAGAAGAACATTCTGCCTTATTAAAAATTTAAATTGGAAATAGCAGAACATTTAATCTTTTTTCGAGAAGAATGAAGACAATGATAGTGAAGAAGACGAAGATAGTGACGGAAGTTATTATGGTGACAACGATTACAGAAGGTCCAACGCTGAAACGCCGCAGGGTTCCCGCAGCTATGCCACCACTTCAGTCCAGGAATTACCATGCTTTGCACCTACCAGAAATGATGAACAGAACACAGAAAAGTAGGTCAAGATGAAGACTACCAGGCTGTAAGGGTTTCACTTTTGTACAGTGCACTCAGTGTAAAATAAATCTGTATTTTACAGAAAAAAGAAACTGTTTCTTGGCATTTCATATAAAATAATAGGAATATAATATTATTGCACCATGTTTTTGTGTTTGTTTACAAGGGAAAGGCAATACTTATATTTAATTTGTTGTAAATATGCTTTATAATTTGTGTCACAATTTGTATTGAACATGGTGAGAGAGAATAAAAGTGTGTGATGTTGTTATTTATTAATGTATTTTAAGTGTTTAGTGTACTTACAATCATAAAATACAATATAAGAAAAAAATAAGAATTGTAGGAAAGTCACTTCTCAGTCCTGATGTAGCATATACGCTACATGCCATAATGGCTTAACGAAACATACTAATTTTCTTTTGGTTAGCATTTTCAAGTTATTTTAGCCTCTTATAACACATTGAATGCAAAAACAGAAATTTCCATGACTAAAACTTGCTCCGGACTGAGGAGGCTACAGTTGAATACTGTTGAGCTGTTGCTGTTTGGTTGTTCATTGCATGTGACTTTGTGAATTACTAGACTGTCTCTGGAATTGAAAACCCACGAGCAGTCATAGTGTATTGAGTGGCCCGTAGCCCTGTGTTCAGATCCAGCGGTCTACACACAGCTGGTGTATGAGGTGACAAGATTGGAAGAAGTGAAAGTAAATGTTATAGCCGTCCCTAAGTAATTCCAACGGGTCGGAATTCGATGGTGTGTGTACGGAATATACATTCCTAAATAGACAGCAATTAGTAATTGTGGCCTTTCGTAGTTGATTAGAATCGTGTGTGTACATATGTGGGTCATCCTGAAATGAATAAGAGTAATACAACATACGCTTTTTTATTATTAACAGTATATTAATCTAAGAATACGTAACCTGGTGGACACGCCTGTCATCCTCGAAATTACATACCGTGTTTTCCAGTGAAAATCCCATTAAGCGGAGGTGAATGGCAGCCGAACTAATCTCAAGTACTCCTTCTTACGGAAAAAATCGAGACAAGTTCTATTATTGGCCATGTTGCTCCCTTAACGCTTCTTTACATCTCAAATCATCCAAACACATCTCCTGGCCTGAGAGGGTATAGCACCTTCTAGCCCGCTAGAGTACGGAATAAAAGCTTTTAGTAGGCAGGTACGTGGAGGTTTGTGAGAAGTGTGATTACTTCAAATATTTCTTTCATTATTTGTAAGGTTAAAAAAGTCGTAAATTATTTATTACACATATATAACCCTGGAACACTATAACTGGGTCTGGGAAACTTGACGTTAATTATACTCGTATCATTGCACACCACCTTATTTGTGCAATTGTAATTTTGGATCAACCATCATTGTTCCCAACAAACATCAACACATTCCCAAACAAACCCGAGAACTTATCAAAGCAGATATTCACTTCTCAGTAATTTACCATCCTCAGAATGATACCACACTCCCAAAAGTAGTCACAACCACGACCCTCCAACAGTATTGTCAAAATGCACCCAAAAAACAAATGTCATTTCAATAACATCACTATCCAAACGGGCCCTGGGATGATAACTTCCCGAACTACAATTTGCTTCACGTCACTCGGACACAGAGAGATATTAAGGCTACGATAGGATAGGAAAGGGATAGAAGCGGCAAGGAAGCGGCTGTGGTCTTAATTAAGGTACAGCCTTTTTGAAAATGGGAAACCATGGAAAACCATCTTCAGTGCTGCCAACAGTGGGATTGGAACCTATCTCCCGAAGGAAAGCTCACAGCTGCGCGACCCTAATCTCACGGCCAACTCTCTCACTTGCTGAATAAATTAAGACTAGGCGGTTACCCGTGCACCACAAACACGCCCTAAACCACGCCCACAACGACAAAATTCTACCCTAACAATTCAGTGTTTCAACTGTTTAAAGCTGGTTACTGCAAATCTTCCACCACGTGCAACAGATGTGGTGGAAATGACAGTCACGCTGATTGCACACTGTCTTGGGACCAGGCAAAGTGCGGAAATTGTCATGGAAACCACGTTGCCGCTTTCCCTGACCGCTCCTAGAAGAAGGCGATCATAGCACAATACAAACAGCAGTGCTCTCAACCATCACACTAAACCCCTATACCAGTCAGCCCCATCCCTTACCACACCACAAACATTATCGAACCCATGACCTTCAACCAACCGCAAATCCAACAAAACCGCAACCATCTACAAGCAATTTTACTAGCATTACTAGACAAGTTTGTCCCGTCACTAATCAAGTCACATACCCGCCATATCCGACTCTAGCACCCCCCACCCCCCAACTCTCCACCCACCCACCCTGCGACAAACTGTCCTAAACCAACAATTGTCCAGCAGCCAGGACCACTCGGTGGATTAGCACCGAGTCCCTGCCAGTCAAGAAGAAACCCCTCTCCACATAGCCAAGGTTCCCCTTAAATACTGCATGCACCCCAAACAGACCATTCCCTCCCTCCAACACCCGAGCCTAACTTTTCGAACCCAAGGACCTGCCTTCGAGCCTCAACAAGAACAGTCTACAACTTCTACAAATCAAACCAATTTCTTTTTGAAGGTAAAAACCACTGAACAATAGGTCATTCCCACAACAATTTCATCCTCCTCAAGACCAAACCAGCCCTATGTTAAATTGAAATGTAAGACCGAATAGGTCGTTAATTTCAAATTCTACCACGGCTGCCGCTCTCGAGCGGTATCATTAACTACGGAAGTTCAGTCCAGTGTGTATAAAGACGAACAAAATCACTGAGCTAGAAAAATTAACCACACATGTCAAAATACCTGTTCAGAAATCGACCCTTGGATATTGTGGAAAGAAGGCTGCAATGATCAACTTTAAGTCAAGGAGTTTATGGTACTATAAGTATGAAAATAATTCTAGTTTATTGGGAGGATTATTGAAGTAGCTGCTGTCAATCCAACAGGAACATCTATATTGCATCTATCTTCCTGTGATGAAATATATGACGTGCTCTCTTCAGTGTGTATAGTCATTGAGCTATTGAATTTACTGTTCTAAATATCCTTTTAACAACAATATTGGTGGCTTATAACCTATAATTAATGTTCAAATTACAGACAATTAATTATATCACATACCTTGAATAAGTTATTTCAACATTCTCCGGGGTTAAAATTAAAAATTATCAACTTCAGCTCCCTGGATTCCTAGGATAGGAAAGCTATAGAACTAGTCCACAAATCATGCGTGAAAGTCTCCGGTCTCTTTCTTAAATCCCAGAAAAAATATCAAATTCAAATTTGTTTTATCAATAATCCTCAAACACACAGAAAACAAATATTTTTCTACACTGTAAATTATATTTACTGTAGTCCATCGCATTTCTATGGAGTATACATAAAAACAACAACTCAATACAGCAATTGGGGTGGGGAGGAAGTCCTGTGCATTATGAAAATAAAATAAACATATTAAAAGCTATTACAGGGAGGAAGTACTGCAGCGACGAGCGAATGTGTACACCATTCTGAAATATAAATATTCCATCGCCAGTAAATGAATAAAGCAAATATCTGGGGAATTATGTTGCAGATATGTCCAAATTGTGTTACAATTATTACGTTTTATCTGCAGTTTATATTTCATTTTTTTCTATAGATGTTATAAGCACAAATACCGAGGGCAGGAGGATTTGAAAGAAAGTATTTATAATTATAGCGTATTGCTAGTTACCATAATTTTGTTGAATAGATGTTTTGCCTGATGGAACTGAGATGGTCCGTAGAATTCATAAAGACATGCTTGTGCCTTAATACTTACGGAATGAAGAGGCAGGAGGTAAGTGTTCGGAGTAAATCTCAAAGCCAAACGAAACCCCATGGCACTACAGCCCTTGAAGGGCCTTGGCCTACCAAGCGACCGCTGCTAAGCCCGAAGGCCTGCAGATTACGAGGCGTCGTGTGGTCAGCACGACAATCCTCTCGGCCGTTATTCTTGGCTTTCTTGACCGGGGCCGCTATCTCACCGTCATATAGCTCCTCAATGCTAATCACGTAGGCTGAGTGGACCTCGAACCAGCCCACAGGTCCATGTAAAAATCCCTGACCTGGCCGGAAATCGAACCCGGGTCCTCCGGGTAAGAGGCAGGCACGCTACCCCTACATCACAGGGCCGGCAAATCTCAAGTTAACCAAAATCAAGCAGGGAATGTGCATTGATATGCACTGCCTGAAATAAGAGTTTAAAAGACTTAAGCACCCAGGATGAGTTGTTGAAAGATAAACTGCATATGTTGAAGGTTCATGTGCCTTTGTTGAACTGATTACAATATGGGATGAAAGACACAAGACCGCTGGCAGTTACGGGTAGAAAGTTGGCTGCAGGTTGGTAGGTTGTCACACCGTCGCTTGCCGCAATCCATGCCCTTATGCGGTTCGGAATGGTGACAAATGGCATTTGGATCCTCTCCTGAGGCAAGTTCATCCACAACTGCTGCAGCTGCCCCTCCAGATCCCGCAGTTTGGTACTGGGACGGAGTCCCCTTCCAAAGTCATCCCAGACGTGCTCATTGCTGGCCACGGGAGGACTTCACCTTGCTCTAGAAAGTCCATAGACACACGTACTGTGTGTGTGGACATGCATGACCTTGTTGGAACACTGTCCCATAAGCGCTAGGACGTGCGTACGCAGAATTTCTGTGACATATCGCTGTGCCGTCAAAGTCTGCCGAAGCATTATTAGAGGTGACCTGAACGCATATCGTATGGCTCCCCACACCATGATGCCAAGACTTACGCCTGTGTGTCTTTCCACAACATGGGCAGGATCTGCCCTCGACGCCGCCAAACCAGAACACGATGGTCATCGGAGGTTATGGAGAAGCGGGACTCATCACTGAACATGATGCGACGCCAGACGACCTCTGTCCAAGACTCCCGGAGAAAACACCACTCCAAACGCAGGCATTGGTATTCTGGTGTCAAAGGCAACCAATGCATGGGGCAATAGAAGCACAATCCGGCAGATGAAAGTCGTCGAGACACTGTGCGGGAACTCACAGGATGTAGTAGACTCTCCAGTACATGTTCAAGGATGGCGGGTGCAGATGTTATGGGATCCCGCAATGCTTGGCGCACCATACAACGGTCCTCCCTCGGGGTGGTGTTTCTTGGTCAACCTGAAACCTCCACGACGTGATTGGATGCCCTCATGTACCCACTGAGTCCAACATCGAGCTACTGTGACATTTGAAAGGCCCACATGCCTGGGAATTGCAGGATACGACCAACCGGCGTCAAGCAGTCCCAAATGCGGCCTCTGTCAAATGCTGTCAATAGGAGGATAGGCTGTCTAACGCATCTGTGAGGCATGGTGGGTGCTTCTTGCTGTATGTAGTCTTCTCTGCACCTCTCTCTTAACTGTCTGACTCACAACATTTGACTGGTAACAACTTAACAACAGAACGGTGCCATCATGAGTGCACTCTGGTGTGTGTTCTACACATTACAGATCCTTGAAAATCTAATCATTTACTCACACAGCAATCGTATGCATGTATACCGAAATGGGATAATATTGGACATAATCTTCTGGCTGCTTAACTTTTGGTCAAGCAGTGTGTGTGTGTGTGTGTGTGTGTGTGTGTGTGTGTGTGTGTGTGTACAACGTCGTAGCGCGTAGAAAATCCTCTATGTGATGATATTTCATTTTATAACTTCGACCGGAAATGTCCTATAATCTAAGTTTCGGTACTGCATGAACATTATCAAGGGATTTTCGTTATAAATGCGGGTCAGTATTTCTCCACTCTACATTGTCACATATCGGTATTTCGAGGCGCAACGGCGATTTGCCGGAGATTCGAACCACGAAGTGTAGCATCTATACACACTGTCAAAATATGTCTACATATTCGTAATTCCTTAAAGCAAATGGAGACTAACATTTCAATATTTCAGCAACACTTACGAATTGAACCCCTTCGGTCCACTGTCTCAATATAATTGTCACCATACAAGCAATTCTCCCAGTGATCACATCGGATAAAAACGAACTGTCCAGTTATCCCTGAAATATTCATTTGTACGTCGGGCTCGTGAAAAATATTTTGAAGATTTTTGAAGAAAGCCTGAATATTCTGTTGATGGGTAATATAGTAGACTTTTGGGCTTCACTTGGCAAAATCCCACGCGTACGGATCGGAAAAGTGTGAGTACTGCCTTGGAGTACTGTGTGAGTGCCACCGTGGACTGCATACTATCTTGGAGTCTATGTGAGGAACACTGATGTGAGTAGAATTGGAGCAGTGTTAATATGCTGTTGTTGTACGGAATGTTGTATTGCTGTCTAGCACAGTTGAATCATTGCTGTTCTTAATATCATGACTATAAGTATGGGCCGAGAAAGCATGAATCTAAATATTTGTGGGACGCAAAGTCAATGAGGTATTAAAGAATAATGATGTCCTGTACATGGAGAGTGACTACGTCAAAATCACTGTATTTAATCTGAGTTGGTAAATATAATGCTCACATCAAAAAGGTAACGAATTACCCTTGTGCGTCATTTAAGTTTGCTATGCAGGAAGGAAAGGTGACCATTACGATGTTTGTAAGCATAATCATAACTTCACGTGTCTCAGCCCACAGGCATAATGCCACACTCAAATGGGAGGCAGTATTATTTTTGAAGTTGAAGCAGTCCAGTGCAAGCTTTAGAGGTACTTTGTAAGCAGTGTAGTGAGGGTCTATTATGGCCCGACGTCAAATATTGACATGTGAACTTGTACGCATGATCACATTGTCAAGAGAAATGGTCAACAATGGCACTAGCTCGACGTGTGGGATGTAATCAAAGTGATGTGTTTCGAACATGGAAGTAATACAGAAAGACCGGAACTGTTGATGACTTGCATGACGCAGATCGTCCAAGGGCTAAGACTTCTATCGATGAGTGTTACATTCGAATTTCACTCGGAGGAACCTTGAACGCAAAGGTCACCGCGTGCCTATACTTACTGCAAGAAACAGGTTGCACGAAGCACAACTTCATTATCGACACCCATGACGTGGCCCAGCTCTGAAACCTAGACATCATGGAGCGTGCGTACGGATGGGCCTAATATAAGGAGCGATCCAAAAGTTTCCGTTCGATGGCCATGTAGTCCTGAATCGAGATGCTAATCAGGCAAAATCGCCGTGAGCATTGAGGCACTCATCCCACCGACTCACCAGGTTGAGGATCCCCGTGTGATAAAACACTGTGTCCTGCTGCGTGAAGAAGTCCGCCACCGCCTGGTATACATCCCCCTCCGACAAGAAGCGTCGACACTACCGGGTCTTTTTGAGGGGACCAAAGGTGTGATGATAGGATGGGGAGAGATCAGGATTGTAGTTCGTGTTCTTGAGTGTCTCCCACTTCAGTGGGCGAAATGTTGTTCATAATGAATGAGGCTGGCCTCGCAGGTAGACTAGCGTCTTGTCGAAACGTGACCCGCACGGAAACTGGTGCACCATTCCACAACGGTGGTTTTTGATTGACCCATACATAGTCTTAATCCTCCGATGGATATCCACCGGTGTTTGTTCTTCGGCACCCAAGAATAGAATAACAGCACGTTGGTCCTGTTTGGACGCATTTCGTAATAACGTCGCCATAGTTCGCGTGGCCGCACGACACGACTGCCAGACTTATTCCTTTTCCTGCGTGTCCATGCTTACGTACCTACATCGGAGTTGCGCTACTTTGCAGGTCCGCTGCAGTAACGCCCTCAAACGGAAACTTTCATGCTGAGTAGTCTCTTAAGAACGACGAGTGTCGCATAAGCCTTGTTCCGGACGATAGCCAGTGAAGCGTTTGGAGGTAATCTGGCCAAGCTGTACGTCTCAGACACATTGTCCAAAACGTGCAGCAAGCTGGTGCTTCCCTTGTGTTTCGGGATGGCATTATGTGAGACCACCATGCGCTATTCCTAGCCATAAGACAATACCACGGCCGTACGATACGATCGTGCGATTCAGTAATTCAAATCAAAGCTGTATTGTTGCTCTCATTTGTTGTTGTTTCTGGAATTAAATAACGCGGATATGGTACCTCTGTATGTTTCTCTGTAAAGACTCAGGAACTCTCTGGTCCGAGGTGAAGCAATAATTTTCTTGATGCAATTTGGTGTGGCTGTTGCCAGCGTGGCTTCGCCCTTGTGATGCAGACTCTTCGACGAGGGCGGGCAGTATCTGCCATGTAGGGGAACTCCGTGTTGTTAGGCTGGAGGGTAGCGTTGTTTGTGGTGTACAATTTACAGGGATGTTGGGAACAGCTCAAATCGTAGTCCCCAAGCCAAAGGATTTAAACATTTTTAAAGATTAAAATTTCCGACCTGGGTAGGAATCGAACCCGGTGTCCTCTGTACCGAGGCCACTACGCCGAGCCAAAATGAACTCGTGTCGTCGTGTTCCTCGTCAAAGTGCAGCTCTTTCTAGGCACTTCACTGATGGATATGGTTACGTGTACATATTTTTAACACAATCTAGCCCTCTTATCAATAGTTAATCACTACCTGTACCGGGAACCGATCCCAGGACAACGACAACAGCAGCTAATAGCGTGAACTGTTACACTAAAGAGGTAGACAGCTCATCAATGAAGTTCTTCTTCTACAACTTTTCCCACACCTGTGGGGCCGAACATATGTTTACCCTGTTTTACGGCCGGATGCCCTTCCTAACGCCAACCTTATATGGAGGGATGTAAAACTAGTGCGTGTTTCTGTTTTGGTTGGTAACTTGGTGTCTTGTCTGAATATGAAGAGAAGAGTGTTGGCACAAACACAGACACTCATTCCCCGCGCCAGAAGAATTAATCTAACGCGATTAAATTTCCCGACCCAGCCGGGAATCGATTCCAAGACCCTCTGAACCAAGGGCCTCAACGACGACTATTCCACCAAGAAACTAAGATGAAGAAATAAAATCGTCCAAATTTGAACTTGAAAATTAGTACATTTTACTTCAAACACGATAATTCCTATTTTGAAGTAAATCGACTACTGATTTTAGTACCATACCTCAATTATCTCTGATATTTCGTAGAAAATTATTTTTACATAACGTTTAAATACTGGAAGGTCGTGTATTCAACGGTTCTTCAACAGTTCTTAGATAGAGTTTTTAATATTGTCCTTTAATCACTCCTTAAGATAAAATGAAATTCTTTTAAAGTTAAAAACGTGTAATACACTATGTTATGGACCGTAAAATGCAACAGCTGTGCCTTGAACTTGTTTCCACTTGTACAGAAGTTTTGTTTCATTCTGTTCGCTTCATCTGGGGCAGCTTACGTTACAACTCCTTCCTTCCTCAACCTAAATTTCGATTTTCATGAGACTGTATTCAGGCATGTTCACATGACGTCATAAAAGTACCAAGAATGAAACTTAACAAATGTTCGACTTTTGTTTGACTAATCCCAGATTAAAATAACGTATGAAACAAAAGTATGCAACATTTACACATGAAATGATAATATTGTGTATTGCACATTTATATCATCTTCAAGAGCATTTTCGTGTTAATATTCTGAACGAAAATGCTACACTGGTTTATTAGAATATCCCAGCACAGAACTGTTAAACATATCATCACACAATACTCCAAATATTACAAAGGAATTCCATCGATTTCATTTCCACGTTTGGTCAGCGTGCAATTAATTCATCTCTGTTGATAAGCACTCTTTTACTTGTCTTCCATCGATGCTGCTAATATCAAGCGAAATTTTGTACGCACTTCGATAGCATGATAGGTATACCTGGTAACTTCACTCTCTTGAATTTTTTCAACAAAAGTCCAAAAAACACAAACTATTCCACAATTCACCTAGACATTTGTTTCCTAATTCTCCTTGTATTTATATTCATGTAGAAGGGAACAATGGTAATTCAACGAAAATATATTAGTTTTTTAATACTAAAAACTAACAACCAACCATGCAAACCTGTGGCAATAGAGCTCTAAGGACTTCAGCGTGGACAGGGCGAGTTGGCCGTGGTGTTAGTGGCGCGCAGCTGTAAGCTTGCATTTGTGCCATAACTGACTCAAACCCTCTGTCGGCAGCTCTGAAAATGGTTTTGCGTGGTTTCCCATTTCCACACCAGGCAAATTCTTGGACTGTACCTTAAGGCCACGGCCGCTTCCTTCCCACTCCTAGCACTTTGCTACCCCATCGTCGCCATGAGATCTATCTGTGCCGGTGCGACGTAAAGCAACCTGTAAAGAAATAAAAAACTTTCGCCTACCAAGACAATTGTTATCCAATCTGATGGCCCTGAGATATTTCAGCGTCATGTGGTGGGCATGGCGACATGCTCATCCATATTGCTAGGCTTAATTGACTGGGGAAATGAGTTACTCAACGAGAGGATCGAAACGAAATAACCTGAACGATTCGTCTTCTCCATATTCGGGCTCTAGGACGTTCTCCGCACCACGGTACTGTTGTTCAATTCTCTGTTTTCCAGTCCAGTCTTAGATATTGTCTTGGTAAGGTGGTCGTTTTCTCCCTCTTCCCTTTTGCCCTTTGAATCTGTCCTCTAAAACAAGCTGCATAACCTTCTACATTTTGTCTAGCGTATGATAATTTTATGCTTTTGGAAACTACAATTAGATCTCTCCTATAGGGTGCGTCTTGTAATACCTGTTCCTTACTTACGTGTTGAAGCCAGGAGACTTTTAATATTCTTCTGTGTAGCAACATTTGGAAAACTTCCAACTTCTTAGTTGGTATCTCTTTCAAAGTTCATGTCTCACCTGTAGTTCTAAAATATATCGTTTCGCTGTATAACACCTTCAAATTGATGCCATAGACGAGAAAATAGTTTTATACATTGAAACACTACGTACGTACTTTATATGTAATTGTTGACTACAAAACATCACATTGTACACTAAATAATTTATCAAGTATACTATTCTTCTTCATCTTCTTCTTCTTCTTCTTCTTCTTATTATTATTATTATAAGGGAACAAATATGGGTCATCGATGGCCCTCTAGCAGAGCTAGGGACTGCTAGTAAAGTGGCGCTGTGGTTAAACCATGTCATAACATACTATACCGAACACAATGTTACGCAGCGACGTGACGATTTAGTGCGAGGGATCATTTGTTTTTATAACAGTGTTAGGATTTAGCGCTCTAGGTGATCAGACGTGCTAGGAGTAATTTTGCTTGCTGTTTACGAAGAGTTTGGCTGTGTAGCTCAGTCAGAAGTTCGCATTCTACGTTTTGGGTTGGAGGATTGGAATCTGTTGCAGTCGTTTGTCATTTTAGACTATTGAAATCTTAAAGACCTACAATGGTTAAAATAAGTATTGATGCGGCCGTGGCCTTAAGTAAGGTACAGCCCCAGCATTTGCCTGGTGTGAAAATGGGAAAGCATGGAAAACGATCTTCAGGACTGCTGACAGTGGGGTTCGAACCCACTAGGTCTCGGATGCAAGCTCACAGCTGTAAGCCCCTAACCGCACGGCCATCTCACCCGGTATAATAATAATAATAATAATAATAATAATAATAATAATAATAATAATAATAATAATGGAACATTTTAGTTCAAAATTCTGAAGTGACGACGGTCGGAAAGAAACTAGACAACGTTAAATACTGAATATTACAACTGGAGCACATGCACTGTATAATGTACTCGGGAAGTGGTAATATACAGGTTGGTTGGAAACACGTGAACCAGATATAATGAGGGGTAGAGGTTTGGTCATATTGAGAAATAATTTGAAAGCAATAATGCGGTATCACACATCGTTGTCATTTTATCAGGTGCTGAAGTTTGCAAATCAGATCGCTTCGCGGGCGAATTCAAATGGGTTTTGTGAGGTGGTGTTGATAAATCTGAACATGGCTTAAGATTGGCTTGACAGCACCAATCGAATAAACATGGGATACATTTGAGGACGGACCTCCAAGACGACAGGACTGCGCCTTAGCAGGTAGGCTACATTACGGTCTGTAACCCACCGTGCGTTCGTGTTTAATGCTCACTTCTCGGTGTGGCTATCAAGGCGGTCTACCACCTGCACATTTAGCAACATCGCCTCGTAAAGCCCATCTGAATTCACCCGCGAAGCGACCTAATTGGCTAACTTCAGCAGCTAATAAAATGATAACGGGCGAGATATCGATCTGGGTAAGACCAATCATTTAACGCTCATGTACCTAGCGCACGTTGTTTCCGACCAACGTGTAGATTACTGAACTACACTGTTTACATTGACGCTTGAAAATGTCGAACAGAGTCTCCGGTGATCTTCGGGCTAGTAATTTAATTGGATCACGGTCCACAAAACTGGAAATTTTATTTGATGGTAGGCTAGTCACCGTAATCACTAGATTTCGTACCATTATATTTTCACTCCCTCCTATCACCAATTAAACGTCTAAAAGGGTAGAATATCGGCATCAAAAATGACGTCGTGCCAACTGTTCGTGAATGATATGTGGACTAAGAGAAATTCTGAGAAGTTTTCGTCAATGATTTGAACAAATTGAACACCACTGAAAGAAATGTATCGCACTCATATTCGGAAAAGCGTTAGGGAGACAATGTTCTTTCCAAACAGCCCACGTTGCCTTGGTTACGAACTCGTAATAGCCGCTTATATTTCACAAGAAGGGTACCACTGGAAGAATGTGAATGTAAGACAGTGTAATGGAACGCTGTATGGCTTTCAGAGCTGGGAGTGCCGAAGGACAAGTTCGGCTCGCCAGATGCAGATCTATTGATATGACACCCGTAGGCGACCTACGCATCGTGGTGACGATGACATGAAGTTGACACAAACAGTGGTTCCAGAAAGTATTCGTCGCTGCGATAGAATACAATGCAAGGTAATTTATTGAAATAAAACTGTACATTCATACAATAAACTATTTCTTATATGTATATAGTATAGCAGCCACAAGGAAAAGCAAAACAATGCACATTTGTTCCTGTTAATTGACAAAACAGACGAAAACGACAGAAGAGTTCGTAAAATGGTCTCCAAGAAGTATTCGTCCGTGCCTCCCCTCGGCAATTTCAACGTTACTTTTGTAATTTAGTACCTCGTTGGGCCATCTTTTTGTTAATAACCTCTGTCAGTCGTTGGGGCATGGACTTCACCAACTTTTCAGTCGTGGTTCTTGTGATATTCTTACACTTGTTCTACAATGCTGCCTGCAACTCATTCTTTTTGGAAATAGGTCAGTTTTGTATGTTTCGTTCCAAAACATCCCACAAATACTCAATAGGATTGAGGTCCGGTGACTGAGGTGGGGTCTGCGTATAACGTGGTGTTATAAAGGAGCCACAGTCCGGTATTAAGAGCCGTGTGTTTAGGGTCGTTGTCCTGGGTGAAAATGTAGTCCCCTGTCAGGCCCATAATTTCTACACTTTTGATAAGTTGGTCTTTCAGAATCGGAATGTATCCGCGGTGGTCCAAGATACCTTCAATTGGATGTATGTCCCCAACACCACTCTCACTCATGCACACCACACTAGTATGTGTTTGACGGTAACAGTCAAGTTCCGTTCTTCCATCTCACTGTTCTTTTGTCTCGAAACCGTCACACTCTCATCCGACTTGAAAATATTAAATTTAATTTAGTCTGTGAAGACAACCCTTTTCCAGAATTCAAAGTTCTCTTTTTTGTTGGTTTCTGCGAATGGACGTCCCTTCTTTCTATTCAGTTTGTTAATGTATGGCTTTCTACAGGCTATTCGTCCATGATATTCAGCTGCGTAGGGAACATTCCGCAGGGAACAGTCTTTCCTAATTCATTTGCGACCTGAACTTTCAGTTTTGGGGCACTAAATTTTAGATCATTTTTAACTTGACGGACCACTAGGCGCTAAGGTAGGTGGACGGCCTTTTCGGGGAGCATTGGCTTATTTTTCGTTTTAGTAAACATGTATATTATGCTTCTTACTGTTGTAATTGGTGTGTAGAGACCTTCACTAATGTCTTTATAAGATTTACATGCTTTAAATTGACCTACGGCAATCCGGCGTTCCACCTCTGTTGTTTCCTTGATTTTCCGCGCGATTCTTCTCTACGCCTTCTACAAACACTGCCTGCACCATATGACGTCGGTGTCTGCCTTGGTTGCACTGCGAACTAACCCGTGATATTTGAATTATTGCATGCGGACGAATACATATTGGAGGGTAGAAGTCACTGATGTGCTTTAATAGGGATAACTTACGATTTTTGCTGTCCATTGGCTTGTTCTTAACGAATATGAAAGCCGTACATTCTAAACCATTAGATTACAATTACTTCGTTCAGGCATTATATATTCGGACGTCATAATTAAACTCATCACATTATGTAGGTTAGCAGATCAATAATTATTCTTGGAACCACTGTACACCCAGCCCCCATGCCAGTGAAAATCTATATAAATACACTGACTGACAGAGCAAATGCAACACCAAGAAGGAGTGGTTCGAAAGGGATGAAAGTTGGGGAAAAAACAGAGACGGCACGGACGAATAATTGATGTTTATTTCAAACCGATATGCAGGTTACACAATGCGCACGGCATCGACTCATTAGGATGTAGGACCACCGCGAGCGGCGATGCACGAGGTACAGAGTCAATAAGAATGCGGATGGTGTCCTGAGGGATGGTTCTCCATTCTCTATCAACCATTTGCCACAGTTGGTCGTCCGTACGCGGCTGGGGCAAAGTTTGCAAACGGCGTCCAATGAGATCCCACACGTGTTCGATTGGTGAGAGATCCGGAGAGTACGCTGGCCACGGAAGCATCTGTACACCTCGTAGAGCCTGTTGGGAGATGCGAGCAGTGTGTGGGCGGGCATTATCCTGCTGAAACGGAGCATTGGGCAGCCCCTGAAGGTACGGGAGTGCCACCGGCCGCAGCACATGCTGCACGTAGCGGTGGGCATTTAACGTGCCTTGAATACGCACTAGAGGTGACGTGGAATCATACGCAATAGCGCCCCAAACCATGATGCCGCGTTGTCTAGCGGTAGGGCGCTCCACAGTTACTGCCGGATTTGACCTTTCTCCACGCCGACGCCACACTCGTCTGCGGTGACTATCACTGACAGAACAGAAGCGTGACTCATCGGAGAACACGACGTTCCGCCATTCCCTCATCCAAGTCGCTCTAGCCCGGCACCATGCCAGGTGTGCACGTCTATGCTGTGGAGTCAATGGTAGTCTTCTGAGCGGACGCCGGGAGTGCAGGCCTCCTTCAACCAATCGACGGGAAATTGTTCTGGTCGATATTGGAACAGCCAGGGTGTCTTGCACATGCTGAAGAATGGCGGTTGACGTGGCGTGCGGGGTTGCCACCGCTTGGCGGCGGATGCGCCGATCCTTGCGTGCTGATGTCACTCGGGCTGCGCCTGGACCCCTCGCACGTGCCACATGTCCCTGCGCCAACCATCTTCGCCACAGGCGCTGCACCGTGGACACATCCCTATGGGTATCGGCTGCGATTTGACGAAGCGACCAACCTGCCCTTCTCAGCCCGATCACCATACCCCTCGTAAAGTCGTCTGTCTGCTGGAAATGCCTCCGTTTACGGCGGCCTGGCATTCATAGCTATACACGTGTCCTGTGGCACACGACAACACGTTCTACAATGAGTGTCGGCTGAGAAATCACGGTACGAAGTGGGCCATTCGCCAACGCCGTGTCCCATTTATCTTTCGCTACGTGCGCAGCACAGCGGCGCATTTCACATCATGAGCATACCTCAGTGACGTCAGTCTACCCTGCAATTGGCATAAAGTTCTGACCACTCCTTCTTGGTGTTGCATTTGCTCTGTCAGTCAGTGTAAAATTGTAGGGGGTCCGCTGTTTGTTTGTCTGTTTGTCTGTCTGTTTGTCTGTTCCACCATCAGGTCGAAACGGCTAGATAGATCTCAACCAAACTTCATATTTAGAGTATACTCATCCCGGGGAAGGTTTCGATATGCATATCATTTTAAAATATTTGAATACACCAGAATGGTTTTTCCACCATCACGTCGAAACGGCTGGAGAGATCTCAACCAAACTTCATATTTAGAGTATACTTATCCCGGGGAAGGTTTCGACATGCATATTATTTTAAAATATTTGAATACACGGGGGATTTATAGGAAAAACAGAATGGTTTTTCCACCATCACTTCGAAGCGGCTGGATAGATCTCAACCAAACTTCATATTTTGAGTATACTCATACTGGCGAAGGTTTCAATATGCATATTATTTTAAAATCTTTGAATAGACGGGGGTTTATAGGAAAATCATAATGGTTTTCCTCCATTTTCTCTTATACTATTGATTTTCTGTAAACTTCGTTTACCGTACGTGAAACGTTTCTTCATTATAAACAACTTTCGTTATGTTCATAATTTACCTTACTCTTCACATGACGGGGAAATTTACAATTTTCCGCTGGTATCATGCTCGGCATTGAGTGACCGACAGACCGACAACGAACCTACAGGTTACCATGGCAACGTCTCTGACTGCATGCCAGCAGGGAAGTAACGTATTGACATTTTCCTCATTATGCTTTTACATTCGTGGTTGTTCCTTGGGTGGAAGGCAGTGGACCGAAATTTCTTCTCTGTTACCGCTTTATTATATCCATAACTCACACTAGCATAATTTATTGAGGGGCATTTGATTTTCCAAAACATTCACATGGCATTTACATATTTGTCGTTATCCGTGTGTCCTCAGTTATAATCCATTTTCTATTACTTGCAACTTTCTTAACTGTATTATTTTCTTCCTTAATTACGCCGTATGTACGCGAGTGCTACAATCTACTGGATGTATTTCCACCAAGACTCATATTTAGAATATACACCTGTCCTTGAAAGGTTTTAGGGCAAATATTGATTCTAAATCCCTGAACTGACTGGAGGTTTATACGAAACCGAAACAGTGATTTTGCACCTCCACAAAATATACACAACCGAAGTTAATTTCAATCTACCTGCCTTGGTAGAAATTAATTTCTAAACCTTTTTTCTCATGTGCATCATTTCGATACGAGGATTAATAACGGAGATATCATTAACGGACCGTTTTTCTGTACAAGTCCCATCGGACTTACCTCACGAGCGGGTGCGTGTAAAGCGTATTCCTTACAACTTGAAAACTACTGAAGACATTCAAACCAAAATTTATATTTTGCATCCACCTGTCCAAAGGTAGGTTTTAAACGTAAATAACATTTCATGTTCCGGAATGGACTGGCGGTTTATAGGGAACCGAAATGGTGATTTTACTCTTCCACAATATATACAGAACAAGACCAACCTGACTGGAAATCGACCAAACGTGATGGAATTCCACCTCTAAACCTTCTCTTTTCATGTGTATTTTTTCGTCAGGAGGATTAATAAGGGAGATATCATGAATGGTCAGTTTTGCAGGTTAAGTCCAGCGGACATAGCCCAAAAGGTGTTTTACATGGAGCAGATTCCTTATCAATATAAATCAAATCGTAACGACTGTGTACCCCTACACTGACTATTATGGCGAAATTTTCGTACAGCTTCCGTTTAAGGGGTAATAATGACCATCTCCATAATTTTTGGTTTAGTTTCCTGAAAGTTCTAATTTTTACCCGCCTCGCCCAAAATCCAGATTGCGGCATAATTTGCCAGAAGAAAAAGAAGATAATTGAAATTTGACAAAATTATACGTTTTAGCCTGTAACGAACGGAAAACATCCAAGATCATTAAATTTTTCACTTTTTATCCCCGAAGAATATCGAAATATGCAGGCAATTTTAATGATGGTGCAGACCTTCGGAAATTCCTATCACATAACGGATTGCACAATCTCCGTTCAATTTGGAATGATCTACAACCTTGGTCATATGACTTTTTGCCGTATCTGTATACATTTTACGTTTGATTTTTCTCTATTAATCGATGTTGAGTCAATTTGGAATTTTCACAGCATAATTCATACTTTCGATTACTCATATGAAATACAGAATCATAAAACACTTCACGAAAATTGGCCCACCCAGTAGCCATATGTGAGCCAAATGCTATGTATGTAGCTGTCACATAATTATCCGAAAAGTAATGTAATGTGAGATAATTTTACAAAAACGTTACCCTGTTCCACGTTTCTAACTCAATCTGACCCAAGAATAGATGACATATCATAGGACCAGCCATTTAGGCCACTAAATCCGGCGTGTCTTATGGTATATTCCTTTGTCGATATGACGTACGTTTAGTAGCAGTTAATCTGTAAATGAAGGTCTTCAATATTGTAAACACGCATATACTTTCGTATGTCGATCTATATATATTCACTGATGTCGATTTGTAGCGATCGAGAAAGGGTGGGTCTGCTATTGTCATCAGTACTCCCCACACGCACTTTGGCTGGCAGTATGAAAGGGTTCCTTCTCCAACTCCTGTGTAACTGTCATTAGTAAGGAAGGCCTACAATAGTAATGAATAGTTCCCTTCTCGATTTGACTTGCAGAAGGCAAGTGAGCATGCAGTTTTGTTTATAACTCCCCTACCCGATTGTGTTTGGCAGTAGGCAAGGGTGCCCGCCATTATAAAGAAATGTCCTCATCTAAAATATGACTGGCATTAGGCATAGTGGCCTGCTATTTTGATGGAAACTCACCAACTTGGTGTGACTGGCAGTAAGTTGGCTGGAAGTAGGAAAATGGACCTGGCATTATAATGATAACTGCACAACTCAACTTCGAGTGATAGTAGGGTAATTTCCTGCCATTATAATAGAAACTCCTCAACTGTAATCTGTCTGAAAGAGGAAAGGGGGCTGCCATTTTAACGATACTCCCCAAATCGATTCTGTCCGCGTAGTAGGCAATGGGGCCTGCAATTATAATGTAAACTTCCCAACTCGATTGTGAATGGCAGTAGACAAGTGAGCCTGCGTTATATCACAAATACATAACAAACTTTTTACATTGGAAACAACGTACGGGGACCTCCCCATACTCTTTCTCGGATAACGCTAAGAGACATGCAATTTTAAAACAATCTTATTTACTGCATGTACACTATTTACGTCGATATTCGAATACAATGTAGAATACCGTAGCGAAGCACGGGTACATTCGCTAGTACCATTATAATCGTGGACGCCACTGTCATATTAAAAACGAATCTATATAAATAAAATTGTAGGGGGTCCGCTGTCTGTAATTTCTTTTGTTTTTCAAATTTTTCTGATATTTATCCGTTTTAGGTCAACTCAAGACCGAATCGATGGTTTTTACGTTTCGTGTCTGTTTGTCTGTCTGTTTGTCTGTTCCACCATCACGTCGAAATGGCTGGATAGATCTCAACCAGACTTCATATTTAGAGTATACTCATCCCGGGGAAGGTTTCGATACGCATATCGTTTTAAAATCTTTGAATACACGGGGGGTTTATAGGAAAACCAGAATGGTTTTTCCACCATCACGTCGAAACGGCTGGATAGATCTCAACCAAACTTCATATTTAGAGTATACTCATCCCGGGGAAGGTTTCTATATGCATATCATTTTAAAATATTTGAATACACGGGGGTTTACAGGAAAACCAGAATGGTTTTTCCACCATCACGTCGAAACGGCTGGATAGATCACAACCAAACTTCATATTTGTAGTACACTCATCCCGGCGAAGGTTTCAATATGCATATTATTTTAAAATCTTTGAATAGACGGGGGGTTTATAGGAAAACCAGAATGGTTTTTCCACCATCACGTCGAAACGGCTGGATAGATCACAACCAAACTTCATATTTATAGTACACTCATACCGGCGAAGGTTTCGATATGCATATTGTTTTAAAATCTTTGAATAGACGGGGGTTTTATAGGAAAACCAGAACGGTTTTCCTCCATTTTCTCTTATACTATTGATTTTCTGTAAACTTAGTTTACCGTACGTGAAACGTCTCTTCATTATAAACAACTTTCGTTATGTTCATAATTTACCTTATTCCTCACATGACGGAGAAATTTACAATTTTCCGGTGGTATCAAGCTCTGCATTGAGTGACCGACAGACCGACAACGAACCTAGAGGTTACCATGGCAACGTCTCTGACTGCATGCCAGCAGGGAAGTAACGTATTGCCATTTTCCTCATCATGCTTTTAAATTCGTGGTTGTTCTTTGGGTAGAAGGCAAGAGAGGCGTCAATCGGCCTATCTGCGGGATATTGGCGGAATATCGTTGGATGTTATAACCGCCCTCGAATAGATTAAATAATAACACCATTAGTCATTTCCTTATTATTTGTTTACCTAAGAATCACTGGGCTTAAATTTCTCCTCTGTTACCGCTTTATTATATCCATAATTCACACTAGCATAATTTATTGAGGGGCATTTGATTTTCCAATACATTCAGTTGGCATTTACATATTTGTCGTTATCCGGCTGTCCTCAGTTATAATCCATTTTCTATCCTTTCAACTTTTTTAACTGTATTATTTTCTTCCTTAATTACGCCGTATGTACGCGAGTGCTACAAACTACTGGATGTATTTCCACCAAGACTCATATTTAGAATACACCTGTCCTTGATAGGTTTTAGGGCAAATATTGTTTCTAAATCCCTGAACTGACTGGGGGTTTATACGAAACCGAAACAGTGATTTTGCACTTCCACAAAATATACGCAGCCAAACTTAATGGAAATCTACCTACCTTGGTAGAAATTAATTTCTAAACCTTTTTTCTCATGTGCATCATTTCGATATGAGGATTAATAAGGGAGACTTAACTCACGAGCGGGTGCATGTAAAGCATATTCCTTACAACTTGAAAACTACTGAAGACATTCGAACCAAAATTTATATTTAGCATCCACCTGTCCAAAGGTAGGTTTTAAACGTAAATAACATTTCATGTTCCGGAATGGACTGGCGGTTTATAGGGAACCGAAATGGTAATTTTACTCTTCCACAATATATACAGAACAAGACCAATCTAACTGGAAATCGACCAAACGTGATGGAATTCCACCTCTAAACCTTTTCTTTTCATGTGCATTTTTTCGTCAGGAGGATTAATAAGGGAGATATCCTGAATGGTCACTTTTGCAGGTTAAGTCCACCGGACATAGCCCAAAAGGTGTTTTAAATGGAGCAGATTCTTTATCTATGTAAATCAAATCGTAACGACTGTGTGCCTCTACACTGACTATTTTGGCGAAATTTTCGTACAGCTTTCCGTTTAAGGGGTAATAATGACCATCTCCATAATTTTTTTATCGAAATATGCAGGCAATTTTAATGATGGTGCAGACCTTCGGAAATTCCTATCACATAACGGATTGCACAATCTCCATTCAATTTGGAATGATCTACAACCTTGGTCTTATGACTTTTTGCCGTATCTGTATCCCTTTTACGTTTGATTTTTCTCTATTAATCGATGTTAAGTCAATTTGGAATTTTCACATGCATAATTCATACTTTCAATTACTTATATGAAATTCAGAATCATCAAACTCTTCACGAAAATTGGCCCACCCAGTAGCCATATGTGAGCCAAATGCTATGTATGTAGCTGTCACATAATTATCCGAAAAGTAACGTAATGTGAGATAATCTTACAAAACCTTTACCCTGTTCCACGTTTGTGTCTCAATCTGACCCAAGAATAGATGACATATCATAGGACCAGCCATTTAGGCCACTAAATCCGGCGTGTCTTATGGTATAATCCTTTGTCGATATGACGTACGTTTAGTAGCAGTTAATCTGTAAATGAAGGTCTTCAATATTGTAAACACGCATGTACTTTCGTATGTCGATCTATATATATTCACTGATGTCGATTTGTAGCGATCGAGAAAGGGTGGGTCTGCTATTGTAATCAGTACTCCCCACACCGACTTTGGCTGGCAGTATGAAAGGGTTCCTTCTCCAACTCCTGTGTAACTGTCATTAGTAATGAAGGCCTACAATTGTAATGAATAGTTCCCTTCTCGATTTGACTTGCAGAAGGCAAGTGAGCATGCAGTTTTGTTTAAAACTCCCCTACCCGATTGTGTTTGGCAGTAGGCAAGGGTGCCCGCCGTTATAAAGAAATGTCCTCATCTAAAATATGACTGGCATTAGGCATAGTGGCCTGCTATTTTGATGGAAACTCACCAACTTGGTGTGACTGGCAGTAAGCTGGTTGGAAGTAGGAAAATGGGCCTGTCATTATAATGATAACTGCACAACTCAATTTAGAGTGATAGTAGGGTAATTTCCTGCCATTATAATAGAAACTCCTCAACTGTAATCTGTCTGGAAGTAGGAAAGGGGACTGGCATTTTAACGAAAACTCCCCAAATCGATTCTGTCCACGTAGTAGGCAATGGGGCCTGCAATTATAATGTAAACTTCCCAACTCGATTGTGAATGACAGTAGGCAAGTGAGCCTGCCGTTATATCACAAATCTGTAACAAACACTTTACATTGGAAACAACGTACGGGGACCTCCCCATGCTCTTTCTCGGATAACGCTAAGAGACATGCAATTTTAAAACAATCTTATTTACTGCATGTACACTATTTACTTCGATATTCGAATACAATGTAGAATACCGTAGCGAAGCACGGGTACATTCGCTAGTAACCAATAATAGTTAATATATGTGACCAGAGACCATCCTGCTAACTATTTAGCCATGGAGCAGGAGGCCAGTTTAATATAATGCTCCTAATTGTGTAAGGAACAATCTGAGTAAATTTACGACTTAAATATGAAAGTAAAAGAGCGAAGCGCGGACCTGTCATTTAGTTTAAGAATCTTCTAACGATGTCCATAACCTCTAAATTTACTTTCATGGGATTTATATACATCAGCAAATAATCCGCAACATATCTAACTTAATGCCTTGCTTCGCTCTCAAACTGTGCGAGAGTTTATCCGGATTTAGAGAATATTGGGCCACTTTAACACAAAGTTGAACAGGTAGAGCACTACTACGTTCTCTTCCCAGCTACGTGTAAAGTAGTCTATGTGGGAGTCTGCCTTTGATGTAATCGCATTCTCTACTTCATGTAGAGGGGAGACGTGCAGCTATTGAACAAGTTGGCGAGTAGAATTAATGCTGTGTGTGCGAGGTAGGTGGGGTAGGGTGCTGAGAATTTCTCCTGGGACGGAGATGAGGCGAGCCCTAATAGCGATTGGAGGAGATGAGAAGATGGAGGGAAATGGAGCAGAGAAGAGAGAGATATTGCGGTAGAAGGCTCCGTTGATGTTCTTGTCAATCCTGGCTGAAGTTAATCGAACGTCCCCTTTATCTGTTTAAACTTAGCTTATCGCCGAGGCGCCACAACTGTCATATCATTCGGAGAACTCCGAGAGAGAATATTCGCCGTTTAAATAAGCGAGGTATTTTAAAACCTCTTGCCTAAGAGTAAATATTAAACATTCATAAACATCAAATAATTCAACAAGACTTTGAAATTAAGGAATTACGTGCATTCTTTGATAATTTCTATTTCACTCGTAACATTTAATTAAAACCTAGTTTACAATACTTCAGCGCCTACCGAGAAGACTTACACATGCGCTAAAATGTTGCAGTAGGAGAGCGAACACAAGGCAGGATTGCAATCAACTAACTGAAGTTTAATAGCTGTTCTGTAAGTCTTACCTTATGTTGTGAATTTTAAAAATACGCACATATCCTTCATCAGGAAAGGTTCAGAATTGGCCTCTAAGAGATTGTTAAGAGCCCTTGTTTCATACTGTATAATGTTATACACATTCTATTTACTGCTATCAATAGTTTATAAGGAAGCCTGAGAATATTGTTTCTGTTAATTTTCTGTGTATCAGTCCTACTAATAGTAAATTTTCTCATGTTTCCTCTTCTTTGTTTAATCCTTAAGTTTACCAATGCAATACAATACTGTCATACTTTAACCCTACGAAAAAAATGTCATAAAGCTGTAATTTAAAAAGAATAATCTCCATCAACGTCAATAACCTTTCTTCAACGCTGTGGAAGACTACATATCCCATATTGATGGAAGTCTATGGAACGTGAGGCGAATAAGGTATCCAATGGGTTTATTCCCTCGACGAGAGTTACGACCTACCTTACTCCAAGATGAATGGCTAAAAATGGTTGTAAATGGAAGTGGATGAAGGGGTGAAATAAAATAAAGGTATTCTGAATTCATAAATGCTTTCTAAACAATGTGAATAATTGTATCACGGAAGATCTTGGTAATGATTACTTTATATTTATCCAGTTAGAGTATGACAATTTTGAGATTCACAAAGGCTGATGCCATGGTTTTGAGTATTTTCTAGCGCAAGTTCCACTTGATGTCTGCACAAAGTTGAATTCATTGGCAGACCATCTGGCGATAGATCAAAGGGGACTCCACCAAATTTGACGCATTACCACCTTAGAACTTAACGGTAATTTTAGGTGTTTTTTCTAGAAGACGACCTATTAGGCGACCTGCATGTCTGTGAAGATGAGGGCCCTACCTAGAATGATTTCTAATGTTGTATACACACACACACCCAGCCCACAAGCGATTGGATTAACCAACTCAGGTTAAAATCACCAACCCTGCCGGGAATCGAACACGGGACCCTCTGAACCGAAGGCCAGTACGCTGACCACTCAGCCAACGAGTCGGCCCTTCATGTAATGACGAGCTGATATTATGGTTGATGTGTTTCATAACCCCACCACCTTAGCCATAGACATATGCCTATATTTTTCAGATACTGTTATTGTTTTTTCTTCTTTTTGCAGTGTTTTATCTCTTCAGATGGCAGTACCACCATCTAAACTTTGAAAATTGAGCCTTCTTCTTCGTCTTATTGTTACGGAGTTTCCATGGGTCACAGAAGGATAGGAAGCACTGGGTTGAACGGCTGGACATGGAATTACTTAGAACAACTTTTAGTACAACAAATCTGGAAATTTTCTTTCTTTCCTTTCATAAAATTGAGAGACAGAAAATCGAATAGAGTATCGTATCGTAGTCCGTTTGCCCTCCAGGATTGACTTTTCCCTCGGACTCAGCGCGGGATCCCACCTCTACCGCCTCAAGGACAGTGTCCTGGAGCTTGAGACTTTCGGTCGGTGGATACAACTAGGGAGGTGGACCAGTACCTCGCCCAGACGGGCTCACCTGCTATGCTGAACAGGGACCTTGAAAGGGGATGGGAAGACTGGAAGGGATAGACAAGGAAGAGGGAAGGAAGCGGCCGTGTCCTTAAGTTCGGTACCATCCCGGCATTTGACTGGAGGAGAAGTGGGAAACCACGGAAAACCACTTCCAGGATGGCTGAGGAGGGAATCGAACCCCTCTCTACTCAGTTGACCTCCCGAGACTGAGTGGACCCCGTTCCAGCCCTCGTACCACTTTTCAAATTTCGTGGCAGAGCCGGGAATCAAACCCGGACCTCCGGGAGTGGCAGCTAATCACACTAACCCCTACACCACAGAGACGGACATCTAATAGAGTAACAAAGAAAAATTGACAGTTTTAACGAACTCATCAGCTGTAACAATACCTTCGACTTGTAAGTTCTAAATCAGGTACAAAAATTTGGAATAAATACCTAGTCTCTAAATTACATACAGAAGAACATAATTGCTCCTGACACGTACAGTTCAGAGGAGTCTCACCTAGAAGAGGCAATCATTTTCTTATGACACACTTAAAACTACACTCGTCAACCCATCGCGTGACCCTATTTTAAAGTATTCATACACATTTGCCCCATGATGGGCTTATCCATTGCTCAACATTCTTGCTAGTCACTGTTGAGGAAGGGAACTAAAACGAATAAACAGTTACCGTATGAATAATACAGAAAAAACAGGGGCATAATTGCCCATACTACATGGCCTTAAAATAAAAAAAGGAAAGGTTGCACATAATCGGCCTTTAACAAGAGGCAAAGAGGCGAAACACCAGCACTCCTTGTAGACATTTCTGGAAACCTTAGTACGTTTAAGGCCCAATGATACAGAGTCTAATCCCACACTAGAAAGGATGACTAAAGCCGAGACAAGATTTCCAAAATTTAGAGGATGAAATCTTTAGTTACCCATTTGAAAGTTAAACGGGAGACTGCAGAGGGTCGCCACTGTTCGTTCCCTTACATTACTTATTTCCCTGTCGGGAAAAGAACCAGAGTCCTTAGACTTCGTCACCGAAAATCCAACATTTAAACCACCAGATTACAAAATTACATTAACAGAAAATGGCCCGTACCTTTCCCTCAAAATACCCGCAAGCGCTATCAATGTTTAGGTAAATTCTTCTATTACCTTGTATCGCTGGGTATTCTTCAAGCAGATCACGCCCCCGCTTCCCCAGTCCACCGTCGAGTCGCACTTCCAAGCACAAGAGCAATTCAGACAAGAAGGCCCTAAATTGCCCTGCTTATATAGTCCCGTAAGTGGAAGCTTCCAGATTAAATTGAACTACACTTGGTTGATAGGCTGTATCCCTGCACACACCCCCGGTTTTGATTGGCTAGAGAATATATTTACAAGCATATGATAGGTAGATTACAATAGAAGAGGAGGCAGCTGAAGTGTTGAGAACTTCAGTACATCAAAAATCAATCAACAAAGGAAGGCTTACCAACTCCCAAGAATGAGATTTCCCAAGCTATTAGTTCGTTTTTAGGCTAAGAAAGTGCGCTAATCAATTGATGGTAGAGTCACCTAACCTTAGACGAAGAAAGTCTTTGGGAGTTTACAAGTACAAGTCAGTTGGCATAGATGGCCGTAGAGAAGGCGTGCAGTTTAAATAACCAGGGAATGTGTATCCCTGGTACAATTATTATTATTATTATTATTATTATTATTATTATTATTATTATTATTATTATTATTATTATTATTATTATTATTATTATGTTTTAATAAATACTGGGATTTGTTGTTCCATTTCACGGCTGCATGCCTTTCCTGACACCAAGACCACGCGGAAGGGTGTAGTATTCAGAATTACGCGTTTCTGTAGTGATTGCTCCACATAATGGTAGTATGTAAATGAAGATGTGTGTTAACACGACCACAATCAATCAGTCCCCGAGCAAGAGGAATTAACAAAGTACATGTTTGGCAGCACTGTGTATGACACACAATTCATCAACGTAATCAGTTACAAAGATTGAATAAATAAAAAATGAATAAACGTAATGTCATAACTATTGGCATCGCAAATTATTCATAGTCATCAGCAGTTATACCGCAGTTAGGAAAAGATAAATTGATATTATGGACCAGAAGTATATAGCGTCACGGATAAATATAGTAAACAACATAGGCCTAATTTGAATCGGGTTTTCTAAATGCATCATTGTGCAGTTCTTTAATTTGGTATATTTCTCGTAACTAGCAAAAAAAAAGAAAACAGGAATATTTTCACAATTTAACTTGTTCTTCGTATTCTAGTAAATACATCACACATTTCTCCAAGTGTCAGTAAATGAAATAATAACAAATTTGTATACCGTCCTTGTTATTACTTCCTGACTGTTCTGACGTTTCATAATCCCAAGTAATAGTAAATATCCTGATATTTCAGTGAAAATGATGCAGACTTTCAGGGATGGTCGAGATGCTACAGTAAATTATTTTTTCTATATCCGAAAATATTTGGTCGGAAAATTGTGGATTTAAATTTGTGTATTATCAGCGTAAATGCGGTATTTGCAGTCCGCTAGGTTTTGTGAGACATAATTAGGTCTAATGCAAATAGGAAAATGAATGGGTCTTAACACCGACCTGCGGGGCTCGCCACACTGCACGGACCGCCAAGTAGATTTGTTTAACTTACCTGAAACACACTATTATCACGGGTACCCTGATAGAAGATAAATTTAAACTTCTTAATCGAATCGTTGTATATAGCAACTCTTAATAAATTTTATGCACTAACTCTTTTAACACACAGATATAGGATATTAGTTGTAAGAATTTTTCCTCTTATTATATCGAATTTATATCAATTTAATTTCATCATTTATCAGTATTTGTATTATTATTAACTTGTATATAATTACTGGAATGCAATACAATGCAATATGTATGTTACAGTGCCTAGTTTGATGGAAAAGAAGGCCTGAAAGCCTTAATATTGACTTACAAGTAACAGGTTGAGATAGGGAAACTTGGTCCAAAAACGACTCAATCACAGCTTGCACGCCAAAGTCGTTTCTGGTAGGTTCATTAACTCACGTTGATTTTTCATAATGGGACCACTTTTAACGTGCTGATAAGACATTCCCCAACAAGTGGATAGGAAAGGGAATTCCTGTTTGTCCGCCTTCTTTCTGACATCACGTCTAAATCGCCCGTGGGAACTTCACTAAATTGTGCGTGAATATTCTCGGAAACATCTAACACATGGAAACTTGTTTTATTTCAAAATATTGACTTGTAACTACATCACATACAAACAATCGCGTAATAGCTTCAAATGAGATGGTGGATGTTTCTTTGTGGCTCAAAAACGCCATAACTAAGGGAATGATTGAGTTGAAAATTGGAAATCTGTTCAAAGACAGGTTTTTTTCTGATGTTTCAATAGTTAACCGCTTGAAAATAGTGGTCATTAATGAATGGGTATTTACTGAACTTGTGAGTGTTTTATCCCTTATAAACCGAAATGCTCTGCAAATGGTCAGTCCTATCAGAAAATGAAGCCTAGCGTGAGTAATTAAAATTCCGTCTTTTGAAAAAAGGAAGGTCATAAACATTTTCTCCTGGACGGATAGTTGCCCAGCAAATTCTGCTTTTACGCGAAGCACGTATTCCTCTCTTATATGCCCTAAGCTCCCTAAAATTGATCAACTTTTATTACATTACACCGACTGTTGTTAGTTGAGATGCGTGTGAAGTATATATTAGTAATTTTATCGTTTACTCTGCTTAAATACGACTCTATTATTTCTTATTCTTGTTTCCCTTTCTTTCGTTCTTCCTTTCCTTTCTTCCATCTTGGCCAGCTGTGGACTACGTGAAGTAACTTCATGATTTTCTTCCTCTCCTTGCCTTCCCGTCTCTCCAGTATTTGTTCATTCTTTCACAATGTTCCCTTCTTCTTTCCTTTATTCGGACATATTTCTGCCTCCTTCTCTTTCTGCAGTAACCCTGCAAACTCCCTAATCATTCTTCTTAAAATTCGGATGACCCAACAGCAGACTAAAAGCGTTTAATCAGAACAATGTATAGCTTATGTTTCTGCGGTTGCTTGTATGCTCATCAGAGCTGTCTTCATTGCGCATGATTCCTTCATTCTTTTGCTATTTATGGTTTAGCTTCTTGTGATCCCTTTCTGCTGAAACCTTTCCTTCTGTCTCTTATTCAGCCACCTATTACTGCTGCAATTATACAGCGATGATGGGAAATATCTGGTAGTTCAGGATACGATTAAAGCAGCCTGCTAGTGTCTTTAATGGATACCATGTGAACAACTGCGTATTACGGTAGAATTCTTCTAAGCACAATCTATTGGCTACAAGTCCTTCAGTTGACAGAGATCTGTAAATATTTTATTACAGTTACCAGTAAATGTTACATAAGCAATATATACAAAATGAATATGCAATAACGTCTAAAACACTCCACGAAATCTCATTACATTTTACGGAAATAATATTTTAGAGGGAACTGTCAATGGACTTACTGTGGTCTCCTTCAAAATACACTGTTTTATACATCTAACGTTAAACGTACGGACATTATGAACTCAATGCTGTGATTATTTTGATAATCGGACAAGTATTTTTCGATTCAATGGAAAGTAAGTGAAGGCAATTTTGAGCTCCCTGCGATCAATGAAATTTCGAAAGGCATGGACCTACTCTGTGTTAAGTGATAAAAGTACAACTTGTATACATGGATATCCCGCTGTTTAATTCCAGAACAACTACGGCACTGTGTGGTCAACAACAGATGTTTGGCGGACGTCCGCTTGTTAATTTCGTCAGGTGGACACAACGAGTGTTGGCAAGGTTCCTCCAGAATGTGTCAACAAGTTGACAGCAGGTGACTATGTGAAATGCTGTTTGATTAGTCATGTCACGAATACAGTTAGCCTGTCCTCCCTCTTCCAGTTACCTTCGCAAGGAGCTCAATACACTATTTTTAAACCGGCGTTGTTTTGAACAATTTAGAATTTCAAGAATTTTGATTAAGTCAAATACAGCATACAAATTTATAAAACACTAATGTATAGAATATAAAAACTGGTTAATTTATAAATAAATAAATATGTCAGTTAAAGTGTTTTATAAAGATGAAAAACGGATAAACGTAAAGTTTTATTTTAACCAAGTCGACACAGAAAATGATGACATTCATCTTAGCAAAAATAATAATTGAAAATGTAAATTTCGTCGCAGATAGTGGTAAAAATTGACCAACAAAGTTTGATTTACCGATATAAACGAGCATTAAACAACAGCTCTTTCAAAACAACAGCCCTTTCACTTCCAGGGCGACTTCCATCTGTCTCATAAACATGGATTGTGATTCTGTTGGACCGGCTGAGTACCTCCCTCCTCCCAGCTACGTTCTACCTGTTGGTCAACAGTGTTGATCGAAGGATAAATTTATCAGGGTCGGATGGTGCTGGTGAATATTGGACAAGCGTCCTCCGTTAACACTAATCAGTAGGAAAGTAGAAGAGATCGGAAGCATCGTAGAATGAAGGTACCATCGGGACAAAGGGAAAGGCTAAGAAGGACGTGAAAATGAAAGACCTCGCTAGGCCTCACAGATCTAATACCGCCGGGGTCGGAAAAGAACAAGATTTAACCAGTGGAGGTGGGATAGGAAGGATGAAGGCGAGGAGCTTGACACAACTCGGTAGAAGAAATATCAGACTCAGGTAGGGGAACCGTGCACGCTACCAAGAGGGGAGCCCGTAGTCTGTATTTTACTTGCCTCTTACAACAGGCAGGGGTTATCGTTTATATATTCTACTGCCTGGAAATTGAATCTTTGATATAATAGGTAACCACCGGTAACTCTAACAGCTAGATCGCAGCAATCGTCTCTAATGTGGAACACAAACATACCGCTCTAAGTCATATGTGTGTTTGTATGAAGTACACGTATCATAAACTAAGTACACTTAAAATTACTTCACGATTGAGCGAAGGCATGACCTTTAAGAAACGGGAAGTTTTAATTCAAATAAATACGGCATTCCAAGACATTTGCAGGACTCAGCCGTCTTAGAACAGAGACTCGCACGACAGTACGGTTAACGAACACTTTCCAGTCATGTGAAACTAAGTGAGAAGATAGAACCAAATAACTTGAATCACTACTAAAATTTGTTATGTGAAGGAACAAAGAACAAGTTATCAACTCATGTAATAGAGCATACGGGTCCGTAAGAAGTAGTGCCCACACACACATGCAAATCGCTGTGAGTGGCTCAGACGGTCGAGGCGCTGGCCTTCTGACCCCAACTTGGCAGGTTCGATTCTGACTCAGTCCGGTGGTACTTGAAGGTGCACAGATACGTCAGCCTCGTGGCGGTAGATTTACTGGCACGTAAAGTAAGTCCTGCGGGACAAAACTCCGGCATCTTGGCGTCTGTGGAAACCGAAATGAAGTACTTACTGGGACGTACAACCAATAAAATTATTATTATAGAAAGAACAATCCACAGAAACTCCTTACATGGTTGTCATTTATTCAAAAATCTCTATAGAAATACATAGAGGGTGTGTAAAAAGTGTTCAAATAAAATAAGTCATAATCGTTAAGATATGGAAAAATCTCTTTACACTTACAGAGATTGACTTTTCTTGGATTTCAATAACTGAGCAAATGACTATAACCTTGTTTCTCATTCTTTCCTAAACTTAATTTGTGAGTTTTCTAGTATAACTTTTCGAAAAGCTGTCATGAATATTAGTATTTCAGGAATGTTGAAACTTCCAGACTGGGTGAGTTGGCCATGCGGTTAGGGGCGCGTTGCTGTGAGGTTGCATCCGGGAGAGAGTGGATTCGAACCCCACTGTAGCCAGCCCTGAAGATGGTCTTCTGTGGTTTCCTATTTTCACACCATGCGAATGCTGGGGCTGTACCTCAATTAAGGCCACTGACGCATCCTTTCCACTCCTAGGCCTTCGTTATCCCATCCTCACCGTGAGACCTGTCTGTGTCAGTACGATGCAAGACAAATTTAAAAAAAGTATTCCAACACCTTACTTGAACTGTTCGAACCAAAGCTATGCTATTCTCTCGCGTAAGTTGTCTCTGTGGATTATGCTGCTTGATCTTGATTCTTACGTCAGCTACAGTAAAACGGAAGATCGTTATTGACGCTCTGGGAGCTTACATGACGTCAAATGACTGATCCGGCATTTAGGGTAGTCACGCAACCGGCTGATTTCCTATCTGTTTACCTAATCTTTCCTTAACTTATTTCAAAGAATTCGTAAATTTATCGAACATATCCCTTGATAACTTATTCCAGTCGCTAACTTCTCTTCCTTTAAATCGGGGCCTCTCAGGGTGCATGCACCGGTGCATTAAGCGGCGCAAGGTGCAAAAGACGACTTTCCTAGGTTGAAAGGAGTACAGATCCTCCACTCCTCGATTTTGAGCAATAGCTCCCTCTCGCTCTTTCCTTACGTCTCTCTCTCTCTCTCTCTCTCTCTCTCTCCCTCCCTCTCTCTTCCCCCTCCAGCTGTTTCCCCCTTCCCCACTCTGTCTGCGGTGCTCCACCATTTCAGACGCCCTGAGAAAAACCACCGGTCCGAACCGAGCCGAGTCGGACCGATTCACGGGGCACAGAACCTCTACTCTTCGGTGTGCACGCGTGAGATTTTGGGCGTTTGAAAGGCCCTGCTTTAAACGGATATTTGCTCCAAATCGTCCTCTTGATTTCCATATTTATCTTCATATTGTGATATTTCCGAAATGCCTCCACGAGAGAGTTGAGGCGATGCGCTTCTTATTCTTCTGTTTATTATCATTATTTAGTTTGACAATACAGTTTTATGTACATTGTTTATTCTCTTCCCACACTGAATATTCATTGCCACGATGCCGGATGATTACGCCTCTCTTAACTTAAGTATTGAAAGTTTATTTACTCATGTTGAGTATACATAGTATATGTCGAAGAGTTGATAAGTATGGAACAAAAATAACAAACAGGGCACTTGCAGGATTCGAGCCCGCAACCATCCGATATGTCAGATGCTGTGGTGCTCTAGATCATATTTGATCTATTCGGAAGGATGTGAGCTACAGGTCTTGCACTACTGTTAGCATAACAATAGAGTGGATGCCCGCCTTCACATGTGCCATACGTATTCAAACACGATGTCATAAGCTGGAAGTTTATTTCAAGTACAGTGCCATGCTGTCGAAAAATAATTGACGATATTGTATCGGCCGCAGAGTTTTGAGGGGTCCTTAGATATATTTACTAGAAATGAAGTACAAATATTATATGGATAATATATTTTATTCAACAGAACGCGGTGTAGTATGATATGAGAAATAGGAGACATCATTTAAGAATTACCGGTACTTATTGTACTTAAATTGTATTGTGTACCAGTATGTTCAGTCTTCAGCCCTAAGGCTGGTTGAATCCTCAACAGCTCCGCCATCGGCTGTCATTGATGGCCTAGGCATCGCTGAAGAGGTGTACTAGGGAAATGAGGAGTGAGGTAGTTTCCCGTTGCTTTCCTCGGTAAATTCTATTCGCTGTTTCAATTTCTTATAGTGACGTTTATTACGCTCTTTTCGTTTCTTATATGTCGTCAACATTCACTTTTCTCGTCTCAACTCTTTCTTTTACAAGTTTATGCGCAATCTTAATCAAATCTTCCATTTCCGTTATTACATTTGTTATTCTGTACAACTGACCACGATATATTCACAGCGAGAGGTAACCTCCAACGCAGACGAAGAACACACCCACGGTATCCCCTGCCTGTCATAAGAGGCGACTAAAAGGGGCGACCAAGGGATGATCGAATTAGAACCATGAGACTACTTGCAATTTGTACCACCACGCAGGAAACATCATGCGTCGCTTTTACTTGCACGTACTACCACTACGTTGCGTACACAATAGGTTAGTGTTTAGTAGCGGCAGTGTGTGAATCCGCGTGGGTTTTAGAGTACCTGTGATTATTACCACTAAATGAGCGACACCATGAGTCTGCCTTGCCTATGATTAGCACTCACTATGTGAGGAACTGTACGGGTCAGTACACTTATGTGAGAAACACCATAGGTTTGCCTTGCCTGTAAATGACGCCGCAATGTGAGAGACAGCATAGGTCTGTGTTACATGTGCGCATTATATTACCTGTGAGTAGTACCATAATATGTGGAATACCGTGAATCTGCGCTACTTTTGATTAGTACCGCAACATGGCAAATATCATGGGTCTACTTTACTACTACTTTACTAGCAACTAGCTGTTACCCACGGCTTCGCTGGCGAGGATTTCGTAAACTGAAATAAATTACTTGTTCCTCAGTACTGCACTAAGACATTATCTGTAAATCCCAAAAATATAACAACTCACCGAAAAACCGTATTTTATTTACCTCATAATTTCTTTGTAAACCACGTTTGTGGCATTGCCTTTTGGGGCTAAGATGACCTAAGTCTGGAACATGCGACATGGAACTCTGTATGTGAGAAACAGTCCTCGTTAATGACGAAAAACAATTTTCTTTATTTCTAAAGGAGATTTCAAAGACCAATTTTCACGTCTGTAGCATCTTAGTTTTGGACATATAAGTATCCCCATAAAGAGAATTCAACTCCTTCCCTTATTTTCGATCTCCCGCTTGAGTTGGTTTTCCGAAAACAAAAAAGTACGTGTTCCTTTATTTTTAAAGGAGACTACAAATACCAATTGTCACGTCTGTAACAAGTAAAATGAGATATACTGTAGATATACTCATTTTAAAAACTCCCCCACTCCTTGGCTGAGTGGACACCCTTGAGGTCTTAGGTTCACAGGGTTCCAGCTTCGATTCAGGGCTGGTCGGAGTTTTTAATCGCGTGTGATTAATTCTTCTGGCTCGGGGACTGTGTTTGTCCCAGCGCTCTCCTCTTCATATTCACTCAACACACCACATTATCAAGCACAACAGGAATTACATCGCTACACATAGGGTTGCCGTCAGGAAAAGTATCCAGCCGTAAAACAGGGACAAATTCACATATGCGACACAGTTCGCATCCGCAACCCCACAGGTGTGGGAAAAGCGGTAGAAGAAGATACTCATTTAAACAATTCACCCGCTTTTTTTATTCTTTTCACCCCTTAAGTGGATTTTCCAAAGAAAGTGTGTTCATTCACTTTTAAAGGAGATTTCAAGTACTAATTTTAACGTCTGTAATATCTTCAGTTTCTGAGATATATTGTATGTATCCTCATACAAAGAATTCACTACTCCTCCCTTCTTTTCACCGCTCCCCCCCCCCACCGCCGCCTTCTCCCCTCAAGCGGATTTTCTGAACACAATTGTGTTCTTTCATTTTTGAAGGAGATTCTAAATACCAATTTTCATGTCAGTAACATGTTAGGTTTTTGTGATACTGTATATTAGATTATTTCGCTGCTGTAGAATCCCGTTACCATGGTTACGACAGTTCATTTCTTTATCTGATTCCTAGGGCAGGGGCAGTGTGGTGCCAATATCTGCATAACTGCTGGTTTTAGAGCCTTAAAACATGGTCTTCGGCCCCGTAGTTTTGTTCATTTTGCATCAAGGGGCTTAAATTGATCTTCGTCTCGTCTTTGTACGACAAATTCGATATTTTTCCTATATTAGCGTATTATTTTTATATCTCACCTTGTGCCCCTCTCCTCTTGATTTGTTTTGAAAATAAAATACAGTCCACGTCACTCAGTGATAACGAATATTTACATTAGTAAAATAAGTTTTTAGAACCGGTCCAGTAGTTCCTGAGATTAGCCACTACATACAAACAAACTTTATCTCCTTATATATTGGTATAGATAAGTACCATTATGAGAGGTCGATGAACTGTATTTTGGATGTCCTTAGACAACAAGCATAATCGATCCAGTATTGTGCTTCAGAGCTGCCCCTTGGTCAGTAATACTATGGTTTAACGCTAGTTTCTGGGAATGTGGGGCAGTGCGGGTCCGATCCACCGATTGTTTTAAATTCATATCCTCTATCCATTCATTCTTCATCCTCACCTTTTGAATTCTGGGCAGTCGAGGATTTTGGACTTTAAAATTGTCATATTTCGTCTCACTTTTTACCATTAGGGGACGATGACCTAGATGTTATGCCCCTTTAAACAAGCATCATCGTCGTCATAATCAAAATCATCACCACCTTTTCCATTATTACATTTGTTGATCTATACAACTGGCCACGCTGTATTCACAACGACAGCTAACCTCCAACTAAGCGCGCGAGACAACACAGAATAACAGAATATGCGTGTGAAGTGACATATTTAGCACAAATTTTGCCTTACTTTGAAGTGCTATTTCATGAAAACTCGGTTTCAGATTTTCAATCTTTTTTGCAACATGTACCCTGCTCTTTTATCTGTCAACTGAGACTTTAAACATAATCGTTAGTTTAAATACTCCGGGCGGTATACGTTTCCTACCCACACACTACAAGTGTCTGAAAATTATCGAGGAACGTAAGTCTACATTAAAAATATTAATTTAAATCTCCTAGGGACTTGATTGTTCCTGCTGTGATGGATGTAAACGGACATTATATTATTAGGGTCCATATTTTTTTTTTCATCACTTCAACTTCGCACTCCTCTTTCTCACTCACCACTTTATATAAAATATGCTTGTACTCAGGACTTGGTAGATCTGATCTTTTTAAATTTATCGGTGATTCATAATGTTAATTATCCTTGTAAAACACGATGTTTTATGGCCTTATCAGAGTTGGCTGGCTGCTGGACAGCGTAATGTTGAATGGCTCTCAGCTGAATGAGGGTAATGTCGTTTCTTTATGGCTCTACTAAATGGCTGTAGTTACAAATGTTTTCTAAATTCAGCTGTAGAATACAGACCTTCTTGCTCCTAAGTTACTATATCATTGTGATGGGAACAATAGGATCATAATATCTATTGTTATGTGGTAAATCATTACCGAACCGTCTTACGACGTTTTCCCTTAATAGTTCTAAAGCTTTCAACCTTTATCCAAACCAGACTTTTAATTCAGGAAATCTATACGGAATATGTGACGCCAGAGTTAACTATAATATTATCGATGAACCGAGTATCAATAGATCTACAGGGTGACCCACATTCCTTTAACATTTGGCGAGGTCATACTTCACAAATACTTATAAAGTCTTTCAGGGGTTCCACCTATTCAGTACAAAACAATGTTGTCTGAATTTACTACAACATATTAAATTTATTAAGCAATACTAGCTTCGGCGTTACATTGGCGCCGTCGTCAGCTCGATAGCTGCAGTCGCTTAAGTGCAGCCAGTATTCAGTATTCGGAAGATAGTGGGTTCGAACCCCACTGTTGGCAGCCCTGAAAATGGTTTTCCATGGGTTCCAATTTTCACACCAGGCAAATGCTGGGGCTGTACCTTAATAAAGGCCACGGCCAATTCCTTCCCACTCCTAGCCTCTTCCTGTCCCATCGTCGCCGTAAGTCGGTGCGACGTAAGGTAACTTGTACAAAAAGAAAATTCCGTGTGAAGTATTGCCTCCTTAAATGCTAACGGACTTTTGGGTCCACCCGCAGACAGACAAGTGTGTAATATCTTCAGGAAGAATTAACAGGTGTATATATTTTATCTGCGCATTTTTCAAAGAAAGCAGAACATACTTGTGATATTTGTGTACAGTCAAGTGGATCGTCAAATCAAAAATTGGGTGTTCCCAAATTTAACAATAACATATCAAGTACCGGTAAAGTGCGTGTCACTCATGCAACTGCGCTGTTGGTATGTAAAAGTATCACATTTAAATATTGGATTTATCGACTTCATGACTGCCTTGCCTGATCAAACTGGAATTACTACTACTACTACTACTACTACTACTACTACTACTACTACTACTACTACTACTACTACTACTACTGAAATGTTTTCATTCCGTCCTTGAAAGGGACTGTGGGCGTCCTAGACCGTGACGCCGTCTCTCAGGCCTGCGAGATGTGTTATGGTGAAGGAGATGTTCGGAGAAGGTGTGAGAGTTGGCGGCCGTGGTCTCGGTATTCGCCTTAGTGCAGGAGCATGGACAATCGCAGGAAACCATTCTCATGGTTGCTGACGGTGGTGACCAGCCCCCCTCCGTCTCCCGAATGTAGAATTGCAAGGCTAACCAAAGCTAGCCGCTGTGCCGGTCTGCTCTAATACAAGTGTCCAGCCCCTGCTCCACAGCCGAAGTTGCACGAAGTTTACGCTCGAAAGCTGGGATCAGACATGAAGGTAACTAGGCGCGATAGTAGGAAGTTCGACAGACTGAAACTAGGAGGGTGAGTACGTAACTTTGTCTAATATTGCATCGAAACGGAATTTTGTTTGCAGCTGATTAACCAGAATGTTTCTTCCGGATGCTGAGAGACGGAAATGTTCTATATCATCTGGCGACCAACGCGCGTAGAAAAATGTCTAATTTTGGAGCTACCTTCTTCAGCTTCAGTTACGTCAATACTGGCAGAACAGACTCCCCCTATGTTACTGCATCCCTGTGTTTTAATGTGTCGGAAACGCTTACCTTCAGGCACATAATGCCCGGAAGGATGCTACTAAATATTATCCGCACCACGTTGCGATCCATACTCCTTTACATAGAGAGACATTGAGATTATTTCCGTCTCCTGTTTCCATTTCATGATTTCATCAATTGATAGAAGTTCCACTTTTTCATATTTTACTGACACGCCATGCTCTGACTGTGAATGATCCATAAGGTATTTGTTACAGAGGCGGAAGAAACGCACAATGGACATTTTAATTTATTTTCTCGGACGTACTCGGACCCATTTATTTCATACTATTCATAATTAAACTGATAGTCACAAACTGCATATTTATATTTATAGAACTTTTGTGTATTTAAACTTGGAGCCATTACATTTAGTTTATTAGGATGAGCTTGCGATGGATATTATCTCAGCATTTTGTTGTAATCGAAACCCTTTCCACCGGGCGAGTTGGCCGTGAGCGTAGAGGCGCGCGGCTGTGAGCCTGCATCCGGGAGATAGGGGGTTCGAATTCCACTGTCGGCAGCCCTGAAGATGGTTTTCCGTGTTTTCCCATTTTCACACTAGGCAAATGCTGGCGCTGTACCTTAAGGCCACGGCCGCTTCCGTCCAAGTCCTAGGCTTATCCTATCCCATCGTCGCCATAAGACCTATCTGTGTCGGTGCGACGTAAAGCCCCTAGCAAAAAAAAAAACCCCTTTCCATACTCAGAACACGTAATGTTTTCGTCTGAGACATTGTTTCAAATAACTGAATTCAACCGAAGCGAAATAGAAAACATAAATTCCTACATAGCCTGACTTACAGTGCACAAAGAACGAAGTACCAAGATACTACATCTTACATGGGAAGCAACCATCTTGTTTTTACAGAACTTCCATGAGACCACGAGGCGGTCCTCTTCGGACCGTACGCGTTCGGCTGTGGAGCCATAGAAAGAACGCAGGGGCTAGGCAAAACCGACTCAATCCTCAGACCTTAATGCTAATCTCGACCGTTCAAAGATGGCGAATCGAGCAGCCAGAAATGTTGAAAATGTAGCTTTGTTTTGGTTTGTTGTTACTGTATCTAGTCGGTGAAATTTAAAGAGATTTGGCGATAAATGTTAGTTCCTTTGTAGAATAGAAGTGTGCAAGTGTATTTACATGGTCAGTGGGAACTTAGGATCTGTAATTGTATGCTGTAATGTGAGAATGTGTGTGTTTGTTCGTGTTGTGAATCAGGTTTAAGTTCAACTGTGACAATGTCTCTCATACAACTATTCTAAAGCTTTCTACGGAATAAAACATTAAGAGAGAAGTGAATTAGATACATTGTGATTATTGTGAAGTCATTAACTAAACTGTAGTGTGCATGCATCATTTTGAAAATAAGTCTGATGTTAAGGAATACTTTTCTCTAATTCCAAACGGTGAAACTACTCGTGATCCTCGAGAAGTAACAGGGTAACAGGGTTGCATTGTTTAGATTTTCGAAGTCCGTCTGACGTGTCTGTCTGTCTGTTAGGTCATCAGCACAGAGGCTGGTTGGATCCTCAAATAGCACCACCAAAGGTTATGCGGTTATAAGGAAACCGCAAAAACCAATGGCAGCACCAAAATGAGGCGTACTAAACAAGTAGAGGAGCGAGGTAGTTTGTCATTGCTTTCCTCACTGGGTTAGAAAGTGCTATTGCAGCACGGCTGACCCTATGAGCAACACCTTTCGTAACACGCAGATGCACTAGTCGTGCACTCAATGCCATCACTCAGCACCACCCATACCCAGCAGCTTCCATATTGTCACAGCCATGGATGAGACTGGGACTTCGGTGAAAGCTACACTGTACTCTGGCCTGTGCCAAGAAATGGATGCAAAAGTACTGTATCCATCAAGAAATGGCAGCAGGCAAACCGTCTGACGTATGAGAATGTATATCCAATAATTATTTAAAACTACGCAATACTATGATTCTAAACTTAATCTATTAATGAGAATTCGAAGAATGATTCTTTTCTTGGAAGGATATTCCATTTAATGAATATCATATCACGAAAACACAAACACAGTTTAATCAAAACAGCAACATAAATACACGTCTGTTTGAAATTGAATAACGTGACTAATTATAAATGACCAAAGTCCCTAAGTTTTTGTTGGTTATTATCTGTCACAATATCGAAGTCCATTCATAACATAAATGAAACATGTTGACTTCGTTATCAATCTTAAAATTAGAATAAAATAAAATAAATCCAACATACGAGATGCTGAAGGCTTAGTTACGTTACAAATCCATTATTCAGATCGTTTATCTTTTGGCTAATAAAATGAAATTAAAGACATATTTAGCACTCGTTATTAATTGACCCTAAAATGCATGTCTTTCAATATTCAGTTATCTTCTAAAGTCATCGCCTAATATCAAAACTAAATAAAAACAACTTGGATGCTTCACTGAGTTTTTCTCAACTTTGTTGCTTATACCAATATACGATCAATAATTAGGACTACATTATGATATCCCTCTAATTACTAAAGTAGCGTGACAAATTGTAAATCAGCCTTCTTCGAAATTCTGCAACAGCTGCATCTGGATAACAACAAATTCCTGAAAACAAGGACACCAATTTTAATGTTATTATTATTAATTCCAAACTTTCGCTGACTCTGCAACCTCTGGTATCCTCCATGAAAAATCCTGAAAATCTATACTCAATGTCACTACCAAATCTGTGATATACCAGAAGAATACCATTTAGCAGGAAATGAAACTACGCATTACTAAGACAATATCTTCATATCTCATTTGCGACATGTTTTTCATCTACATGGTGTCATTTATTATTGAAGATTCTATTTCATCCCTTCACATCTGCGCGTAATTCACTCACATGAACTCTTAGGTTATCGCACCTTTTACGAATATCACATAAGCAACTTTGGTATTCTTTGAAAACCTTATCACAAAAAAAAAAAAAAAATGAATTCATGCTTAAGTACACATTACTCATTACCACCATTGAATTCATACGTTATGCATGACGAACATCAACTCTCACCTCAATAAATATATTACCGGGATCATTCGAAGACTGCATCACGTCATTTAGTGCACAGCCTCAATGAATTATTCTCCATCAAACAACACATTAATTATTCACTTTATCTCGATGATCCTATTCAAAACCCTTCTCATATTATGTGCGCATCATGTACCATAAATTCTCAATTCACTTTTAAAATACTCAAACACATTATTCTTGACGAAGACTACCTTGTGCTTGCATATTCATAAATCATTATCAATGCGATAACACTGTCATCTTATTCATGAAAGCTACACATAAGACGTGAAAAATAAAATTAGATGACTCTAATTTACGCACATATCAATCATGTTATGGTCACCTTAAAATAAAACATATCTACATAATAAATCACACCCTGAAGTACACTTATTACGACATTATCTTAGTAAAATGCAGTGACCATGACTAAAAATCTCCTACGTAATGGCTACTGTTAACCGCTTGGACTCAAATATATAACAGACGACAGATTATAATCCTTCCTGGATTATTCATGATGAAAACACAACATTTCCTGTCCGTTACGAAATAATGATTGACGATCATACGGTATCATTCAAGTTGTTTTATCTATACATGTCACATTTTTGACACCACAAAAAAATTCTACACTACTTTAAGCAACTACATAGCAGAATAGAGGAAATACATTTATTTTTGGATACTTATCGAACTGATGGCTTCGGGAAGATGACGTCTCCCATCTCTCGGATCTTAATTATTATCATTTGGGATCCATCTCAACACTTCAGGTCTTTTGGGACCACTTTTTAATTTAGCACATTATCATCTGGTAGCTTGACATCATTTAATCAATTTCCTTCAAGTCTGGGGACGTCGTGATATTTGAGACTTGTAATGTGAGGTTAGTACAATGCCATATGCATAAATGGCATTTACAATATACTGAGTTAGCAGATCTCTGCACATGGTTATGAGGGCATTTAGGTTTTGTTGTAAGGATGAAAAGGAGAGCGCATATAAGTCTCTGGTTAAGACTCTAACTAGAGTATGGTTCCAGTGTATGGGACCCTCACCAGGATTACTTGATTCAAGAACTGGAAAAAATCCAAAGAAAAGCAGCTCGATTTGTTCTGGGTGATTTCCGACAAAAGAGTAGCGTTACAAAAATCTTGCAAAGTTTGGGCTGCGAAGACTTGGGATAAAGCAGACGAGCTGTTCGATTAAGTGGTATGTTCCGAGCTGTCAGTGGAGAGATGGCGTGGGAGGACATCAGTAGACGAATAAGTTTGAGTGGTGACTTTAAAAGTAGGAAAGATCACAATCTATATGCATAAAGTTGTAGGGTGTCCGCTGTCTGTAATTTCTTTGTTTTACCAATTTTTCAGATATTTATCCGTTTTAGGTCAACTCAAGACCGAACTCGTGGTTTTTAATTTTCGTGTCTGTTTGTTTGTTTGTCTGTTCCACCATTACGTCGAAACGGCTAGATATATCTCAACCAAACTTCATATTTAGAGTATACTCATCCCGGAGAAGGTTTTAATATGCATGTTATTTTACAATCTTTGAATAGACGGGTGGGGGGGGGGGGGTTGTAGGAAAACAAGAACGGTTTTCCTCCATTTGCTCTTATACTATTGATTTTCTGTAAACTCCGTGGACCGTACGTGAAAAGTCTCTTCATTATAAACAACTTTCGTTATGTTCATAATTTACCTTACTCTCCACATGACAGACGAATTTATTATTTTCTGCGGGTATCATGCTCTGCATTGAGTGACCGACAGACCGGCAACGAACCTACAGGTTACCATGGCAACGTGTCTGACTGCATGCCAGCAGGGAAGTAACGTATTGCCATTTTCCTCATCATGCTTTTAACCCTTTGTTGACAGACGGTACTTTTAAGTACAAAGTTATATTATTGCATGTAAAATATATAGTTCACTTCAAAATACGTAGTTGACCGACGGTACGTTTAAGTTCCATGTTTAAGGATCATGGAACACTTATTTATAGGTTGATCAAACTGTTTGCGTGTTTCATATTTCATCTGCTTATTATCGATGCAGTGTTCCAGATTGAGTCATTCAAGTGTGACAATAGTAGTGCTCATTGGATTGTTATAAACAACAAATAAGGTTAATTATTGGTCCTAAAATGTGCTTTATGAAAGTGTTTTGTGATTACTGTAGTAATTTGAGTGGATAGATATATACATTTAGTAACATTACCGTAATTGTATCTTGGACTTATAAGTACCGACGGGCAACTAGGCATACTTGCCTATAGTCCAATCATAACCTAATATCTGATTTGTTAGCTCGTGCTATAAGTGTACAACTTATTTTTCGGAGCTTGCGATGTCTGCTCACAGGCAAATTTATGTAGATGAGAGAGAGATAAAAGAATTACTGGATATCCCATTGGATAATGATGGCGACACAGACACTGAAAGCGATGGTGAAGAATTTGGACCTTGCGTGAATGCATTTGGTCGAGTATTTTGGTAATTTTGGAACATGCTTGATGTGCGGTTTGTCAATGCACACATCATTTATAATGGACTGTTTGAGAAAATAACATTGTTACAGTTTAGGAGATCAGTAGCTTGCGGAATAATGGAAATGAAGACAATGCTACCATCCAAGAGACTGTCAAACATACCGAAGAGGGCAAGTTCACAACAGCAGCCTATTCACAACAAACGTCGTCGTAAAGCATGTATTACTATGGCCAAAGCATTCGTCTTGCAAATCGTGGAGCACATTTGGTCAAATATTGAAGTACATGAGGCAGATGCGAAGTGTGTTCCGGTATACAAATTCAATCAATTCTCAGTGCCCTTTTTGTGGCATTTTTCTCCGCTGCAATGAGAAGAACTCTTTTGCTGAATATCATTGTGTAGATTTATAATTTGGTAATTGTTAATGAGAATGCCAAATAATTGAGTGCTGATTCTGATCATAAAATATAGCTCTTATGACACTACAAGTCTGATACAATTTTGAGTTTTACCATCTGGTATTTCTTTTTTATTATTTTTTTATTATTTTATTATTTGTTATTATTTTATTTTTTGTTATTATTTTATTATACAGCTCACAGTGTAAATACGAATTAATAATACAAATATACTTTGTGTATACCAGATATTGAAAATTTTTAATTTTGTTTGAGGTCACCATTACCTCCAGTTACCTCATTGCTTGACGGTACTTATAAGTACCATTCAAAATTTTTCCAAAATTTGTTGAGGTAAAATTTTCGAAACATCAACTTACTTCTTTTGAGCTCCCTTGATGAGAATTTTACAGGAATTAATATAAAATATTGAATATTTGTAGCCTTGGGCAACAAAGGGTTAAAGTCATGGTTGTTCCTTGGGTAGAAGAGAAGAGAGGCGTCTATCGGCCTATCTGCGGGATATTGGCGGAATATGGTTTGAGGTTATAACCGTCCTCGAATAGATTAAGTAATAACACCATTAGTCATCTTCTTATCTCTTTACCTAAGAATCACTGCGCCTACATTTCTCCTCTGTTACCGCTTTCTTATATCCATTACTCACACCAGCATAATTTATTGGAGGGCATTTGATTTTCCAATACATTCACTTGGCATTTACGTATTTGTCGTCATCCGGCTGTCCTCAGTTATAATGCATTTTCAATTAATTTCAACTTTCATAACCATTATTTTCTTCCTTAATTACTCCATATGTACGCGAGTGCTAGAATCTACTGGATATATTTCCACCAAACTTCATATTTAGAATCTACTTGTCCTTGGGTAGGTTTTACGGCAAATATTGTTTCTAAATCCCTGAACTGACTGGGGGTTTATACGAAACCGAAACCGTGATTTCGCACTCCCACAAAATATACACAACCAAACTTTATGGAAATCTACCTGCCTTAATGGAAAATTTCTAAGCCGTTTTTCACATGTGCATCATTTCGATACCAGGATGAATAAGTGAGATATCATTAACGAACCGTTTTTCGGTACAAGGCAATTTTAATCATGGTGCAGACTTTCGGGAAGTCCTATCACATAATCTACAACCTTGGTCTTATGACTTTTTGTCGTATATGTATCCCTTTTACGTTTGATTTTTCTCTATTAATCGATGTTAAGTAATTTTTTTTTTAATTTTCACATGGATAATTCATACTTTCATTCACTTATAGCAAATATAGAATCATCAAACTCTTCACAAAAATTGGCCCACCCAGTAGCCATATGTGAGCCAAATGCTATGTATGTAGCTGTCACATAATTATCCGAAAATTAATGCAATGTGAGATAATCTTACAAAAACTTTACCCTGTTCAACGTTTCTAACTCAATCTGACCCAAGAATAGATGGGATATCTAAGGACCAGCCATATAGGCCACTAAATCCGGCGTCTTATGGTACAATCCTTTGTCGATATGACATACGTTTAGCAACAGTTAATCTGTAAATGAAGGTCTGCAATATTGTAAACACGCATATACTTGCGTATGTCGATCTATATATGTTCAATGATGTCGATGTGTAGCGATCGAGAAAGGGTGTGTCTGCTATTGTAATCAGTACTCCCCACACCGACTTTGACTGGCAGTAGGAATGGGGTCCTTCTCCAACTCCTATGTAACTGGCAGTAGTAAGGAAGGCCTACCATTGTAATGAATAGTTCACTTGTCGATTTGACTTGCAGAAGGCAAGGGATCATGCAGTTTTGTTTAAAACTCCCCTACCCGATTGTGTTCGGCAGTATGCAACAGTAACTGCAATTATAAAGAAATGTCCTCATCTAAAATGTGACTGGCATTAGGCATAGTGGCCTGCTATTTCGATGGAAACTCACCAACTTGGTGTGACTGGCAGTAAGCTAGTTGGCAGTAGGAAAAGGGGCCTGACATTATAATGATCACTGCACGACTCAATTTCGACTGACAGTAGGGTAGTTGCCTGCCATTATAATAAAAACTCCTCAACTGTTATCTGTCTGGAAGTAGGAAAGGGAGGCTGCCATTGTGACGAAAACTCCCCAAATCGATTGTGACCGTGCAGTAGGCAATGGGGCCTGCAATTATAATGTAAACTTCCCTACTCGATTGTGAATGCCAGTAGGCAAGTGAGCCTGCCGTTATATCACAAATCCGTAACAAACACTTTACATTGGAATCAGCGTATGGGGACCTCCCCATGTTGTTTCTCGGATAACGCTAAAAGACATGCAATTTTTAAACAATCTTATTTACTGCATGCACGGTATTTACTTCGATATTCGAATACTATGTAGAATGTCGTAGCGAAGCACGGGTACATTTGCTAGTATGAAGATAAAGTTGGAATTCAAGAGGACAAATTGGGGCAAATATTCGTTTAAAGGAAGGGGAGTTAGGGATTGGAATAACTTACCAAGCGGGATCTTCAATAATTCTTCAGTTTCTTTGCGATCATTTAAGAAGAGGCTAGGAAAACAACACATAGGGAATCTGCCACCTGGTCGACTGCCCTAAATGCAGATCAATAGTGACTGATTGATTGATTGTTTGATTAATTGATAATCTAATAATTGTATTGACCACCATACTCATAGGGCCCCGAGGGACCAGTGAGGGATTATAGCCCATCGACCATTGTTTCAGGCCTTGAGTGCTATTTCTGAATCTGGTATTGTGTAACATAACGGGTATGGAAGAAGGTGGGTTCTCTTTTGTGGGATCTAACTGGCCAGGATATGGCCTGTGCCCCTTGCGGGGCGGATGGTGCCCTTAATAGGGCAAATGTTGGGGTGGGGAACATTGGTTCTCTGATGAAAGTGGCCAACGGGGGAGGGGGAAGCAATGACGGGTGGAGGGTCACCCATCCATTAGGTGACCACGCTCGATGTTGCTGTCATGATTGATCATTGTGAAATTTTGCATAATTATTGGGAGGTAGGTTAGGGCAGTCAGGGTGGATGATGGAGCTGGGAGATTTGCCGGCAGGGGGTAGTTGATGAGGAGTTAAACGTCTTAGAACAGGGCGGTGTTTGGACAGGGGGGATTAGCTAACGATCAGCAGGCGGCTTGGCATAGGCTGGTTAAGGGACGAAAGTAGCTGGATGAGGAGTAGGTGAAGGAGGGTGGCATTATCGAAACTTGGCAGGGCGGGGATTTGAGTGGGAGGGGGTGCTGGGTTCGAGGTAGTGACTGTGCGGTGGTGTGACTGAGGGGGTGGGGTGGAGTGTGTGAACAGGTGTTGTGCATGTTCATGGTATGCCTTAATTGCCTTCTTTAGGAAAAGGCAATAATTGTATTCCATATGTTCAGCTTGGACACCCCTTAAGGGAGTGCCGATTGCGGTGCCAGTACCGGTGCGCTATGTAGCGCTCCTCACCTGGCCTGTTGTAGGAAATAGAGTATAAAAATAATAAGGATATAAGCATTTGTGATAATAATAATAATAATAATAATAATAATAATAATAATAATAATAATAATAATAATAATAATAATAATAATAATAATTAAGAAAAATGGTGAAGTTTGTACTGTAGTTGATTACTGTTATTTATGACATGGTAAAATTCAACTTTATCCGCAGAGTGCCATGGCTTTGTGGGAATATATCTAAATTAATAAGGTCCAGCGGCAGGGGCCGAGTCCGGATGGTGACCCATCCAAGCTCTGACCACGCCCGATATTTCTTAAGTGCATCAGACCCTGTCGCTGGGTTGTAAGCAAGAATAGGATGTCATTCTTGTGTGTCGGTTGTTTTTGACACTAGTAATTTAGATTTACAGCAGTTGTTTTGCATTTGTTTATCAATATTGCGCATATTGTGCTACCCGCCTCGGCGGTTCTTGGTTCGTGGCAAAAGTTACAAAAAACGTTCCTTATCTTGTTGTGTAAGTGACTGTTCAGGTGTGTGGGCGTTGTCTGTTATTGTGTTAGTCAGGATTTTGCAGTATGTCTTTTATTAAGAATATGTATTTGGGTGAACGGTGAATTTTATCGTGACGGTCTGGTTCGTATTGGCCTAAAGATCTTATTAATGGGTTGTTGTGTTGCTGTGTTTTGTTGTAGAAGTTCGTGGCTTGGTCGAGGGCGAAGTCTAGTATGTATGGTATTTTTGTGATGGTGTGTAGATCTGCAATGCTTGTGTTGAAGTTTTTAACTGCAAGTTTTAGTGCCCAGTTTTGTATGTACTGCAATTTTTGTATGGTTGTTCTGGAGAGAAAGCCTATTGCTGGTAGTGCGTATGTAATGATTGGTCTGACGAATGAGGTGTAAATTAGTAGTACGTTCTTTCTGGATAGTGAGCTGCGGCTGTGTATGAGTGGATAGAGTGTTAGTATTTGTTGTTTGGCTCGCTGTAGTGTTTGGTTTACGTGTTCTTGTAGGTTTAGTCTAGGGTCTACTGTGATTCCTAGGTATTTGTGTTTGGGGACCCATTCTATGTTTTGATTTAGAAGTGTTAATTGTTGTTGGGGGCGTCGCAATCTGCGCGTACATTAATATATTTATATGATGCGGAAAGTATTTTAACAAGTGGAATGAACTGAAGCGGTGTGTATGATAGAACATGTCTGTGACCCTATCAGCAAACGTCAGCTATGCCACTGGCTCCCTATTTTATTTCCATTTTTTAATCGAGGAAACGCGGCTACAGTCAAGGTCTTAAAATCTAGCAGTCTACAGAATGGATAAGTCTAATGAAGGCAGCGGTCGCTGCGCCATCTAGCGCAATTTGTGCCTACTTAGCATAAGCGGAAATTAGGTTTGCTCAGTCTTGTAAGGATAGATGGCTCCACCTGAAATAAGTATGAGGATAAACAATATCAAAAGTTTGATTAATTTCGACTTTGAGTAACCAAATAATCTATAGTTCTTTTTCTTAGTGACTTCTGAAATATGCTGCAAGAAAATGCTTAGGACAATGAAGATAAAAATGTCCGCGACAATTTGTAGTAGATATGCTAATAATTTCCCCCGAACGTCTTAAATATGTATCTGTATTTATATAATGCTGATAGTACTCTAACAAAAGGGACATAAAGTATCGAAAGCAAAAACAATATTCAGTACTATACTAATGTGAACAAAGAGGATAGAATAGAATAGAGATGAAACTCAATGATAAATTTCGGTTCCAAGCCACTTGGCGCTAGTAGTTTTAGTCTCTTTTCCGAGATAGCGCCACAGTGTGCATTCTGGTCACTGCCTGCTCGATCTGCATCCGATGGCTGCTTATACTGCCTGCTCATTACAACATTTTAACATGGCACTAAATGAAACACTCCGTTTACAAATACCCACAGCAGGTGGCAGCACCAACCGGCTCCAGACCTGTCGGAATGAAATAGCGGGAAATAGGATAGACTGTACTTGTTTTCAGTGAAAATGGTGTACTGCTGCGTGCCTTTCTGCAAATCAAAGAAAGGGAAACCAGAATGCCGTTCATTCCATTCCATTCCATTCATTCCATGATATACCTTCAAGTACACAATTGCGTCGAAAGTCGTTAAGTATTATATCCAGGGAAGGAAACAGCAAGGGAAGTAAATGGATTCCTTCTGATTATTCCGTGGTTTGCATTCTACATTTCGCAAATGACTATTTCAAAGTGACCAGCAAAACGCGAAAATTAAAAACAGGATCTGTACCCAGCCCTTTCCCTGATTTTCCAGCTTATAAACAACCGCTAATTTCAGCGATGATTAAGAGAAGAGATTCAAGCACACAGACGTCTAACAAGAGCTCTTCAAACACCATTGCAGGAAATGGTAAGCGTAAGGTTTGAAGTATTACATACTAAGTAATATAATACCTGGGGACACTGTACTGTTAATGTGAAGGTACAAAACAGAATAATATGCTGTCATAGATTCCATTGTACGCCTCTGTGGTGTAGTGGTTAGTGTGATTAGCTGCTAACGCCGGAGGCCCGGGTTCGATTCCCGACTCTGCTACGAAATTTGAAAAGTGGTACGAGGGCTGGAACGGGGTCCACTCAGCCTCGGGAGGTCAACTGAGTAGAGGTGGGTTCGATTCCCACCTCAGCCATCCTGGAAGTGGTTTTCCGTGGTTTCCCCACTTCTCCTCCAGGCAAATGCCGGGAGCTTCCTTCACCCTTCCTTGTCTATACCTTCTGTTGTAACCAAGGTTGAGATTTACAAAACACAACTTTATTATTCGCTTCAAATGCAAAATACACTATTTACACAAATAAAAATGAAATTTAACTTGAAGCAAATGAATTAGGAATCTTGAGAAAGAGTCTATCTTTTGTACACTATATACAAGTTTACAGTATTTACATCCACTTCTATCTCGAAAAGATAGTCCTTGATATGAAAAGTCGATAGTCGAAAACTATCAGAAGTACTGACATAAATGTTTTGGAAAGTCCTTCCTTGTTGAGTTCATAAAGGCAAGTTCAATGTTGGAAGAATTCTTACTTGGCGAAACCAAGGGAGCTTGCATTAATTAGGGAAATATAACGGTATGTAATAGTATGACTGGATATGGGCAGCGGAAGAGGAGCGGTGACCAGAGGTGAGACCTCGTACTGCCAGAAATTCAGTCCACCTGGTCGAAGCACATTTTCAAGAGGAGTAGCCTCCGTGCTCGACGTAGGGTGTATTCTGGAGCTGGACACCGGGGCAAGTGGGCATCTGGACAGGCTGGGAGTTCCTCTTTATAGTACACACACGACTGTTCAGGCACGCGCACTGAGGGCTGCGCGTCGAGGCTAGAAGAATGACACTTGGCGCGCGTGTAGCTGGCTGGCGGAGCGAGAAGGGAGCGCCGGACATACAACACCTTCCAAGGCCCCTGTTCAGCATAGCAGGTGAGGCCGCCTGGGCGAGGTACTGGTCATCCTCCCCAGTTTCATCCCCCCGAGCCAGAGTCTGAAGCTCCAGGACACTGCCCTTGAGGCGGTATCCTTCGCTGAGTCCGAGGGAAAAGCCAACCCTGGAGGGTAAGCAGATTAAGATTCCATAACGAGTCTTTTGCTAGCAGTATAAAATCGTGTCAATATACTGCTCTTTTTATTACTATTATTATTTACGCAAGTAGGGCCTATTTAATTAATTGGTTAATTCCAGTGGCTCGGGGGCTGGGGTGTGTGTGGCATCTTCAGCATTAGAAATCATCCTAGGTAGGGCTTTCATCTTCACAGATATGCAAGTCGCCTAATAGGCCGTCTATTATTATTATTCCCTGAGTATGTACTTGATTTACTGGAAGATCTTCGTGAGCCCCGTGAGTCAGTGTGTGTCACTTCGGAAACTGCTTACCAGGGATTAGTGTGTGGTTATTTAGTGCGTGTAATCGAAGAAAAAACAGAATGCAGCACGTGCTTGAATAACGTTCCTACCTCATTTAATTCATCCCTATTGATAGCTGCGCTAGCCCTAGCAACGATTTATTGGCCTAATTATGAGGCTTCAGAAATTTGTTGAGGCGGCTCTACCGTACTGCAAGTCTGCTCCAGACTATAAAAAACTATGTTCTACTTTCTTTGTGCCAATGTAAATTTCTAAAGTGTTTTAGTAACAATAAGCACCAGGAACTTATGTCAGAAACTGTGGTCGTGAAACCTCTACTTAGTAATGTAGGGAAGTACCATACAGACAAAGTTTCCAGGTTTTCTTGTTCGTCGAAACCTCTTTCTCGAAAAGTGCTGAAGCTATAACTCTCTACAGCACCACTTTATACGTAAAATTCTTTAATATTTCTCTTACTTTCAGATTTTAAATTTTGCTGGTATGCTTATCTAGTTGTATTTACGCGGTAAATGGGTACGTTTGGTGCTGCCATCTAGCGGCAGATTGTTTGTAAGGCGTGTTACACGTCTGAGTATGGAATGAGCAGGCAGTTTAAGCAGCCATCGGATGCAGATCGAGCAGGCAGTGATTCTGGTGCAATACCTTAGTATTACTACCAACAGATAGCGCGGAGACTTAACATCCGGCGCAGTGACGCACATCCGGGTATGCTTACGGCTCCTCCCCCCTCCTTTCCTTGCCCCCCCCCCACCCAAACGGCGATAATAATGCAGTTCTACTACTTCCATGCCCAATACATTGTAATTCATATATTTTTATTTCCAAGTACTTACTACGTTGTAAATAATGATCTGATACCCCTAGTTCGTATAGCATACTATGTTACTGAGAACACCTCAAAGCAGCTTTAACTTCAAATGAATGATTGACACATTAACACAAAGCTGATATTATAACAAATAAGAAATCCCTTCGAAAGCAAGACAACAGAGCACACCATATGCAAGACAATGGGGTATCACATCAATATCCAAGTACCACATGAAAATAAAAATAACAGAATTAAATGCACTGAGACAGGAAATATATAGAACTACATTAATAGAACCATTCAGCTTTCAGCCCCTGATGTGTACTCAAACAGGAAATACAGGATTCCAGGAGGACGGGCGAAGATATATTTCAAATAAACAAGTACAAGGAGCTAAGATTTAAATCACAAGCGCATGAGCACTTGGAATTCAAACAACACAAATACTGTAGCATCATGGGAACTATCGATTAAAATCGATATAAGTTCGAACAAGGTTAATCGATTGGGTAAAGTCGAATTCGATGCAATTGAGCAATATTATCTCCACAATGCTTGACGTTTTATGACTAATTAATTTGTTAGAAGTGCCCACTGATTGAGGTTAGACTTGAAATACTTTAAATTCTTCACTTCGAGACAAACTGCCTTTAATTATTAACATCGCTCATTTCATGCTTACTTGCGTGCCATCTACAGAACGTGTATATAACTATTTACACGTTATGAATGACCTCCAGCGCCATCTAGAAAAAGAGACTGAAACTACCTGAAGCTAGCTACAGATTGGAACCAAACGCCATATTAGAGTTTCACCCCCCTGAATGTGAATCTGTACTGATTTATTATTTACAAGCGCGTATCCGCGTATCCGTGGTTTAGCACGCGATCAACCTCTTAGACGATCTGAAACAGTTTATTTAAAGAAAATGCATACTGAGTCTGGGAGAGATCGGGCATGGTAGGTCACAAGGTACTTAAACTAAAAGGTAGGGATCACGCCCAGGTCTCCCCACTACGCTTGGCCGTCAGTGACGTCATCGAGAACCCATAGGCTAGTAATGACACACGGAGCGGTTTTTGCCGCATCGGCCGTCGCCTGTGGTTAATTCACAGAGAGGTTTTTGCAGTCATTTTAGTTGCAGATCGAGCAGGCAGCGGACAAAACACATTAGTGAGCGCGACGTTAGGTGAGGAAGCTAGCTAACATTATATAAAAAATAAATTATTGTCCTTATTCCGAAAGTCTACTTACTGTATATATCCTTTTACGTGTATATTATTGAATGATATCTAATACAGGAATACCTACCAATGATGCAATCGCCGCGTAAATTCAGCCACGGCCGACTGGATCCCTCGCTAGAGTGACGCATCAAGTCGGCCTTGATTCAACTGAATGAATTAAATCAATGGCGCTAAAGCGCGCACAAAGTCTTCAAAACGCTCGCTGCACCGCCAGTTAAACGACAGGCCGAGTCGGCAAATCTGCCGCCTGTCGGCGAGCACCGCTGTGTCTGTTTCATCCCATCTGATACAATAGAAACATGCGCCGACTCGGCTGCCGACTCGGCAAAAACCGCTCCGTGTGTCATCAGCCTTAACCTTGAGAGCCGTACTGATATGGATACAGGTCGTTGACCAAGACTTATAGGAGTTGGTGGGTAGCGTATTTCATTCATATAATATCTGATGAACTTTCTGTACCATTTGTGGTTGGTTGAAGGAGAATCTCATCGATATATAGTTAACGGAGGTGTACACGGTTGTCACAAGTAAGGCGAGACAAAGGAAGGCGACGTAGTGGAAGCGACATTATCAAAAGATAATGGGCAACGAGATTGTAAACGTGGAAAGTGAAAAGAGGAAATAATAATAATAATAATAAAAATAATAATAATAATAACAAATAGTGATGGGAGTGTTCGAGACCAAAATGTAGAAGAATTCGATTCTTACAAGTTCTCGAGATATCTTGAATTCTGATAAAATAATTTGAATACTTTCGCTGGAGGCATTCACTAATGATAATTCCAGAGAGATTTATTCAACATCCGAGAATAGTGAAGACAGTAGCGCCTCTCTGGACTTAACTCAGAACTACTTATGTATCCATCACGGCCGATTGGATCCCTCGCTTCGCTCCTTGAGGTAGCTAGAGTAACGCATCAAATCGGCCGTGGTATTCATGATCGTGGTTCAGGGGGTGAAGAGAGTAATGCGTATCAAACGAGTATTTACCTAAGATGTATTCGAATGCTTCTCTTAGGCGGAAGAAAGAGAAATTCTTGAATAGAATCTTATTGATTGAGCTTGTACGCCAAAATTAATTGTTTATATTTTTATATTTCCTGTAAGGAGAAATAAAATGGTTTTAGAATTTGTTTACGTCGCACCGGCACACACTTCTTATAGCGACGATGGGATAGGAAAGGGCTAGGACCGGGAAGGTGTGATAATGGAAAACCACGGAAAACCATCTTCAGGGATTAGAACTCACTGTCTCTCGAATGCAGCCACTCGTCTAGTGAAGTAAAATGTCGCTTAACCCAACTGATATATACTCATGAAAGTACACAGTAGAGCTGGAAATTCTGACAGCAACCTATGGGACGACATCAAATGTATAAAAAAGAGCTGCAATTTAAAATTGTTATATATTTGTGAAATTATATATACACCGTAAAATGCTAGATAAACAACAATTAGCCTTTATTAAAGCGCTTCCTGGACCCTGAATTGTTCCTGATGTCCAGAGCTCACTTACGTTTGTTACTCGAGTTATGTAGGATTGGAGACCTTGGTTTCAAAAGCAAGTTTCGATTCTTAAGTATTCTTGAATGCTTAGTAATTGATCCTGTAAAGTATTCAATTCTGTCCAATAATAATAATAATAATAATAATAATAATAATAATAATAATAATAATAATAATAATAATAATAATAATAATAATAATAATAATAATAATAATAATAATAATAATAATAATAAGAAGAAGAAGAAGAAGAAGTAGGAATACGGAAGAAGATAAAGGACACAAAAGGATAAACAAGAATGCCAGCATCGGGTGAACATGTAGAGGTATGCAGACAGAAAGTAAGACATGTTACCAACAGTCAAGGACCAGGCAAATAGAATATCACAGCTTAACACTTGGTAGATTACAAAAGAATTATAACAAAAATTTGTTACACATAATGCGTGGCAGTTTTCCATTTGGTTTTACGTAACACGGATGTCATCCAGCATTATTGTCAAATACACACATGGTACGGGGCGGGTGTTTTCCAAGCAACGGTCATAAAATAGATAGAAATAATAAGGATATACAGGTAAATGTCACGAACAGGTTAACCTTTCATTTCATGCATATTTTGGACTTGGTTCGTAAATTTTCACCTGGATCTTTCATTATAAATTTAAAACGAGATTTATACAAAATGAAGTCATACCGTAGGAATAAATATAACTTGGAAACACTATGTTATACAATTTTTAAGCAAGATTCTAGAAAACAATCGAAGTTGCACAGATACATATTGCCCAATACTTTAATAGTGCACAAGTTGAAAATACGACAATTTTACAGTAATGAGAATATAAACAGCGTTGAAACAGCGAAGATTCGAAGGTATTGACGGAACATCATGATTTCCACGTTAATTAAAGAAGAATTCCAAGATTAATGGAATTAGATATGTGGAATATCGATAATGCGATCGAGTACAAATACTCGATAACACACTCAATGAATACGAAGTGTACAAATATTCAGTTGAAATACATCATGATGTCATCTTAAATGTCCGATGCTGGTATGGAAAGGTCCAGGTTATGAGTAGAAATTAATACTAGCTGGTTCATGGTGTGGGTACTGTAGCCACGTTCTAGTTCGTGAACCATGGGCAACAACTGAGTGTCCTAGTAAATGTTCCCGAGAGTCGGAATGCCAGTTGCTATGGAGTGGGAGTGGGCATCTCGGACATATTCTGAGTCATGGCCGTCCTCGTGCTCAGGCGGCTAGGATTACACAATCAACCCGTGGTCCCTAACCCGTCCTCACTTGGACTATGTGTAAGTAAGGGTAGCATCCTGCTTCACAGAATTTTCACCGAACACGCTCAGAACGTTTTAAGCAAATCTCGAACCTATGTGAGTAATGGAGTCCCACTTTCATTTGACAGGCGACGGACTACTTGAAATTTGTGTATGTATGTATTTGTATTAGCGTAAAATAAAGATGGCTCCCTATCTCTTCCATAGTCGATGTACATCTGAAATTAGGAGACTGAGAGATCCAGTTTATATTGGCAAGTTGGTGAGTGAAGGGCCAAGGGGGGAAATATGGCACACTTGCAGTTGCACACACAGAGGACATGCTGGAGGCACGAATCAGGTGGAGATGCCGTCATCCGGCGCTAGGCATACATGACCAGCTGGCGTAGTGCGGAGGTGAGTCGAAATCGCTTTACATTGCAATAACAATCTTGTATTTCAGTTGAAATGTACGAAATTTGAGACTCTAGAAAATGCGTTTTTTGTAGCTTTTTTCAAAAATTATTCTGTAATTTAGTGTGTTCTGCTAGTGTAACGGCCGGTGGAATTATTGAGTAGGGTGGGATCCTGAAAAAAATTCGCTCAGTTCTGATTTTGAGAAAATAGTAAATCTCTGTGCCCACGAGTAATTATGCTGCAGTTGTTGCGTAGTATATTCCAAACTTTCACGAAATTCACTCAATCGACTTCGGACGTAGAATTACGTCATTGTTGCACCATGCGGATTTTGCAGTACAGTTCCTATTCCAATATGGCAACATGAGTGAGTGGTGCACATTTTATTTTATGATAATTATCGCTGATGCACGTAGCATCCAGCCCCATTGCTGCATGGTTAGCGTCTTGACCTTTGGGCCAATGATTAAAATGCCATTGGTTAGTATTCATCTGATTCGGTGGCTGGGTGTTTTTGCGGTCGTTGTCGTCGGAATACATGTAGGTAGGAGCCCATCTTCACAAACGTGCGGGACACCTGTATGTCGTTCACATGAAAAGCCTGCACCAGGCCTCACGGCAGGTCACGCGCTATTATTCTTCTTCTTATTTTATTAATTATTGTTAGTGCCACTAAGGACCACAAGATCTTCACTGTTTGTCTTCTTGAGGGCCAACCAGGTTTTCATCCTTTCGGAGTGTGCTTCCTTCAATGCATCAGAATGGACTTGTTTCAGTTGAGTTGGGATTTCTTCTTGATGAGCCTGTCTAAGTTAGTGTTTGAATGACGTTCGGAGTTGAATCTCGGTTTCTCTCATTCCACTCTTTAAAAGATCCTTATCGTTCTCCACCAACCAAGGAGGAATCGTTTTGAGACTTCTGAAAAAGGATAACAAACGTTCACAGATGCTTTCAGATGGGAATCTGAAGAGCTGACCGTAAAACGTTATCCAACTCTTGAGGATCACGCTTGATATCTTCGGTGTGGGTGCGTAATTCTAAGTTTCTCTTTGAGGTTGGGACCAAGGAATTTTCGGACAATCCTTTCCTTAATTGCCAGTTTTTCAAGCAGGCTATGTGCTCAAAGTGTTAAATATTCTGCTGCTTATAAAGCTTGAGTTATAATTACCTATGTAGCACTACTGTTTTCTTACAAAAACTTAGTGCCAGGATAGGGATGCTAATCACGATAATCACACGGTCTTCATTCTATCCACAATTTCATGGTAATTCTTTAAATCAGAATCTTCCCTTCTTGAATCTCTGAATAGTTTGCCCAGAAACAGCTTCATGTCCTGAACATTTTCTTCTAAAACAGTAATGCCAAAGGACACTGGGGTGATACAGCGGTATATACCTTTCTTTCGGAATGTTCTTCACTATGTTTACTTCATCACAATACGAACTTTTCGCCTTGCTAAGAACTAACCCTTTCTTTGTGCAATATTAGGAAATGCAAAGACGATGAATGTTTCACGAGTTTGCCGATCTTCGTCTTCCTGTTGCAAGGAAAATCACTAATTTTCCATCTATCGAATTGTGCCCAATTCCTCATCACTACAGCATCCTGTTGAGGATTTATGCTTTAATTCTTTTTTATATTTCCTTTTGAACATTCCCAAGACCTTATCGGGTTAGGTACTGGGGTTGCATCAGACATATTTAGATCCAGAGTTTTCAATGTATCTCGATGCGTTAAGCATGTTTCTTTTATGGAATCCATATTTCACTTGCTTCTTGAACGGGTAAATTTGGTTTAATCTGATACGGACGGTTATTGCGCTTAGTAATAATCCGACTCCTTGGCTAAATGGTCAGCTTCATGGAGTTTGGTTCATAGAGCCTCGGATTCGATTCCCCACATGGTCATGAATCTTAACTGCGTTTGGTTCATTCCTCCAGCTCTAGAACTGGGTAACTTACATCATCTGCACACAACATACCACGCTACCGATTACCACAGGGAATACATCCCTCCACATAGGGTTGACGTCAGGAAACACCACTGGCCATAAACCTGGGGTCACTTCACACTAAGTGCCGACCGAAAGAAAGTCGATGTAATATATTCCGGCCTATAGACTGTGGTCCGTAATTCAAAATCACCTTAAACAGTGGTAGTTACCTTTTTATCCGGACCTCCTCAAATAAAGTGGCCTGCCATATCATTTTTTATACCTCCATATGTTGTTAAAGGAACAGCGGATAGAGATAAACACGAGTTAGTTTTAAGCTACAGCTATCCCACAGAATGTCTATGACTGGCCGGCAAATTCTCTTGACTTGAACCGAATACAAGAACATTTGGCTGACACAGATGAAACAAAATTAAGACAGAAGAACTTATTACCCACTAGAATATGCTGATAGAAAGAGTAGTTGAGTCTTGCAAAAGCCCGGGAACTAACAAGAACATGCATTTCACGCGAGCGCAGATAAGGCTTTCTTCAAAAAGCACTGGACACTGCAGTTAATTCAGTGTGATGAAAATTGATGATTGTCAAATTGCTTTTGTCTAGGAAATTCATTGCAAACCATGTCAAATATTCGTACAATAGAGGAAGTTAAATCTTTCACCAGTTGGTAAATATCCCAAAATAAATAGAAAATATCCTATTCTCCTTGTGAATGTAATAATTTGGCACATGATTGTATCTCTGTCTTAACGATCATTAAATTCACTATGTTGATTAGACGTGTTATAATGTATTAAGAAATATAACCACTGAATCAACGTGTCCTTTGAATTATTTACGTTCTGTAAATCTGTAGTTGTTCTACACTTCTGAAATTTACTTAGGCATATAAGACGACGAAGTGGAAACTACTGTAGATATATATTGCAAGAAAGCAGGAGATGCAAGATCGTAAGTTGACAGATGTGCCCTAGAGAAATTTCCTTCTCTTCCGCGATGTTTTTTATTAACACATAACCGTGCTGCTCTGTTGTTTTCATTTCGCCTTGGGTCAAGGGCCGGAATTAAGAGTGCGGGTTTATTTCCCCTCCCCGAACCGTTCTAGGATGAAACTTCTTCTCAGCGGCAGATTGAAGGGAGAGTTAGCTCTCAACAGAATTGAGTTAAAATTGGACGGTCTAAATTATATTTATCTTGGAAAGGAGAAATAAAAGGAGATACAGTATCTAGAGATAAAACTTGCCCCGGAAAGTAAAGTACTGTACTTGATGAGTAGGGGCTTTGTATTACGTCGACATAGTATGTGTCAAACGTTAAGACTTTCAGCCAAGTTTTGTTCATTAGTCTCGATGATGGACATTCCATGTTGTTTTCAACTGTTAATTTTCTACAGTTCCGATAGTAACATGGTCTGCAACTTTGTTATTTTAGAAGGAGGAGGAAGGAGTGAGAGGGAGTGAGTGACTGTAGAAGATAGAGGAAGTAGAGTAAAGGAGTACGTCCAGGCAGAAATAAATTGGAAGTTTTGTTTTGTTCCTGGCCGAATTCCTTGAAATACTGAATCAGAGATTTTAAGAACAGTATCGTCCTTCCTTATGGTTGCGAAGTTGGAAAAAGGGATCATGCCCACTAATGCAAAATAATATTACTAATTCGGCATTAGTGCACGATATTAATACTAAAGGAAAGCGAGTCCTTTCTGTCTGTCTGTCTGTCTGTCTGTCTGTCTGTAACGAATGTGATGCCAAAATACAAATTCGGATAAGACGCCAATAAAGGCATAATGATGAGGAATAACTCGAGTGTAAGCGTAAAATATAATCCGAGGGTCGAAAGGCTTATCGGGAGCGTCTCAAATATACTGAAGTTGTTAAAGTTTTCACCACCACCACCATCATCATCATCATCATCATAATCATCCTTCGTTGTTTTGGTCTACCACGCAGTCGCTAATGTTCAGTCTGAAGGTGGTAGAATATGCCGGTACCGGGCGGGTTGGCCGTGCGCGTAGAGGCGCGCGGCTGTGAGCTCGCATCCGGGAGATAGTAGGTTCGAATCCCACTATCGGCAGCCCTGAAGATGGTTTTCCGTGGTTTCCCATTTTCACACCAGGTAAATGCTGGGGCTGTACCTTGATTAAGGCCACGGCCGCTTCCTTCCAACTCCTAGGCGTTTCCTATCCCATCGTCGCCATAAGACCTATCTGTGTCGGTGCGACGTAAAGCCCCAAGCAAAAAAAAAAAAAAAAAAGAATATGCCGGTAAATTTTCCAAGCTGTCCGTACAATAGTAACCGCATTTGGATTTCCCTGCCGATGCGAGCGTTACAAACCCAATGTCTGACATTGCCGTTGTGGGCAAAGTCTAAGAGGAAGATACCCACTGAACGATATGTATTTCCATAAGTACTATGCTGGTGCTCGAGGGCTTCAATTATTCCCTAGCACTCAGCTAGGTACAGTGCCGTGTTGTACTCGACATCCATCCAACTACAATCGATACTGAGGATGTTTCTCTTGACTAACAAGTACGAGTATACTGTCCAGAGTCCGGTTCTCTTATGATCTTTAATGATGGTTGTTGTTTAAAGGGGCTGAACATCCAAGGTCATCGGCCCCTTTATGATCTTTAATACTAATCTTATCTTTCTTACGTCCCATTAACTTTTAGGGTTTTCGGAGACTTCGAGGTGCCGGAATTTAGTCACATACGAATTCTTGTACGTGCCAGCAAATCTACCGACACCAGGCTGACGTATTTGAGCAGCTTCAAGTATCACCGGACTAAGCCATCATCCAACCTGCCAGGTTGGAGTCAGAAGGCATTGAAACCGGTCACGAAATCCAAATAATGCAGCTGAGGACAGGGCAGAATTAGTCTTCGTAGGCTAGACCTTCAATAGACTGTTACACCGTGGGTTTGTTTCTACGACTTCTTCGCATGTATTATCATTTTTTAAAAAAATACTCTGTCACTGTGCTTTGGCCTTCAGGAGATTCTGAAGTGTTGTCCTTTAATGTGTCACCAAGTCAACCGACACAAAATCTCTCGCTTTCATGCTCTCATAAATGTTTGCTGATTCTGTGACTTGACCGTGGAGCTCATAATCAAATATCCTTTGCAGCTGGTCCCAATTAAAAATCTCAACCGTGAATCTGTTGAGCTAACTTTGTCGGTACGCAGCCAGAAAAGTAAATGAACAAACTCCAGCACAGACTGAAATTGACTGAGCTCGATAGCTGCAGTCGCTTAAGTGCGGCCAGTATCCAGTAATCGGGAGATCCCATTTTCACACCAGGCAAATGCCGGGACTGTACATTAATCAAGGCCACGGCCGCTTCCTTCCACGTCCTAGGCCTTTCCTTTCCCATCGTCGCCATAAAACATATCTGTGTCTGAGCGACGTATATCAAGTAGCCAAAAAAAAAAGAAGACATAAAATGGATGTAAAATAGCGCGGTTTGATAAGTAACGATCTGAAGGAGGTCACGGTTATTGATCGTGCTGCTCCGTTGTCCGAACACGAAAGAGTGAATTATGTATTTATTTGGCCTCTGTTGTGGGAGAGTATGGTAGTTCAACAGGTGAAATGCGGTGGGGAATTTCAATAGTAAGAGATTCTTGCAGTCATCTGGAAGGATCGTGCGATAAGCAGATACACCATACTGATGCCGCTGAGGAGAGTAGTTTCAACTCCACAGTGCCAGAACCAAACCCCATGGCGCAACAGCCCCGAAGAGCCTTGGCCTACCAAGCGACCACTGCTCAGCCAGAAGGGCTGCAGATTATGAGGTATCGTGATCAATTAGAGCAGTTCAGAAGAGAATGATGCTTTCAAGATGTAGTCATAAAGGAGGAGGATATGGATATCAAGAAGGCAGAAATGAAAGAAAGAACCAGTTCTCGGTGAGCTTATTAGCAGAGAATTGTGCAGTTTTTCGTCATATAGTATGTCCCCAAGAAGACGATCACCGAGTTCGATAGCTGCAGTCGCTTAAGTGCAGCCAGTATTCAGTATTCGGGAGATAGTGGTTTCGAATCCCACTGTAGGCAGCCCTGAATTTGGTTTTCCGTGGTTTCTCATTTTCTCACCAGGCAAATGCAGGCGTTGTACCTTAAGACCACGGCCGCTTACTTCACACTCCTAGGCCTTTCTTGTCGTATCGTCGCCATAAGACCTATCTGTGTCGGTGCGACGTAAATCAACTTGCAAAGAAAAAAAAAAAGGAAGGTAATCTTCAGACCTTGTTACATGATCGGTCGCCAAATTTCGTCTCTTAAACAACTAAGATATTTAATGTTTTACTGGTGATCATTTTTATTATTACAATGACTTCAACAGATCTTTCATAATAGGGGGTACAACAAGCAATAGAGAACACATATCGTCACAATCAGGAGTTAAGAACTGTGACAATTAGACTAACCCGTACCGATTCCTTCTTTAACACGCATTGTCCACGGGAATTCGTGTATGCTATGCAGCGTTTCCCATTATAGGTTGTGTATAACTTCCCATTCTTTGGGACTGCCAGGTCTGTTGAGGGCTTTCTCATTGGAAGGTAATCCCCACGTGAATTATAATTGTGTATTGCGTGGCCTATTGTACGGCAGATAATACGGCGCACTTGATCTGTCCCACATACAGCGTGCCTATTATCGTGCGATCCCTGCCCCTGACAAGTAGATTGCTATCTTAATGGAGTTGAGTGAGAGGGGTTGTGGGAGGGGGCAGATGAGTTCGCGACGCGAATACAGCTCCCGGAATAAATAATATTAGTGGAAGGAATTAGACGAGCGAATTAGGTTCACACTACTTAATTCAAAATCCGAGCTGACTACCAGCATTCTGCTCTTGACGTACGGGTTAGTTGAACTCTATCACGAACTTTTCATAGCTAAGATTGCTCACATTCCACAGCACAAAATATGCTCAAAGAATAAGAGCGATTTATAAGTAAGTAGATATCCATGTTTATGTGGTGTGTAGATCCTTAGCTGAATGGTCAATATCATTTTAGAGGACCGAGCTTGACAGCTGCAGTCGCTTATGTGCGGCCAGTATCCAGTAATCGGGAGATAGTGGGTTCGAGCCACACTCTCGGCAGCCCTGAAGATGGTTTTCCGTGGTTTCCCATTTTCACACCAGGCAAATGCCGGGGCTGTATGTTAATTAAGGCCACGGCCGCTTCTTTCCAATTCCTAGGCCTTTCCTATCCCATCGTCGCCATAAGACATATCTGTGTCAGTGCGACGTAAAGCAAATTGAAAAAAAAAAAAAAAAAAAAAAAAAAATCAGTTTAGAGAGTCGTCGACTGAGCTCGCAGAATGGATGTTTGTCCCAATATCCATTTAGTCATATACAACGCAGAACTGGAACATTTTTCTCGAAAGAAACAAAAACATGAATTAGATATTATTCAAAATATTACCATTACATTTTTACATTTCCCATGAAGTGTTGGTTATGGCTTAAAATTAAGCTTGTTTGGCTGCTTTTATTACGTTTTTATAGATGCAGGTGGACAAAATAGAACTTATCCGGTAATTATTTATACGGCTGACGCGGAATTGACCCGTGGTAAGATTGCTGGGAACCGTGATTTCGATGCACCAGTCAGTTGCTGTCTCATGTCTGCGTATGCAGATCTCCCGCATGGTCAACACGCGAAAGTTCGTCTGGACGCTGTAATGTACAGCAGTAAATTTGTAAGGATACACATGCAGACGCTTTTTGATAATGTTCCGACACGACGATCCCTTCACTTCCACTCGCGCAGATCAATGGCTTGTTGATTTCCTCGCACTTCGTTCCAGGCTTTCCGTCATTCGAGCAATGTTTCCTGGTGTTTCACCTCTTTTGAGATAATTGTTGTTTTTATTCAATATAGTGCCCGCTTTACGCCATTTTGCCAATAAGTTTTGCATTGCAGACTTTGCTGGAAGTTTTGCCAGAACACTTACAGTCTTAAACTCTCCCGCAAACAGTCCCGCACAAGTTTGCCACGAATCATGCTTCGCATAACACTCGACAATGAACACGCTCCCTTTTATTATTATTATTATTATTATTATTATTATTATTATTATTATTATTATTAACAAATACATCGCAATTGGGAAATATCCTGGTGGCAATGGACGCTTACAGTAGTGTGATAATAAGGTGAAGTTAAAACATGAATTGCACAACAAAAACAACAACAACAAAGTCCGACTCGTTGGCTGAATGGTCAGCGTACTGGCCTTCGGTTCAGAGGGTCCCGGGTTCGATTCCCGGCCGGATCGGGGATTTTAACCTTCATTGGTTAATTCCAATGGCCCGGGGGCTGGATGTTTGTGCTGTCCCCAACATCCCTGCAACTCACACACCACACATAACACTATCTTCCACCACAATAACACGCAGTTACCTACACGTGGCAGATGACGCCCACCCTCATCGGAGGCTCTGCCTTACAAGGCCTGCACTCGGCTAGAAATAGCCAAACGAAATTAATAATTAACAACAACAACAAAAGAGTAACAAGCAATTCCATGGAAAGAAAATATTGCAAGAAATACTACTAGTTTAACATTCTAAATCCAGCAACATAATATACGAGTACACACACAATTTAAATATTTCCAGTGGTTTACACTACAGCTTTTTTTCAATGCTATTTGTTCCGCGCGACGACCTATAGATATATTTTGCCCCTGCTTGCACCATGTGATATGAACCTGCGTGTAATTGGAATGGAGGAAGTGTAGAGTGTTGAATGTGAGGAAAGAAACGTTAAGGACGACACAAACACCCAGTCCCCAGGCCGGTGATATTAATCATTTACAATTAAAAACGCCTGAACCAGCCGGGAATCGAACCCGGGGCCGCCGTGTGACAGGAACACTACAGCTTACTAACTACTAGCTTAACACTACAAGTGATAATTACTACTACTACTACTACTACTACTACTACTACTACTACAGGAGTACAGTAAGCATTCGATGGGAAGGAATCATTACAAGGAATACTACGAATACTAGTTTAACATTCTAAGTCCAGGATCATCATATACTAATTCACACACAGTGCTTAACACTACAGGTTGAGATTACTACTAGCTTAACATTATGTATGTTGGGTATTCAGCCCGAAGGCTGGTTTGATCCTCCACAGCTCCGCCAACAGCTGCCATAAACAGCGTAGGCGTCACTGAAGGGGCATACTAGGGAAATGAGGGGTGAGGTAGTTTCCCGTTAATTTCCTCACCGAACCAGAAATTGCTATTATATATCAGTCTGCCAAGCCCACTGAAATGCATGCAGCGACCGATCCTATGAGCGATACCTTCACACCATTCATAACAGGGACTGGCTGCATAAGGAATGGTATTACTAACATCGCTCATACCTCAGTCACTTTCATACTGTCATAGTCAAGGATGAGACTGAGACAGGTCAATGAAAGTAACAAATTTATTCTAGCCCATATCAGAAGACATAGTGCACTGTAAACACTACATCTCGCCAGCAAGGGCATAGCTTAACATTGCAAGTGATAATCAAGTAAACTTAAAAACGTGGGTAATAATCCAACAATAACTACAACATGTTGTACAACAAGCAATTCCCTGGAAAGAGAATGGCTACAAGAAATACTTCTAGTTTAACATTCTAAATAAAACACACATAAAAATCACAAATTCAGTGTGCGTAATTTTTGGCTTTTACCTTTCACTTTACGCCAGCACTAATGATCTTCTCAAATGGCTTGATACCGGAAAGGGATCTATCAAAGAGCATTAGTAGTATAATACAGGGATTCGGCCGCCACCTCCACCTCAGGCTCCCAGAGGCCACCTCCACCTCCACCTCAGCCAGAGGCCTCCCAGATGCCTCCTCCACCTCCACCTCAGCCAGAGGCCTCCCAGAGGTCTCCTCCACCTCCCGCGGGATATTTGAATTTGTCAACAAAGCCACGTGCTTTTTGACAGCTGTCTTCGACAACAACGCATCGCTAACCTCGGTACTGCCATCTTGACGGGCTTAAACCTCAGTAGTACCAACTTAACCTAACTAGCGCGAGATAAACATAGCCACGTGTTTTTTGACAGCCACGTGCTTTTTGACAGACAACAACGCATCGCTAACCTCAGTACTGCCATCTTGACGGGCCTAAACCTCAGTAGTACCAACTTAACCTAACTAGCGCGTGGTAAACAAAGCCACGTGCTTTTTTGACAGCTGTCATCCACCATCTTTAAACCACAGAGCACTGTGCTGCCCTCTTTATCGTAGTAGATGTAAAATTCGTCACCTGTCATCGGCAGTGCTGCCATCTTGACGGGCCTAAACCTTAGTGCTACCAACTTAACCTAACTAGCGCGTGGTAAACAAAGCCACGTGCCTTTTGACAGCCACGTGCTTTTTGACAGCTGTCATCCGCCATCTTTAAACCACAGAGCACTGTGCTGCCCTCTTTATCGTAGTAGATGTAAAATTCGTCACCTGTCATCGGCAGTGCTGCCATCTTGGCGGGCCTAAACCTTAGTGCTACCAACTTAACCTCACTAGCGTGAGATAAACAAATCCACGTGCTTTTTTGACAGCTGTCATCCGCCATCTTTAATCTATAGAGCACAGTGCTGCCCTCTTTAGCTACTTACCTTTGAAATGTGGTGGCGGATAATTTGAAAAATGCTTTTTGACAGCAGCCATCTTTGAGCACCGTGCTGCCCTCTTAAACAAACTCACGTGCTTTTTTCTGACAGCTATCATCCGCCATCTTGCATCACAAACCTCAGTGCTGCACTCTTTAGCTAGATACCTTTGAAATGTGGTGGCGGCAATTTGAAAAATTCTACATTCTCTTGTTTGGAAACAAACCCATGCGCTTTTTTGACAGCTATCATCCGCCATCTTTAATCCAGAGAGCACCGTGCTGCCCTCTTTAGCTACTTACCTTTGAAATGTGGTGGCGGCAAATTCCACGTGCTCTTGTTTGGAAACAAAGCTATGTGCTTTTTTGACAGCTGACATCCGCCATCTTTAATCTATAGAGCACAGTGCTGCCCTCTTTATCGTAGTAGATGTAAATTCGTCACAGCTGTCATCCGCAGTGCTGCCATCTTAACGGGCCTAAACCTTAGTGCTACCAACTTAACCTCACTAGCGCGAGATAAACAAATCCACGTGCTTTTTTTGACAGCTGTCATCCACCATCTTTAATCCATAGAGCACAGTGGTGCCCTCTTTAGCTACTTACCTTTGAAATGTGGTGGCGGATAATTTGAAAAATGCTTTTTGATAGCAGCCATCTTTGAGCACCGTGCTGCCCTCTTTAGCTAGATACCTGTGGTGGCAGGCAATTCCACATGACAGCAGCCATCTTTAATCAAGAGGGCACCGTGCTGCCCTCTATGTGGTGGCGGCAATTTGAAAACTTCTACATGCTCTTGTTTGGAAACAAACTCACGTGCTTTTTTCTGACAGCTGTCATCCGCCATCTTGCATCACAAACCTCAGTGCTGCGCTCTTTAGCTAGATACCTTTGAAATGTGGTGGCGGCAATTTGAAAAAATTCTATGTGCTCTTGTTTAGTAAACAAAGCCACGTGCTTTTTTTGACAGCTATCATCCACCATCTTTAATCAATAGAGCACTGTGCTGCTATCATGCGGGCAATTTCGTCAGCTGTCATCCGCCATCTTTAATCTACAGAGCACCGTGCTGCTCTCTGCAGTAGCGGGCAATTTGAAAAGTTCTGTTAGCTGTCATCCGCCATCTTTAATCAAGAGAGCACCGTGCTGCCATCTTTGGCTAGATACCTTTGAAATGTGGTGGCGGCAAATTGAAAAATTCCACGTGCTCTTGTTTAGTAAACAAACTCACGCGCTTTTTTGTCAGCTGTCATCCGCCATCTTTAATCTATAGAGCTCAGTGCTACACTCTTTAGCTACATACCTTTGAAATATGGTGGCGGATAATTCAAAAAGAAAAATTCTACATCAGCCATCTCTCGACGCTAATTGCACAAGATGGTGGCTATACATGACTCCTTAAAAGTGCTTATGCAAGATGACCGCTATACATAGGTTCTTATGAGATGCCCTTGGGATGCTTGCGCAAGATGGCGGTTATACAAGGCTCCTTATGAGACGCCCTAGAGATGCTTGCGCAAGATGGTGGTTGCTCTTATGAGGCGGCTTAAGGGTCCTTGCACAAGATGACTAGAGACGCCCTAAGGATGCTTGCGCAAGATGGCGGACGCAAGATGGCGGCTATACACGACTCCTTATGAGACGCCTTAAGGGTGCTTGCGAAAGATAGCTGCTGCTCTTAGCTTAGAGGCTAACTGTCGTGCTAGTCCGATTCATTAAATTTGGGGCTTAAATGCATAATGTTAAATATCTCGAAAACGGTGCATCGTAGAGCAAAACGGACAAAATGTTTCTACCCAATACCTCGGTTAGCAGTATGGGGAACAAGTAAAACATAGTCTAATGATGAGATCAACGGTTCGGTTCTAACTTAGGCCCTTTGGCATTAGCTCTGTTTCAGCTTGTAATGAAGCAAGTCTTCGTAACATGGTCAGATCTAGCTATGGTAGAGAGTATAACGTACCGTGCAGGTTCGATTCATTACATTTGGGGCTTAAATGCAATATGTTAAATATCTCGAAAACGGACAAAATTTTTCCGCCTGATACCTAGGTTTGCAGTATCAGGAACAAGAAATAAAAGCATAGCCTAATGATGAGATCAACGGTTCGATTCCTACTTAGGCCCTTTGGCATTGGCAGCTATCTATTTCTATAAGATGGCGGCTATACATTGCTTCTTATGAGACAGCTTAAGAGCGCTTGCACAAGATGGCTGCTGCTCTTATGAGACGCCCTAGGGGTGCTTGCGGGAGGTAGCAGCGACAAGACGATGACTATACACAGCTGCTTATGATACGGCCTAGAGGTGCTTACACAAGATGGTGGCTGCTCTGATGAAGAAAGCTAGCTTTGCATCGTGCAGGTATTTTTACAGCACTAAACCTCATACCTTTGAAATGTGGTGGCGGGTAATTTGAAAAATTCGACGTGCTTTTTCTTCACAGCGGCTATCTTTAGACAATAGCGGCTACACATAAGCTGTTAAGGCCTCCTCTTATGTCAAGGCATAGCTCTATCGAACAAGTTTAAACCTGCATCGGAATAGCTAGAGTAAGCACGTGCTGCAGTGATGACGTCATTAAGCCTGTTTAGACTTGCAAATCACAGAAGAAACGTAACAAGGCTGGAATCGAAAACTGCACTCTATGCCGTTAACTTTATCATGTGATCGGAACATTGATTGATGTGTTTAGAACACTAAATAAGTAGAACCGAACACTGTACTCGATACAATATGTCAGGGGATATCTTTGTTCTAAGAAGATTAGTTTACCGCACATTCCTTGGCTAAAGGGCTAATGGGCTAAAGGGCTAATGGGCAAAAGGGCTAAAGGGCTAATGGGCTAAAGGGCTAAAGGGCTAAAGGAGCAACAACCTCATCGATCGCTATCAGCAAGAACGCTTTTACTTTGTTAAGTGTAGAAAATTAATCTTTATTTGTAAATGGTTTCATGTTCAGAACAAGGAATGGAACCTAGGGGTTACGTCTTACCTAATAAAATCCCCGAGGTGCGATGAGTTACGTTTTTCGAACTAGTGTTTGGAACACTGAACTTTTCAAGATGATAGCAGAGAGTTTAGCAATGTTCTGTTGTTGGATTATAAATTCCGCGCTACAACATACATAAGGTGGCAGCCCTTGAGGTTTACTGCCGTAAAGATGACAAGAGTGAGGTTAACAATGTTCCGTTGTTGGATTTTAAATTCCGCGCTATAACATGCATAAGGTGGCAGCCTTGAGGTTTACCGCCATAAAGATGACAGCAGTGAGGTTAGCGACGCTCTATTGTCCTTCAAAGTGAGGTTAGGGTTCGTCAAGAAGACAGCTGTCAAAAAAGCACGTGGCTATGTTTACCAAACAAGAGCACGTGGCTGTGACGTCATGGTCACGTAGTATGCTGCCTCAGCATGCAAAGTTCAATGTCTACACCTACGTAGTAAACATTCTGCTATGTTCACAAGATTTTTTACTCATAACTATTCTTTATGCTTTAAGTTCATGCACATAGGCTATGCTAGGATAGCAGCATAAACACATGCGAACTTTGTACATTCTAATGGAATAAGTTGAGTACTGCGTGCATCATGGATACATGATGTGTACACGCATTTAAACATGGCTATACTTAATACTGCTGCTTTGTTTACAAGATTTTTATACATTGCTATTCTTTATGCTTTAAGTTCGCGCACACTCATGCGATAGTCGTACGCTCTGGCAGGAGAAGTTTAGTACGATATTCGATACATACATTATCGATAGGTGATATGTACATGCTTCAGAACATAGCTCTTCTTTGTGCTTTATGTTCGAGCACATGGGTTAGGGATACACACAAGCGATTGCTACATGCTCTAGCGGAAGAAATCTAGTATGATAGTCGATGCATGTAAAATCGATAGGTTATGCTAAGATAGCAGCACACTTACACGATTTTAGCACAATCTAGTGGAAAAAGTTTAGTATGATAGTCGTTTCGTGCAAAATCATTAGGTAATGTGTACACGCTTTGAAACAAGGCTATTCTTTGTACTTTAAGTTCATGCGTACGGGTTATGCTAAGATAGCAGCACAATCTAGCGCAAGAAGTTTAGTACGATATTTGATGCATGCAAAATCGATAGGTGACGTGTACACGCTTTAAAACATGACTATTCATTGTACTTTAAGTTCATGGGTATAGGTTATGCTAAGATAGCAGCACAATCTAGCGGAAGAAATTTAGTACGATATTTGATGCATGCAAAATCAATAAGTAATGTGTACACGCTTTGAAAGACTATTCTTCGTACTTTAAGTTCATGTGTATAAGTTATGCTAAGATAGCAGCACAGTCTAGCGGAAGAAGTTTGGTACGATATTTGTTGCATGCAAAATCGATAGGTGATGTGTACACACTTTGAAACATGGCTATTCTTTTTACTTTAAGGTCATGCGTATAGGTTATGCTAAGATAGCAGCAAAATCTAGCGGAAGGAGTTTAGTACGAGAATCAATGCATGCAAAATCGATAGGTAATGTGTACACGCTTTGAAACATGGCTATTCTTTGTACTTTAAAGGTCATGTGTATAAGTTATGCTAAGATACCAGCACAATCTAGCGGAAGAAGTTCAATACGAGATTTGATGAATGCAAAATCAATAAGTAATGTGTACACGCTTTGAAACGTGGCTATTCTTTGTACCCTAAGGTCATGCGTATAGGTTATGCTAAGATAGCAGCACAATCTAGCGGAAGAAGTTTAGTACGAGAGTCGATGCTTGCAAAATCGATAGGTAATGTGTACACGCTTTCAAACATGGCTATTCTTTGTACTTTAAGTACATATGTATAAGTTATGCTAAGATAGCAGCACAACCTAGCGGAAGAAGTTTAGTACGATATTTGTTGCATGCAAAGTCGATAGGTAATGTGTACACGCTTTGAAACAAGGCTATTCATTGTACTTTAAGATCACGCGTATAGGTTATGCTAAGATAGCAGCACAATCTAGCGGAAGAAGTTTAGTATGAGAGTCGATGCATGCAAAATCGATAGGTAATGTGTACACGCTTTGAAACATGGCTATTCATTGTACTTTAATTTTATGGGTATGGGTTATGCTAAGATAGCAGCACGATCTAGCGGATGAAGTTTAGTTCGATGGTCGATGCATGTAAAATCGATAGGTGATGTGTACACGCTTTGAAACATGGCTATTCATACTGCTGCTCTGTCCCCAAGACTTTTAAGCATAGCTAATCCTAATGCTGCTCTTAACGACGTCGAGCTAAGGATTGATTACGTGACCGTGAAGTCACGACCACGTGCTCTTGTTTGGTAAACATAGCCACGTGCTTTTTTGACAGCTGTCTTCTTGACGAACCCTAACCTCACTTTGAAGGACAATAGAGCGTCGCTAACCTCACTGCTGTCATCTTTATGGCGGTAAACCTCAAGGCTGCCACCTTATGCATGTTATAGCGCGGAATTTAAAATCCAACAACGGAACATTGTTAACCTCACTCTTGTCATCTTTACGGCAGTAAACCTCAAGGGCTGCCACCTTATGTATGTTGTAGCGCGGAATTTATAATCCAACAACAGAACATTGCTAAACTCTCTGCTATCATCTTGAAAAGTTCAGTGTTCCAAACACTAGTTCGAAAAACGTAACTCATCGCACCTCGGGGATTTTATTAGGTAAGACGTAACCCCTAGGTTCCATTCCTTGTTCTGAACATGAAACCATTTACAAATAAAGATTAATTTTCTACACTTAACAAAGTAAAAGCGTTCTTGCTGATAGCGATCGATGAGGTTGTTGCTCCTTTAGCCCTTTAGCCCATTAGCCCTTTAGCCCTTTTGCCCATTAGCCCTTTAGCCCATTAGCCCTTTAGCCAAGGAATGTGCGGTAAACTAATCTTCTTAGAACAAAGATATCCCCTGACATATTGTATCGAGTACAGTGTTCGGTTCTACTTATTTAGTGTTCTAAACACTTCAATCAATGTTCCGATCACATGATAAAGTTAACGGCATAGAGTGCAGTTTTCGATTCCAGCCTTGTTAAGTTTCTTCTGTGATTTGCAAGTCTAAGCATGCTTAATGACGTCATCACTGCAGCACGTGCTTACTCTAGCTATTCCGATGCAGGTTTAAACTTGTTCGATAGAGCTATGCCTTGACATAAGAGGAGGCCTTAACAGCTTATGTGTAGCCGCTATTGTCTAAAGATAGCCGCTGTGAAGAAAAAGCACGTCGAATTTTTCAAATTACCCGCCACCACATTTCAAAGGTATGAGATTTAGTGCTGTAAAAATACCTGCACGATGCAAAGCTAGCTTTCTTCATCAGAGCAGCCACCATCTTGTGTAAGCACCTCTAGGCCGTATCATAAGCAGCTGTGTATAGTCATCGTCTTGTCGCTGCTACCTCCCGCAAGCACCCCTAGGGCGTCTCATAAGAGCAGCAGCCATCTTGTGCAAGCGCTCTTAAGCTGTCTCATAAGAAGCAATGTATAGCCGCCATCTTATAGAAATAGATAGCTGCCAATGCCAAAGGGCCTAAGTAGGAATCGAACCGTTGATCTCATCATTAGGCTATGCTTTTATTTCTTGTTCCTGATACTGCAAACCTAGGTATCAGGCGGAAAAATTTTGTCCGTTTTCGAGATATTTAACATATTGCATTTAAGCCCCAAATGTAATGAATCGAACCTGCACGGTACGTTATACTCTCTACCATAGCTAGATCTGACCATGTTACGAAGACTTGCTTCATTACAAGCTGAAACAGAGCTAATGCCAAAGGGCCTAAGTTAGAACCGAACCGTTGATCTCATCATTAGACTATGTTTTACTTGTTCCCCATACTGCTAACCGAGGTATTGGGTAGAAAAATTTTGTCCGTTTTGCTCTACGATGCACCGTTTTCGAGATATTTAACATTATGCATTTAAGCCCCAAATTTAATGAATCGGACTAGCACGACAGTTAGCCTCTAAGCTAAGAGCAGCAGCTATCTTTCGTAAGCACCCTTAAGGCGTCTCATAAGGAGTCGTGTATAGCCGCCATCTTGCGTCCGCCATCTTGCGCAAGCATCCTTAGGGCGTCTCTAGTCATCTTGTGCAAGGACCCTTAAGCCGCCTCATAAGAGCAACCACCATCTTGCGCAAGCATCTCTAGGGCGTCTCATAAGGAGCCTTGTATAACCACCATCTTGCGCAAGCATCCCAAGGGCATCTCATAAGAACCTATGTATAGCGGTCATCTTGCATAAGCACTTTTAAGGAGTCATGTATAGCCACCATCTTGTGCAATTAGCGTCGAGAGATGGCTGATGTAGAATTTTTCTTTTTGAATTATCCGCCACCATATTTCAAAGGTATGTAGCTAAAGAGTGTAGCACTGAGCTCTATAGATTAAAGATGGCGGATGACAGCTGACAAAAAAGCGCGTGAGTTTGTTTACTAAACAAGAGCACGTGGAATTTTTCAATTTGCCGCCACCACATTTCAAAGGTATCTAGCCAAAGATGGCAGCACGGTGCTCTCTTGATTAAAGATGGCGGATGACAGCTAACAGAACTTTTCAAATTGCCCGCTACTGCAGAGAGCAGCACGGTGCTCTGTAGATTAAAGATGGCGGATGACAGCTGACGAAATTGCCCGCATGATAGCAGCACAGTGCTCTATTGATTAAAGATGGTGGATGATAGCTGTCAAAAAAAGCACGTGGCTTTGTTTACTAAACAAGAGCACATAGAATTTTTTCAAATTGCCGCCACCACATTTCAAAGATATCTAGCTAAAGAGCGCAGCACTGAGGTTTGTGATGCAAGATGGCGGATGACAGCTGTCAGAAAAAAGCACGTGAGTTTGTTTCCAAACAAGAGCATGTAGAAGTTTTCAAATTGCCGCCACCACATAGAGGGCAGCACGGTGCCCTCTTGATTAAAGATGGCTGCTGTCATGTGGAATTGCCTGCCACCACAGGTATCTAGCTAAAGAGGGCAGCACGGTGCTCAAAGATGGCTGCTATCAAAAAGCATTTTTCAAATTATCCGCCACCACATTTCAAAGGTAAGTAGCTAAAGAGGGCACCACTGTGCTCTATGGATTAAAGATGGTGGATGACAGCTGTCAAAAAAAGCACGTGGATTTGTTTATCTCGCGCTAGTGAGGTTAAGTTGGTAGCACTAAGGTTTAGGCCCGTTAAGATGGCAGCACTGCGGATGACAGCTGTGACGAATTTACATCTACTACGATAAAGAGGGCAGCACTGTGCTCTATAGATTAAAGATGGCGGATGTCAGCTGTCAAAAAAGCACATAGCTTTGTTTCCAAACAAGAGCACGTGGAATTTGCCGCCACCACATTTCAAAGGTAAGTAGCTAAAGAGGGCAGCACGGTGCTCTCTGGATTAAAGATGGCGGATGATAGCTGTCAAAAAAGCGCATGGGTTTGTTTCCAAACAAGAGAATGTAGAATTTTTCAAATTGCCGCCACCACATTTCAAAGGTATCTAGCTAAAGAGTGCAGCACTGAGGTTTGTGATGCAAGATGGCGGATGATAGCTGTCAGAAAAAAGCACGTGAGTTTGTTTAAGAGGGCAGCACGGTGCTCAAAGATGGCTGCTGTCAAAAAGCATTTTTCAAATTATCCGCCACCACATTTCAAAGGTAAGTAGCTAAAGAGGGCAGCACTGTGCTCTATAGATTAAAGATGGCGGATGACAGCTGTCAAAAAAGCACGTGGATTTGTTTATCTCACGCTAGTGAGGTTAAGTTGGTAGCACTAAGGTTTAGGCCCGCCAAGATGGCAGCACTGCCGATGACAGGTGACGAATTTTACATCTACTACGATAAAGAGGGCAGCACAGTGCTCTGTGGTTTAAAGATGGCGGATGACAGCTGTCAAAAAGCACGTGGCTGTCAAAAGGCACGTGGCTTTGTTTACCACGCGCTAGTTAGGTTAAGTTGGTAGCACTAAGGTTTAGGCCCGTCAAGATGGCAGCACTGCCGATGACAGGTGACGAATTTTACATCTACTACGATAAAGAGGGCAGCACAGTGCTCTGTGGTTTAAAGATGGTGGATGACAGCTGTCAAAAAAGCACGTGGCTTTGTTTACCACGCGCTAGTTAGGTTAAGTTGGTACTACTGAGGTTTAGGCCCGTCAAGATGGCAGTACTGAGGTTAGCGATGCGTTGTTGTCTGTCAAAAAGCACGTGGCTGTCAAAAAACACGTGGCTATGTTTATCTCGCGCTAGTTAGGTTAAGTTGGTACTACTGAGGTTTAAGCCCGTCAAGATGGCAGTAACGAGGTTAGCGATGCGTTGTTGTCGAAGACAGCTGTCAAAAAGCACGTGGCTTTGTTGACAAATTCAAATATCCCGCGGGAGGTGGAGGAGACCTCTGGGAGGCCTCTGGCTGAGGTGGAGGTGGAGGAGGCATCTGGGAGGCCTCTGGCTGAGGTGGAGGTGGAGGTGGCCTCTGGGAGCCTGAGGTGGAGGTGGCGGCCGAATCCCTGTATTATACTACTAGCATTTTGTGTTGCATTCTAAACACGTCTGCTCCTCTCATTCACTCACACGTAATGAAGACACAGTGACTTACTCGGGAGATGCACATGTGACAGCAGCCGATTGGTGCATCGAAATCACAGCTTCCAGCATTTCCTGTGATGGCCAGTTTCCTGTTCATTAACAAGAGTCAGTTTCTCGTCAGTCTTATAAATATTTTCCATGCTAGCCTTATTTTGCCCACGCGGTATTATTTGTAACAGCACAATATTGAAGTTTCTGTAAACTGCCCTTCTAAAATTATAATGCTTGTCCTATTAACCATTTCGTGTCGTCAGTTCGGAGCTACAGAAAGACGCCTTTCTCTTTCTTGTGCTTCCACATTTTTGTTACTGGAATACAATAGAGCAGGGTTTTGGTTTTCTCACCTCTCTGCAAACTAACTGTTCTTGTCAAGGACAGTCTAACGGTATCCAAATAGCACAAAGTGCCATTAGTACCAACGTAGCAGCAAAACACTAGTAAGTACGTAACCGTCATACTTTATCTCCGGTTAATAAATGTTTACATTTAATTGCTTCCGCTGTTTTTAAATAATTTGGAAAACATGGACACTTGTTTCGTGCTGCCGAGAGAAGCGAGTTCGTAGTCACAGTGACACCCCTCTAAGTTGCACACACAGGCCTACTGTGTCCAGTGTAGTGGGGTGTCCAGTCCACAGGGCTGTATAGTGCACTAACAGTGCAGGAAAGGAAAAGCACTGAGCTAGTGTGTACTGGGTACTATGCATACAAACAGTGGTTCTTTGATTGTGTATACAGTGCAGTACATTTAATTTCATGAATACTAAAACTGTAAGAAAGTACTACAGTAGTCTACTATGTTTTATGTTCCACTCTTTACTGTACAGCGCAGTAAACATCCTTTAATGATTAGTGAAAATTATTCACAAGACTTTGATTTGATTTTTTTATTAATGATTTATTCTGATTCAGTTTTCCGACGTAATCCAAATAGAGTTTCAATCGATTATTGTCGGTTATGCACTAACACACAATGTTCTAAGTCAATAATGTATAGTGCACAGCTTTTTGATACGTAGGTGGCTCTTTGGGGACAGCAACAGTTCCTTCTTCTTTTTCTTTCTCCGAAGATAGAACTTTTCGTAACACTTCATTGATTGTTCCAGGAACATCATCGTGGATTTTCAACGCATTATGGAAATCGCTAAAAACACCAACTTCTGACAATTCACTGCGATAAACTATAGAGAGACACCTCGTTTCATAAGTTAATGAGATGTTATCTATATGAGATGATTTTTCGTCTTCAGTCGATTGGAAAGTACTGGGAAACTCTGTCGTGAAATATTGCTTTTATGTGCTCTCTGACAGGCGGCATTTCCAACGACGAAGGTAAAAATTGCTTGCACTAAACGATTACAGAATAGCAAAACAAAATAAAGTCTGTCCAGACTGTAATTTAAGGGCTGTCCAATGTCCATAGTTGAGGAGTGTCCAATGTACAGACGATTTTAAACTTGTAAAAGTGGAGGGAATTAAACTATGCATTCCGTATATGTCCAATCAAAAGGGGCGTCCAGGCTATATGGGTGTCCAAAGTGACGGGTAGGTACATTGGGTGCAGGTAGCTTACAAGTTAGAGAAGAGAAATTAATAATATAACTAATTATTTTGTACCGGTGCGCGATAAAGGAAAGCATGACGTTTCTTTTGAAGTGCCTCCTGAACCTGCGAACAGTGAAACAATTGACTGTGAAGTAAACACTGCACGTACCGATAGATTTACTGCAGTTCAAGAGGGAAATAATTCTCACCATGATGGGCATTAACTCAGAAAAATTACTTTTTCCAGAGAAACGAGTAGCTTCATGCAAAAATATAAAATACTAATTTGTAAGGTGTGCCAAGATTTCTTGAAATGGGGCCGTAGTGAAATCAGTACCTTTGGAAGATATGAACAGGGTCTGAGATTCAGTTTATAAAAAAAAGCACTGGTCATATACATACACTGAACCGCACAACAGAAACACGCAATACTGTATATATCCCCGCTGGGTCAGGAAGAGTGTCGAACCGTAAAACAGGAGCATGTGCACATGTACGGTACAGTTTGCACGCACGACACCAACAATGAGTGGGGTAAGGCGTAATAATAATAATAATAATAATAATAATAATAATAATAATAATAATAATAATAATAATAATGGCTTGTGGCTTCAGAAGGGGCCTGGTGCAGGTCTTCTGATTTGACTCCCGTAGGCGACCTGCCCGTCGTGATGAGGATGAAATGATGATGAAAACTGCACACACACACACACACACACACACACACTTGCTCCCCGTGCCAGGGGGAATAACAAATTATGGTCAAAATTTCCGACCCTGCCGGGAATCGAAGCCAGGACCCCTGTGATCAAAGGCTAGCATGCTAACCATTTAGCCATGGAGCCGGACATAATAATAATAATAGGAGGATGCCACGTGGTCTTCATCTTGCCAGGATAAATTGTTAATAGTTTTATAAGCATCCACTAAGGATAAAAGAATAATAACGGATCAACAAAAGTTCATAAAGAAAGAAAGAAAGAAATAAAGAAAGAAACCCTATCCAAGAGTTCTCTCTAAACACCAACAAATTTTAACTTTTTAGTCAGCTAATCCTTCCTATCGTAACTCCAAACTCAGGCTATCTCCAGCATAGAGCAAGGACGCTACTCAGATGATAGGGAATGATATCATCCAGATAAGTATACTGAAGTTAAAATAAGTAGTCTTAAATGTTACTGAAGTAAGAATTATACCTTCATTTTATTTCAGTGAATACATTGCACATGAAAAACTTAATTCAATAGATCCAACCACCGCCAAACTCATTTCTTTGACAACTTCTCTTTTCTTCGTACCTACAAACTCAGCCTACCTCCGGATAGCACGGTGTTACTCAGAAGACAGGAAAGAATATTCTGTAGATAAATATGTCGAAGTGAAAAAAGTACTCTTAAATGCTATTGAAAACAGAAAGTTCCAGTAATTTTTATTTCGATGAGTACATAATAAATGCAAATCGTTACTCAATATATTCAATCTAAGTCGCAGAGACTTGGACATTGCGAAAGGAAGATGAGAGAAGATTGGGGGCACTAGAGATGTGGGCATGGAGGAGAATAGAACAAATGAAATGGGAAGACCAGGTAAGGAATGAGGAGGTATTACGAAGAGTTGGAGCAGAACGAAGTATGTTTCAAATCATTAGAAGGAGAAAAATGAACTGGATCGGACATTGTTCGAGGAGGGACTGTTTACTGAAAGAAAGGTGAAAGGCAAACGGGGAAGAGGAAGGAAAAATATCAAATGTTGAACAATATCAAAGGAAATAAACATTCGGACATGAAAAACTTGGCGCAGGACAGGCAGCAGTGGAAGAGGTTCGTCCCATGACAAGACCTGCCATAAGGCAGAATACCTAGATGATGATGATGATGATGATGATGATGATGATGATGGTGATGATGATGGCTAAGGATATTTCAAGGACTGATACGTAAATATGGCAGTATAAACATTTCTTATCTGTATTTAGTGAGTGACTGACGATTTGCTATCCTATTTTCGAACACGAAACGTTTGGTATACTGTAACACCAAGTTATTTTGAAATGAAAAAAGGAAGGAGAAACGCCAGCAACTCACCAACCAAGAACGCAGGACGAGAGCTCCAATCATCACGGTAAAAACATCATGCTCCACAAGCGGAAATCGACGAAGCTAAAATTCGAATATTGGCGAAATATGACTCTCCCACTTAGAATAAAGAGGTACTGGAGATTTCTCAGTTCTCGAAGTCGATTCCAGATGTCTGAAGATAAACGGTGGAAAAACGTTAAAAGTTTTGTAGGTAAGTGGCGGCGGTGGTGGTAGTAGTAGTAGTTATTAATATTTTAAGAGTAGTCCGACTCGTTGGCTGAACGGTCAGCGTACTGGCCTTCGGTTCGGAGGGTCCCGGGTTCGATTCCCGGCCGGGCCGGGGATTTTAACCTTAATTGGTTAATTCCAAAGGCAAGGGGGCTGGGTGTATGTGTTGTCTTCATCATCATTTCCTCCTCATCATGACGCGCAGGTCGCCTACGGGGGTCAATTAGAAAGACCTGCACCTGGCGAGCCGAACCCGTTCTGGGATATCCCGGCACTAAAAGCCATATGACATTTCATTTCATTTTTAAGAGTAAATAAAACTGGTCAACCATCTTTTCCTCACACTAAGCGGAGGAGAAAATCTATCCAAACTTTGCACCTCACAAATACAATGCCGTCGGTGCCCGAAAGGAAACAAGAGTTGGCCAAGAGACGTCGCACAGGAAAAGGGAGGGCGTATAAGTAACTGGTAAGACCTCAGAGTATGGTTCCAGTCACCGGGACCACTTGATACGAAAACTGGAAAAAAACTCAAAGAAAAGCAGCACAATTTTGTTCAGGGTAATTTCCGACAAAGGAGTAGTGTTGTTAAAATTTTGCAAACTGTGGAATGCAAAGACTTGGGGATAGGGAGACGAGCCGCTTGATTAAACGGTACGTTTTGACCTGTCTGGAGATTTGGCGTGGAATGACATAGGTAGATAAATAACCTTGAGCGGTACTATACTTTTAAAAGTAGGAAACATCATAATATGAAGATAAAGTTGGACTTCAACAGGACAGATTGAGGCAAATATTTATAGGACGAGGAGTACGGGATTGGAGTAAGTTATCAATTTAAAAGTTGTTTGGAAATGTAAAAAAAAAATCTAGACAAACAAATGATAATCAGCCACCTGGGCAACAACCCTAAATGCAGATCATTGATTGACTGAGAAATGAAAGGTAAAATCGTAGCAGGATACAACTAAACGTTGGCAGTGCAAGACTCAGCTAGGAGCCCCATCGTTTCCTCTTTCAGTTCCCTCTTACGACAGATAGGAGGAGATGACCACCCACAGGGGATTTGGAAAGTGTAGATCTCTAGATCTCATAATCTCCAGAGGGAGAGAGGGCATTCTCCTTTGAACTACAGATATGCAGGAATTTTATCGTGGGAAAAGGATTCATTTATTTAACAATAAATCTACCAATATTCTTCCGATTTATGCACTTTTCAATTCCAAGCTACTGTGCATGGGTTTGATTGCAGGATCATGAGAACAGACGCAAACGAACATTAAGGACGAATATGAATCTGGAGTTGATAATGTCTGTCTGAATCCCCTAAAATGAGTGAGCTGATATAAATAATGCTTCTAACATTGGCTAAAACTCTTCTGAATTGGAAATTTCATATTATCTTTATGGAAATAGGGAAAACCTTCGATTTATCTCAGATACTGTAACTTGGCGAATGGAAGCTTCAAATAATTCGGTATTTTACCGATGATCCAATTTAGTGAATAGACGGCATGAATCAGATGCAAATGTAGAAGGGAGGGATATAGCACTCGAAGGTTATCTCATGTGTACGGTAATTGTTCCCCAAACACAGGCTCGTAATAACCTGCGTAATGAAAATGCAAAAAGCTTTCCAATGTTTCCTCCCAATCAATGAGATCGCTTTTTTTCGGTGATTGATATGCACGGGCGAACTGAGGGGTGGCAGATGGGCTGAGTGTTTTCACTGCGTTACATTCAGTCCAGGTCACATGAACACACATGGTTAAAAAAACTATGCCCTCTATAGAAATGTACAGCTGCCATTCTTTGAAGTTGAATAATAGATGGTGGTAATGGACAATACTCTCAATGTATCAAAGTTATAACACTATCATCATTTTAAAGCAAGAAATGCACGGTAAGTGGGACAATAAAATACAAGCGTCCTGTGCATGTCATAACAACTGTGTTGTAACATCCGATAAAACTGTAGCGATATGAATCCATTTGATGCATTTCAGGGCCACTGGACGTTCTTCTAAATCAGACATGCGCATGCTTCGTTCGCAGTCCGCGGGATGACATAGCCTGTACGGTACACACTGGACCGAGCTCGATAGCTGCAGTCGCTTAAGTGCGGCCAGTATCCAGTATTCGGGAGATAGTGGGATCGAACCCCACTGTCGGCAGCCCTGAAGATGGTTTTCCGTGGTTTCCCATTTTCACACCAGGCAATTGCCGGGGCTGTACCTAAAGTAAGGCCACGGCCGCTTCCTTCCCAGCCCTAGCCCTTTTATGTCTCATCGCCGCCGTGAAACCTATCTGTGTCGGTGTGACGTAAAGCCAATAGCAAAAAAAAAAAAAAAAAAAAAAAGGTACACACTGCCACGGGAGGTCCCCAAGTTAGGTGGCGTTCTTTAATATACTACTCTACTACATTGAAATATATATAGATAAAATCACTAATTCTGTCATTTACAGCGATATTGAGAAAAGGGCAAAGTTTCAAGTGCTAAAATTGATACCAGGTGTTCTTAGAGTAATTCATTGTAGTGACTGGTTTGCTCCTGCGAAGAGTTTTCTCCAACTGGGTCGTTCCTGTGCTCTATGTTTTGCGTCTGCATACTATGTTCACCAAAAACGTCATCATGAATGTCTTTCTTGGCCTTGCACGAGGGCGTTTCCCTAGTATTTTATCTTTCAAAATTTTCATCAACACATTCCTCTGTCGAAGTCTATGTCCCATCCAAGAAGGTTGTCTCTTCCTAATCTGACTCAACAGCTGTCTCTCTTCTTGGACAGTGTTGGTCTTCTTCTCCACCCAACTTATCTGTTGCAGCCACCGCCAACACCACAACTCAAAGGCTTCTAGCCTCTTAATATCACTTTTGCTTAACGTCCAGATCTCACCACAATACAGCGCAACGGACCAAACATAAGATTACATTATTCTTTGTCCGGCTCCATGGCTAAATGGTTAGCATCCTGGCCTTTGGTCACGAAGTCCCGGGTTCGATTCCCGGCAAAGTCGGGAAATTTAACCATATATTGATTAATTCCGCTGACACGGGGGCTGGCTGTATGGCCGGGCGCACATTGGGACGCAGGCGAAGCAGCTAAAGCAGCGCAGCGCAGAGCAGATTTTTGTAATCCACACAAATCATTGCACCATCGCAAGTTGACAGACAGGGCAGGACAGAGCAGAGCAGGCCGATTCTACACCTACTTCCGCCTACCACGCGCAGTCTTCGAAACACAGTTTCCTGCGCACGTGTCACGCAGTTAGTTGAGGAATGGAGGAGAAAATTACCATAGCCGTTCGGTCTTACCATGTTTTGTACTATGTGGACTACAATGCAGTTTTTAATTTTAATTTTAATTTCTGTTATGAAAGTTCGGGAAATAAGGAACTACAGTCTAGGCTATAAAGAACTTTATTCACGCTGGGTACAATGGTAGTTTGGTGGAAGGCCTAAAATGTAATTCTCAAATATCTATGTAACAATCCGTGACCCAAGTTCTCGTATCATTGAGTATTTCACTTCGAGATCTAATGTTGATTATGGAGATCATCATCGCCGACTCTGCGGCCGTCATCTACCATCACATTTATGTGAAGAAATAAGGAAAGAAAATAATTTACCATATCTTGTCAAATGAAAACGTGTTCACAATAGATTGTCAATGTTGATTTATTTTAGTAGACTGTGTCTTGTGGGAACTAGCAGTACATTTGTAAATAAATGCTTTCTCCCTCTCTCTCTGATCCTGTTAATGAATACTACGAAACAAAAATTAAAGAGAATGCAATTTCCGATCATTTATATCTTCTACTGTTTCATCGTGCCTGAGTCTTACCCGGACGCCCCGGGTTCGATTACCGACTAGGTCAGGGATTTTTAGCTGGATCTGAGGGCTTGTTTGAGCTCCACTCAGCCTACGTGAGTAGAATTGAGGAGCTATCTGACGGTGAGATAGCCGAGAATAACGGCCGAGAGGATTCGTCGTGCTGACCACACGACCTCTCGTGATCTGCAGGCCTTCGAACTAAGTAGCGGTCGCTTGGTAGGCCAAGGCCCTTCAGGGCTGTAGTGCCACTGGGGGGGGGGGTTATACTGTTTTATCGTACCAGCTATGATAACGGAGATATATATTAATGAATTTACCGAGGAAGTTGGCCGTACGGTTAGGGTCACCTTGCTATGAGCTTGCATTCGAGAGATAGTGGGTTCGAAAAACACTGTCGGCAGCCCTGAAGAGGGTGTTCCGTGGTTTCCCATTTTCACACCAGGCAAAATGAATTTAGACTTTTGTTGCTTTGTCCATACGAACGCCGAACATCGTAGCATGGAAATATTGTTCAGTCTTGTAAACTGGTGGTTTTTATTGGGATTGTCTTAAAATGTACAACCGCGTGGTCACCTTGTTACGATTTGTTTTACGTCGCACCGACACAGGCAGGTCTTACGGCGACGATGGGTAAGAAATGCCCAGGAATGGAAAGGAACTATCCTTGGCCTTAATTAAGGTGCAGCCCTAGCATTTGCCTGGTGTGAAAATGCGAAACCACGGAAAAACATCTTCAAGGCTGACGACAGTGGGGCTCCAACCCACTATCTCCCGGATGCGAGCTCACAGCTGCGCGCCCCTAACCGCACTGCCAACTGGCCTGGTCGCGTGGTCATCAGCACAAGGTAAATGAGAAAAATTCATGAATGCTTGAGGAATAAGAAAAGAAGCACCTTTACGCTGCATGCCCCAATATCACAGAGTCTGAAGAAAACATGTTTATTCCTTCTGCCATCGCCCTCTAGTATATATTAGAGGACGATGCTTCTGCAAACCGACGAGACCCTGCGTGGCAATGTGCGCTCACATGCACTTCGCAGTTTCGTCAACCGCGTGCTGTCCTGCTCTGTTCTGACCTGCTCTGCGACCAACTGCTTCTCAATGTGCGCCCGGCCTATGTGTCGCCTTCATCATCATTACATCCTCATCACGATGTGCAAGTCGCCTATGGATGTCAAATCAAAATACCTGCATCTGGCGAGCCAAACTTGTGCTCGGACACTACCGGCACTAAAATCTATCCCCATTTCATTTCATTTCATTTCATTTCATTTCTCTTGTATGTAACGTGAGGGACATTGTTTTCTGACATAGAAGGGACTGTTTATCTCTGAAGGCTGCTTTTGCTATTGCCATTCGTGTTTTTATTTCAGTATGACACTGAAGGGTTTCTGTTTATGATCTGGACAAGGTATTATAGCTGTGCTACCTGTTGTACAGGCTCACCACTGGTCATAACGTGCAATGGACGTGGGTTCCTGGTAAACATCATGACTTTTGTTCCATTAACTTAATATTAATTTTCAAACAAAATTCCTATGTTTGTTTTTTTTAATTCAGCTTCAGCAATATTTTGGGTTGGACTACCCGCAACTATAGCTCGATCGTTGGCAAATTTGATTGTCTGCATTAGCCCCTCTCCGATTCTGTTAGAGATTCATTGATGATTTTCTCAGTTAAGGCAGGAATGATGAGAGCAGACAAAGACACTCCTTTCAGTATCTGTTGGTACCAGTACATAACAGTTAGGGATTGTTCTGCCTTCTTTACAGGTAAAATACAATGAACTTCTCACTACCATGATTTATATACTTTTCTAAAGAAAAATAGGTTTCTATCAGTGAAGTCGTCGCATATTCGCCATGATGACGCAAGCGCGAAGGTATATCTATCGACATGATGTCGAACTGTGTGCATCCTGGCTTATGTTGCCTTCCACAGATATATTCGAGAGACTTAAACCGGTACCTATCAGATAAAGGTTCCAGGAACAATACAATGATACCATCATACTTGAACTGTTCAGTGAAAAATATTCTTTCCATTCTGGGGGTTTCTCTCAATCGATAAGCACAAGATAGAGCAGTCCATCAGGTGGCTATGGTTGTTAACGTGTGAAGTCTATATGGTCGGAGACCGTGGCTAGCCGGTTCGAATCCCGTTCGTTGAAAATATATTCACCATTAGAATTTTGGCCAGCAGGGTAGGGAAGGTGGAGTTATAGAATTTCTAATCACTAGAATGCGTGCCAAAAGCCTGTATTAAATTCCAAACTTCTCCGCAGTGCTCATATGAAGTTAAGGCATGAGACGCTGTTGATAATGATTGGTTTTGGATAGTACTTTGTAGCTTTCTCAAGAATACACAGATCCACACACTTCGAAGTACAATTCCGAGCTACAACTACACTCAATATGCTTAGTAAAGAAATTCTAAAATACCTGTTTTGATTCCATTCGAATGACGTATAACTTTTATTTATAAGATAGTGTACGAGCATTATATACCAGTACGAATTAATTTTACTATTTTAATTTTGTGAAAGAAACGTATTAGTTGAATACTATGACTGTAATAACAGAAATCTTAATCAACGACTGGAAACAATATTGTAAGTTACAAGTTCTTCATTTTCTCCTTTTAATCGGTCTGTTCGATCTAAACGTTGATATTTATATTGACCATAGTTCTTATTGTGGTAGATGCCACAGTGTTGTTTTAGGTTGAATCTTTTCAAGTAGTCCAAGGTTTTATAACAAGTTAGTCATTTTGAGAAACAAACAAACACGAAAGCTAAAAACAACTGCTACGTTCTTGAGTTGACCCAAAACGGATAAATATCTGAAAAATTGGAAAAACTAACGAAATTACTGACAGCGGACCCACTACAACTTCATTTACACAGCCGGGCTGAGTAGCTCAGCCGGTTGAGGCGCTGGCCCTCTGGCCCCAACTTGGCAGGTTCGATCCTGGCTCAGTCCGGTGATATTTGAAGGTGCTCAAATACGTCAGCCTTGTGTTGGTAGATTTACTGGTATGTAAAAGAACTCCTGAGGGACATAATTCCGGCACGTCGGCGTTTCCGAAAAGCATAGAATGTAGTTAATGGGATGTAAAGCAATAACATTATTATTTATTTATTCAGATAACATATCAGTTTTTCGTTTTAATTCTCAGGAATATTCGATACTCTCCGGTATCTTAATTTTCCAGTTCTCAAGGAAGTCTGATTGATCTAAATTCATAGCGGTATACATCACGATGCTCCAAGCCATTTTCATGAACCTCCATCAACATTTCTAGTCCTGTTGACTGCAGAAGAGAAAACAACTTCCACTGCCGGTGTTTAGATGCCACCCGTGGAGTGCGTAAGAGGAGACAGAATGGTTCTTGTGTTGCAGCCAATCCATGTTATTTCGTTCTTGACTTAAGCCGCTCAACAAGGCCAGGGATTTACAATTTCCGCCGCGAGCTAGGAGAAATACTTCCTGGTCCATGTAGCCCGATACTCAAGGGACAGAGGACCCTTGGGAATGCTTATCGTATCTTCATTCCATTCATTTCTTCCAAACATAAAGCGTGGCTTTCCTTAAAAAAAAAGAAATAAAACTCTTCTCTACTCGTGGTCTTGTGTTTACCGTCCTTTATCTGATCCCTCCAAGACTCCAGATCAGACGTACTGCTTTCTAAAGCCGTCTTTCATCTCTGCATATGTGAACAATCTTATTTACTCTGGTATTTCAGCCCTACCCGTAGTGAGTCCTTAGTGGTCATACATCTCTGTATCCTTCATGTGTAAACAGAAAAATGGACTACAAACATTTGTGTTCGAAACAAAATATATTTATTGTTATTTTTGATCAGTGGTAGTATGTCGGCCCAAGGATTCCAAGATCATAGGTTCAAACCCGCAAGAACTAGCAGAACTTTTGAAAGGCGGAAAATAATCCATTTGGCATTGTATGTTGTACTAAGTCGACATGTAGACCATTTCCGGTGCCATACTTGTTGTTCAGCCGACAAAATGAATTAAAACTCAGCGATCGGTAGTTCAAAACAAATGTAATGGATTTCAGTCTAACGAAGTCAGGATGCAAGGAAATATTTGATTAAGAAATGTAAGACTTAAAGGAGGTTGATGAATACTGTTGTTAAGGTAGTAAAATCGCTAGCAATGGTAGAAATAAGGAGGATATAACGTGCAAACTATCACAAGCAAGGAAGGCCTTTCACTTCGCGCATGACATAGAAATGAGAAAATAATACGCTTATGAAGAATTTCATCTGGAGCGTGGCATTTTATTTGTGTGAAACATGGACAATATCTAGCTCAGAAAGGAAGATAATAGAAGCTTTTGAAATGTGGTGTTAGAGAAGAATGCTGAAGGTGAGATGGGTAGATCGAATCACGAATTGAGACATTCTCAATCAGTGTGGTGGGAGGAGAACGATTTGGCAAAATTTGACGAAGAGGAAAGATCACTCCCAGGACTCGTTCAGTTAGTTTTAGAGGGAAATGTAGGGGAGGAATATGGTTGCAGTTGTGTAGAATTGAGAAGGTTAGCACAGGTAGGGAGGCATGGGCAGCTACATAAAACGACTCTACGGACTAATAACCTAAACAATAATATAGATTACACCTTCAAGAGTGTCTATTCCTATATCTGTTTCCAGTGATGGTATTTGGTGGCGCCCCATAGGGTAGGGGCATAGAATGAACTCAATGTATCCCTTGCCTGTCATCAGAGGTGACTAACAGGGGCGACCTTCACAAGGCACTGGTTTGTGTTATACCCCATGTGGGTGGGGGAGGCAGATGAAGAATACACCCACGGTATCCCCTGCCTGTCGTGAGAGGCGACTAAAAGGGGCGACCAAGGGATGATTGAATTAGAACCATGACACTACTTTTGAATCGTACCATCACGCAGGGAACACCGTAGGTTGCCTGTACTTGCGAGTAGTACCACTAAACTAGGTACGAAATAGGTTTGTGATTAGTAGCAGTAAAGAGGCTGGCCTGGGGGTTTCCAGTACCCGTGCGTCGTACCATGTGAGCAACACCGCGGGTCTGGGCGTTGCCTGTGAGTTGTACCACTATATGAGCAGCACCGTGGGTCTGCGTTGCCTGTGATTAGTACCCACTATGTGAGGAACACCACGGGAATACCGGTGCCCGTGATTAGTACACCTAGGTGAGGAACCTCATCGGTTTGCGTTGGCTGTGAGTGGCGCCATTGTCTGAGAAACACCATAGGTCTGCGTTCCCTGTACGAATTGCAATACTTGTGAGTAGTACCACCTTGTGTGGAACACCGTGAGTCTTCGCTACTTTTGATTAGTACCCCAACATGACAAATACCATTCTGTGGGGCCTTAGACATGGATTTTGCACCCCTTTAGACATCAAGCATCATTGTGCTTTATAAGTGGTCCCTTGATCAGTACTACAATTATTTACGATCTTTTCTTGAGTCCGATCCACTTTTCTTTGTTTGTTTTTTGTTGGGTTCATGTCCATCCATTCTTCATGACACTTTTTATTTTATTTTGGTCAGTGGATGAATTTGAAATTTTTGTTATTTCATTTCGTACCATTAGGGGCCGATGACCTCGATGTTAGGCCCCTTTAAACAACAAGCATCATCATCAGGTTTGTGGTACAGTACTTTTTAACTGAACCTTCTGTGGGTGGGATTCACTGTTTGTCATACATGCCGATCAAATGTGCATCTGGGCGTTTGGTCTGCTCCTGAGGGTTTGACCTCCAGCTTCTCTCGGGTGCTGCTCGGGGAAATATGTTACATATGTGATTACGCTCAGGAACTAGGATCGTTCCCACAAACCGCCTTGAACCCGGCAGTAGTATCCACAGTACTACACAGGTCTCAGCACAGCCAACTGCTTACGCTGGAGCCCCTCTGTACGCTGCGGGTCAGATGCTGATGTGACATGGCACTGTTCCGCGTTGCACTTGGAGGAATGTCTTTCAAACCACTCACTGAACCGCACGCAGGCGTCTTTCTTTTCTTATTAATTTTTTATCGTTTCATTGTTTCTTCCTTTATCAATGTAGACTAAATAGTGCGCAGGTTAAGAAAGTACGTTTTAATTCGTTTACTACTGTCACATCTTGTCGCTGGTGACTAGACAGACCTTGGCTTTTTCTCTTATTTTTATCACCACTGCTGCAGTTATGATAAAAGTTCCAGAGAAAGGGTGAAACTGTTAACGTTTCTAAACTAAAAGTCAACACAGGACGATTGCAAGTGTTTTTTAATTATTTTTATTTAATCGGCACTTCTCCTGACAATAAGTCCACGTGAATAAAGGAATACATACTTAATATAACATAAAATTTAAAATGAAAAAAATTAAAGTGAAGCGTTAGTGCCCCTCAAACCCAAGACATCTACATGGAATTCATGGACGCTTACCATTAAACCAACAGTGCTACAGATACTCACACTCAAATTGACAACGGGTATGCAGCCCTTTAAATTTAAATATCCATTCTATCGTTAAATAACAGTCAATGGCACAAACCCTTGAGTATGTGTCTGCTTATTTTTGTCGTAGATCGATCTCACAAAGTTTGAATGACTAATATGACAACATTCCTGCGGCCTTCCCTTGTCAGTAGTAGTAACATTTGTCCCCACACCAAAGGGCACAGTACACTGTAAACAATACATCTTAGCAGGAATGAATCTGGCCCGAATAGTTAACTATGAAATAACATTTGACGTTAGGGATATATTCGCGATCCCCGAAGTTAATGATATCTGAAACAGTGGTAGCTTATACCAGAGAATGACAAATATGCTCCTTCCAATACTTTCTCTCACACATTCCTTCTGATAGCTGCAATTTTTATAACACACATCCTACAAGATTGTAATTTAACGTTGATGACGCGGTTCTTATACTGTGTAGTAAGTAGCTCGAACGGTCGAGCTCTAGCCCTCTGTGCCCAACTTGGCCACTTCGATCCTGACTAAGTCCAGTGGTATTTGAATATGCTCAAATACAGTACGTTAGTCTCGTGTCAGGAGATTTACTGGCACGTTAAAGAACTCGTGTGGGACACAAATTACGGAATATTGGCATCTCCGAAAACCCTAGAAGTTGTTAGTAACACGTAAAATCAATAAAATTCTTCTTATTCTCTTTATTATTATTTCTTCTTCTTCATTAGGGCCTCTAAGGACAGTGAGATCTCAACTGTTTGTCTTCTTGCGGGCCCACCACGTTTTCACTCTTTCAGAGTGTGCTTTCTTCGATACATCAGAAAGGACATGCTTCAGCCGAGTTGGGACTTCTTCTTGGTGAACCTGTCTAGGTTTGTGTTTGAATCGTGCTCAGAGTTGAATGTCTGTTTCTCAGATTCCATACTTTAAAAGATACTTATCGACCTGCACTAACTAAGGAGGAATCGTTTTGAAACTTCTCAAATAGGACAACAAATATTTACATGTTCTTTCAACTGGCAATCTAAAGAGGTGAGCGTAAAAATGTATCCTTCTTTTTCGGATTACCCCTGATATCTTTTCGGTGTCGTGTACTTTTCTTAGTTGCTCCAAAGTCTGTATACACCATCTTTGAGGCTGCGACCGAGAATTTTTCGGGTGATCCTTTGCTTAATTGCCACATTTCCATGGCTAAATGGTTAGCGTGCTGGCCTTTGGTCACAAGGGGTCTCGGGTTCGATTCCCGGCAGCGTCGGGAATTTTAACCATCATTGGTTGTTTTTTCTGGCACGGGGGCTGGGTGTATGCGTAGTCTTCATCATCATTTCATCCCCATCACGACGCGCAGGTCGCCTATGGGAGTCAAATCGAAAGACCTGCACCTGACGAGCCGAACATGTCCTCGGACACTCCCGGCACTAAACGCCATGCGCTATTTCATTTCATTGCCACATTTTCGAGCAGGCTGTATGTCCGAAGTGTTAAACATCCTGTTGCATATATTGCTTAATTTCTAAGTACGGTTGGTTATTGTGTTATTTTTGCCTTTCGAGAGATATAATTTTTGTTATATATGTTTAAAATGAGTCGGATTGCTGTTTCGAACTTGAAACGTGTTAAGATGGCGAATTTCTCAAAATTGTTGCATTCAACCCATTCACAAAGGTACTTGAAACTTTCGACTTTCAAGATTCTACCGTGGGTAGTCAGAATACTGTATGTGGTGGGGCATGTATGATGTCAAATGAAGTGGGTCTTGGTATAGGAGATTTTGAGGTCAATATGAACTTCGCGTTCTTGCATGTAATTGATTTGTTGATTATATTATTATTATTATTATTATTATTATTATTATTATTATTATTATTATACTGTATACTTTCACATATTTATTAGTTGTGGTAAATGAATACTATCTTTACTGGAAAATCTCAATGGCTCTTTATTATATTTCTTAAGAGTGTAAAATATTTATTGTTCGCATTCTTCTGGGTCTGCGGCGTTTAAAACCACTGCATCGTTCTGTAAATGTAAAGTGGCTTACCTGTACTTGATACTCTCTATCTAGTGGTGAATTTCATTAAACACTTTCTCTTGCAAATTCTATTTCATTCTCTTTGCTTAATAATTCATACCGTGGCTTTGAACCTAATTTACCCTCGATCCATACTTATTAATTATAGCTACCTGCCTCGCACTCCTGCGGCGGCCCAGTGTTCTATGAGAAGAAAAGTTCATCAGGGTACTGCCACTACTTACTACAAAAATAAATAACCATTCTTCTTAGGCGTATGAACTTACTGAGAGAGTTTAGTACCCGGTACAGATCGTACAGTAGAAAGCTTGCATTCGAGAGTGGGTCGTACCGAGCAGCTCTGTCAGGAAGCCAGATGATGCTTTTCAATTGACTCCTGTTTTCACATCAGATAAGTGTAGGTGCGGTAATTTAGGCCACAACTGCGTTCTTCCCATTCCTAGAGCTTTTTATTTATTTATTTATTTATTTATTTATTTATTTATTTATTAATGTCTTTCTGTACATGGCGGGGCTCAGGCTATGAAGCCTGCTATTATGCCAAACCATATAATTATGCACCTGCATAAACATAATATACTGAACATTATAACTACTTAAAAAATAAGTTAATTATAATTTAAAGTTCGTGTGAAATGTAATTTGTATGAAATGTAAAGCATCATAAAAATCATTTTAACATTTTAAAATTAATTTATAATATTTACTATTATTAAAGCTATATCTCGAAAAATATAAACTATAATGTTTCTAACCTTACATTGACATTTTATTCATTTAACTTAATAATCTAAAATTTAAGGGTACTTGTAAGAGTAAATCAATCTGAGTGTAGGTAAAATTTCCAGCACATTCTTCTGAATAGCTTTAGGTTGCTTATGTCTCTAATTTCAGCCGGGAGAGAATTCCAGGAACGTATGGTCCCCGGTACAAATGACTTGTTATACGTACTACTGTGATGAGTGGGGATGGACAGCAGGGTTTGTACTGATGACCTTGAGGGTGTTCTGCCTGAGGGAGAGAGGTAGTTGAAATCTATTCTCAGATAATGTGGTTTACCTGTTCGCAGTATTTTGTGAAGAAGAGAAACAGCATGGTATTTACGTCTATCACATAATCTTAACCAGGACAGCTGATGGAGGAATGGGCTGATGTGGGAATGGAGCGGAACATTTAGAATGAATCGAATGCAGGCATTATGCGCCCGTTGAAGTTTAGAACCAAGTGAACAACTTATGTTATTATAGACTACATCACCATAATCAAATATTGGTAGTATTAGTCCTTGAATGAGCGTAACCTAAAGTCGATAATTGTACGGAAAATGTTCAAACTAAATTTATACAGTTAAGAGTTACTTATTTTTGTAACTCTTTACACTTCGAGGTAGTGAACATAATGTCTCAACCTCCAGGGTTGGCTTTTCCCTCGGACTCAGACCCCCTAGTGCACTGTCCTACATAGGAGGCTTGCAGTGGTGTCTCAGCGGCGTACTAGCACCAGCGTCTTGGGAAAGTGCAGCATTCCAACTGAAGAGTCCGCCGCTGCACCGCGGCGAAACGCTGGTAATTTCACGATTTCACGATTGCTAAAGCTTATATAGTTCCCTATGGACCATGAGCAAAGTTATTTTCAGTCCACGTGATGAAGCACTCTACCAGTCATATCAAGAAATGATCATGACTCTTTAACTTAGAAATGACGTTAGATCAGAGGTTGCAAATTTTGGGTGGAAGACTTGCGACTAAGTGGTTAATTTCACTGGCACGGGGTATGTTCCGAGCTGTGAGCGAAGAGATGGTGTGGAATGGCGTTAGCAGACGCATAAGCTCAACATCGTTTTTAAACTAGGAAAGATAAAATTTTGAATTCAATAGGACAAATTGCGTCAAATAATCGTTTTCAGAAAGAGGAATTAGTGACTGGAGTAACTACCAACGGAGATGTTAAAAAAATAATCAACTTTTTGAAATTGTTTAAGAAAATACCAGGAAAACCTGGGTGATATCCCAGGGGCCCCGGGTTCGATTCCCAGCCGGGTCGGGTATTTCAACCTTTAGCCTATCGTTTAATTCCGATGGTTGGGGCATGTGCCGTATTCATGATTAGACCTCATCCTCACATAAACGTAGGTCGGATATCAGGCGTCACCTCGAAAGACCTGAACCCTCGCCCCTTCGTGACCACACGCCACGTCTTTGTACATCCGCTAACATGTAGCGAATGTATACGACCATATTTCCTCAGGATGAAAGAATAGAATGAATCTCGCCAGAGACTCTTTGATTGTTTCTAGTTTCTCTGGATTATCACCACCACTAATAATTTAGATTTGCAATTACCAGCAAAACTGTCCTCCGGCTCCATGGCTAAACGATTAGCGTGCCGGACTTCGGTCACAGGGGTCCCGGGTTCGATTCCCGACAGGGTCGGGAATTTTAATCATAATTTGTTAATTCCGCTGGCACGGGGGCTGGGTTTATGCGTCGTCTTCATCATCATTTCATCCTCGTCACTACGCGCAGGTCGCCTACAAGCGTCAAAACAAAAGACCTGCATCTAGCGAGCCGAACATGTACTCGGACACTCCCGCACTAAAAGCCATACGCCATTTCATTTCCCAGCAAAACTACAAATTATCGACAATCCTCAGACGTTTCAACGCATATTTGTGTAACTACATCAGAGTCATGATAGCCAAGTTATATAGTCAATTGCTTTCCATTAAGGTCACCGTGGTTCGAAACCCAGTCAATGTATGACCGATTTTTGAAATTAAATTCACGTCTCCCCATGAATATTATATCCGAGGAAGCGTACAGACTGCAAGCCTCTGTGGATTTACTAAACGTCGCCACAATGCTCTATGTTCAACTAGTGCTCTGGCGTTATTTAGTTCTATATCTCTTATCTTTAAATCGTTAGAAACTTATTCTAAATTTCGTCCTCTTCGCCTTCCTCTACTTTTCATATATATATTACCTAGACAATTTATCCTCCTCCATTCGCCTCACATGGCCCCACCAACGAAGCCGTTTTATGCGCACAGCTTCATCCATCGAGTTGATTCCTATCTTAGCCTTTATCTCCTTATTCCGAGTGCCCTCCTGTACGACCAATCATTCTCGCTATTTTCATGTGTGTTACATCTAACTTATGAGAAAGATATCCTGACTCCACCCAACTTTCCCTCCCATAGTTGGTCTGAAAATAGACTGATATAAAGATAGATTCGTCCGGGAGCTGATTTCCTTCTTACAGAATACTGTTGATCGCAACTACCAGCTCACTGCATCAGCTTTACTGCACCTTGATTCAATCTCACTTACTATATTACCATCCTGGGAGAACACACATCCTAAATACTTGAAATTATCTATCGGTTCCAGCTGTGTATCAATGTGACATTCAATTCTGTTGAATTTATTACCTACTGACATCAATTTAGTCTTCGAAAGGCTAATTTCCACACCATACTCATTGCACAGCTTTTCAAGTTTCAAGATATTGTACTGAAGTTTCTCGACACAATCTGCCATTAAGACAAAGTCGTCAACATAGGCCAGGCTTCTTACTACATTTCCACCTAATTGAATACCTTTCAGCAGATGATCCATGTAAACTACGAACAACAAGGGAGCAACGCCTGTAAGTACCCTGAACCAAGAACTCATTTTTGATCGGTATTCTGCACCTGTCCAGGGTTCCAGCGCATAATGATTTATATTAATTGGCTCAAGAGGTGGCTGAAAGAATTTCTTTGATGAGACCCACGAACAGACCCTGGAGTCGAAGTGTTCCTACCACCAAACGCAAAAATCGCCCAAGCAGTTCGTCAGTCCATCAAGCTGGAGTATCATCAAAATCAAGTGTGGAAGTTGAAGCAACAGATGTGACGACGAGTTTCAAACCGGTCTGTAACGATAAAAGTGAATTTCAAAGTCTGTGGCCTAGTTGTTAGACTGTAGAACAAAAGAACAATTTTGTAAAGAAAAACGATTGGTTGTGTTTTCATGACGGCAAGTTAGGTTGCTCAGTGTGCAAAAATGTTGGAAGTTTAGGTGTACAGAAGAATGTGGGTATGCGACTATCAAAAGAGTGGATAAACTGTGAAATTGTCTTATGGAGAAAATCGTAAACAGAAGCTAACATCTCTCAGGGAAAGGATTTTTTACCACAAAGAAAATTCTGGACATAAAGTGCTAATAAAATAACTGAAGAAGGGAAAAAAGAAAAACTTGAGACAGTATGTCTAAAGTTATTAGAGGGAGAAAAGGAAATTACTTGTAAAGTATTTCGTATAAGGTGGAAAAAAAAGAACCAGTCTCTCTATAATTATGAAACTGAAATTGATTTACAGGAATTGAACGTGATTAATATGGGGAGAATTTTGCATTCAAGTAATGCCTGTATAAATATAGTAAACCACATAGTCAGTGAAATGAGAACAAGATTGATAAAAATGTACTTGATTCAAAGAGCAAGTTCTCGCTTATTCTTGATGAATCAACTACTCTAAGTCAAAAGTCTGTTCTGATAGTATATGTTCTCACCTACATTGAAGAAATGAAAATATCAGAACCGGTCAACCTTTTCATTGATTTAATCGAGTTAGATGGCGTAACAACAAATGGGATTTACAAAAGCTTGATGTCTTCTATAGGACCACTAGGGTCCACAGAAGAATTTCTAAAGGAAAATTTAATTTCTTTGACGTGCGATGGTGCCGCAGTAATGTTCGGCGTTCTTGGAGGAGTTTCAAAACTTTTCAAAGACAGATTTCCTGCCATTGTTTCGTGCCATTGTGCTAGCCATAGACTGGAATTATGACTACACGATGTTCCGAAAAAGGTTCTGGCAACAATATAAGACTTTTATGGACAAATTATATGTTATGTATCATTCCTCTCCAAAGAATGCAAGGCAGCTCCAGTCATGTGCAGCTACACTTGAGATGTAGATTTTAAAAATTGGAAGAATTCTGTCCAGAAGGTGGGTTGCATTCAGCTATAGGACTGTTTTCACTGTTTGGCAGGATTTTGAAGCACTGGTACTTCATTTTGAAAGAGGTAAATCAGAAGATGGTTGTGACAGAAAGGAAAAATGCACTTATGAAAGACTTCACAGGAAAATAACATCCGTGGAATTTATTTTGGATCTGGGATTAATTTGCGATGCTTTGAAATAACTGTCTGAACTAAGCCTAGATGTACAGGAGAGAAATGCTGATCTTTACAAAGCCCACAGCAAGAATGAGTGTCTTGTTGATATTTGTGAGAAGAGGAGGTCTGTCCCAGGACCTTACTATCAGAAAGCTCTTGAGACAGCTGCAAATCTACAGTTTAAGAATGTTCCACTGCATAAGAAAAACAGAAATTATGATCCACCAATCTCCCCGAGTGCTTTCTATGAACAACTTAAAACTTCTCTACAGAAAAGATTACTTTCCGAAGAAGACACTGAACTTTCAAGATGTGCAATAGTTCTGGATTCCAAGAATTGGCCAGCAAACTCAAGAGAAACATTCTGTATGGAGAAGAAGAAATGAGCACACTGGCAAGAAGATTCCAACTGAATGAAAGAGAAGCTATTCGAGCCTTCAGAGATCTGAAATTCAGAGGAATGCCCAGGGAAATTTCTTGGGTTCGGAGGACTCTCAACACAATAGCTATATCTTCAAGTGAGTGTGAAAGGGGATTTCCTCAGATGAACTTGATTGTGACTCCAGAAATATCATCTTTGTCAGAGAAAACCATTACCTCATTACTGTCTATAAGAATTGTTGGACTTCCTTTGACGGTATTTGATACAACGAAGTATGTCAAATCTTGGTTGTTACAAGGTCGTCATTCAGCCGTGGGTACAAAAAGCAAGACCAGAAAACGAACTGAGGAGGATAATGATATGTCAAAATTTTTGAAATTGTTTTCAATTCAGTGTAAGTAAGTTTCGATGAAAATTACATGATTTTTAAAAATGTTAGTTAAATCCCATGTCTTCTTCCTTAATTTCCCTCCTGTGAGTTTCGGCACCCCTTTTTCCAGAAAGAAAGCCCTGGAGAGAGCTATGATCAAAGTATGCAGGTCAGTTTGATGACCACTTTGAGCGGTTGAATTAGGATTTCAGCCAGCGGCTACGGTAATGTGAGCGCTTATTCCGCTCATCTGAACGAAGTTAGGTCATAAAAGAAGCCATTACATTAAATAAATTCTACCCCTATGAGTTACAAACGACGGTTTGACTTGAGGTTTATAATTATGCGCCATACGCTTTGGTGTCGACGGAAGGGCAGATAACATGGATTGGGAGAATAACGTCTGTGACTGTATTTAATTAATTTTCAGAGCACCAGAAAATGATAGGTATAAAGACAAAAGCACGGAGAAAAATGTCAGGGCTATTGACCTATGACGTTTGAACACACTTTCTTCCAAATGCGAACTTACATCGATATGGTTAGAAATAATATTTATTTTCTATTTCTAGGGGCCGTTGACGACAGTTTCGGAAAGCAAACGAGCGTGGATTTAATTAATTTGCAGACCCTACATCTGTCTAGTTTGAAAATGAATAACGCGGAATAGAAAAGTTTCCAATATTCGTAACGTCATTAGTTGAGGAGACACAGCAGTTAGCTAATTAATAGTTCGATAAAAAGGAAAACAAAATTCTATATTCGATCGTTTACACCCTGGGAGGAGCTGTCTTGAGCGGTATGAATATCACATTGACGAAGGACAGGCGCAATACTTTCTCAGAACCTAGAAAATATAGGTTTAAAGTTTATCCTCATTCCGAACTGAAGTTAAAACCAGTCACCTTAGTACGGAATGGAAGTAGAATGCAATATTTGTAACGTCACTCGGATGGTGGTTATCTCCTTACCGTTCACTATTGTCCTAGCTGTTTGTGTGGATCAGTGGTAGAGTGTGGTAGAGGATCCCAAGATAGCGGGTTCAAACCCAGCGGAGGTAGTCTGATTTTTGAAGGGCGGAAGAAAGTCCATTCGACACTCCATGTCGTACGATGTCGGCATGTAAAAGATCGCTGGTGACACATTTGGAGTTTACCCGACAAAATTCATTAAATTTCTGCCATAGACGCCCAAGAGACTTTCGGTTTACTCTGTCTGCCATCTAGTGGGCCAAGAATAAAATGAAACGTCGAAATTGACAAACAGACAGCCAGATGGCGTCAAATTGAAATGTCTGCAACGGTAGCTGAACCCATGCGATTATTATTATTACTATTGTCCTCCGGAATCGGAGTCACGTTTCCTAATTCGCCTGCTCCAGTTGTAATCGAGCTAGCGAAGCGAGAGGTTGTATTGTGCAGTGAGTGCTGAGTGAGAAGTATGAATATTGCTTTAGAGCAATATCGCGCGGCCATAGGTCGATGGCACGGGCGAGTGAAGTGTGTGTGTACGCCAAGTGATAAGGTGCATTTACGAAAATCTGGGCTTGAGGGAACTATGATGGTAGCAGCAGTGGTGGCAATTCTTCTGATAATAGGAGGCATAGAAATGAACCCTGGACCAACGGGTTCATTGAGCTGGGAGGACATAGATAAGATTAGGGAAATAGTCAGAGATGCTTGCCAGTTTGAGCAAACGAGGGAGTTAATTCGCGAGCTGAGAAATGACATGACAGAAATGAAAGACTGTATAAAAGAAGAGAGAAGAATTATGACAGAAAAGGTGGTGGAAAACTCTAGGGAAATAGAATTATTGAAGTCGAATATGAAGGAGATTGAAGGAGAAACTGATAAATTAAAGTGGCAACTGAAAATGACTATCCAGGACGCAAAGAGGAAAAATATTTTCATATACGGCATTCCAGAGAAGGAAAAGGAGGATTCGAATGATCTAACGAATAAAGTGTTGGATATTATAAATAACCATATCAAGATAAATTGTAAAGAAGAAGATATTGATGAAATATATAGGCTGGGGAGAGTCAAAGGGAAAAGACCTATTAAGGTTAAGTTGATTTCTGCTTTGAAGGCGAACAAAATTATCCTCAATGGGAAGAACTTGAAAGGAGAAAGGATTTGGGTAAGAAGAGATATGGATAAAGAGACAATCATAGAACAGAGAGTCTTGCGATTTCACCTAGTAAAAGCTAGGAACTGTGGACTAAAAGCATACATAAGAGGCAAACGTCTTATAGTAGGTGACAGTAACTGGTCGCGGATCTGGTCAATTGCACAGCTACGAGAAATGGATAGACAGTTGAGTTCATCACACCAGGAAGTGCAACGGCCTGTAGAGGAAGGAATGTGTCAGTCAGCTGCCTGCACAGTGGCTGATAACGTACAATCTGATGACAACAGCGATCTGCATACTCTACAGAGGAACAGAAGACGGCAGAGGGACGAACACCTAGTGGAGGAGGATGGACAAACAGCTGACTGTCGAGTCGACACGAATCCAGGAAGTAGCGGCACACCTGATGACAGAACCAAGACTCTGGCTGGGAAAGATCTTCCAGCGGAGTTAAATAACAGTGGGAGGAACGACGAGGCGAGCCGGATGTCAACAGCGGCGCCGCGTGGAGGAGCTGAGGATACTTCCAGGCGTAGGTCAGTGAGTCTAAAAGACTTTTTTCAGAAGAAGGGGATGGGTTCAGGTAGTAGATTAAAACTCACAGAAGAACTATCTGAGAAGGACGTTATTTGCTCTCCGGAGGGAAGTATAATGGAAGTGGAAAGATCTAGAATAACTAGAAGTAAGTCAGGGAGTTTAGAACACAGAAGTAAAAAATAACTAGAGTTAAAGTTATCATGTGTTAACATTGAAGGAGTATAGAGCAAAATAGGTAACGAAGACTTTAAAGAGCTACTGGAAGAAATGGACATCCTTGGGCTTGTAGAAACTTGGGATGATTACAAGAAAGACTTAAAGATAGAAGGGTGTATCGTATGGAGTCAATATGGATCAAGGAGGTCCAATAGAGGAAGGATATCGGGCGGAATTTCAGTGGTTATCAAAAACAACTTAAAAGATAGAATACAGCTGTTAGAATCTGAGTTTAAGGAATTAATCTGGATAAGAATATTAGATAGGGTTAATTGGAGGAATGAAATATGTATAACTTTTATATATAATCCACCTTTGAGCTCTCCATTTGCGCAGAATGATTTTTTTGAGAATTTAGCGACAGAAATTAGACGAATGAGAAGTACGTATGATCAGGCAAGCATTATTATTATGGGCGATCTTAACGCGAGGATAGGGGACAAGAAACCAGTTTATAGTCAACTTGAGGACGGGGTATTACTAGTTAATAAGAATAGTCAGGATAAAGAATGTAACAGAAATGGAGAAAAACTACTAGAGTTATGCGCGGTAGAGGAGCTTTATATATTGAATGGGTGGTGGTTTGGAGATGAGAGTGGAAAACTAACCTATATAGTAGAAAATGGGGGTAGTACAATTGACCTAGTTGTATGCTGTAGGGATAGTTTGCAAACTATCAAAGAGATAAGCATTAAGGATTGGGCAGAGGCAAATCATATGCCAGTAACTATAAAATTAATTATTCAAGAGATAGGAGTGCAAGAGATCGTTTACGATAGCGTACAGGAGAGGAAAATAGCTAGGTATCGTTGGAGAGAAGAATTAGGAAATGAATTCAGAGAGTACTTCAATGGAGAAAAGATTGAGATTTGGAAAATAGGTATTGTAAAATTGATAGAAGAGAATAGAGTGGAGGAAGCCCTAACCAGGATAGAAAATTTAATAGGAATGGCAGGAAAAGGTATGAGGCAAAATCCAAGTAAAACGCAGATAAGAGGTGGATGGTATAATACAGAATGTGTAAAGAAAAAGTCACAAGTTATGAAGGCACTTAGGATATACAGGGTGGATGGTGGTCAAGTAGCTAGAAACGAATTTTGTAAAAAAAGGAAAGAATACAGAGAATTGTTAAGAAAGACGAAGTTGGAATGGCAACAAAAGTTGGCTGCAGATATAAATAAATAGTGCAAGGACAATGACAGTAGGAAATTATGGGATAAAATAAATCAAATAACCAAAAAGAAGTCGGGCTCTGGGGGGACCAATATAAGTTATAGTACATGGGTCCAGTATTTCGAGAAATTATTGAATAAAGAAGACACATGGAGAGCTCAGCATGAGGGGATTACTGTTTCGAGGGGTTTGAGTGCCACTCTGCCTGAATTAGATGAGGCTATTTCGACTCATGAAATAAGGAATCTGTTACAACGAGCCAAAAAGGGAAAATCAGGAGCAATTTCAGGTATCACATATGAATTTTGGAAAGAGGTGGGAGAACGAAGCGGCATGTTGGAAATTTTGACAAAGATATTCAATAAAATATTCGAGAAAGGGATATTTCCAAAAGCTTGGAAAGAGGGGATTATATGCCCTATATACAAAAATAAAGGAGATAGATTAAATCCAGGAAACTATAGGGGAATTACCTTATTAGATACATTGGGGAAAGTATATACGGGTATACTAGCAAATAGACTAAGGAACTGGGCAGAGAGACATTCAATCCTCTCGAAATTTCAAAGTGGCTTTAGAAGAGGGAGAACAACACCAGATAATGTTTTTATTGTGAGAACTCTTATTGACAAATATGTAAAGAGAAACGTGGAAAGCTCTATATTACATCAATAGACTTAGAAAAAGCATTCGATACTGTGAACAGGGGGGCAGTCGTTACTAGATTGAGACAAGTAGGAGTGTCATGTAAAATGATAAGGGCTATAGAAAAGATATATGCTGAAGTAAAGTGTACTGTGAGAGTCAAAGAAGGAGTAGTAGTAGGAGATATTATTTCTAAAATGGGTTTGAAACAGGGATGTAAATTGTCACCGATTTTATTTTTATTGTTCATTAACGATATACTAGAATTTGAAGTTGAGGAAAGATTAGCACTGCCGTGTTTAGAAAATCAGGATATTCCTGGTCTTGTCTTTGCTGACGACATACTCCTGTTCACACTAACGCCAGTTGCAATGCAAAAAAGTATTGATGGTATCGAGAAGTACTGTAAAGAGTGGAATATGAAAATTAACGCACAGAAAACTAGAGTAATGGTGTGCAAAAAAGGGAACAAATTAGCAAAAAAGGAAAAATGGTATCTTGAAGGAGTAAATCTGGAAGTAGTTAATAAGTTAGAATATTTAGGAATTATCATATCAGGAAATGGAAATTGGTCTGAACACGTCAAGAGAGCAAAACTGATTGGTACAGCAGCCCTAGCTAGTATAAGAATATTAGATAACAGGATGCCTAATATTGATTTTAGGGTACAAAGAAATGTATACAACGCTGTGATTAAATCTAAAATGATATACGGTTCAGAAGTATGGGGCACAGAAAAGGAAATAGTAATGCTCGATTCAGTCACTAGTAGATTTATTAAAATAATTACAGGCTTACCAATATGTACAGCGAATAGTGGAGCAAGATTAATGTGTACTGACATTAATATAAAAGTGGATATAATTAAGAGATTAATAAAATATTGGTTTAGGTTAAAAAGGGGAGGAGGGGGAGAAATTCTAGATATAGCTTACCGACACCAAATGAGGTATCAGGATGGGTACTGGGCGGGCAACTTAAAGAAAATACTAGAAGGAATTGGGATGGGGAACTATTGGGACAACGATTTAGAAGAAAGAAAAGTCTGTGGGAGAGTGGCACAGAGGGTAGCAGATATAGAAATACAAAGGCTAAGAGCTGAGGGTAATAATAGGAGAACTCTGGAGGAATTCATGAATATATACCCAGGTATGAAAATAATACATGATAAATTAACTAAAAGAGAATACAGGGGAATGATATGGTGGTTGATGGGAGTTTATAAAAATAAGGCATTTACAGAAGTCGCAAATACATGTTTATTGTGTGAAAAGGAGTTAGGAAATGCACATTTCTTGAGACAGTGTGAAAGTACAAGAGCATTACGGGTTAAATACTTGGAAGCGGAAGAGATAAAAAAATGGAAAGAGAATCTGAGTACTATACTCTTGTCAAATTAATAAACAGGGAATGGAGAAGGCCAGGGAAACTATCAAAATTATTCACAATTATAAAAAGCTTGTGGGAGAAAAAAATGAAATTAGTGCATGATGGAAGGGGCACATGCTGCTGAAAAAAAATATGATGAAACAGCGTAATCAGCACGAGTACACATGGTTAAAAGGATATTATGGGACACTTAAGCTACACATACAGGAATGCATGCTAGTATTTCAGGATGAACCAAGTCTCGGCTCTCCTACTTCGGACGACCGAAGTTGGAAGAGGGAGACTCCAAATCGACCAGTTACACGTACAATGAATAAGAAGTTTAAAATTGATTATAGTCAGTAGAAGAAAACATACGGAGAGTAGTTATCTCTGAAGTATCATCTCTGTATGGGTTAATAATAACGAAGTTTTGTAATCATGTATGTACATAAAACAACTTTGATTAATTCGTCTGCTCCATTACCTTCCCTGTGATCCTGCCATCCAATTAAATATAAAAGCAACAATTGAATGCAGACACAAAAGTATTTTTAATTTTAGCCAGACATTCTCATGAGCTTCATAACAAGCCGAAAGATTTACGGCTGTTATCATCCATTAGTGAGAAAACATCAGATGAAATAATAAATTGGTTTACAGATAAAAATTAAGTTACTTTAGAAGGTATGAAAGTTTGATAACGACCAGACCAATACTTTCAAAGTTACGGATTTTCAAAATGAGCGCTCCGTTGGAGATAGAAAACATAGCGGCTCTTTTTTTGTTCAGCTTGCGTTAAAATTTTAACTGGGTACGATAAAACATTCTACTTCACCTAATTGAACGTAGAATAAAATAAGCTAAATTATGATGTAGCTTAGTTCTAAGTGAGACTAAGGATAAATGTTTCAAGTATTAAGGACGGTAGTACGCTTTTACTCCGGAACTAAATTCTGGCACCTCGGCGTTTCCGAAAACCGTAAAAGTAGTTAGACGTAAACAAAATAAGATTTATTATTATTATTATTATTATTATTATTATTATTATTATTATTATTCCGGAGATCCTGTAGAATGCATAGGTGAAAGAATGTGCGAGCATGAATGGATGGGTATGAACCAGTCTTAAGATTTAAGATTTTAAACTGTATTCCTCTCTCTGCATTTTTCTTTAAAAATTTTAGATTTTGCACTTCCTAAGTAGGTAATACATCAGGTACAAAAATTTAGCTCGTAAGCTTGATAAATCATTTAAAAGGGTCAAGAGTAATCAGATAACAACAAACTAACATATGAGCTCGAAGCTCCCTAATTACATATTTTATCCGCGCACTACTGCTCATGTCAACCAACAGTCAAGGAGACGGATCTCCCAATTTTTACATCAGTGAAAAAGCTTCTTTTTTCTACAATTTTACACGTTAGGAGTCTATTTTCCAGGCCTGTCAAAGGCACAATCTACATTTAACAAAATCACACAGTATTCACCGTCTTAACTGCTCAACAGTCTGATGCCTTTAACATGAAATCAATGAAATAGAGTTTAACAGGGGTAACAAGTACCCATTCTACATGGCCTTTGGTAAAAACGAAAGCTTATATTTTCTTGTCGCAAATCAAATGCTACCTAGGATGAGGGGAAACATTTGAAAATTGCTAATTTAATGGACTACAGTAAAATTCTCAGTATTTGAATTCGGTGATGTAGCTTACATTAATAAGAGCAAAAGTACTTTGCTGAGGACTAGAACGATGCTTTAATTCCTGTATCCGATTCGTTGGAAATGTACTATACTCCTATATCAACCCTGTTCTCCGTCTGCTGTCAAGGTTAAGACATTTATCGGCGTAAATACCATGCTCTTTCGCTTCTTCACAATGTTCTTCAAAACAAGCGAACAGACTACACCTCCGTTCCATATAGAAATCCTCAAAGTCATCAATACATCATTCTTATTTCTCTTTATTCTTTACAGCAATATACCAGTAAGATGTTATTTTTTGGGGCCGATGACCTTCGATGTTAGGCCCCTTAAAACAACAAGCATCATCAAAACGTAAACTAATATTTATCTCATTTAAACGATCAAAATTAATTAATAAATGTAGAAAATTAGAGACGGAGTATAATAATATTAGTTTAGAGACAGATTTCATACTATTAATAGGGGAAGACCGGGCAAAGTGAATAAGCTAATTTTATATCAGTTTATTTCTGTAATTAAGAACGACAATGGCATGATCTTTACTATAATTGTTCCTTGTTATCTTTCCATATAATTGATACAAAAACAGAATCAATCGTTAAGCTATTCATAGTTAAAATTCGGTATTAAGTAATTCTATCAGCCGGGCAAAGTGAATATTCACATACGGGCAAAGTGGATGACGAAATGAATTGTTTAAAAGTGGGAATGTTATTACTAAGAAAACACATATTTGATATTTGCATACAAATGGAATTCAGAAATTTGTCTTTAATAGTTTTTATAGCGTTCACAGTTTACCTGTTATAGCTAATTTAAGGATGAAAAGAGAGAAAATAAGCACACATTCAATACACTGAAAATTAATCATTCTTATTCCGTTCCTTTAAGTGAAATCCAAACTTTACATCACAATATCCATACTGAACAGAGTACTTGCCGTTATACTGCTTTTGTTTATTTGTTCCTATAGAATACTGTAGAATCGATCTACTTGAGGACGATTAAACCAGCGAGCCCTTGCAACTGATGTTGGTTCTGGAGTCTGCAATACAATATCGCGATGTTGACTTTGAAAGCCCTTCTGCCAGTCAGCTACAGCATTAACATTTTTTTCCATCTTGAAGGGCAAGGGACTTTATTTCTATTGGCAAAATCATATGCCAATTTCATAAATTCCATTCTTGTAAGTCCGTAGAAAAGACTGTCCCTTTCTCCCAAATAGTCAACCAGTTCGAGTTCTTCTTCCTCACTGAAAACTATTCTAAATCTGCCTAACTGCTTCTTGCTAAGAGCCACATTTGTAGTGCCGGCACAGCGTCGAAAAAGGCAGACCGTATTTTGTAGTAACGGAGTTAATAGGATTTGTCCTACATGCCTCCAGAGCATTCTTCAACGTCTCTTCGGGTCAGCTGCCTTGATCACTGGTTCGTTTGTAATTGTAAACCATCTGCAAACAAAAATTACAATATTCAGATTATTATTGATACACTTGATATGTTAATTTTTCATGTTATTCAGAAATTGTTAAAATTAATCTGCTTTGAACAGGTTACAATCGTACTGGACCTACCAGTTTACACTGGTCTGCGTGGTAAAATAAATAAATAAATGAATAAATAAAAAAATAAAAAATAAATAATTAAATAAATAAATAGTTTGATATTTATATAAAGATAAAATATTACTCACTCTAAAGTAGTTATGAACAAAGTATTCAACAACATTAACCTGCCCGGGCAAAGTGAATAAATATCCGCTGTGCCCTATTCACTTTGCCCAGCTGTGCTCCATTAAGGAAATCGTGACTGAACGCTTAAATTAAATGTAGCATAAAGCAAGCAAAGTGTGTCCAGAAGTGGTTAGGAAGAACACTAAAATAAAATGTAATCACTTTTAAAATAGCTATAAATATCTATGAATAACAGTGTGTTTCTTACCTTGATAAAATTTTTAGAAATATTGCAAAAATCTTCTAACACCTCCAGTCTCACTCTCTTCACCACTGCAGTCTTTGTGCCACTGATTCTTATGTCTCCAGCAGATTGCAAAACTTCCTGCAGAAGCAACTCAGCGACACCTAGCGTAATTTTCCGTAAATTTTACTTATTCGCTTTGCCCGGGCTCTTCGCTTTGCCCGGTCTTCCCCTATACTTAAACCACACAATATTTTGTATAAATTTTATAGTAACGCAGTGTAACATTTTTAAGCTTAACCGCAGGCTTTAACATAATAATCACCATCACGTTACTGAAATGCATAGAGGATGGTTACCCACTTGTAATTCCGCTTAAAACAATAATCACCACCATCGCTTTAATGAAACGCATAGAGCAGGGCCTCTCAGGGTGCATGCACTGTGCACGGTACAAAAGACGACTTCGCTTGGTTGACTAGAGTGCAGACCCCCACTCCTCGATTTGGAGCAATAGCGCTGTCACTCTCTTTCCCCACGTCTGACTCGCTCGGTACCCTGTCTCCTTCCTCACTTGCTCCGTAGCTCTCCAAATCCGAGCCAAGCTGAGCCGAGCTTAGCTGAGTAGCCCAGAGACGAAGCGTTGGTCCGAGCCGAGCCGAGTGAGACCAACGCACTGTGCACAGGAACGCTGCGCCGCAGTAGTTTGCACGCGTGAAATTTTGGGCGTTGTGAGGCGCTGGCATAGAGGATGGTTGCCCAGTTGTGATTCCGCTTAAAACAATAATCATCACCATCACTTCAATGAAATCCACAGAGGATCGATGTCCACTTATAATTACGCTTGAAACAATGATCACCACCATCACCTTAATGACATTCAGTGTATCCGTTTATGTATTTTCAGTATTTTCGCAACAAAATTTCGTAGTGTATTGTAAATATCCTCGGACAAGTTATAGAAACCTAGGGAAAGACATAAAATGATACTTTACGGATATTATTTCTTGTTATTTGAAGAGATGGGGATGACCCAGTGAATAATAAAACGTCCTTTCAATATTAAGATGCACTTCATATTTTACTAGTAAATGTACAAGATAGGTGTAGGCTAAAATCTCTTTAGATAGACTACAGGGCACACAAAGAATACTGAAGTAATTATTATTATTATTACTGCCGGAATCCCAAGTTTTCATAACAATACGTGCACCAACACTTGACACTGAAAGTAAGTTTGCTTCTCGTACCACAAAATGCAAACAGCCGAACCATATAATTTTACACAGATGGATCATTTGATATTTATGTATATCCGTATCCCGAATTATAAATGTACGATGAGGCTGGCACACTGGGGGCTATGTTCATTTGCGTTGGCGAGAAGCCAGACCGATAGCAGTCCACGTTCTTTGACTGTGTATTTAGGGAACGCTTTCCGGGTTCTGCGTACGTTTCAAACGATCAACGTTTATATAAATATTCCCTTGTGTTGTTTATATTGCGAACTGCTTGAAATAATATCCTTTGAAGGCTTAACCAATGTCAAGAAAGGAAGGAGTAGTTGATCCTAAGTACACACAAGAACATTTAGTGAATTCGAACAGTTACTCTGAAAACAAGATTTCAGAAGCAAGTTTATTTACTTTATAGAATTTGTGGATTCTAATGATACTGGTTTAAGATCAGATTTGTTAGTTAAGAAAATAGGAGAACCTGGGAGAATGTCTCATATTAGATGTTTATATGATAATTTATTCATTAATTTGTCAACGATAAACTGTGAAGTTTGTTATTGTCTGCAAAATACACTTTTGTCGGGAAATGAATTAACACCTCACCTCTTCAAAAAGAAATTATTCGGATGTATTTGAAGGGACGAGAGCATGTGATATATATATTTAATTGATTTTAAATCATATAGCTTCTTGCATTATGGTTAATTAACTAATTAATTTATAAAGTGGCTAAGTTAGGGCACTTGACCCTCTCATACACTTAACCACATACCATTTATAGACTTTTACAGCATTAATTTAAAATATCATAGTCATCAAGTACAGTTTGAGATCAGACGAGTAAGCCAGGTAAGGAGTAACACTAATACGGTTAAGATTCATCATCATTACTCGTTTTGATCAACGCTGAGAGCCGTAACCTCATAACGGTATCATTTCTGCCTTGGAGCCTTGGCGAGATGTCTGCATCCAGAGCGGTTTTGAGCTTTCCTTAACATGATCTGAAGAGGCAGGCCAGTGATCTTCTTCGCCTGATATGACCACCTATTTGCTGGTCTACTGCCTTCAACTTTACCTTTCAAAATTACCTTTTCCAAGTTATCTCCTTCTTTTCTGGGAATATGCCCAAAAACCTGGAGGTAACACTCATTCACACGGGATAACCGACGTTTCTTGATGCTCAGTTCCTTCAGAATGGAATCATTGGTTCTTCTTAACTTCCGGGGTACACGCAGCATTCTCCGCCAACACCACATCTCAAAGGCATCAATTCGACTTTTGTCTATAGCATTCACGGTCCAGGTCTCACAGCCGTACAAAAGGACTGAGAACACTAGTGATTCCACAAAGCGCATCTTCGTAGCTTTTGATAGTGCCCGGTACTGCCAGAACTTAATGCAGCACGACCTACATCAATACGTCTTTCGATCTCTATTTCACAGCTTCCCGTCTCATTGATGACTAATCCAATGTATACAAATACCTTTACAATCTCCAGCTTCTTTAGACATCTTGTAAGTTGGATTTGACCTTGCCGATCACGCGATCAACTACCATCAATATGGTATTTTTCAATTTATATCTAGACCATAGTGAAGGCTAATATTCTTCACTCTATAAACAGGTCAGCGATAAGGTCACTTCAGGCGATAACGGAAGTGTCATCTGCAGAGCGCAGGTATCTATTTTTTTTTGCCTCCAATCGAGATTCCACAATTCAAGCCGTTAGTAATTAAGATATTGATGAAAAAATCGGATAATAGAGAGACCAAGCGAGTTGGCCATGCGGTTATGGGCGCGCAGCTATCGGCTTGCATTCGGGACATCGTGGGTTTGAACCCCACTGTCGGCAACCCTGAAGGCTGTTTTCCATGCTTTCCCATTTTCACACAAGATAAATGTTGGGACTGTACCTTAATTAAGGCCACAGTCACTTCCTTCCCACTCCTAGCCCTTTTCCACTCCATCGTCGCCATAAGATCTATCTGTTTCGGTGCGACATGAAGCAATTGTAAAAAAAAAAAAGAAAAAAAAGAAAAAAGAAATAAATAGACAGGGGGCAATAATAGAAAGGCATCATATTAATACCTAGTTAGTAGATATCAACTAGCTTAATGGAAATCTTATTCTAATATGAGGCAAAAAGAAATTAACTGAGTATCACTGTTACAATCTGAGTTCACTAAAAACCATGTTACTCTGTTATCTATTCCTGGGAACAGTGTATAACATTAAACGGGATAGTCGAAGATACTTGAACTTATTACGTAATTTTTTGATTCATTCACACGTCGTTCGCTATTGCCTAGTGTCGTAATGTTAACGTAACCGAGATACAGTAACAATGAAAATAACTATATTGAATAAATACAAGAAGCCATCCTGGCGGACTTAAGCGCAGCTGACACTCAGCACTGATAAATCTTAAAATTTTTAATTTAAATCTACTGGCCTTGAAAGTAGATAAAATGTTTTACGATGAGAGTATGACGGTGTCCGCCATTATAGTACCCAAGCGAGGAGGAGCGAGTCAGTTTGGCTCTGCCCGCTAGCCAAGCCATTGTGCCTTCCTACGCACGGGACGGGTGAACTGTAGGAACGCCGTTCCCCTCTGCTAGTTCAACCAGGAGACCGAGAGTGTTCTGGGCTTATCTAGCTTCCTAAATGTTCTGCCACTAGCATAGATCATTCCATGTTAAGAAAACAGTATTACGACAACAGGGTTGCCATATCGAACGGCTCTGCTCAATAATATCACGGGAAAACGGTGGCACATACATTTGTGAAATTCAGTATTGAAGTTCAAGATAAAAAGCGGAAAACTAAGATGCAAATTATTTTTATGAACTAAAGGGGACGGGCCGTTTAACAGGGGCTACTTTTGGTTTCTGAAGAATAGGAGCTAAGCTAAGGCACAAAGAAGAACCTCAGCACTGATGTGTAAGGCAAATCTGAGGAGAAAATCGACAATAATTGTTATGGGCTCTAGGAGTGAGGAATGCATTTAATTGCATTTAATAATTTTTTTCAGGCAACGCGGGGTACTACTGTGCTGTCGTATCGTAACGTTCTCAGCCATAATACAAATTACTGTATTAATATTAAAAGAAAGAAAGAAAGCACACACGTAGGCCAATCACATAACACTCACTCAATACAAGACAAGTACACACTGATACATAGGATAGAAAACATACGCAACAAATAAATACTGTATATGGCTCTACGAAAGATTACAGTATTAATGTTAAAGGAAGAAATCACATACGTGGGCTTACCGCATAACTTTCACTCAACGCAAGACAATTACTCACTGATTTAAAACCTAAAAACACACACGCAACAAATACATACTGCAGATGCTTCACTACACAAGTGAGCCGCCGGCGGTTCACAGAGTGTGGGGCTATACGAGGCTTGTACCAGAGAAACACAGAACAAGGAAAGTGAAGGAAGGCATTGAAGCGTTCTGCCATTGTGCTTTCTCTCTAGAAAAATGTAACTTATTTTTCTGAATGCCAGTAATAAAAATATCTGAATAAATGAAATTACTCAAAGCAACTTAATAAAATACTTGAAATAAATTAAATTAATAAAAATAATTGATCGAAATGTCCGTAGTATGGGCGCCAGAGTTCACCACGATGGGTCCCTCGAATTTAGATAGAGCATGATAAATCTTTCTCTCCCTGGGCGTGTACATAAAGCTGCGTACTGGTATATCTGCTTCAGGCCTTACCTAACCTTCTGAAAACGACTAAATAGGTTCTAAAATAACTGATTTTAAAATAACTATATTCTCAATAAAATCCGTGTATGAGCACCTCATCAACACACCAAAATATACATATAATACACACACAAAATATTGCCGTAGGACTCCATATTTACGACAATGAAAACTGTGGGAAATCGAAAGCGATGACTAAGCCACCATTTGCAGTTAGTCCGTTGAACAATGTACATATATGAGTAGCCTAGTTACAAACATGGCCAACTCCATTTTTTTAAAAATCGGGGTTATTGCCGATTCATACAGTAAAGAATATGGGGAATCTCTTTACGAGATTAGTTAGTATCAAAATCGGCCATAACAGTGTTAATTTAGCATTATAAAATCAACCTAAGTTACATAAACGTCCAACTCCTTAAGGCATTGGTAACAAAATCGACCAATTCCACATCGACCAATCATAAGATTCAATTTGATCACGTGACTGGCACAGATGTTTGTGGGAACTGGAAGTAAACAGTGGTTGTTGATATTGTGTGATATGAACGATTGCTGTACTAGAAATTTTTAGCTGTTTTTAATAGTTTTATTGCACCGTAAAAGGAATTAGGTAATTATACATCAAAAGGCTACTTTGTGATATGGAGAAAAATATCACTGGCCATTCTTACATGCCGAGCGATAGAGTTTTTGCAACAATTGTAAGAGATTTAAAGAAAGTGGGTACAATTGTTCAACTAGAAGACTACCACGATGTTTTTAGGAAACATGGAATGGTAAAGCTCCTGAAAATCCACTGGAATAATCTTGATTGGGAAGCTGAAGCTAAAACGCGTGTGAAAGATTCTGGAGCACTTCACTTTAAAATTTCACAAATTAAAAGACTTGTGCTTACAAGGAAGTCAAACTCGATAAACGACCGAAAGATAATAAATCCTACAGAACTAGTTTCTGGCATCAGAGTAAAGCCATTGAAGATACAAGATGTGAGAAATTTGCTTCAGAAACATTATGGAGAGGAGTGGAACAAACATGAGAAACTGAAATGGTTTCAAAAGGTTATTGACGAAAATGACACCAAGCCAGAGGTACCTGCAGAGGCTGATTGTTGTGAATGTCTCATTCAGAATACTGAGGGTGAATTTGAAGTTGTTGAAGTGATTGTGCAGTTTCAAACAACTGAAAACTCTCATAAAATGTATGAAAGGTCAACTTTCTTATATTTGTCTCATTTATAAAATAATCGCATTTTCTTCATAAAAATTGACAATTTTACATATTACAAGTTTGTTGAATGCATCTGTCATAAATTTTACAATTACTGACCATTTTACTATGTTAAATCAGTGCATTATGCGTGGAGTTCAGTTACAAAGGTGGCCAGCTCCATTGTTTACTTACAAACTTGGCCAACTCCATATTTCAACAGTGATTTTCTACTTAACTATGGAATATCGTATAAAAATATTTATGTAAATATGTTTCTGATATTGCTGAGAATCTGCATTCAAAAAATTAACTCAAAAGGTAAGTAGGAAATGTATTAAACAGTTTTTTGCCTCTCCTGAAAAATTTTAAGAAATAGAGGTGGCCATGTTTGTAACTGGACTACTCATATGTAGATAAGTAACCTTCACTGTCTCTGTATCCACACGACTCGCAGATTCTTATAATCGGCACTTATTTTATCACACAGATACTGTACATTTATATTAATTACTATGTTCACTGACTCTTAACACTTGGTTTAATGATACATTCACTTGAGCAATACACGCTTGTCGTTCCAAAACCCACATTACGGAAAGCCTGAAAGACAGCACTACATATCTCTCACAGACATATAATACCACGTCGCCACCAGTGACACAATACCAAGTGTCAAAGCACTCCACAGTTTGTAGGTCAGTCACGTTCAACAAATACAAAAATTCCACGTTCCACAAATGTTTGAATTCCAGTCCAGTATCGTGCAGCAGTGTCACTCCAGTATCGTATTTTGAAGTTTCACTCCCGTATCGTGTGTCAGCACTACTTCATTCCCGTACAGTATCCTCCTCTATCGCCATATGACACATGAATATATAGATCTCAGCCTTCCCCTTCCTCTCACATGATCCGTCTGGATTCATCCTGGTCAGCCAATGACGAGTAGATCCTTATGTCAAAACCACGCCCTGAACTACTTCCTGACCCCAAGACAATAAGTCCATAAACGTACTCTGGGGTGTTTCACATGAGTCATCGGAACTTTCCGACTACAACAAGAAATCCACCACGCCAGACTCTGGGCTATTCACATGATTCATAGAACTTCCCGATTATGAATAGCAATATTTCCCCAGCCGTTGTACAAAACAAATTACTCATACCACATTTGGAGACCTTCCAGCTTACAATATTAAGAATAAACGTACAAATGAAATAATAATAAATCGAATACTGACAATAATATTTCTCGCTTCTAAATACAGTGCGATGGTGCAATATATGCACTATCACAAATGTATTTACGAAAAAGGAAAGGTTATATATTTATTTTAATTACTCACGCTCAAAAATGCCTCATCCTTTTATCTTTTATAATGCATTACAAAGTACAGTATCCCTTAATCCCGAGGAATTATGGGTGTCTACGAGTGGGGTGTGTTCACTCCTTGTAGGTCCGTAAGAACAATACTGTTTTCTTAACATGGAATGAGCTATAGACCTGACTATTTGAGACGGGCAAGTAAGCCAGTCTTGTGAGCGCTGTACGCGTGTGTACTGCCGTGGAGCCCTAGGAGTGCTATTGAGCGAGTGCTGCTGTGTGCGAATGTATTGCAGTTCAGCAGTGGGTGGAATACTGTGCGAGAAATTATCTCCGTGGTGTTCAACGTGTTCAATTAGAGTTCAGAACAGTGCAGTGCAATGAATGTTATGTCCATGGAACTGAGTCTGTCGAGGAGTTCAGTCTCTCGTGTCCGGCTGCTGTGAAGTGGAGATTGTGTTTGTGGTAGAGCGTGGGCCAGTTCGACGAGGGGTCATCAAAGGACAGTGACCGAAGTGAGTGTACGGACAGTGTACGACACACACAACTGTGTGGCAGTGACAGTAGTGGATTGTGTTAGTTTGTGAATGGTAGAGTGAACAATCGGCGTGACTAAGGTAGAGAGAGAACAGACTGACGTATTTCTGCAGGTACCTGTGCAGTGTGTACGAATTGGTAATTAATACACCATGGTCTCATAATTAAACGTTCCGACTCATTGGTTGAATGGTCAGCGCAGAGGCCTTCGGTTCAGAGCGTCTCAAGTTCGATTCCCTGCCGGGCCAGGGATTTTTTTACAATTTGCTTTACGACGCACCGACACAGATATGTCTTATGGCGACGATGGGAGAGGATAGGTCTAGGAGTGCGAAGGAAGTGTGCATGGCCTAATGTAAGGTACAGCCTCAGCATTTGCCTGGTGTGAAAATGAGAAACCAAGGGAAACCATCTTCTTGGCTGCCGACAGTGGGGATCGAACCCACTATCTCCCGGATGCAAACTCACAGCTGAGTACCCCTCACCACACGGCCAACTCGCCCGTTCGGGGATTTTAAACACGTCTGAATAATACTTCTGACTCGGGGACTGGTGGTGTTTGTCCCAACACTTCGCTCTTTATATTCAGACAACATACTACACTACCAACCACAGAAAGAACCATTAATGATTACACCCCTCCATGGGGCAGACATCAAGAAGGGCATCCGGTTATAAAACAAGGCCAAACACATGTACGACACACTACGCACCCGCGACCTTACCGGTGTGGGGCAAAGTTGTAGGAAAAGAAGAAAAGGTTAAGTCTTAGAATTAAACGCTACCAGATGTTCTGATTATTTTCCATCCCCCACCACGTTACAATATCGAATATACAATATTACAATACTCAATGGTTTTTGTGCTGTTTGTTTTCTAGTACCTATTTTACTTACTGAATTTTCAGTTTTATATACTCATAATTATTAAACAAAGCACTTTACGAAATAAAACATTAACTCGTATTCCCCATTGTCTTACCAAACTACAAAGAGTGCATACATACAGTCCTTGTCTTTGCCCGCTACCTCCTGTTACATCACTTCCCTGTCAGTAACTAAGTCAAGCTAACATGGAGGGGATTTTAACAGCTATTCACTATAACTTTAAAGAATACATGGCAATGAATAACATAATACTAATAATTCAAAGAAAAGACTCAAATTATAAACACCGTTATAAAAATAACTGTTTCCACTTCAAGTATGTAAATTTATACAGGATGTTTCATGATTAACAGCACACATTGAAACAGATGTAAGTGCACGTTACTAGAGGCAAAAAGACATAAAAGCAAAATGGCCGTTTGCGAAATAATTTAGAACTTGTGGTCACCAGCCACCGCTATCTGATTGTGTGTAAAAGTCATCCTGGTTAGGAAAAGGTGCCAATGAAACAATAAAAGTTATTAGATACTCTAGTAGAAGTGCGGTTGTTTTTAATTAACTCCTCGTCTCATCGACTTTCAAATTCTTTCCAACACGCCTGGATCATTTTGGAATTTTTGAAAAGCATTTACAACTTTTTGCGTTAATTTTTCAACCGTGTTAACCAGAATGTCGTACACTACTCACTTAAGGGGACCCCAAACACAAAAATTCAAAAGATTCAGATCAAGTGATCTTGGAGGTCACGCCACACATTCTCGTCGCCGAATCTATCTTTGGCCATCTCACAATAGCAGAAATTGTGTCGTGCTCCACCAGCATGTAGCACATCCTCTGGCGTTTCTCCAAGGGAACATCCTCAAGCAATCCTTGAAGATGATACCGCAGAAACCGAGGGTAATTCCGTCCATTGCATTCATTTGGTAAAATGTACGGCCCACCAAACGTGAGAGTACTATAGCAGTCATGCCAGTTGTTTGAGGAGTGTTGAGGATTGCCTGCATTCGGGTTCAAGGGTGACACTTTGAACACTTCCTTTAACTACGAGTAACATACTAAGTAAGACTATTTTCAGATTCATTAAAAACCACTGTACTTCTACCAAACCATCTAATACCTTTCCTTAATATTTGATTCTTACCTTTTCCTAACTAGGATGACGTTGGCACGCAATCCACTAACTGGCGGTTGGTAAACACAAATTATAAATTCTCTCAAAAGCTCGTTTGTGGACGATTATTTACTAAGATTTCTTGAATCTAGTATCGTGTACTTACAGCAGTTTCAATCTGCGCTATTTATTATGATAAACACTGCATACCGAATTCTATGAAGTTATCTTAAAGGAACTTTTACCACTTCACACGTTTGTGAAGTTTTCACCCGTTCGTTGTCCTGAGTACTGTTATCCTGTCCATGCTTGTAACAGTTTTGCTCGGGAACAAGAGACTTCGAACGGCATAATGAGAAATTTAAAAAAGCCAGCAAAATGAGCGACGCTAATATACGAGTAGAAGGTTCATTTAAGAACAAATTAATTCTTTAATTAATATTACAAAGAACAAACATTGACCTTAGTCAACAGAAATTTTCTCTCTGGAAATTTAATCTAGTAAGCTACCGTCATAACTGGGAGCTTGGAAGCGAAGGAAATTCAAGGTACAGGTTGTGAGGCTGACAAGATCAGCATATCCGCTCGTTTTGGTCTCATAATCTCGAGATTTCGTTTTGCCAAGTGGAAACACAGTTCATCATTAATAGAATCATGGTGGAATCACTCACCAGTGTTGCTGTTTGTGTTTTCTAATATAAATTTTATTTACCGATTTCTTGTTTACTTTAATATTGGTACTCATAATATTTAAACGAAACAATTTATGATATAAAGTTTGAATATGTACTCACCACTGTCTCAACAAATTACAAAGAAATGCACATTCGTCTTTGCGTCTTTAGGGGAGAAATACAGACCCGCAGTACATGTATCACTTACAGCGAAAATTCGTTGAGATAGTTCCTGCAATACTGAACCTTAGACAGAACATTTCGGGTTAGAATTCTAAGTTGAAATGATATCACATAGCGGATTTTCTAGGCGCAATAACGATATACAGTCATTGTCCTCGCTTGTCTCGCTGCCTGCTCTGTCCTGTTACAGTTTTAGAAACTCTGGCTTTCCCTCGTTTAACAATATTTCCATTTCATATTTTAGTGTAATACGATACTTTACGGTATTCATATCGTAAATAAATATTGAAATATGTTACCAGAAAGAAGGTAAAAATGAAAGACTGTCGTCTGAATTCAAAAGAGTTGACAAAAGGTGGTGGGAGAGGCAATATTAAGGTCTGACGCAATCAGTCACTCAACTTGCAAGATACGGCGTTCATATCTGACATTCAGTACTATGATTTTCATACATGACTATTTTCCATTCTCATAATAGTGTCTGTAGAGCAGTATCTGATGTATTCAGGTCTCATGTTCTGAGCTGTGTCGAAAACAATGGACGGTGGTCAAGATATAGACCTTATCAAAAGGACATGTAGCTGGAACCTGCTGCAATAATTGGACCTGACAGTATGTGCCGCAGGAAATAACCCTAGCTTATTAAACGAGAGGAAAATCATTGGATGTGGAATGCTACTTGAGAGGACACATTGGCAGTCTCACATATAGCACCTACATCGCGCATTTCAGGCTCTGCTGAAATTATACACAAATATTATCGACTTCATCGTACTTGTAACATTTGTCATTGTGTTTAGGGCTGCTAGTGTAAGGAAATCAAAATTCTCATTTCACAGATTGGGAAGCACTTCCAGATTGTAATCGATCATAACACAGCGGTAGGATAAATACAGAAAATTGTTCAAATTTCCATTTGTAATACAGCTAGCATTTTTGGAATGTTGTCAGATTCCGTGTTTCTGGATAATGCATTTTGTAATTTCAACAATTTTAATTATTTCCTTGAACTGTATTAAAATCATTATCGTTATATCTGTACCGGGCGGTACACCTCCACGCCGCTAATTCAAACCTTGCGCCAGTTGAATCTCCCCTACTGGAGGAAGTCTGAACTATATCTAAGGTGTTAATTTTCAAGTTTCTCAGAAGATGTCACTACTTGGAAATTTTGGAGTTTCTGAACTGGGTCGTTTTCGATGTATTTTTGTTTTACCTGTAGTAAGAAGTGTGAACTTTCTCTTCTAGAGGACACTACTGAAGAACTACAATGGTGCACCCTAGTGCGAAGTGAAAGAACTGTTTTTTTTGGAGAAATTTTTATTTCAAAAGTTTGTTCCTTGTTAAATTTATTTCTGTTATTGTTTAAGTTGGCTGTATAACCCTTTCTTTCCCCTGGTTTTGAATTTAGCCAATCCCGAATTTCTTTAATTAATTTATGACCAATCAGGTGTATCTTCTCCAACTTGAATATCTTGCTTAACCCTAGCCAATAAAGTTTTTGTGGGCGGGTGTTCTCATTCCTGAAACGCTTCGAACTTTCCGCGAGAGTATATAAACTGCTGATTTTCGGGTCTCCGGGCCACTTCAGTAACATCTTTCTGTGTGTAAAGTACGTAGCAGGGGGCGGGAAGCGCCTCTTTCTTCGGGAGGCAGTTCATCCATAAGGTAATGGCCGTTTAATAACTTATTTTCTTGCTAGCTCAGCAGTTTAACTCTCGGGGCGGGTCCGAAGCTTTTCCACCATGTAACTTTTCCCTAAAATATAAAGACTCTTAGTATCTATTCTCTTTTAAGCTACATATTGGGATAGAGAGTGCTTAACCCTCTCGAGCTCCCACTCATATTGTTTTGAGGTGAACTTATTTTTCAGAACCTATTCTTCCTTAACGTAATGTAAATTGTTTCTTTCTAAAGTCACCTCTTTAGTATGGGATTAGCCCTTGCCTTAGCGGCCTAGAGCCAGATTAGGTTTTAAACAAAATGTATTAGGAGTGCAGATCGCCTCCTCTCAAATTGGTATTTTAGAGGCCATGTAATTAACCTTTTCTCTCTTAATAGGCCTCAGTAGGTTGGGTATTTTACCCCTGTTTTCGTGTCCGTGGAGGACAACTTGGAAGTGGAATTTGGTGTGGCCTTTGATAGGCTTAAGGTTTGAGAGCGAGTGGCTCTTTCTTGAAAATTGAGTGTTGTATGCCTCGAGGAGGCTTTTCTGTGTAATTTAGAGCAAGTGCTCCTGGGCATGAATGGGGTTTTCTGCCCCTCTGTTAAAACTTGTTTTGGGGTAAAGTTGGGCTAGTTGCCCAAGAATTGCGAGTTCGGGGCTCGAAGCCCAAATCCTGTAAATACTGTAATTGTACTTTTGTTGCCTTGCTACTCTGTACCTGCCATGCTTGTTATTTCTTGATTTTGAAAAGAAAATATAACCTTGTTAAATTTTATCTTAACTTTAATTTCGTATTTTGAGGCCCGTTCACCCCCGCACCTTATTTCACCTCTTTTGTTCCACAGATACCTCGGAACAATATCCATTAATGAATTTCTTTTATAAATTATGGAATTTCTATTTATGTTAGTTCCAAAATGCCGAATTTTGAAAATTAATTTGTTGCTTCTCTAGGTAAGCCACGTTTATCTTGTTAAATGTTCGTAATATACTTACTGTGGTATTTTGCTTGAAGTTCGATCGCAGAATTAAGACCGTCTTCACTACAGATTAGCTCTTGGTAAGTTATTGGACAGTAGAAAAAGGACATAAAGTAAAGAAATCACTATTACTTCATGATCGATCAATCAATCAATCAATACTGATCTGCATTTAGGACAGTCACCCAGATGGCAGATTCTCTATCTGTTGTTTCCTTAACCTTTTCTTAAATTATTTCAAAGAAATTGGAAAGTCGACAAACTTGACCATATCGGTCCTTAATTGGTCCGTATTGACTCGTAATAACAATAACGTACAACAATAATTTATAAACTATTCAAATTATTCAAAATGTATTGACAGGGCGGACCATACAATCACCCGTTGTACGTTATTGTTAAGAAATTGGAAATTTATTGAATATCTCCCTTGGTACGTTATTCCAATCCCTAACTCCCCTTCCTATATATGAATATTTACCCCAGTTTGTCCCTTTGAATTCCGACTTTATCTTCATATTGTGATCTTTCCTTCTTTTAAAGACGCCACTCAAACTTATTCGTCTACTAAAGTCATTCCACGCCATCTCTCCGCTGACAGCTCGGAACATACCACTTAGTCAAGCAGCTCGTCTTCTTTCTCCCAATTCTTCCCAGCCGAAACTTTGATACATTTTTGTAACGCTACTCTTTTGTCGGAAATCACCCAGAACAAATCGAGCTGCTATTCTTTGGATTTTTCCAGTTCTTGAATCAAGTAATCCTGGTGAGGATCCCATACACTGAAACCATACTCCAGTTCGGGTCTTACCATGATTTATATGCCCTCTCCTTTACATCCTTACTACAACCCCTAAGTACCCTCATAACCATGTGCAAAGATCTGTACCTTTATTTACAATACAGTACCATTTATGTGATTACCCCAATGAAGATCTTTCCTTATATTAACACCTAGGTTACAATGATCCCCAAAAGGAACTTTCACCCCATCAACCCAGTTATAAAAACTGAGAGGACTTTTCCTATTTGTGAAACTCACAACCTGACTTTTAACCCCGTTTATCACCGTACCAATGCCTGCTCTCCATCTCACAACATTATCGGGGTCACGTTACAGTTGCTCACAATCTTGTAACTTATTTATTACTCTATAGAGAATAGCATCATCCGCAAAAAGCCTTACCTCTGATTCCACTCCTTTACTCATATCATTTATATATAAGAAAATATAAAGGTCCAATAATACTGCCTTGAGGAATTCCACTCTTAATTATTACAGGGTCAGGTACAGCTTCGTCTGCTCTATTTGTCTGAGATCTAGTTTCTAGAAATATAGCAACCCTTTCAGTCACTATTTTGTCTAGTCTACTTGCGCTCATTTTTGCCAGTAGTCTCGCATGATTCACCCTATCAAATGCTTTAGACAGGTAAATCGCGATACAGTCCATTTGACCTCGAACGATGCGGAAATTCTTATGGAATTTAGTAAGTTGCGTACAACCGTACAATGTCACTGCAGCATAGAAGCGTACTGAAATTTCACCGATTGAACACAAAATAAGTAAAAGCCTTTAATCTGAGGTGATAAGCGCACTCGCTAGGCAGTGATTACAAAGATCTAAGACCTCTTCACCATAATCTTCTACAGGGTTTTACTGGCGAGGGAGGGTAAAATGAAATGTCGTATGGGTTTTAATGCCGGGATTGTCTGAGGACATGTTCGTCTCACCATGTGCGGGTCTTTCTATTTGACTTCCGTAGGTGACCTGCGCGTCGTGATGAGGATGAAATGATGATGAAGACGACACGTATACACAGCCCCCGTGCCAGCGAAATAAACCAATGATGCTTAAAGTTCCCGATCCTGCCGATAATTGAACCCGGGGCCCCTGTGGCCAAAGGCCAGCGTGCTAACCATTTAGCCGTGGAATTGGACAGCGAGGGAGGGTGATACAATATCATCTTACCTCTGCATATGCTGAGAGGCGAAGGGAAGAGGTGATTCCCCATACGCTGTTGCAGGGCCCCTGGCTCTTCTGCTACTCCTTTCACTGCTTATTTTAAGCTTCTTCTTCTTCTCCTTCCTCTTCTTCTTATTCTACCAGTTTACGACCAGAGGAGCTCATAATAGTAATATATCAACTATAAAATTTAAGTTCCTTTTTCAAGTGTTGTAACATTTTATGAGGATGCCGATAGTGGTAATGTTAATTATTAGTAACTACTCTTTTATTACTGGTTTCTGTAACCAGCAAGCAGTGATCCATAAACCGGATTCTCTGCTCTGCTCTACCTCCCTTTGCACAAACCTTACGTTCTTCATCTTTCTTATAACATTTCCCCTTAGAGTTAAGAAAGAGAGATTATATAGCCGCACTCTCCCTTAAAACTACCCCACCCCTACCACCACCACATAAACCGTGTCTCTCTCATCATCCTCATCATCATCTTGACTCTGGTCTTAGCACATTAGTATGCATACGTTAAGTATTGATTTTCGCCGGGGTTTTCGCACCAGGCTTAGTAGAATTCCAAATAAATAACCCCTTTACCACTAGTATGTGTTCCTATACTGGTTGGTAGTCTGATTTGTTGTAAGTGAAGATGAATATTAAGATAAACCTAATTACCCGGTCTCCCAGCCAGAGGAATGAACTAGACTTCCTAAAATCCACGGCCCAACCGCGAATTCAATCCAGGGTCCTTTGAAGCGGAACACGACTGTGCTAACCATTCATGCAGGGGAGGAAACATTTGAAAATAATTAATATGCTTACAATCTCATGTATCAGTGTCTTACGCTTACAGCCTTGGATATATTGGCTTTTGATTACTAGATTAAGAACGTAAGGTTTGCGCAAAGGGTGTTAGACCACAGCAGAGTTCTCGGTTATGGAACACTGCTTGCAGGCTGCAGAAACGAGGAATAACATATTAGTTCCCAGTAATCATTCTTGCCACTATCGGTGTCGTCGTATAAATGTCACAACACTTCAAAAAGGAACTTACATTTTATAGTTGATATGACTATCTGAGCTCTACCGGTCGTAAACATTATGACGTACTACAGATCAAATAATTCGTAACAAATATTATGAAGATGTGTTCCATTCAATGTAATATTAATTTCAAATGATTTCAGTTCCATTATTTTCAATCGGAGATCGATATATTGAATCCCAGCTATTCCTCCACTTCTTTCAGCTTTTCAGAAGTACCGTGATTCAACGAATTTTATACAAGAATACGCATTCGTTAATGAGTGCTCTCTCCCCAGTTAGTAGCTGTCTGTGAACTGGTGTGAGAAGAATGATTATTCAGTCATTCATATACGAACATAATTCAATCATGAAGTCATTCATTCAGTAATTTATGCAGTCATTCATTCATACTATTAATTCATTCAACCAGTCTTTCAGTCATTCATATTGGAATATTGTCTCCTTAACTGCCAATTTCCGCTGCGGTAGGCTAACAGAATTCATTTAATTTAATTCACTGACAATCACTCATTCTATAATGAATTCTCTCTCCCCAGTTGGTGGCTTTCCGTGAATTAGTGAGAAGAATAATTATTCAGTCAATCATTCACGGATATAATGTAATCATTTGCTCATTCATTCGTTCATTACTTCATTGATTAATTCATTCCAATCATAACGTATGTTGCAATTGTAGGATATTTCTAGATGTGACCGTTCATCACATCATCAAGACTATATTGTGGCATTCCGCCGCTCAAATATGCCGTTTTCCGCGCTTTCATACGTTAATTAGCGCCCAAGTCAGCGCACGTCCACCCTCCACGGGGTGCGAGTGGCGAGCTGTCAGCCCCACGCACCAAACTCTCTTTGCGCGTAAGTACTGTACCGAGACATATTTTCGCCTCCGGCCAGAAGCGCTCTCACTCAGGCGCGACAGAGAAAGAAATACTCCCACAGCAAGTAGGTCACGGAGGTCGTGCCCAGCGTTGGCAAATATCACTTTTTCGCTCCTTTTACCGCGAAAACACCGCTGCCAGAAACCTGTCTTCAATTGTTTTCAGGAGAGAAATTAACATAACTCGCATACTACAAGGCAGATTTTCATGACTCAAGGTTCATTAAAAGCGGCGAATTTTATAGAAAATTTTGACACCAAGAAGTCCTTTACATGATTCTAATGGAATAATCTACGCTGTTTGTGGACATCCCACAGGTGTTCACCATCTGGAGAAAGCTGTTAGGGTGACCGAAGCCACGGAACCGCCAAATTGCAAGCCCCTCCCTCACTGGGATATCAAAGGACGCTTTCGAGATTAAAGCAAAATGCGTGAAGCAATCAAAATGACAAGTGATCAGTAAAAACTCGCGCAATTGAGCTTTAATTTGATGCATTGATCGATCCTGGAAACCACGTGCCACCGGACCAATTTCTGCAGGTAGGAGGAGTCTTACCCTCTCTTTCGAGTCTGACACGTTTCATGATAAAAGGGGGTGCGAACTGAGGCAAGCATCTTGTTCTATTCTGCCAGTGGCATAGTGAGGTGGTACTTAATGTGAGTGACTCTTCAGTATTCTTTGCTTCAGTGCTACAAAGTGTGACCAGTCAATAATCATTTGAATAGTGTTTATGTAGCTGAAGTTCTATCAGTGATATGATTATGTGACCGTGGAGTGAAGGTTTATTGATACTAACAGAGTGCGGTATTTAACCCTAACCATGACGGTCATATGATATGCAGAGTGCTTACGTGTACGAATATATGAGTAAAGAAAACGTAAATCAAACGCTAGTAGGCTGTGAAATCGTGTAAGTAAATCCACGAGTGTATTAACTGCCGAAGAAATAACATGGGAGATCCAGTAACCATATAATGATGAATGATCAGGTGTAGGAGAAAGTGCGGCTCAGTGGCGACGCGTAAACTCAGGGCGTTATCGGTAAAGAAAAAAATCCCAGACGTAGTAGCTAATCTGTACTCCCATATAAACTAGTGCTGAATTAGGCAAGGTCAAACCACGTTCGTAAGGGTGGCTTTGGGACTTCTAATAACAGTGAAAGTGCGAACGTGATAATTAGGGCCTAAACTGCCGACAGTGGGATAGACAGCCAATAGGGAAAGCAACGGGCTACAAACATTACCGGTGCTTGGTTAGAGGACTCGAGCCTATGAGTCTCTCTGATCATAAAAAATTATAATGTGTTGCCAATTATCACAATTATAATTAAGTCAGATTCCCTCATTGTGGTGTGCCAGTGACATCAGTCTCCGAGAAAGAAGAGAATCAACGGGAGGCCCGCACTTAATCAAGACGCCGTGGAACCTCAAGGACTTCCTACTGTGTACGGCGAATCAAGACATCATGCCATCCACCCAGCGGCAGCCGAACACCGGACTCCAGGTTGCTGATACTGTCGTAATGGACGACTAAACGACTAGATGTGCCTTCTTGGGTGAGCTGTGGGGTGATCCAGGCAGATGAGTATTGTGAAAATATTTGAAAGTCTATTTCCTGTAAAAATGTAAATATTTAATGCATGCAGATTCTTTAGAAATGTAGGGTAGGATCTCGTTGTTCTCAAAGGGATGGCAGTAGTTATTGATAGGGCTAGTGTTTATGTTTCTTCACGGTCGGGGACCGTATTTCTTTATTTAATATGGGAATTCATGCATGATAATTTAAGACCCTAGATTTGATTTACCGTGGAGCACTATGGGAATTAAAAGGGATTATTTAATATTCTTGAAAATCATTCCATGTACCATCGATAAAAAGATACGAGTAATATGAGTCATCTGGAAATTCCAAGGTTTTCTGTAGTAGATGCTTCACGTAATGTGTTAGGTCATCCCCTGTATAAATTAAGTATGGCGAAGAAGAAACCTCGATATGACAAGTGAAGTGTGATAATGTGTGAATTTATTTAGAACGCGAGTATTAGCATACTTTGTCCCGAATGCTAGGGCCTTTCTTTCTTCCAAAATATGCGTGTATTGGTTATGCCGAGAAATGAGATCGAGCTACTATAGCCGATAAGGAATAGATCGAATGCGGTGTTGATGAAATATAAGCAAAGTATGCGCAAGGTTGTTTATCCCGTGCTAATGGTATAAAGTAGGCTAGATGCAAGCCGATGTGTTTAATTGATGCGTGTGGCATCCAATGAATAATGGTATTTTGAAGCGAAATGCCGAGGTGGCTAGATAACGGGACCGAGTTCCCTTGTGTTGAAAGTGAAAGTGCAGGGTGAGGACAGTGTAAACAGCTGGCCGGAGAGATTTAAAGTCCGGCCAGGTAAGGAGGGATGTGAAATACTATCACCGCTGTGAGAGGAACTTAGTGTTAGAGGGCTCGTTCTCTTTCTCTCCGGCATCGATATTACATGCAACCAGTCAGAAATAAACACCGTTGGTTAGACCTACAATTCCAATAAATGAGAGAATTCCCCCATTTCTTTATGTTAATTAAAACGACTAGGGATTTTCAGGGTGGATGTCACACTTCACAACTGTCACGGGACATGAGTTCATGTCTCATCAGCACCAGAGGCAGTTATGCTGCTGCCATCAGCTACGGGCGGATGCCCCGGTCCGTGATTTATATTGTAAATGTCGAGTGTATTTATTGTCTTTTATCCACAGGTGTGATATGTATTTGATACTGTATTGTTTCTGTTTCGCTAAATATGATTCATTTAGGGGCCATCGTTGTCCAGATGTCTAATTCGTGTATATATATATATATATTTAAATGACATCCCCTTGGAACACACGATGTGCATTATTTGTTTATTTCATGGGATAGCGAGATAGGTGTTTTTCTTTCTAATAAGTGAGACGACTTTCAGATATTTTAGACAAGCTCATATATCAAATACGCCTCACCTGGTTCATTCGATAGCTAATGTTAATTCTCGCCAATAGGACTACGACTTGGTATTTGAATATATAGTGTAATAATGTAAATAAGGCGAGTAATACAAGATACGCCATCATCCAATTATTTCTGTGTACAACGGTACTAGTGCATAATATGTTTGAATATCTTCAGAGTGAATTGCAATTCTAGGGAAAGGACTAGAGAGGACAGTTACACACTCAAGAAAATTTACGGTGTCTAATTTATATGTTTAATATGGTGGCATATCCATGTATAAATTATCTACGTGTTTTCTCAGGCATTAAATTTTTTTTTAAAAAAGAAACGTAATTCATTCTTCTCATTTCATAGGTAAATAGTATTCCTCTCATTATTATGATTCCCCTACTGTAAATTATTAGATTACTGCCCAGTAAGGACAGACTGCGACCCGTATGTCTCTACCGGCTCAGCTAGTGCCTTGTAACGCTAGTAGGGGAGAAGGGGTCTTCGGCGCCGCGCCCGGTCGAAGGCCTCATCCAAGGTGCTCCATTTTTAACGTCATGTTGCGGGTATATTATGGTCTATTGATGTACTGATACCACGAAAGGTTACATCAAGTGTGGCGCCCGACACGTGGTGCAGTGTTATTTATGGGCAGATGTACACCTAGGTTGCGATATCGAGTTTGACACCTCGCACGTGTTGTCTTTTATTTGTTTTCCTTGGCAAATCCTGTAATGCCCTTATGGCGATAGAAAATATGACATAGCCAAATATTAGGCACAAGTTCGAACACCGCTACTATTGAAGGAGAACCTAGTAAAGTAGTATTGCCAAACTGGCACGGTCAGAACTGAACGAATGGAACACTGAATTTATTCCGTATATTCGATTTTTGTTAGGACAGAGGAATACATGTTATTTAAATGAGTGATAAGTTAAATTAAATTCAAATAATAACTGTAGGGAGAAGAATGAAATATCGCGCGTCCAGGTTAAGTGGAAATATGCGCGGGAATCACTCAGATTATAGCAGACCCAATAATATTATGGAGTTGTGAAACTTCATGGAAACAGTGAAATGATTTTCCCAACAGTGAGGATAAAATGATTAGACGGAATTCTTCAAATTCCACTCATCATGGGTCTAGGCTAAAGGTACTGCATGTGCAGCAGGTCTTGGTAGTTTAGGGGATATGTCCCACGTAAAGTGATTAGATATCGCGAATGAGAGGGGATGCCTCATCCCACGGCTCTTGTTTTCTAAATGAACAGTGCGATGTTGTCAGTTTAAGACGGGGAATTGTCTGCAAACGCATCTTACCTGTCTTGAAGCTGAGAGCATTCAATGTTTATCGATCGTACCATGTTTCAGGTACAGGTAAATTTTCGAGCCCCTGTAGTCGCGAATCTTATTATTATTATTATTTCATGAAGGGCTAACATAGATTGTATTTATTATATATCGGGATGATATCCATGAATTACGTATAGTATACTGAGAAAGCACGGTAATTATTATGAGGTGTTACGCAGCTGTTATGAAGCTAGTTTCGGCATAAATTATCCTGCATTTTTCAAAAGACACACCTTCTTTCGTTAGGGAATAAGTCGAATGAACCAAGGTTTCACGAAGCAGCTCAATCTCAAGGGGGCACTAATTCTCAAGAATACAGTTTAACATGGATTTAGAGGCAGTGAAGGCAATGTTCGCCCAATTGTTGGCCGAACAGAACGAGAAATTGGAGCAGGCAAATACACGGCTTAATGAACGTTTTGATAAACTGGAAGAGATAAACGCGGAAAACCAGGAACGTTTCAGTAAGATGAACGCGGAAAACCAGGAACAATTCAGCAAAATAAATGCAATTTTAGATCAGCACACTAGTAATATGGGACAGATTAATGCACGATTAGAGGGGTATGAAGCATCAGGCAGAGCCCAGGCCGCGGAACTTAAGGACCTTTTTACCTCTAGTATTAGCGATGTCACACATCGTATAGACTCTCTTACAGTAAAATTGGATCAGACAAACGTCCGTTTAGACGAAAGAATAAGCGAAGCTAATAATAAATTAATCGCTCAGCAGACTAAGGTGGAAGAGTTAGAGGTCAAATTAAATACTGAAGCGGAGGAAATGATTCATCTACGAACTAAGTTCGAAGACTTATCTCTGAGGTCCCAAGAGATCGAAGAAAATTTGACACAGGTGGCGGAACAAACGGAAACTAAATGCAAGGAATACATCGACCAACAAATGGGTCAGGCAAGGGTCGAACTTAACACTTCCGCCGAGGGAAAACAACGGGAAACTCAAGGCAAAATAAAAGATCTGAGAGAGAAGGTAGAGAATTTTGAGCTGAAAGCTCAAAAGGCAGCCATTAAAATTGATGTGCACGAAAAGTTAATTATGGAGCTACAGGACGAAGTCGAAAACTTAAAGGCACAAGAGGCTCGAAGAGACGACGGTCTCAAGTCAGTCTTGAAAAAGCCGGAAAATGGTAGCCAGGAAATGTTAGGAAACCATGTAGAGTCGGACATGATGGGAGAGTCACCCCATATTAACGAGACGCATCCAACTCGCCTTCCGCTAGGTCATATCCCCATGCCACAGGACCTTGGTTCGATCCCATTATATAACTTCTTGCGATTAAATCACGATGAACCGAAGAAGTTTGGGTCAAACGTGCACATGACCCCCAAGGGCTTTCTAAGTGAGATGGACCAGTACTTTACAGATCACCACATCCCAGTGGACAAGCGCTTGCGTGTGGTCGAGCGATATCTCGCGGACCAACCGCTCATATGGTTCAAGGCTTTTAAATATTGCTTTGATAGTTATGATGAGTTCAGGCGCCGGTTCCTTGAAAAATATTGGGGGATCGATGCGCAGCAGGGATTGCGCTTAGAATTATATTCAAGGCGGTATTCCGCGACAGGCCAGACGCGTTTCTGTGAGTATTTCGTAAATCAGTTATTACGAATGAAGGAGCTCGATAGTCCGCCATCCGAGTTAGAACTCATCTCGGCCATAGGAAAACAACTGCCGCATGAAGTTCAGAAGATATTGATCTCCGCAAACGTCCGAACGGCCATAGAAGCGGAACACATCCTACGGCAACTCGATCAAACAACTAACGGGGGACACGTTAGACAGAGGCACCATGAAACAGTCCATACTATAAATGCGAAGCCAGAAGGAGGATCCCCGAAGCGAAGAACCCAGGGCACAAGCACAGAAGAATCTAGAGAGACGTACTCATCACCGAGGACGGAGGACCGGAACCTCTCCAGATGGAACAGGCCGCGAGAACGATATCATGAGGCTTGGGATTCTAGAAATTACGAGTACAGGAGACGACCAGAGAGAAAAAATGGCCCTCGGTATGGTTATACTGAGCGTTTCCGAAGGCCCTATAATAGGTGGAAAGGTGATGGCGGACGGTCGTGGGTAAGACCCCGAGGAAATGAAAGCCAGATTCCAGACCGACAAGCTGAGTCCAGGAGATACGTAGAACAACTGCGCAACCAACCAATTGGAAATGACAAGTGGCAGGGGCCTATCCGAGAGATGGCCTCTTCAGAAGAGATGAGAGGGGCGGAAAGTCTCGAACTCCAGGCCCATCGAGAGCAAAACCGCGAAAATAATCTCAATCCTCACGCAGCCGTATATTCTGCAGGGGGTGGAGCGATAAAAAAAAACCAGAATTAAGAAACGAGGAGATAGTTTTTTCCCGGAGTAGCGATCATCGAAACGAACTAGAATGGACCATAATCACAATAGATACTTGGGTAGTCCAGCCGGAAGACTTGTTAGAAGATCCTAAACCGAGCTGTAAAAGGGTGATACGAGAATTACCAGTAATTTATATCCGAGTTCACGGGATACGCGTACGCTGCTTAGTTGACACTGGAGCCAGCGTAAGTGTAGTTTCGAAGGTTTTCTTGAGGGAACTCCAGTCAAAATTTAATGTTCCAACTCTCCCTGTATCGAGGGTAAAGGTGCGGGGAATTATTCCCGACCGCACCACAATATGCGACACACAAGTATTTCTAGACCTAGAGATAGGTAATGCCATACTCGCGCATCCATTCCTGGTTATGGATAAAATGGAGTACAATATCATCCTAGGAGCCGATTTTCTGCGAGAGTACAGAGCAGTTATCGATATGGACCAGAACCATGTAAAATTCTTCGTAAATATGAATCAGGAAAATATACGGTTGAACGATATGCCAGAAGTCATGGAAGAAGAGAGAATCTGGACCGCTCAGTCATTTCGGAACGAAGAAGATGACCAGGATAAGTTCCCGAATTGGGACCAGGAGAAAATGGAAGAAATAAGAGAAAGGTTCGAAGCGATGATTGCTAGTTTGGAGAAAGATGAGGAAGAAGGAGAGCCTACGTTCGAGGACGTAGTACAAGTTAAACTAAATGAGGCTAAAATTAATGATGAGGAAAAATTGAAATTAAAGCAAATTATAGAAGCACACCAGAGTGTTTTCGGGTCTCACCCAGGGAAAATATTAAACTTCAAATACAATATGGTGGTTACCAGCTGGGAACCGTTTAAGAAAAACCCATATCCAATACCGGAGAAATATCACGCGAAGGTGCGCACGATCATTAAGGAAATGGAAGACCATGGCATTATCTCAAAGGCTCCCACGCCTTTCCTAAACCCTCTGGTTATTGTGGCAAAACCAAATGGCTCCCTGAGGGTGTGCCTCGATGCGAGGTCCATAAATGAGAGACTAGTCCCCGAGTACGATAGAGCCCCGAATATCAAAGATCTCTTAAAGAGGTTTCAGCACATGCAATTCTTCTCTAGCGTTGACCTACGTGCATCATACCATCATGTGGAACTGTCTAGCGAATCTAAGGTCTTAACGGGATTTTTATTTGACCAACAGACGTATGTTTACAATCGTCTTCCGTTCGGGGTCAAGAATGCCGGATCGGCTTTGATTAGAGCGCTGGACCGAAACCTGAGCGACAAGGTGAAAGAGATCACTGTCCAATATGTGGATGACATATTGATAGCGACGGAAACAATGGAAGAGCATTTTGAACACCTGCGACTTGTGTTAGAGGACTTGGGCCGGAATAATTTCAAAATTAATCTTGAAAAGTCGCATTTCTGCCAACGTAGCATTCTGTTTTTGGGCCATATTATTGACGCAGATGGCATTTCACCTAACCCAGTCAAAATTAAAGCCATTCAAAATTTTCCGAAGCCCACCAGAGTGAAGCATGTCAGGCAATTCCTTGGTTTATGTGGCTTCTTTTCGGACCATTGTCCGTCTTACACTACCACGGTTGCTCCATTACAAGAACTTCTGAAGAAAAACAACCGGTGGAAGTGGGACGCCGCCTGCGAAGATGCGTTTAATAGGACTAAAGAATTAATGAGTAATAGCGTCAAGTTGGGTTATCCAGATTATACTCAACGTTTTATAATTCAGACAGACGCTTCAATGATTGGTGTTGGCGCAGTACTGTACCAAGAGAGAAAGGATGCCGAACCTCGCATAAATTACCTAGCCTTCATGAGTCGTAAGTTGCGCGAACATGAACGGAACTATACTGTCACGGAGCTGGAAATGCTTGCCATTGTCACCGCCCTAAATCACTGGCGTAAATATATTTATGGATTCCCCATATTGCTAAGAACAGATCACCGAGCTCTCACATTCATATTAAAATCCACCATGTCATCTGAGAGAGTAAATCGTTGGACATTGTTTGTACAGCAGTTCGACCTAGAGGTGGAACATTGCGCCGGAAAGGAGAATATTATCGCCGACGCGCTCAGTAGGAATCCGGATCCCGAAAGTGAAGTTCTACACTACGTACAGCTGACTGAAGAAGACCGAGAGATTCTCGATAGGTTGAGGCAGATTCCCGAAGAACAAGAGAACTGGCCAGAGTCACGCCGTATAATTCAATATCTAAGAAAGCAACTACAACCTGGAACACCTGATTATGTAGATGTTGAGAGGCGCGCTCAAAATTATAACCATATTAATGGAATCCTGTACAAATACGTGGACGAGGCGCACACTCGACTTCGAGTTGTTATTCCACCTGCTTTACAAGTCGATCTCATTTGGCTGACACACCATTCCATAGGGCACGCAGGAGTAGATAAGGTCATGGCTACTCTTAAAGAAACTTTCACCTGGCCGCGCATGAGAAGGATGACACGCATGGTACTAATGACCTGCGATACTTGCCAACGCATAAAGCCGAACGCATATCTATTAAAGCAACCGCCGAAGCCACTGATCCCAGAAAAACCACGCGAGTTATACTCTATGGATTTTTACGGTCCCCTCCCTAAGGCGACCAGGGGGCTACAGTTCATCTTGGTATGCATGGACGTATTCACGAAATACGTCATGTTGTGCCCAGTACAGAAGGCTAACACACGTACCGTTATTAACCAGATCAAAAATAAGATTATACCTAAAATGGGTAAACCAGATAAACTACTCACTGACCACGGGTCACAATTCACCTCTGCCACTTTTCGAAGAGATATGGAGCAAATGGAAGTACAGCATGTGATGAGTTCGATACGGCATCCGGAATCGAACCCTTCCGAGAGAATCATGCGCGAAATTGGCAAATTTTGTAGGATCTATTGCCCGAGGCAGCACTGGCGATGGGTTGATGTAATCCCAATCATTATGGAGTGCATCAATTCAACAGTACACGAATCGACCCAGCAGATACCCAGCGTGGTACACTTTAATGAACATCCCGAAAGGCCGTGGAAAGATATCGTGCCATGCCCTGAAGATCCCAGACCATCTGTGGAATTAAGAGTGAGAGACACTCTGGAGTCTCTAAAGAGACAAGCTGACAAACGATTACGACGACTCAGGCGTAAGCGGTTTCACCGACCACTGCGTGTAGGCGAATACGTATTAATCAAGCGCCCCGCAACTTCCGACCCTCCCAGGAAGTTCTATCACAAGTTCGCTGAGCTTTACATTGGACCGTACAGGATTATCCAGAATTTAGATAACAACTCATACAAAGTTCAGTCTATGGATGGTACCGTTGAAGCCATTTATAACGCCGCTAATTTGAAGTTATATCATATGCCAGGACAGTTGCCCGCCGAGGATCCAAACAATCAAGAGGACAGAGAACTGCCTGAGGAACGAGATGATGAAGAAATGCCCGATGATGAAGAGGAAGACGACGACGGATCCAACGCCGCAGGAGAGCCTGAACGAGAAGAGGAAGAAGAAGAAGAAGAAAGGGAAGAAGAAGACGAGGTGAACTTCCTGATAGTTGACGGAGTCCGCCGCGACGCGGATGATGGCGACAAGGAATCAAACCAAGATGATTACCGTGAATGCACGGAGGGAAGAAACATGATGACTGAGGAATACCTGCGTATACTCCTGTCCAGACATGAGTTGAGGCGCGAAGGTAACAGCCTACGTAACTGTCAAGTGTGACATGGCAGAAACCATGAACTGGAAAGAAAAATCCCTACTCGTGATTTTTCTTTGTCAAAGTGGGGAGAGGATGTGACCGTTCATCACATCATCAAGACTATATTGTGGCATTCCGCCGCTCAAATATGCCGTTTTCCGCGCTTTCATACGTTAATTAGCGCCCAAGTCAGCGCACGTCCACCCTCCACGGGGTGCGAGTGGCGAGCTGTCAGCCCCACGCACCAAACTCTCTTTGCGCGTAAGTACTGTACCGAGACATATTTTCGCCTCCGGCCAGAAGCGCTCTCACTCAGGCGCGACAGAGAAAGAAATACTCCCACAGCAAGTAGGTCACGGAGGTCGTGCCCAGCGTTGGCAAATATCACTTTTTCGCTCCTTTTACCGCGAAAACACCGCTGCCAGAAACCTGTCTTCAATTGTTTTCAGGAGAGAAATTAACATAACTCGCATACTACAAGGCAGATTTTCATGACTCAAGGTTCATTAAAAGCGGCGAATTTTATAGAAAATTTTGACACCAAGAAGTCCTTTACATGATTCTAATGGAATAATCTACGCTGTTTGTGGACATCCCACAGGTGTTCACCATCTGGAGAAAGCTGTTAGGGTGACCGAAGCCACGGAACCGCCAAATTGCAAGCCCCTCCCTCACTGGGATATCAAAGGACGCTTTCGAGATTAAAGCAAAATGCGTGAAGCAATCAAAATGACAAGTGATCAGTAAAAACTCGCGCAATTGAGCTTTAATTTGATGCATTGATCGATCCTGGAAACCACGTGCCACCGGACCAATTTCTGCAGGTAGGAGGAGTCTTACCCTCTCTTTCGAGTCTGACACGTTTCATGATAAAAGGGGGTGCGAACTGAGGCAAGCATCTTGTTCTATTCTGCCAGTGGCATAGTGAGGTGGTACTTAATGTGAGTGACTCTTCAGTATTCTTTGCTTCAGTGCTACAAAGTGTGACCAGTCAATAATCATTTGAATAGTGTTTATGTAGCTGAAGTTCTATCAGTGATATGATTATGTGACCGTGGAGTGAAGGTTTATTGATACTAACAGAGTGCGGTATTTAACCCTAACCATGACGGTCATATGATATGCAGAGTGCTTACGTGTACGAATATATGAGTAAAGAAAACGTAAATCAAACGCTAGTAGGCTGTGAAATCGTGTAAGTAAATCCACGAGTGTATTAACTGCCGAAGAAATAACATGGGAGATCCAGTAACCATATAATGATGAATGATCAGGTGTAGGAGAAAGTGCGGCTCAGTGGCGACGCGTAAACTCAGGGCGTTATCGGTAAAGAAAAAAATCCCAGACGTAGTAGCTAATCTGTACTCCCATATAAACTAGTGCTGAATTAGGCAAGGTCAAACCACGTTCGTAAGGGTGGCTTTGGGACTTCTAATAACAGTGAAAGTGCGAACGTGATAATTAGGGCCTAAACTGCCGACAGTGGGATAGACAGCCAATAGGGAAAGCAACGGGCTACAAACATTACCGGTGCTTGGTTAGAGGACTCGAGCCTATGAGTCTCTCTGATCATAAAAAATTATAATGTGTTGCCAATTATCACAATTATAATTAAGTCAGATTCCCTCATTGTGGTGTGCCAGTGACATCAGTCTCCGAGAAAGAAGAGAATCAACGGGAGGCCCGCACTTAATCAAGACGCCGTGGAACCTCAAGGACTTCCTACTGTGTACGGCGAATCAAGACATCATGCCATCCACCCAGCGGCAGCCGAACACCGGACTCCAGGTTGCTGATACTGTCGTAATGGACGACTAAACGACTAGATGTGCCTTCTTGGGTGAGCTGTGGGGTGATCCAGGCAGATGAGTATTGTGAAAATATTTGAAAGTCTATTTCCTGTAAAAATGTAAATATTTAATGCATGCAGATTCTTTAGAAATGTAGGGTAGGATCTCGTTGTTCTCAAAGGGATGGCAGTAGTTATTGATAGGGCTAGTGTTTATGTTTCTTCACGGTCGGGGACCGTATTTCTTTATTTAATATGGGAATTCATGCATGATAATTTAAGACCCTAGATTTGATTTACCGTGGAGCACTATGGGAATTAAAAGGGATTATTTAATATTCTTGAAAATCATTCCATGTACCATCGATAAAAAGATACGAGTAATATGAGTCATCTGGAAATTCCAAGGTTTTCTGTAGTAGATGCTTCACGTAATGTGTTAGGTCATCCCCTGTATAAATTAAGTATGGCGAAGAAGAAACCTCGATATGACAAGTGAAGTGTGATAATGTGTGAATTTATTTAGAACGCGAGTATTAGCATACTTTGTCCCGAATGCTAGGGCCTTTCTTTCTTCCAAAATATGCGTGTATTGGTTATGCCGAGAAATGAGATCGAGCTACTATAGCCGATAAGGAATAGATCGAATGCGGTGTTGATGAAATATAAGCAAAGTATGCGCAAGGTTGTTTATCCCGTGCTAATGGTATAAAGTAGGCTAGATGCAAGCCGATGTGTTTAATTGATGCGTGTGGCATCCAATGAATAATGGTATTTTGAAGCGAAATGCCGAGGTGGCTAGATAACGGGACCGAGTTCCCTTGTGTTGAAAGTGAAAGTGCAGGGTGAGGACAGTGTAAACAGCTGGCCGGAGAGATTTAAAGTCCGGCCAGGTAAGGAGGGATGTGAAATACTATCACCGCTGTGAGAGGAACTTAGTGTTAGAGGGCTCGTTCTCTTTCTCTCCGGCATCGATATTACATGCAACCAGTCAGAAATAAACACCGTTGGTTAGACCTACAATTCCAATAAATGAGAGAATTCCCCCATTTCTTTATGTTAATTAAAACGACTAGGGATTTTCAGGGTGGATGTCACACTTCACAACTGTCACGGGACATGAGTTCATGTCTCATCAGCACCAGAGGCAGTTATGCTGCTGCCATCAGCTACGGGCGGATGCCCCGGTCCGTGATTTATATTGTAAATGTCGAGTGTATTTATTGTCTTTTATCCACAGGTGTGATATGTATTTGATACTGTATTGTTTCTGTTTCGCTAAATATGATTCATTTAGGGGCCATCGTTGTCCAGATGTCTAATTCGTGTATATATATATATATATTTAAATGACATCCCCTTGGAACACACGATGTGCATTATTTGTTTATTTCATGGGATAGCGAGATAGGTGTTTTTCTTTCTAATAAGTGAGACGACTTTCAGATATTTTAGACAAGCTCATATATCAAATACGCCTCACCTGGTTCATTCGATAGCTAATGTTAATTCTCGCCAATAGGACTACGACTTGGTATTTGAATATATAGTGTAATAATGTAAATAAGGCGAGTAATACAAGATACGCCATCATCCAATTATTTCTGTGTACAACGGTACTAGTGCATAATATGTTTGAATATCTTCAGAGTGAATTGCAATTCTAGGGAAAGGACTAGAGAGGACAATTACACACTCAAGAAAATTTACGGTGTCTAATTTATATGTTTAATATGGTGGCATATCCATGTATAAATTATCTACGTGTTTTCTCAGGCATTAAATTTTTTTTTTTAAAAAGAAACGTAATTCATTCTTCTCATTTCATAGGTAAATAGTATTCCTCTCATTATTATGATTCCCCTACTGTAAATTATTAGATTACTGCCCAGTAAGGACAGACTGCGACCCGTATGTCTCTACCGGCTCAGCTAGTGCCTTGTAACGCTAGTAGGGGAGAAGGGGTCTTCGGCGCCGCGCCCGGTCGAAGGCCTCATCCAAGGTGCTCCATTTTTAACGTCATGTTGCGGGTATATTATGGTCTATTGATGTACTGATACCACGAAAGGTTACAAATGTAATCATTTGCTCATTCATTCGTTCATTAATTCATTGATTAATTCATTCCAATCATAACGTATGTTGCAATTGTAGGATATTTCTATAAATACTCTTGACATTATATAACTTTTCACGTCTAGGACGAAAATAAATTAAAAAGTAAAAAAAAAACCTATAATTTAGAAATATATTTCGTAGATTTCGAGAAAGCATATGATAGGGTACCGAGGGAAAAGATGTTCATACTAAGGGACTATAGGATTAACGGTGGATTATTAAAATCAATTCGTAGTTTACATAGATCATCTGCTGAAAGGTATAAAGTGGCAGGGAGGGATTCAGTTAGGTGGAAGTGTAGTAAGCTATGCTGACGACTAGGTCTTAATGGCAGATTGTACCGAAAGACTGCACTGTAATATCTTGGAAGTTGAAAATAGGCGCAATGAGCATGGTATGAAAATTGACCTTTCGAAGACTAAATTGATGTCAGTAGGTAAGAAATTCAGCAGAATTGAATGTCAGATTGGTGATACAAAGCTGGAATAGGTAGATAATTTCAAGTATTTAGGTTGTCTGTTCTCCCAGGATGGTAATATAGTGAGAGATTGAATCAAGGTGTAGTAAAGCTAATGCAGTGAGCTTGCAGTTACGATGAACAGTATTCTGTAAGAAAGGAAGTCAGCTCCCTGACGAAACTATATTTACATCGGTTTGTTTTCAGACCAACTTTGCTTTATGGGAGCAAAAGCTGGATGGACTCGGGATATCTTCTTCATAAGTTCGAAGTAAGTGACATGAAAGTAGCGAGAATGATTGCTGCAACAAATAGGTGGGAACAATGGCACGAAGGTACTCAGAATGAGGAGATAAAGGGTAAGTTAGGAATGAACTCGATAGACGAAGCTGTATGCACAAACCGGTTTCGATGGTGAGGTCATGTTAGTTGAATGGATGAGGAATAATGGACTCTGTTATGGAGGGTAAGAGAAGTAGAGGGAGACAAAGACGACGACGATTGGACTCAGTTTCTAACGATTTGAGGATAAGAGGTATAGTACTAGTTGTAAATAGAGGGTAGTGGCGACGTTTATTAAATTCAGAGGCTTGCAGACTGAACGCTGCAAGGCGTAACGGTGTATAATGATGTATGTATGATGTTAGAAATTGAGTGAAGTTGTTAATAAGTTTAATTGTAATTTTGTATGAAGAGTAGCAATAAGAAAAGAATGCATGTATCAACCTCATTTTGGATTACTAAAAAATGATTGCTCCTTCCCCATTTTCATATGTTCCGAAACTGGGGGATGGGAGTATTATATTCAGCAATATTCTTAATCATACTTACTGCCTAAAAACATAAATTTAATAAGTTTATTTATATATTCATACCTCCGTTATACTGAAATGGAAGCCGACACTTAATGAAAACAATCCTTATTCTGTGTAAATATAGAAATGAGAAGCGTTGTTTGAACGCTCAATAGTCGACGTCATTTCACAATGTGCCATACAGAAGTGATCCCTACTCGTCATCAAAGTCTGGAAAACCATTCTTTTTATTATATTAGACAATGTTTTCGTAATTATGAATGGTTTATGTGAAGAAAATTTGGGTAATGTGAAATATAGTATATGTAGTCTTAAAGATCCTTGCTAATAATATATTCATTGTATTTTAAACTATATACCACCATTTTATAATTGAAGCAGGCTACGTAACGGGGAAATACAGACTTAAATGTCATTATTAAGCAGAATATTCCGTTCGATTTTCTAGGTTTTTAACTCTGAAAAGTGAAAATCCACAGCCTGTTTCCAGTCATGCGACAGGGTCAGGAATGGAAGGAATGAATGAAGCCCCATCTAGCGGCAAGGATAGGAATTGTGCCCGCTGCCGAAGTCTGTCGTACTCCTCTGGGGCAATGATTAATGACTGACAGATTATATTACATGATATTGTAGTGTGTTGCTGGAATGAAAGATGACAGGGATGACCGGAGTACCCGGAGAAAAACTGTCCCACAGAGGCTCAGGTTTTGAACTATAATCTTTGAAAATTCCAAAGAGAAAGATTCAAAACTGACATTGGTAAACTTATTTTGATGTAGAACAGCTTTCTTTAGAAGTTGAAGCTTCTTTCGAAGATGTAGTCTGTGCTATTTTATTTGCTATGTAAAGTTTTTTGTGACTGTTATTATTAATATTGTTTTATTATTATTGTTATTATTCTTTCTTTCTTTCTCCCTTAAGGTCTTCTAGGGACTTCGTGAAAATTTCAAAGCTTCATCCTTTATTGTTCTTTCTTCCTCTAATAATCCTCTATCTGCTCAATATGTCTCCTTTTTCTGTCCTCGGCCCATTTTGAGCCTATTTTCTTTCCCTTCTCATCTTGAATCCTTCCATTTTAACACTTTCTTTCTACAAATCTCTCTCTGTTGCTTCTTCTTCCCTTATGTTGTTTCTTTCCAAATATTTCTTGACTTCATGAATCCAGGTTGTTGTCGAGTTCTTGTTCCAAAGATATATGAAGATCTGTTTGGTTAACCTGTTGTCATCCATTCTGTATAAATGTCCAAAGAATATCATCCGCCTCTTCCGCATTGTAACTCTTATGTTTTCTATGTTCCGCTATATTTGATCATTACTTCCCGATTTCCAGAGTTCTGCAGTTCTTAGCGGATCGAGTATTTTCTGTATAATTTTATTTCCACTACTTCCAAATTATTATTGTTATTTTTATTATTTTTGTTTCGTCATGCCCATTCATAGAGCGCGCTGGAACTTTATGACTGTCGCATTATTATTGTTATTATTATTATTGACTTTAAGATAATGCGACAGCAGTTTAGACAATTCTATAAGCGATTTTTCACCTTCAGATAGGAAAAGAAGTATTACTTTTCCAACCACAACAGAGAGATTCATATAATATAAGGACATCTAAGATTGAACACATCGTTAGTCGATTCAGGTACAGTATTTGGATTCCTCATATGTTTAGTTGCTCAGTGACGAAATAAACTGAACTGCACTGTTCTGTAGTGACCAGTAACTAAACCTCGTATACCCGGATAATTTAGTGTGAGATACTTGTTTGATCATTTATAACGATTACGCATATTGGATTTAGTTGTCTGTAATATTGGTTAAATAATGAAGTAACTCATGACTAATGGAAGATGAAAGTAGCAATATATATCCCTTTTTTGTTTTTTGAAAGTAATAATAATAGGTAGAAGATGGTAAATAAAAATGTAAAGTGTGTTTAAGATGGGTTTAAAGCAGCTGTTGAGGATTGTGAAAACAGGTACGGACCTTTAAAAGTTTGCAAGGAAGGAAAACGAAGCACTGTCTCACAACAGAGGAATAAAGCAATTAAGTGAGAGGTGTTGGTTGGAAACGAGTAGAATTAGGTTTTGGAAGTCAGGAAAATTCGAAGGAATTTGTGGAAATTGACTGTTGCTAAGAAGTCAGCTAGACACAATTGGCAGTAATGTGAATCGGTCCCTGATACATACCAACATGGCCAACTCAATAGGTAGTTCTATTTCAACTGCGTATGACTCGACATTGTGAATTTTATCACCTTAGTCGCATTAACTCTTAATGTTTTCCTATTTCACTTTCTGACTATTGATTATTGATCATCAGAAATTATAGCCTACTTCATTGCATATCGTTCGACGTAACTAAGAACGTTCTAACGCTTCGCATTCTTGCGTTACATTGTGACACGCCCACACCCACTCCAACTGAAGGTCGTGTTGTATACAATGATCATTCACCTGCCGATCATCTTTCATTTCACTAGAATATATCTGGTAGGTTAGAAATAAGAGATGTGAAAAAACCTGCCCGAAGAAATGCAGATAATCTTTCGGGGATGTCATACTAGTACCAGACCGAAGTCATAGACTTATCCAGGTCAAAACCTCAGCACTGTTTTGGTCTACAGAGTACAATATGGTTTCCAAAGCAGGAACAAAGAAAAGGGAAGTAGGCTGTACAGTTCCAAGTGCGCCTGTGCGGAGTCAACGGATGTGGACATGTATATTGTTGTTTTCCAAGCTAGTGAACACAATATGATACTTCAGAGTGCAATTTCAGAGACAGTCAGATTTTGGGAGCCCTGGTAGTTCGTGAATGAACTTTGTGGATGAATCCTTCAACAACACATTAACGCATTCAACAACTAAGAAACAACTGAAACAACATTTTAAATGCTTAATATAAATTACCATTTATAATTTATTCAGACTTTTGTAAAGCCTAGGAATTGCCTGAACGTATTTCATCATAATATTTGCATGTTAATTAGTTCACAGCTAAATAGGATTTGCACTATAATTAGAATTCTTTGAATATTTACGTGATTATTTTGCTCAAATAATTTGGAAACTTACTGTATATTAAGAAAGCTTCTTTTATAAAATTTGCTTTACGTTGCGCCAACACAGGTAAGTTCTATGGCGACGATGGGATAGGAAAGAAGGGCTAGGACTGGAAAGGAAGCGGTCAGCCCCAGAATTTGCCTGGTGTTAGAATGGGAAACTAAGGAAAACCATCTTCAGGGCTGCCGACAGTGGGGTTCGAACCCAATATCTTCCGAATACAAAAACGAGGTAGGCTGTATCGGAGGAACAGCTACAATTTACATGAGCAAACACGTCTCAGGGGATGGCATGTTAAATGAAAAGTATAAGAATGAAGAAATGATCTCAAGTTTACTAGTCGAATGCCATTTTGTTCAATATACGTTGATGGTATGAGTGTCTCTGGGATTTTACTTCAAAGTTTATTTCATCATCTTGTCTGGCTTGGATTTTATCGCTGTCGTCTGCATCCATTAACATCACAGGCGCGCTAGAAGTCTTGCGTCGCAGTTGACTCAATGCAGCGCCTCTATAGACCTACCTCTCAGCATGGGAAAGTTTAGACTTGTTCTGTTCGTCTCACAGGGTTCTGTCATTCGTTGTCCATAGCTTATTACTATCCCCCCTCCCCGTCACCCCCTTTACAATAGCACATGATATGCCTCGAGAGTGTGAGTTTTTAATCTTCACTCAATCTCACTTTTTTCCCCAATTTATCTTGTAAACCTGTTGGTTATTGCTCAATTGAGAATGAAACCTGGTCCATTGCAAATCGTTCAACATAACTAATAACGTTATATCACTTCGCGTTCTTTACTTACTCTGCCTCGCAACCCAATAATTCGTGTCCCATATTACCCGTTCTCACGTATCGCTAGACATCACTTGATCCTAAAAATCAAACGGCGTATGACTTTTAGTGTCCGACGATATATTCGACTCGCCAGATGCAGGTCTTTTGATCTGAAGCTCGTAGGCGACCTGCGCGTCGTGATGGGGTTAAAATAATAAAGCGGAATTAACCAATGATGGTTAAAATTCCCGACCCTGCCGGGAATCGAAATAGGGACCCTTATGACCAACCGTTCAGCCATGGAGCTGGACACTTGATCCAAAACTAAGTGACATTGGATACAATGATCTTTCATTTTTCATCTTTAATCTGTATATAGTTAAGAAATTATAGCCGTAACAAGGCCATCTGAAAAAAATATCGGTTGACTTTCTGCAATAAGGCACTATTACTGGACCAAAGCTATAGAAGTACTCACATCAAAATTTCCTCTAGGAGATCTAAGATGTTCCCTCGCAAAATATTTCTTTTCGGACTCTTTACCTTTCATAATATATTTATTCCAAGTTTCACATTCGTTTTCAGAAATTAAATTATTCTTATCAAAGAAAGAAGCCCAGAGAATGTTTTTCATATACATGAAATTCACTTTCCATGGAAATTTTCAAGCAAATATTTGCAATAATTTACGAATTATGTGAACATCCTGTGTAAATATGAAGTTCAGGAAAGTGATAATCAAACGTACGGCAGAGTGAAATATAGAAATATAGCACGAAATAATAATAATAATAATAAAAATAATAATAATAATAATAATAATCTTATTGTTGTTACGCCTCATTAACTACTTTGTAAGGTTTCCGGAGACGCCGAGGGAGAAGTATTTTGTCTCGCAGAAGTTCTTTTACGTGCCAGTAAATCTACCGACACGAGGATCACGTATTTGAGCACCTTCAAATACCAGCGGACTGAGCAAGGATCGAACCTGCCAAGGTGGGGTCAGAAGGCCAGCGCCTCAACCGTCTGATCCACTCAGCCGGACAGTACAGCAAGTGACATAGGCCTACACTTCGTGGAGAAAACAAGAATAATACTTTAGAAGTAGTGAATGTAATGCATATTGCGGCAGATGAAGAGGAATGCATGTTTTAGTAAGAAAATAAAGTACAATGTACAGGATGTTCGCAAACAACGTGAACAGAGTATATGAGCGTTAGACAGTTGGTCATACTGACAGGTAATTTGGAAAAAATGTACGTCGATATCTCGCACCGTCGTAATTTTTTCAGTTGCTGAAGTTAGCCAGTAACATCGGTTCGCGGGCGACTTCAGATGGGCTTCACGAGGCGGTGTTGCTTAATATGCACGTGCCTTGGTCGGGCCCGAGAAATGAGTATTAAATACTAACACACGATGGGTTTCAGTCAATGCCACCGTAGCGTATTTGCTATGGGTCGAGACGATCGGCAAGTCCATCCCCTGGAGAGGTTTATTTCTTCTTTTGGCGCTCTGTTGCCAGTCGTAAGCGATGTGACGATTTAGCAACATCACCTCGAAAAGCCCATCTGAGGTCTGATTGGCTAAGTTCGGTAGCTGATAAAATAGCATCGCCGCGAGGTACCTAAATGTTTCTTTCAATTATTTATCAGTATGATCAACCCTGTAACGCTCATACACTCTGTTAACTCTGTGACCTCCCATCTTGAGGAGCCGCGTATAAACTTGTCAAATTACAATCAGTTTACAAAATTGCCTAAGAGTGGTGGTGGTGGTGGAATTACAACTTGGCAATATCATCTTTAAACACTAATCAGAAGGAAAACGGAAGACGTCCGACCCTTGAAAGAATGAATGCATGTTGAAACAAAGGGAAGTGTGACAGAGGACGTGAAGATTAAGTACCCGCTGAGCCTCACATCTGCGTGGGAAGAGAACAAGTGTCGGCCACGGGAGGTCAGAGAGAAGACATGAAAGTCACACAACACACAAGTGCAAGCATTGGTACGACTTGGCTAAGGGAACCATGATCAGTGAACCTCACACCCAAATTGAAACAACTGATCCCCCTTTTAGTCACCACTTACGACTTGCAGGTTATACTTTGGGTATATTCTAAGAAGTAGCTAAAGCTATAACTACCAACCAGTGTATTCTATTCTTCAGGGCAAAAAAGGAAAACATTTCCTGAGAAAATGAATCAGCCTCTCCTGTCCTCTGCTCATTACGATAACCAGTGGGTAAATAAGTAATTTTGGAGATAGTCTTATAAAACAGCTGCCTTTACTCGCATGCTCATGGTTGTAGAATCGAATCTCGGCGAAGTTCGTTGGCATTCATGAGCGCTTAAACGACCCGTATCATTATAATTATTTGCTCGTTTCAGGACAAACTTGGAGCAGTTCGTTGTTCTAGGACCGACAATAGTTTCAAAGGACCTTACGGTAAGTCTTGTCATTGTACAGGATAGCGTCCTAAGCTTGAGTTTATTGGTTCACATCTCACCCACGTCGATCACATTGAAGACGTGGAGTGACATTTACTTTTTATGACAGATTCACGACACAAGAAAGGCAGTACCCGCACACCAGTACAGATGTACATCTCAGTTTATTCCTTGGTGCAATCAAATTATCCGGCAGACTACTCTGTATCACAGTCGGAGAGTTGAATCATGATCCACAGAGAACAGACTCGATCCTTGATCACAGTTGTCGACTTTTGGAGGGATGTAAAGAATCTAGGCATCATTATTATTATTACTGAAAAAAAAAAAACTATTCGGTATCCTTCAGAAAAATAGCATGTGGAGTTTGACCTTCACTGACAAGGAATAGTGCGATTGGAGTGTATTAACTCGTACTGGGACGTGGGAGTATTATCACTTCAGAAGCTCGAAAATCTGGTAGCTGAGGACGTATGATATTAAAATCCAGGGTATTTGAAGTTTCAGGTAATTGTTGATTTCAGGGAATCTCAGTGAAAATTTTAAGATTCTATAGAGGCAGGAATACATACTAAGAGAGAACATTCCTGGAAAAATGAAAGAAAGAAAGAAATCAATCAATCAATACTGATCTGCATTTAGGGCAGTCGCCCAGGTGGCAGATTCCCTATTTGTTGTTTTCCTAGCCTTTTCCGAAATGATTTCAAAGAAATTGGAAATTTATTGAACATCTCCCTTGGTAAGTTATTCCAGTCCCTAACTCCCCTTCCTATAAATGAATATTTGCCCCAGTTTGTCCTCTTGAATTCCAACTTTATCTTCATATTGTGATCTTTCCTACTTTTATAGACGCCATTCAAACCTATTCGTCTACTAATGTCATTCCACGCCATCTCTCCACTGACAGCTCGGAACATACCACTTAGTCGAGCAGCTCTTCTTCTTTCTCTCAATTCTTCCCAACCCAAACATTGCAACATTTTTGTAACGCTACTCTTTTGTCGGAAATCACCCAGAACAAATCGAGCTGCTTTTCTTTGGATTTTTTCCAGTTCTTGAATCAGGTAATCCTGGTGAGGGTCCCATACACTGGAACCATACTCTAGTTGGGGTCTTACCAGAGACTTATATGCACTCTCCTTTACATCCTTACTACAACCCCTAAACACCCTCATAACCATGTGCAGAGATCGGTACCCTTTATTTACAATCCCATTTATGTGATTACCCCAGTGAAGATCTTTCCTTATATTAACACCTAGATACTTACAATGATCCCCAAAAGGAACTTTCACCCCATCAACGCAGTAATTAAAACTGAGAGGACTTTTCCTATTTGTAAAACTCACAACCTGACTTTTAGCCCCGTTTATCAACATACCATTGCCTGCTGTCCATCTCACAATATTTTCGAGGTCACGTTGCAGTTGCTCACAATCTTGTAACTTATTTATCACTCTATAGAGAAATACATCATCCGCAAAAAGCCTTACCTCCTATTCCACTCCTTTACTCATATCATTTATATATATAAGAAAACATAAAGGTCCGATAACACTGCCCTGAGGAACTCCCCTCTCAACTATTACAGGGTCAGACAAAGCTTCACCTACTCTAACTCTCTGAGATCTATTTTCTAGAAATATAGCAACCCATTCAGTCACTCTTTTGTCTAGTCCAATTGCACTCATTTTTGCCAGTAGTCTCCCATGATCCACCCTATCAAATGCTTTAGACATGTCAATCGCGATACAGTCCATTTGACCTCCAGAATCCAAGATATCTGCTATATCTTGCTGGAATCCTACAAGTTGAGCTTCAGTGGAATAACCTTTCCTAAAACCGAATTGCCTTCTATCGAACCAGTTATTAATTTCACAAACATGTCTAATATAATCAGAAAGAATGCCTTCCCAAAGCTTACATACAATGCATGTCAAACTTACTGGCCTGTAATTTTCAGCTTTATGTCTATCACCCTTTCCTTTATACACAGGGGCTACTATAGCAACTCTCCATTCATCTGGTATAGCTCCTTCGGCCAAACAATAATCAAATAAGTACTTCAGATATGGTACTATATCCCAACCCATTGTCTTTAGTATATCCCCAGAAATCTGATCAATTCCAGCCGCTTTTCTAGTTTTCAACTTTTGTATCTTATTGTAAATGTCATTGTTATCATACGTAAATTTTATTACTTCTTTGGCCTTAGTCTCTTCCTCTATCTTGACATTATCCTTGTAACCAACAATCTTTACATACTGCTGACTGAATACTTCTGCCTTTTGAAGATCCTCACATACACACTCCCCTTGTTCATTAATTATTCCTGGAATGTCCTTCTTGGAACCTGTTTCTGGCTTAAAATACCTATACATACCCTTCCATTTTTCACTAAAATTTATATGACTGCCAATTATGCTTGCCATCATGTTATCCTTAGCTGCCTTCTTTGCTAGATTCAATTTTCTAGTAAGTTCCTTCAATTTCTCCTTACTTCCACAGCCATTTCTAACTCTATTTCTTTCCAGTCTGCACCTCCTTCTTAGTCTCTTTATTTCTCTATTAAAATAAGGTGGGTCTTTACCATTCCTTACCACCCTTAAAGGTACAAACCCGTTTTCGCATTCCTCAACAATTTCTTTAAACCCATCCCAGAGTTTGTTTACATTTTTATTTACCGTTTTCCACCGATCATAGTTACTTTTTAGAAACTGCCTCATACCTGCTTTATCAGCCATATGGTACTGCCTAACAGTCCTACTTTTAAGACCTTCCTTTCTATCACAATTATTTTTAACTACCACAAAAACAGCTTCATGATCACTAATACCATCTATTACTTCAGTTTCCCTATAGAGCTCATCTGGTTTTATCAGCACGACATCCAGGATATTTTTCCCTCTGGTTGGTTCCATCACTTTCTGAATCAGCTGTCCTTCCCATATTAACTTATTTGCCATTTGTTGGTCATGCTTCCTGTCGTTCGCATTTCCTTCCCAATTGACATCTGGCAAATTCAGATCTCCCGCTACAATCACATTTCTTTCCATGTCGTTTCCCACATAGCTGACTATCCTATCAAATAATTCCGAATCCGCATCAGTGCTACCCTTTCCCGATCTGTACACTCCAAATATATCAAGTTGCCTATTATCTTTAGAAATGAGCCTTACACCTAGAATTACATGTGTCTCATCTTTAACTTTCTCGTAGCTTACAAATTCTTCTTTCACCAGAATGAAAACTCCCCCTCCCACTTTTCCTATCCTATCTCTACGATACACACTCCAGTGCCGTGAGAAAATTTCTGCATCCATTATATCATTTCTCAGCCATGATTCAACTCCTATTACAATATCTGGTAAATATATATCTATTAAATTACTTAATTCTATTCCTTTCTTTACAATACTTCTACAGTTCAACACTAACAATTTTATGTCATCCCTGAAGTACTAGTTAGTGCGACGTAAAGTCACTCCTTAATCCAAACATCATAATCTATATATAAAAAGTAACTTGTCCTGACTGACTGACTGACTGATTCATCATCGCCGAGCCAAAACTACTGGACATAAAGAAATGAAATTTTGGAAATATATTTATATTAAGATGAAGGTGCTCGCTAAGAGAGGATTTTTGGATATTCCGTCGCTAAGGGGGTGAAAAGGTCAAAACTTTAAAAGTTTACAGATGTAAAAATTGGTTTTTAGAATCTTCTTTTAAAATAAGGATACACGTATTTTTTGTTTTGTGAAAACCCCAATAGGAGGGGTGAAAAAGGGTGAAAATGGGGAAAAATGGGTTGAATGCCTTCAATCAGGATACCGGTACTTATATCTCAGAAACTGAAGATATTACAGACCTAAAAATTGGTACATTTGATCTCTTTTAAAAATAAACACGTATTGTTTTGTTTTTGGAAAACTCAATTAATGGGAGGGTGAAAAGGGGGTAAATTTTTAAAATGAGTGAATCTATATCTCCAAACTTTTAAAGTTTGCAGATGTAAAAACTGGTATTTAGAATCTTCATTAAAAATAAAGAAACACGTATTTTTTTGTTTTCGGAAAATCGCAATAGGAGTGAAAAGGAGTGGAAAATGGGTTGAATGCCTTTAATGAGGCTATTTACTGTATATCTCAGAAACTGAAGATATTACAGACCTGAAAATCGGTGTTTGGGATCTCCTTTAAAAATAAAGAAACACGTATTTTTTTGTATCTGGAAAATCCAATTAAGCGAGGGGGTGAAAAGTGGGTAATATTTTAAAATGAGTGTATCTATATCTCAAAACTTTTAAAGTTTATAGATGTAAAAATTGGTATTTAGAATCTCCTTTAAAAATAAAGAAACACGTATTCTTTTGTTTTCGGAAAATCCCAATAGGAAGGGTGTAAAAGGGTGAATAATGGGTTGAATGCCTTTAACGAGGCTACTTATATTTCAGAACCTGAAGATATTACAGACCTGAAAATTGGTGTTTGGGATCTACTTTAAAAGTAAAGAAACACGTATTTTTTCGTTTTTGGAAAATCCAAATATTGGGGGGTGAAAAGGGGGGTGATTTTTTTTAAATTAGTGTGTTTACATCCTAAAACTTTAAAATTTACAGATGTAAAAATTGGTAGTTAGAATCTCCTCCAAAAATAAAGGAACACGTATTTTTGTTTCCTGTAAATCCCAATAGCAGGGCTGTAAAATGGTGAAAATGGGTTGAATGCCTTTAATGAGGATACATATATCTCAGAAACGAAAGATATTACAGAACTGAAAATTTGTATATGGTATCTCCTTTAAAAATAAAGAAACACGTATTTTTTAGTTTTTGGAAAATCCAATTAATGGCGGTTAAACAGGAGTGACAAATTGGGGTGAATTTTTTGAAAGAATATCTTGGAAACGTAAAATGTTACAGACGTAAAAAGTGGGTGTTTGGAATCTCCTGTAAATGTAAAGAAACATAGGTGATTTGTTTTTGGAAACTCCACTTAAGGGGAACTCAAAAGGAGTGAATTTTGAAAATGAGAATTTCGACAGTATATCTAAAAAAACTTAACATGTTACAGAAGTGAAAAATGGTATTTTTTATCTCTATTAAACATAAAGAAACGTGTATTTTTAATTTTCGGAAATATCACTTGGGTGGAGGGGGGCGTAAAAGTGACTGAAAATGGTGTTGAATTCTTTTAATTAGGCTACTGATATATCAAAAATGAAGATGTTACAGACGTGAAATTTGATATTTTCAATCTGCTTTAAAAGTAAAGAAACACGTATTCTCTTAAAATCCAATGACGCGGGGGGGGGGGGGGTGGAGGGTGAAAGAATTGAAAAATTAATTGGCTGAGTTGTATGAGAATACATCTAATAAAAACTAAAGTTGTTACAGACGTGAAAATTCGTATTTGGATCTCCATTAAAAACAAAGAAAAACGCGTTTTGGGCGGGAAACCATCTTGGAGGGCGGGAGTGTAAAGGAGTTGAATTCCTTTCATGAGGACACATAAATCAAAAACTGAAGAAGTTAGAGTCGTGGTAATTGGTAATTAGAAGATCCTTTACTATTAATGAAACAAGTATTTTTTGCGGGAAAGTTCACTTGGGGGGGGGGGGGGAGTAGTGTGAAATGAAGTGAAAAAAGTAAAGTACTTTTATGGGGTTACTTATATCTCAAAACTGAAGGTAATAGACGTGAACATTGTTGTTTGGAATCTCCCTTAAACATAAAGAAACATGCCTTCTTTTAATTTTTTTTTTGGGGGGGGGTGTGGCGGTAAATAAACGTAACGGCGGTGGGGTGTAGAAGGAGGTGAGACCAATTGATTTTACTGTTATTAATATACTTATAAGGATCCTCCGTTGCTCAGGCGGCAGCGCGCCGGCCTCTCACAGCTGGGTTCCGTGGTTCAAATCCCGGTCACTCCATGTGACATTCGTGCTGGACAAAACGGAGGCGGGACAGGTTTTTCTCCGGATACTCCGGTTTTCCCTGTCATCAGCAATTCCAGCAACACATAATAATAATAATAATAATAATAATAATAATAATAATAATGTTCCGGACCGTCGTCAAATGTGCGGACCGCGCTGGTAACGGCTCCTGGACGGGTAATGACTAAGAATGCAGTCCGGCCGCGGGTTCAGTGCCGCCGAGGCACCCTATATGACACCACGCCGGATCTCCTGAAGGATTTTATCCATATTAAAAACGATTAAAGGAAAAGATGGCAAAGATTTACGGACCCAACTGACCAGGAGGAATACCTGAGCCTAGCCCGGGAAGTACGAAATCGATTGCTGGAAAGGAAGATTGAAAATGGGAGGAAACGTGCTGTAAAATAATAGAAAACGAGTCAGGTCGGGAATTTTGGTGGATTCTCGCAGAAAACGAGTCAGATCGCGAATTTCGGCGGATTATATATCTAAAACAATAAGCTTTCAATTATAAATTTCAGTATAATACCGTAGCGAAGCACGGGTATCTTGCTAGTATGTAATAAATGTTGTTCATATGAACTGATTAGGAGGCCGACCTTTTGATTCCCTAATAGGGGCGGCTATCGGGTAGATTCTCTCATATAGGAATTTAGAGAAAAACTTAATATAGCCTATCCCATTCTACAGCAGATATCGAAATGTAATCACATCGCAGTTCTTAGGAATACACACAGAATTTACAACACCCAACTCAAAATATTCCATTAGAAGTTGTGTAGCATAATAGTGACCAGAACCTAATTTCTGGGGGAACACGGGGGATCAGCGAGTCCGTACCAATTACGGCATTTCCCACCCTAATGGAAATGTTAACAAAGGGCACAAATAGTACCGAGTGCCACAAGGACAGATACACTCAACGGAACTGTGAATTAGAGTGAATGCGGAAGCTTATGTACATTTGTGTAAGACCTGCATCTTGTTTTTTATAACTACTAAATGAAAAATAGCAATGTCTTAAAGTTTAAACTAACTAATTAACCCCATGGAACTACAGCCCTTAAGGGCTTTGGCGTACCAAGCGACCGTTGCTCAGGCCGAAGGCCTGCAGATTACGAGGTGTCGTGTAGTCAGCACGACGAATCCTCTTGGCCGTTTTTCTTGGCTTTATAGACCTGGGCCGCTATCTCACCGTCAGATAGCTCCTCAGTTCGAATCACGTAGCTTAGTGGACCTCGAACCATCCCTCAGATACCGGAAAAATCTCTGACCTGGCCGGGAATCGAACCCGGGGCGTACGGGTAAGAGGCAGGCACGCTACACCTACGCTACGGGGCCGGCGTCATAAAGTTTAGTGTTATAAAATGTAAGTAACATTTCATTCAGAAAAGAATAAAATACCTTACACTGAAATTATTCGAATATGAAAGGGCCGATATATAAAACAATTGTGGGTATCTACATGCAGGTATGGTACCAAATTTAATAGACAGAGATAGGTCTTATGACGACGATGGGATAGGAAATTATTGGGATTGGGAAGGATCGGACGTGGCCTTAATTAAGGTACAGCCCCAGCATTTGCTTAGTATAAAATGGGAAAGTGCGGAAATCCATCTTCTGGGTTGACTACAGTGAGGTTCGAAACTCTATCTCCCGAATGCAAGCTTGCAACTGCGCGTCCCTGCTGCGTCTGCTCAAGGCTTAGCGTCTCCATCCGACGGACGAATCATCAACACTTCATATGCCCTCACTCCATATGAGCACTGTGGAGAAGTTTGGAATTTAATACAGGCTTTTGACACGCAATCTAGTGATTAGAAAGTATTTACCACCACCTCCCCTACTCTGACGGCCAGTATTCTGATTGTGAATTTTTTTCGACCAACGGGAATCGAACTGGCTAACTTCGGTGTCAGACCGTTTACTGTAGACTTCAACGCCTTAACTATTATGGGCACCAGGCGGCCTGTATTATTATTATTATTATTATTATTATTATTATTATTTATTTTTCACAAATTGTAGGTACAATTCAAGGAAGTGAATGTAGAAAGGGCATAGCATCACACACACGAAGATGCCTCCATCCTCACTTAAATTTACAATATTATAAACTACAGAATGTGCTTATGTACAATTACCGTATTCACATAGATTCAATACTTACATAATATTCAAAGGATCTGTTCAACATTGAAGTAATTCCACACACATCTACACACAACACATTTGAAACACTCCCACACATACTCCAGCTAGGCCGACTCATTCGTAGCCACATACAGTCACACTCACTCGGGATCATATACATTTTCATCCTTCCTCCCACGCATACTGAACATTCTCACTGTAGAAAATTACGTTATGTACAGAAGGTTCGTTATATGTACATCCTTTTTTCATCTTTACACATTTTTTCAGTAGGTCTCTAGTGAGAGTTCATTCCATGGAAATATTTTATACACAAAACGTTTCGGTGATCTGAAAAAATAAATACGAACTAGGTTTAGAATGTCTCAGAAGGAAAGAAATACTGTTTACCAATTGCTAATTGAGCTAAGCCTTATAAAAACGCGGGGCTGAATATTACGTAAGAAAAATCTCGTTGCATGTATCATAAACGTGGATTGCCAACGCGAATGAAGTCCAACGACTTGAGTCTTTGAGATGAGAATATGGAGAGGAGTGGTATTGTAAGAAAAGTGTGAAACAAGTTTAACACGGTGTAGAAGTGAGGAGTTTAAAAAGACAATGACCAAAAGGAAAAAGACCTGGATTGGACAAGCTGAGAATAAAGAGGTTGATGAAGGCAATTCATGAAAGACGTTTTTAATGAAAAAGAAAGGAAGGGCTCCACGAAGAAGAAACTCACAGTGTTCAATTGCAAGGGCATCATTTAGCTGTACCTTGTTTTCTAATTAATACGTAATCCATCATTTCGCAAGGTCATTTCAAAACATACAGGTTATAACATCTCATCCATGTATAGCAGTACTAAAAGCCAGCGATTCTTATTACTTCATGAAAGTAAAACCAATATTTTCCTCCAAAGTATTCTTTCATCCGTCACCACGTTACTGAATTGATGCCTCGGGAGTTGTTCCTGTTGAGCTTGGTACAATATCCTCATCCTTCTTTATTCTTTTCACTGTCTGGAAAGCTTTGCTAATAGAACTTGTTCTCGATTACTCCCTGCTTTTATTATAGTTGATTGAACTAGCAAAGTCATATCCATTCCGTGTGTCTTTTGCCTGATTATTAATAAATTACAGTATTCCCTCATAACCATTGAATTTTTAGATTTAAATTCTTCTAAAATCATCAGTTTACCATGGGTCTGTGTTAGCTGTGAGTGGTGCCACTGTGTGTGACATACTATGGGTCTATATTACCTGTGATTAGTACTACCAAAACATGAACACCATGGGTCTACATTACCGGTGTTTAGTACCACTACTGGAGAAACACCATAGTTCTGCTTTTCCAGTGATTAGTTCAATTATGAGGAGGCGGTGACCTGGATTTCGGACCCCTTTGGACAATCAGCATCATTTCATAATATGAGGCATTTTGCAGTGAATCCACTGATTGTTTTGCATTCATGGACAATTTTTCACCATCATTCGTTTCAGATTTTAGTCAATAGATATATTTTGAAGTTTTAATTATCCCTTAATTTCGTTGCACCTCTTCCATTAACGGACAATGACCTAGCTGTTATGCCCCTTTAAACAACAATCATTATCATCATCATCATCATCAGTTTAAATATTATTCATTATATTCTTACTGGTATCGTACATAGAATATACATTAAGAGCTATATGGCATGTCTCTGAACCAGAGTTGCTTAGTTCGCTTCATAGTAGAAATGGGAAAATTCACAGTTAAGAAATCTTATTTTAAACTCTGGTGCTAGCAGCTACTATACCGACTGCGAGGGTACCTCTGGTTTCCTTCTTATTATTGGCAGTAAAACAACAGAATACTACTTTTTTGCCTTTGGGAACTATTTCAATTCTGGACTCTAACAGCGCAGTGCAGAACCACCATCACCACCAAAAGAAGTCTATCAAATGTCTACTCTCCTGGGTAGTCGCCCAATACGACTACATGAAGCCGATATGAGAGGGATTATCCAAGTCCATGTCAAACATTCTGTTCCCATGTATGTTTCAGTTTGCCCCTCGCACTTTCTCACTGAATCCTAAGTCGCGTGCAGTATTGGTTACGCATTTCAGGGCCCAAATATTCTTCCTTAATATTTATTTCGCATAATCTATAATTCTCCAATTCTTCCAAAGCCACTGAGCTCGGTTACAGATATTGTCTTTCCCTAATTATTGAAAAGCACTGTCGTTCCTTCATAATTCCAGTTCACATTTCCTCGCTATGTCCCATGTTACCAACGTCTCTCCTAATGTCTTACTCTGATGTGAGCTGGGTTGAGTACCTCAGACGGTGGAGCGCTGGCATTTGAGTGCAAGATCCTGGCTTCGATTCCGGCTCAGTCCGGTGGTATTTGAAGTTACTAAACTACGCCAGCCTAGTGTCGGTAGATTTACCGGCAAATAACATAACTCATACGGGACAAAATTGAGGCAATTCTTCGTTTCACTCTCATGTAGTGTTGGCAAAACTTTTCGAAAGATCGATATATCGGTTTTTCGAAACATCGGTGTTAAACTATCGATGTCATTGATATATCGGTCTTCAAAATATCGATATATAGCCGATATATCCATTTTTAAAATATTGGTGCTATTATCTATTATTTTAAGTCTAGTTTTACATTTTACACAATGATTAAAGGATTCATTAGGTTTAATAAATCTTGACACAGATCAGAAAACAAGCTTAAAACAATGGCCAAGTAGCATGACTTTGTCACTACAATGACACAATGACACATTATAAAAACGTTTACAACCGAAAGATGTTATGATACATAGACAAACAGTATATAGGCCTACAAGGTGTCCTGTAACGAGCTAATAACTTCCACAGAAAAACCATATGAAAAACGTACTAACGTATAATTTGTGTACGAAGCACATCTGATAATTATCAGAGTTCTATAAAATAATAAAACATTTTCTTCCCAACTTCTTTCTCAGTACTGCATTCCATTTGTTGGTCAAAAAAAAAACATGATGATCTTAGGTCAATTTTCAATACCTCATAGGTAAGCTATTTAGAAAAGGCAGCTTGGATAACATTTTGCCATTTAATCTGTTTCTCTTTTCCGCGAGCCAACGGCCGTAGCCGTGTTGAAACACCGGATCCCGTGAGAACTCCAAAGTTAGGCAACATTGGGCGTGGATGGGTTGCCACGCGCTGTTGGTGGGGGTTAAGGGAATGGAGGAGAGGAAAGGAACTGGCCACCCTACCGTACGTAAACTCCGGCTCAGGTACACCTCTGCAGAGGTTCGGATCTGCCTTCGGGCAGAACACACCCTTACCTTCTTTTCCTCGAGGGTGTTACCGGCCTTCGAAAACAGTCTCTATGCTGGGACAGAGGTTGCTGTAATGTTCAAGTATTGCCTAGCTAGCGTGTAAAGCTATGCATACATGGTACGCACGATGAATGAGTTGTGATATTATCACTGTATTTACCGAAGTGAATTGAGAAATGTAAATTCAAATTTCGGAACTGTAGAATGCAAATATTGAAAGGGTCTAAAAAAGAATCAGATAGTAGCCAAAAGTATTAGACAGAAATATCGATTTACTGAACCCTTTTGGTCCATATTGAAGGATACCTACCTTTCCTACCTATCAGCAAAGTTCATGAGATCTGTCTCTTGGGTCGTATCGGGTTCTTCGTCACTTGCTGAGGTAAATGTAGGGTTCAGTAATTCTAATATATCTACTCAAATGAAATGTCTGTTTAAAAGATTCCTATTTATTCATAAAACTCTGAAGCATTCTGATTTGTCAGCGGTATCATTAAAATTAATCGTGTCCACTGGACACCACAATCTTTTTTATTACATGTAAGGTCAGAACACTGGTGTGAGCCTTTTACGTGTCTGCCTGATGGGCATTCTTACTAGAAACCATTGTCTCATTTTTTTATTAAAGAAAGGAAAGTCTGGAAATCCTTAAATTCGGCTTCCATGTGAGACTACATGTACCATCATAGTGATTCGTTATGGTGCAGCCCTCGTAACAGGAACTCTGGACTCTGGGTATAATTAAGGCAGTCCAATCGGTGTGTGCCACACTGTGGTTATACGGCATGGACCCTTAATTGAATCGATGTGACCTGCGACTATGTCATGGACCGACATCTAAACTTCTAAGTTACTTTAAAGTCATTGTTGATGATGACCGCAAGAAAAATGATGCTACAGTGGCATATGGCCCTAATCTAAGCCACTGAGGTTGATGACCCCCTGACCATCCAAGTTTCTAAGCTGAAGGCTAAACACAATTGAGTTACATCGGTTGATGACCAAAGTTTCCACTTTACTATCCCCAGCACATTCACTGCTCAATCAATAAAAGTTAAATAATACAACAATAGCAATGCTCACAATATTTTGTGGCAGTAAAATCCATTACTTTCGGATATGTCCCCTTAATCGTTACGTTAACATTTACACATTCCTCAGAAAACAAACTAAGATATCCAGAATGCTTCTCCAAGTTATTCGCTTGATTTAAAGTTATTTTAAAATGCGGTTTCACTGAATTTAATAATTAAATAAATTTAAATGATTTAATGAAATCATAAACAACAACAAATTCTATCTCCGCGGACTAATGGTTCCTTCACAAATTCTACGCAGTTGTGACTCAAAATTTTAATCTTGTGATGTTTATCTCTTGATCCCTATAGATGGAAAAGAACTGTTACGTCATTCTTCAGGTCCCGTTTACATCTTGTTTCATGACCTCACACTTTAAATCTAATCTAACCCTAGCCATTATTAACACTTGGATAACCCTAATAATCTACGTAAAACCAAAAGCAACTCGCCATATAATTACGATGTCATATCTCGTCATAACATTTTATAAAGTTTGCGCACCCCTCACAGACAATCATCACTACCATCGCTCTATATTTTGGACAACCCTGAATTTGGCTAATCTTGTTCATTATACTCTATGTCCGTCGTATCAAATGCACATTACGTCCTCAATTAAACAATTTTACAGTATCTAATAACACTCAGGTTATTCCGGATGAAAATTTCAACTAAATCCAACATTCTGCCGAGAAATGCAATCTCAATTCCACGTGTAACACATTTTGCATGTTCCGTTATCCCCGCTGTGTTCCCCTATCAGCTGACGGCCTCTCGCTCAAGCCTGCTTGGCAGTGATATGATACATCTGTTCCGTTCTATCTGACTGGCTTCTCAGAATGCTCCCTTTTTAAACTCCGCCGACATAATTAAACAAATAAGATATTCTAACCAACGAAATGCACATACATTATACTTCAAAATGCCCACAATAATTATACACGTCGCAAATTAATACCGCCATGGATTCCTAACTTCAACTTGTCATTCCCAAACATTATAAAATCTTCCTCTGGCTTCCACAAGTCCTGGCTTCATTGACAGGTCTCCAACCTGATTCACAAATCTCATCTCGACTCACACGACAAAACTAACCTGTGTTTCCCAACTCATGACTCTCACTGACAAAAGAACTGGAATAAATTCCTTACTAGAATCCACGACGTCTAATAACGCACAATGCTTTAATAATGAATAACTTCGCATAAAATGATATCGTATTTTATAACTGGATTTTCACGAAAATGACTGAAAAATTCTACTAAATCCTTTTTATTGTCAGTCAGACACAGTTTAAATGGGCCTAGAAAAATATTTCATTCCATGACCAAATTCATCACACTATACTCTCACCCGACAGCGCGCTTCCACTCGATTGAAAATGAGTAACCATGGATTTCTTATGTTCTTTACGTCAAAATTTCAGACAGAAAAAATTTACGTCGAATGAACCTCTTAATTTGACATCAAAAAATATAGGCAATAAACACACGGAAATGACGATCTATATTGGACGTGATATCACTTCGAAACCCTATTTAATAACTTTTTACAACATCATACGGCACTCTCAAGACTTCAAAAATTTATCCAAGTGGGAAATAAAACAAATGACCCTTTTTTAGTCGTATTCTAACATTTACAAAAGCCACATAGGGGTGACCAACTGCGTCGTATATACCCCATTCAAATACACATATTTAGAGATCATGAAACAAGATATAATAGGTGGTAAGATGGTAAGTCACATACATTATGTGGTCAGGCTAGTATTCTTCAAAGGGCTCACCTGCGACCCTGGCATTTTATTTAGCCATTTTTACATTTCTGGCTTTACAGATCATTTTATTCTTCCGGTTTCCTGGAAATAAAGCATTAAAAAAAGAAAATGCCCTTCACATGGTTCTTGTTGAGCGCACACGATGGACTGTAATTACTTCCGCATACGAATTACTTTATTTATCACGTAAGAATTCATTCAGTACTTTGACCGTCCTATCTGATACAATTATTTCCACTCAAGAAAACTATCTCCACATGGAGTCAAGACCCCAGCCACATCGGCTGAAATATGTTGGTTGGACTTAGTCTACTTTTGTCGTTTGATTTCATAGAGCAGCTCAACCCTCTGTCGTCAGCTACGTAACACAAAATGCAGGGGGTTCGTCATGGCGTCAATTCTTATATATAGCAACTACCCCCTCTCTCCGGGCATCTCACTTTGCCGCCAAGAAAATTTCTATAACTTTTCTGACTTAACTATACTGTAATTACAAGAGTTTTGGAAGGTGACTACATACTCGCTACATTTCTGGCGGTAGTGTTCATGGACATTTAAAATTTATACATGTTCAATTAGATGGATAAATGTCCTCATTTGATAGGCACTATATTTTCGACTTGGCTTGGGCACGCCATATACACGCGCTTTGAAATAGTTCACAGAAATGACTTAAAATTCTTCCGCCGTTGACACGTGCGACTGACGTCACGTATCCCAGAGCGTGGGAGCGAAGGTAATCACCCCCTCGCCACGTGTCAATTCCATGCTATCAAGAATCGAACTTCTTATCCCATTGACAATTTAATACACAACATTCTTAGGGCACAAAGTTCATGGGTTCAATATTGGGCACAAAATATCGTTATCGAAAATATATCGGACCTCAAATATATCGATGTCGATATATCGATATTTCCATCTCAAAATATCCATTTACCGATATATCGATATTCGTTTGCTATCTCTACTCTCATGTAGATTGAATATCTTAATAGCCAGTTTCATTTTCTTTCTTTCTCAATCAGTTTACCCTCCAGGGTTGCTTTTCGCTCGGACTCAGCAAGGGATCCCACCTCTACCACCTCAAGGGCAGTGTCCTGGAGCGTGAGACTTTGGGTCGGGGATACAACTGGGGAGGAGAACCTATACCTCGTCCATGCTGTCTCATCTGCTATGCTGAAGAGGGGCCTTGTGGATGGATGGGAAGATTGGAAGGGACAGAGAAGGAAAAGGAAAGGACCCGAACATGGCCTTCAGTTAGGTACTATCCCGGTATTTGCCCGGAGGGGAAGTGAGAAACCACGGAAAACCACTTCTAGGATGGCTGATGTGGGAATCGAATCATCCTCCACTCAGTTAACCTTTTCGAGGCTCAGCGGATCCGGTTCCAATCCTCGTACCATGTTTCAAATTTCTAAGGAAGAACCGGGAATCCCACGAACCTACTACGCTGGCGTAGCAGGGGGAGAGGTGATACTCCCACGTGGCGCGTCCCAGGGGGCGGAGAGGGGGGTCCTAACCGGCTTGCCGGCGGACTTGAGGGAAATAAAATACCTCTCGCGGACCAAACACACAACCGCCTGTGGGTGGGGGACGCAGACGAAGAATACATCCACGGTATCCCCTCCCTGTCGTAAGAGGCGACTAAAAGAGGCGACCAAGGGATGATTGGATTAGAACCATGAAACTACTTGTGATTAGTACCACCAGGGGGGGGGGGAAATCATGGGTCGCTATTACTTGCGCGTAGTACCACTATGTTAGGTATCAAATAGGTTTTTAATTAGTAGCAATCAGGAACACCGTGCAGTCAGGCTTTTACGGTAACTGTGATTAGTAGCACTGTATGAGCGACACCAGGGTTCTGGCTTGCCTATGATCTGTACCCACTTTATAAGGAACAACACGGGATAGTACGAGTCCCTGTGGTTAGTACACTTATGTGTTGAAAACCACAGGTTTGCGTTGCCTGTAAATTGCCCCGCTATGTGTGAAACACCATAGGTCTGTATTATCTGTGCGAATTTCATTACCTGTGAGTAGTACCATAATGTGTGGAATACCGCGAGTCTACGATACTTTTGATTAGTACCGCACCATATCAAATACCATGGTTCTACTTTCCAAGCGATAAGTACCATTATGAAAGGCCGATGACCTATATTTTGGACCCCTTTAGCTTGCAAGCATCATCGATTCAGTATTGAGCTATAGAAGCAGTCCCTTAGTCAGCATTACTATTGTTTTCCGTCAGTTTATGAGACTGAGGCATTGCGGGTCGTCTCCACTAATAGTTTTAACTTCACATCAATACATCCGTTCATTTTTCGTCCTCACGCTTTGAATTCTGATCAGTGGAAGATTTTGAATTTTTATTTTGTCATTGCATTTCGTCTCATTTCGTACCATCAGGGGCCGATGACCTAGATGTTAAGCCCCTTAAAACAACAAGCATCATCATCATCATCATCATCATCATCGAACCGGGAATCGAGTCCGTGCCTCCTGCGGTGGCAGCTAATCACAATAACCACAACACCACAGAGGCGGATGGTATCGTTTTACTTCCCCAAAATTATCTTACTATGACCCACTGAATTCTTGAAATATTTTTATTTCATATAGCCTACTTCTACCAGATTTCATTTATATTTTCGCAGATCCTGCCTTCATCAACACTACCTGCCACTGATCCACCGAGGCAGTTATATGCACAATGAAGGGTGGGAGAGGAAGCTTGATTTCAATGCAAAATATATTGCACATTCAGAGACTATCTTTGATGAAAATGTTCCAAAGGTTTTCTCCTTATTCTTTCACGTTTATTTAATGGAAATGCCAGGAGGTTATGTTACAAACACTATTGAACGTAGACTAATTGTAAAAGCTTTATTGTGGCATACATTGTATTGTATGTCCTGGCATTCTTGGCAATCAAATTGTCGAATTCATTCAAGAAACGTACCGTGATAACAAATGTAGAGTTATTGACTGGGGCCGTATATCTGAGCCTATGTCTGTACGTTCAGGAGTTCTTCAAGGGTGTATCCTGCTGCCAACTATGTTATTCTTTGTGATTAACGCGGTAATGGGGAATGTGACTCGAAATGTGAAATGTGGTATTCAGTGAGGATTAGTCAATAGCCTTGAAGATCTAGAATTTGCTGACGATTTGTCTTCTGACTGAGGAGACCAAGGCCGTAAGGATTAACACCAACAAATTAGACCCATTTGTCTTCAGTGGTGAATCTATCGAGGATGTGGATAGCTTCACTTACTTGGGCAGTGTAGTTGCCGAAGATGTGGGAATTGAACGAGATGTCTCGCAGCACATTCGAAAAGCAAATCGTGCCTTTGTTCGGCTCTATCCGGTGTGGGAGAACAAAATATATGTCCGTACCAAACTCCGCATCTTCTGAAGTAATGTCAAGTCTGTTCTATTATATGGGTCCGAGACTTGGAAAGTTACTGAAGTAATTACATCGATGTTCCAGACCTTTCTTAACCACTTTGGCGAAGGATTCTTAACATCTACTGGCCGGAAGTAATTTCCAACCATGAACTCTGGAGTAGGACGGGAGAGAATGAGTTGGCGGCGGAAATGGGAATGGATCGGGCATACACTGAGGAAGGGAAACGAAACAGTTGAGAGAGAGGCGCTGGACTGGAACCCGCAGGGTAAAAGGAAGAGTGGGAGAGCCAAGCAAACGTGGTGAAGATCTGTTCACATGGAAGCGATGGTCAAAGGCAAGGCCTGGAGGGAGGTAAAGAGACTGGCTGTCAAGAGGACCAGATGGAGATGCTTTGTTGATGTTCTATGTACCACGGAACAAGAGGAATTAATTCAAGAAAGTCATTCTTGGCAGCAGTGTAATACGTATTTAGATCAGTAACTTCTTATACTCTTAACACATCACCCGACCAACGGGAGTGGATCTGCGGAAAGAATGTGAACTAGTGCCGTGACGTTTCCGCATCGCACGGAAATACCGCTTAGTCAGGTTGAAAGAGCTGGAATAATATAGAGAGGTGGAAGCGCTGCCTAGCTGAAGCTAACTGAACGAATGTCCGCCATGTTTCCAGTGGTTACATAAGCAAGGGAGCGTGACTGTCGAATGGCTAAAAATGTTAAAAATACGCATTATAGAATCACTAGTGCAAAATTAAAAATCGTTAGCTCTTTGGTCCGGTTAGATGATACATTGTCTCAACACTTACATTGTGACGTTCTTTGACATGCTGTGTCTGTTCGGCAAACTTGACAACTTTGACCCTAATTTTGCTAAACCCCTGTGAATCTGTTTAATTGGAAGAGCAGAGGTTCAGAGGGTCCCGGGTTCGATTCCCGGCCGGGTCGGGGATTTTAACATTAATTGGTTAATTCCAATGGCACGGGGGCTGGGTGTATGTGTTGTCTTCATCATCATTTCATCACAACGCGCAGGTCACCTATGGGAGTCAAATAGAAAGACCTGCACCTGGCGACCCGAACCCGTCCTGGATATCCCGGCACTTAAAGCCATACGACATTTCATTTCATTTTCATCAGATTCTATCAAGTTAACTCAATATTTGAATGTGGAACTTATCTTAATGAAGCTATGTTTTATCGCCACTCCAGCATACCGAGGCGTTCGAGAAACCTTTCATTGGCTCGAATCCAACCGGCTGCCAGTCCCTTGACCCTCCATTACGTCACGTCCTGGTTAGCTCAATGACACGCTGCAATTCCCCTTCAGGTACTTTACACCTTGTGTTCCTTTAGTATTATCATTGCTGTTGCTGTCCTTAACCGAGCGAGTTGGCCGTGCTGCTGTGAGCTTGCATTCGGGAGATAGTGTGTTCGAACCCAACTGTCGGCAGCCCTGTAGATGATTTTCCACGGTTTAACATATTCACACTAGGCAAATGCTGGGGCTGTACGTTAACTAAGGCCACGCGTTATCCCTTTCCAATCCTAGTCCTTTCCTATCCCATCGTCACCATAAAACCTATCTCTGTCGGTGCGACGTAAAGCAAATTCCTGCTTGCCGTACTTCTTCCCAGATACAAGCTCATAGCTGCGCGCCTTAACCGCACTGCCAACTCGCCGAGTAGTGAAAGAATTATGTTCCTCCTGGTACAAGTGGTAATAATAGCTGAAGTATTCAAATTAAGATTTATCGGTAATCTCCAAGGATCAGTTTTATCGCCACTACTGTTTAATCTGTACATCTCTGATCTTCCAGAAACAATATCCAGGAAGTTCTGCTATGCTGAGGACTTGATCCTGGCCACACAACACAAGATCTTTGAGAAAACTGAAGACATTTTGACTCAGGACTTATCCACATTGGCAGAATATTTCAGGAAATGGTGACTCAGACCCAGGACAGCCAAAACGGAGGTTTCTTGATTCCTTTTGAGCAACCGGCTCCCTAACTTAAAACTAAATATTACCTTCTCCAATCGAGTACTTAATCACAATAGTTATCCAAAACATCTCTGTGTTACCTTGGACCGGACTTTATCATTCAAACAACATCTTTTGAACTTGTCGAAGAAATTGAAAACCCGAAACAATATTATTCAGAAGCTAACTGGTACTACTTCGGAATCTACTGTAAACATCCTACGCTCTTCAGCCTTAGCACTGGTTTTCTCTGCTGCTGACTACTGTGCTCCGGTGTGGATTAATAGCCCGTGAACAAAGTATATTGACCCACAATTGAATACCAGCATGCGTCTTAAGCTGCGTTTACACTAAGCGCAATTTCCTCGCGAAATAATTTCGCCAGGGAATTGCGCCTAGTGTAGACGCTCCCTCACCCCTGAGTAATAGCGGAGTGAGGGCCCTCACTGCGAGCCGGAGGTCAGTCGGTTTTTGTCCGCGCATCAAAGGGTTTCGCTCATCGAATTTCTCTCAGTGTAAACGTGGTCCCTGTAGTTGCGCGAGGGATGAATCAAGAATAGTGCTTGCAGCTCATCGAGCTCTACAAAAATAGAGATTTTATGTGGAATCCGAAAAACAAAAACTATTTCAATCGCAATAAAAGAGAAGATGCGTGGAAGGAAATTAGTTCTCAACTAAACTTTCCTATCTGTACAGCGAAAGCGCTACTGGGATCATATCGAAGTGAAAGATCGAGAGAAAATAAGAGCAGAGTCATTGGATCAGGTAAGCTATTACTATTGGTTTGTAATGCGAAATTGTGTCATTTCATTACTTTTCTGAACCTACCGGTACCTATTTTTAAGCATTCTTGGGTCCTTGTGAAGAACTTCCACTAGTGAGCAGACAACACCACATTCAGAAGGCACAAGCCCTGAACATTTGGATTCGTCATATTTAGATGGGCTATTGTGCTTGTGACTAATTTTACTTGGTTTGTGATTTATTTTTTCTTCCATTATTTTATCTTTATTTTACATTTTCACCCATTTTGTATTGATCCACAACATTTAACAAATATATCAAATGCTATTTTTAAATTGGTGCGGTTTGGATACGAAATGTATTTCTAAATTGAATTAATATTGTGTGATTTTCAATTATCATTCCTATTTGTTCATTTGATTTTCTTTTAAAAACATATATAATAACGAGTCGATTTACTGTTTAAAATGTGATTAATTATTATCCTTACCTTCACATAATCCTGAAGTGTTTCAATCAACGCATCACAAACTTCTTGGACAATTGTGTGTTTCGATATTTTAAATACATACTGCATACTTGTGTACGAATCACCAGTTGCTAAGAAACGCAGTGTGACAGCCAACCTTTCCCTCACTTCTCAGAATGTTATGTCTCGTTTTTCAACTTTTTGACTGATCAGTGAAACGAGTTGTTCAAAATCTTGGGTACTCATGCGGACGAAGTTCTTAAATATATCATCAATGGGTTCCTCTACCATTTCTCTCATAAGGCTGTTTCCATATTGGCTTCTTCCAAGGAATAATTGTTTGCGCCGCTTTTCTTCTTCTTATTCCCTTTCTTGATCAAAAATGACATTGATATGATGGAAAACGCGGCTGCAGCGGCTGGAGGGACAAAACAAGTTTCCATGTTGGCTGCAAAACAAGTACAGAAGCGTTCAGGCTTGTCGAAGGTGGCTCACCCCACTCGCGCTATTTTTCGCTCTGAATTGCGCTCTGTTTTGGGTAGTGCGAAATTTCACTCGAAGCGAGTAAGTTTCACCCGAGCGACTTTCGCGAGGGAGTTTCGCTAGTGTAAACGGAGCTTTATATCTGGCACCTTCACGTCAACTCTAGTTCACTGGCTCCCACTGTTGTCAGGAATAATGCCACCTGACTCACGAAGATCCAGAGCTCTTGTTCGAGAGTACAACAAGATCTGCACGAATCCTCTGCTACCTGTTCTAAATGACATACAACCTCTTAGTCTCAAAAGACTGAAATCACGACATCCACCCTTTGTGATGCTACTCTGAAGACGTCCACCAACTTCAATGATTTGGAGGAGTGGAAAGGCCGCTGGAATAACTCTCCCGACGTGCCCCTGCATAACATCTTCAGAGGGGAAAATATTGCAAATGGATCCTAAATGTCACGTGCAACTTGGTCCAGACTGAATAGGATCGGGACAGGTCATGGGAGGAGCAGGGATTCTCTCTACAAGTGGAACTTTGTACCATCTCCAGAATGTGACTGTGGAGCTCCTCGCTAGACTATTCCCCACATTGTAAGCGAGTGTCAACTACGGGCTTATACAGGTAGTTTGGAAGACTTCCTATCTCCAACAGCGGAAGCACTACAGTGGATTGAAAAGTTTGGACACTCAGATATAAGAGATAACACTAATGCTTGAAGTGAATCAATGTTTTTGATATTGTGTATATAACGTATATTATGTACATAATTTCCTTGCCATACGCTAATAATTATAACCGGTAGTCTATCACGTTCCTAACAATACTTTCATAGATGATACATAGGTAAGTGTAATATTACTCAAAATAATGACAAATATATAATTTCATTAGAGTCATGGGAAGTTTTGTAGAATCTCATAAAGTGTTCAGTGCCGAATAGAGTACAATAAAATTTAATTCAGTCATTATGTTACATACAATGGACATTGTCAAAATAAAAATCACAATAAGCAGTACATATACAAACTAATAAGTTGTAATTTCAGTATATTTATAATTCATTCATTTCATGGCATCCCTGCACTGAGTAAAATGAATGCTTAAGCGACAATATATTTGATAGTAGTTCTTTTAGATATGAAGGCAGTTTATTAAATATCTTCAATTGGGCAATGAAATGGCGTGAAGCCGTCTTTTGTAACCTATGACGAGGTACATCGACTTGGTTAGCTGACCTGGTAGTGTATTATCTTTCTAAGCTTAATTTTGTTTGTTTCTGAATATACGTGAAGAAGTGCATTATAGAGAAGTGTTAACAGCAGTCATAACGGACAGCTTAATAAAAATCGGCCTACAGTGGACCATCATAGGAGATTTTTTTAAATACGCAGTGCCCTTTTCTGGTGAAAGAAAATTTCAGTAATCCGGCTGAAACATTTCGAACTCAAGGGAAGTGACTCAGCATGTTCAACCTCGGCACTATGAATTTGAGAATCGCAGACATACGCCACATATTGTATTAAATGTCGAAGGAAATGTATCCATAGTTCAGCGAGAAATCCTTCACGGCACTAACGACTCAGGATGGACAGAGTAACTTGCTAACATACTGAAATTGCTCCTCAACCATATGACTTGCACTTATTGAAAGGTTGCGTGGTCAGCGTGAAGAATCTCTTGTGTTTTCGATTTTGACAATCGTGCTTGGTTTTCCACGCCATTAGGCAAATTTTTATTACCCTCATGAGGCTAAACTAATCCTGTTTCAAACACTTATAAATTTAAATTCTTGTACAATGCAGCAAACGAACTTAAGTCCTTCAGTCAAGACGCAAATAATTCATTCACGATTTCCGGTCGGAATTGATCCTACCGTCACCTGTGTGTAGTTTGTGACTTCATGTTTCTCTTTCAGCTACCCTCAGGTATCCTTACACATTACGTAACACCCTTTATAACTGAATCTGATAGGTATTTTTTTTAACAGCTTTTTGCAGTCACTTTGTATTTATCTTAAGCAGCGTTGCGCGTGAAGGAATGATTTATAGCTTGCGGTAAAGGATTAAAGTTGTAATAAATGTTTCCTTCCTGTGCCAAGCCTCTTTTGTATTCCGTAAGAATTCGCTCATGAAATCTCTGTGGTTGGAATTCAGAACCAGCTTTTCACTTTAACGGCTTTTTGCTTAGATAGAAAGATTGCACACTTTCTACTTCTGTAAGTAGGAGGCACTTTTGAGTTAGAATTCCTGAAATTTAATGCAATTTATATTCATGATTATACACATTACGTGTAGAATCATAAACCATTAGAAAATAATTATTTCACGAGAAGGCCAACCTTAAAACCACAGAGGGTGAAAGATAGGTTGAGATAAAAAGCGTGATCGAAAAGTTTCCGTTTGAGGGAGTTGCTGCAGCAGGCATGCAACGTAGCGCCGGTATATAAGCTCGGACATGTAGGCAAAGGGATTAGTGTGGTAGTCGTGTCGTGCCGAGGTGCGTGCGTTAAATGCGGCCACGTGAACTATGGTGAAATTATTGTCAAATGCGTCCAAACAGGACCAACGTGCTGTTATTCTTTTCTTGGCTTCCGAAACACAAACACCGGTGGACAACTATCGGATAATGAATACTGTGTGCATGGGGCAGCATGTCTGTCGAAAACCAACGCTGTGGAATGGTGCACCAAGTTCCGTGCGGGTCATGGTTCGATATACGACGCTGGTCGATCTGGGAGGCCAGCCTCATCCATTACGGACAGAAAAGTGGGAGACAATCGAGCACCCGTCCTATAGTCCTGATCTCTACCCATCCGATTATCACTCGTTTGGTCCCGTCAAAACTGCCTTGAAGGGTCGACGCTTCCTGTCGGAAGACGATGTACAGCAGGCGATTACGGACTTCTTCACGCAGCAGGACATGCTGTTTTACCGCACAGGGATTTTTAACCTTGTGCGTCGTCGAGATGAGTGCCTCTGTGCTCACGGTGACTTTGCTTGATAGCCATCCCGATTGAAGACTGTACGGCCGTCGAACAGAAATTTTTTAATCGCCGTATGTAATAATTATTGGTCTCTCTCATTATGAATAATGCCGGAACCGATGACGACGTCAAGCACCACATCCGTTACGGGTTGGATGAGAATGCTGACAGTTGTGTGTGCGACAGATGGATTAAGGGGAATAGTTAAAAGATGGTCGTCAGACCTGATCTTAAACATGGTTCCTAATTCTGATCAAGGCAGAAGCAGCATGATCAGCAAATGCAGGCGACAGTGGTGCGAGTGCCGAGGGTGTTACTTGAATCGACCTAGAGCACAGTAAACACTTGTTATCACCGCTATCTGTGGGAAACTAGAAGGGATACGACTCCTGCAACAGCGATGTAAAAAGCCGTGATGAAGGTCCCTTGCCATCGCACAACCAAGAAGAGATGAAGGGTGTCTAAGAGCAACGTAATGGCGAATAGCACAAACCATCTTGAGCAAGAAAAAAACACCAGTTGCCCAAATACAAAATTCGAGGACTACGCTCTTTGGATAAGAACAACAGGTCCTGAGTAATAAGTCAAGTTGAAGATCGAGATTTATTTGAACACGATGGTTAGTCTATATTAATTGCCCTTAGGTACGTCTCAGAATGTTGGACGAGGCTGGAAGAGCACGACTAACGAATTCAGGGTTACTCTGCAAAATCGACTCGCTCAGTTTTCTAGGACAAGTATCATTTAGAATTTTGCTATGTGCTTCATCCGATAAATAGTTACTCGTTTATCGAAGATATTAAGAACAGTTCACTTTGAGTACTCTACGTGAAGCTCCAGCTTTTTAAGATAGAACTTCTGTTTAAATGCAGGAAACGTTAAACGTGTCGAAGTTGATTCTGATTGATTCTAATTGCCAGTTTGATGAAACCAAATGATGAGCGAGATACTTCACAGTTCTTTTGATTCATCCCTTGCATTTTGTTATAATTTTCTTAACATCGCACCAACACATGTAGGTTTTGAGGCGACGATGGGATAAAAAATGGCTGGTAGGTAGGAAGCAATCGTGGCCTTAATTAAGGTACGGTCCCAGCATTTGTCTAGTGTGAAAATAGGAAACCACGGACAAAAATCTTCAGGGCTAACGGCAGTGCCACTACCACCCGAATGTAAGTTGATAGGTACATAACCCAGACCACGGAGCCATTTGCTCGATGCATCCCGTGTACAATTACTTTTTCGCACTATTGCAACTTTTAAATATAGCTTTCTTGACATTGCAACATTTTTTTTTTTGGCTATTTGCTTTACGTCGCACCGACACAGATAGGTCTTATGGCGACGATGGGATAGGAAAGGGTTAGGAGTATGAAGGAAGCGCCCGTGTCCTTATTAAGATACAGCCCCGGCATTTGCCTGCCGTGAAAATGGGAAACCACGGAAAACCATTTTCAGGGCTGCCGACAGTGGGATTCGAACCCACTATCTCCCGGATGCAAGCTAACAGCTGCACGACTCTAACCGTACGGCCAACTCGCCGGGTCATTGGAACATTTAACTGGCCATGGCTGAGGTAATGTAAAGACACTCACGAGCCTTAAGGTATTGATCGCGATACAAAACGCCAAGCGAAATGGAAATTCGTGCCTGTAGAAAAGAAAATGGATGTGTTTTATCGGATGTTGTAAAGTCAATTCGAGGGATTAGAGCTCTCTATCCAGCTTTATCTGCACTTATTATTTCTAAATCTAATAACAAATCGTACGTGCTTATTACTATTATGCCCTGATTTGGTTGTTTAGGAGCCGTTGGGAAACATTCCAGTTTCCAAGAAGCATAACCATGGCTCCATTATTTTTTTTTTTGCTATTGGCTTTACGTCGCACCGACGCAGATATGTCTTTTGGCGACGATGGTCCAGGAAAGGGCTAGGACTGGGAAGGAAACGGGCGTCCCTTAATTAAGGTGAAAATAGGAAACCACGGAAAACCATCTTCAGGCCTGCCGACAGTGGGGTTCGAACCAACTATCTCCCGAATACTGGACACTGGCTTTGGAGTGTGGATTGGCGACCACGGGGCCCTTAGCTGAGTCTTGACATTACTTCCACTTACTTGTGCCAGGCTCCTCACTTTCATCTATCCTGTCCGACCTCCCTTGGTCAACTCTTGTTCTTTTCCGACCCCGACGGTATTAGAGCATTCGAGGCCTAGGGAGTCTTTCATTTCCACGCCCTTCGTGGCCCTTGTCTTTCTTCGTCCGTTACTTCATTTTTCGAAGTGACGGGTCCCTTCTTTCTTATTTTCCCTCTCTCTTTACCGCCTGTTGGTGGGGGACGCAAACGAATAATACACCCACAGTATCCCCTACCTGTCGTGAGAGGCGACTAAAAGGGGCGACCAAGGGATGATTGAATGAGAACCATGAAACTAATTTTGATTCGTACCATCACGCGGGGAACACCATGGGTTGCCTGTACTTGCGAGTAGTACCGCTACATTAGGTACGAAATAGGTTTGCGATTAGTAGCAGCAAGGAGGCTGGTCTGTGGGTTTACAGTACCCGTGCGTCGTACCCATGTGAGCAACACCGCGGGTCTGGGCGTTGCCAGTGAGTTGTACCACTATATGAGCGACACCGTGGATCTGGGCGTTGCCAGTGAGTTGTACCACTATATGAGCGACACCGTGGGTCTGCGTTGCCTGTGATTACTACCCAACCATGGGAATACCGGCACCCGTGACTAGTACACCTAGGTGAGGAACTTTATCGGTTTGCGATGGCTATGAGTGGCGCCATTGTGTGAGAAACACCATAGGTCTGTGTGACCTGTACGAAGTACAATACTTGTGAGTAGTATCATCTTGTGTGGAACACCGACAGTTCTTGCTACTTTTGATTAGTAGCCTACCCCAACATGACTAATACCATGGTTCTACTTTACTCGCGACATGTACCATTCTGTGGGTCCCTAGACATGGACTTTGGACCCCTTTAGACATCAAGCATCCTCGATTCAGGATTCTGCTTTATAAGTGGTCCCTTGGTCAGTTATACTATTATTTATGACCTCCTTGCGTCGGATCCACTTTTTTTGTTTGTTTATTGTTTTCTGTTTTTTGGGGGGATTCATATCCATCCATTCATTCTTCATGATATTTTCTCATTTTGGCCAGTGGATGATTTTGATTGTTTTGTTATTTCATTAGGGGCCGATGACCTCGATGTTAGGCCCCTTTAAACTACAAGCATCATCTTCATCTGGATACTGGCCGCACTTAAGTGACTGCAGCTATCGACCTCCAATTTTTAGAAAAAGAATATGTCAAGGCAAACCTTTGATAATAAGGTAAGGTAAGGGTTATTCTGCCCGGAGGCAGGTCCGAACCTCCGCAGAGGTGTTCCTGAGCTGGAGTTTACGTGCGGTAGGGTGGCCAGTTCCTTTCCGCTCCTCCATTCCCTTACCCCCACCAACAGCGCGTGGCAACCCATCCAACTCCTGACCACGCCCAATGTTGCTTAACTTCGGAGATCTCACGGGATCCGGTGTTTCAACACGGCTACGGCCGTTTCTAATAATAACGAATTCAATAATTATGTAGGAGAATGAAGTAGCTAGCTTTGATCTTCGGTATTAACCTGTTGACCATAGCGAATGGTTTTGAACAACCGGGTATAAGCCCAATGACTTTCAAATGAATTAAGAACGGCAGTTTTCGAGAAAATGATGATATATTTGCTAAAAATTAAATCACGATATCATGTGCTAAACTTTGAGCTGGTAGTTCAGTAATATTTGTACGGTCACCATCTATAGATGGGTAGTCACCTTTAACGATTTCTCGCAAAAAAAAAAAAAAAAAAAAAAAAAAAAAAAAAAAAAAAAAAAAAAAATCGCGAATTCCATTATTTATTTATTTTGCGGTTTTGTCCCTATATTTTTATGTAAGCGACTTGTTTTAAGGGAGGGTTAAGAAGGAGAGTATTTAATACTTAAAAATATATAATTTTTTGGCAAGAGCATGTTGAAAAACATGCAAAATCTTTATGAAATCTTCCCCAAGATCAATAATTTTTCCCATCAAAAGGAATGGAACGTCGTTACCTGTGATATATTTTAGAAGACGAATCACACAAATTTATGAACGACCATTTGCCACTGGGACTTTATGCCATATTGAGCCGTGGTAATAGAAAACTCATTCAAATTTCGGGGAATTTTGATCGGAATGTGCACTGTTCAAAAAAGACTGCGCATGCGTGCGTACCCCTTTCCACCTCCGCTATACTGTCTCCTGCTCGGCGCTCTCACGTTTCAGGTGGCCTTGAAGTACTGGAGAGCGCGTTAGCGAATCAGAACGATACATTTTCTTTAATAATTTAAAAATATGCGGAAAGAAATGTTATTCTTTTAAAGACGTTCTGCAAATCTACAGGCCAGGAGCGTTCGGTTCAACCGTTCTCTGGAAATCACGGTTACGATAATCCGCCTATTCTTCTTAATATGTAGGTGGGACCTATAGCGAAGACTTGCAATAATATTTTGAACATCACTTGATGTGGTAATTATACTCGACAGCGTTCTGTTTGAAACTTCGTTAACGGGAGGGAGTGATTGGTTTTGTGAAGGAATGAAGAAGTTGGGGAAGAAATACCTGCAGTCGGCTCCGTCTGCTGTAAGACGTTATGCTTCACGCTGAGAGGAATCCGCTCCATCCTTCTCCTTGTGTCGATGAGACTCCAGTAGCGCTTGGAATTGCTCCAGACTTTTCCCGTGACTGTACCAGCATGAGTCTTATTTTCTATTCTGACCATGAAACTCGCGTGGCAGCGAATTGTATCGAAGGTATTAAGAGTGCGTGGCATAGAGAAGACTTTCCACAGAGAAAAAGCTCTCCTCTTATTATGTTATATCACTCTTAGTCTCCAGTGATATCCAGTGCTGGTATTTGCTGGTAGTAGTCCATTGTAAAGGTATGAAATATCCAATTGTGGCTAGCTGTCAGTCATACAAAGCCGACCCTGTGTCAGCTGTTTCGAGAAGGCTCCAGGGAAAGCATTTCAGGCCACGACAAATTGCACATCAGATGTAGGAAGAGCTGGAGGACTTTTGCTGTGAGGTTTAAAAAATGGTTGGACCGAGCCCGATAGCTGCAGTCGCTGAAGTGTGGCCAGTATTCGGGAGGTAGTGGGTTCGAACCCTACTGTTGGCCGTCCTGAAGATGGTTTTCCGTGCTTCCGCCATTTTTACACCAGGCAAATTTCGGGGATGTGCCTTAATTTTGATTAAGGTCAGGGTCGATTCCTTCCCACTTCTGGCCCTTTCCTGTCCCATGGTCTCTGTAAGTCATATCTGTGTCGCTGTGATATAAAGCAACTTGTAAAAGGAAAATATGATTATTGGGGGATTCCCACTAATTGTTCTGTTCCTATCTTTGGAATTTTGCACGATTTGCCACATAAATTTGTTTGAAACTGTTAGAGAAACCTAAACTGCAGTGTTATTAACTTAGGAAAAAATGACTTAAGGGGAGCCTGAAAAGAAAAAATGTGCTTTCCTGACATTTTACAAAATATGTCTCATAATTTCATTGTTTCTTGAGTAAAATGGTATATAATTTATCTCTGTGAGATCTTTAGAAGTGTTTCAATTTTTAATGTTACAACATTGTTTGTACATTTGTCAAGCTAGTTAATTTTTCACATATTTTCTTCGTATGTGGATATCATTGAAACTACTCCGCGTAGAAATAAATGGCGTTCGTCTATCCATAGAGTTACAGGTATAGAATCCCTATGGAGGCCATAAAGATAATCTACTACATGGACCTAGATCATCCAGTTCTCAGAATGTGTCCAAATGGGCGTAATATTCACAATCGTGATGAGTCCAAGAATATTATCTGGGCTCGAGTCACTCAGAATGTATTTGTGGGGTTAAAAACTTTGAAATGGGGAGTGAATGATGCTGAGTTAAACATTTAATGACGGGAGCATGGGAATAGTAAGTCATAATGCATGTCACCAGCATCCCTGGCTGTCGTACTGTTAAGGAACTGCAACATTCAGACAAATGACGAATTGCCAAAGCACATCAGCAGCCAAGTTAAACACCAAAGAAGCAAGGTCAGGCTCAAGGAAAATGTTTTTGGAGAAAGAGGGTCAAAAGGGAGGGAATCCTCTCTGTGCTGCTTGGTGATTTCGAGTCTTCATATAAGATATGAATGACTTATTAACCTTTTAATTTTAAACTTGATTTTCTCAAAATGACATCTCTTTTACACTTAATGTTCCTGTAACTGAAAAAAAAAAATACTTTTGATAGCTACATTAAACTTCCTGACCTACTTTATTATATCTTACTACCCCTACTGAAGCATAATTATAGAATATATTTGCATAAACATAAAGTTAGGGTTTGAATTTACAAATAATGTGTGTAAAAATGCATCTATAAAAATATTTTTTATTCTTTTGTATATTATTTTTTAATTCCGCTTCAGAACACATAAATAATATGCAAAATACAGCTATAAAAATTTCAGTTTTATCTTAATTTGTCCCAAAGTTGATCATTAAGTTGGATTATTTAACATTGGCCAGATAGGCCTTTCAAACTCCCCTTGGAATTGTACATAATCGGAGATAATACCTTGATAATTAAATTTCAACGTTATAACTGTACTATGATTACAAATCGTTGGGTTCGGTAATTGATTTTCAAGATCTCGAAATGCTTGTTGCTTAATTAAAACAGGACCAGCTTTGTCGATAGCACTAGTAATTAATTGAATATGCGTTTGTGTACATTAAATTGCAATAGTAATGAAAAGGGTGATAAGTCCGTAGTTTAGTAGTTAAATCGTATACCAGTGGACTAAGCTCTGATATTGGACAAATTCCTTCCATGAAGGACTTAACTCTGTAATAAAGGCCGGAAAAGAGTAGCGGTGACGATATCAATCTCATCTCCGATGCATGTGGTAAGGCTCATATGCGAGCTCGATCACTAAACTCACTTTATTTAACTTTGCATTAGCTGTTAAATACAGGACGGTCGGAAACCACGTGGACGGGGTATATGAGCATTAGAAGGTTGGTCATACTGATAAATAATGATAAATAATTCGAAGGAAATAATTCGAAATGTCTCACAATTTTCATATTTCTAGCTGCTGAATTTAGCCAAAAACATCACTCCGTGTGCGAATTCAAATGGGCTTTGCCGGGCTCCAGGATGGATATAAGTAAAATTTGAAGGGGGCCATTTGTAAAAATTGTAGTTATCCGTGGTAGAAATTCACGCCGGTGTCATGAGGAGCCAAAAGATGCGATGAGAGATAGTTTTGACTTATCAAATTGGTAAAGTAAACTCGTGTCCTCATCCCGAGGTGGTGCAGCTCTTTTCAGGCACACCCCCATTGGAGGTGAGCTGCATGTACCATTTTAACCATATACCAGCCCTCCTGCCATTCTTAAATTTCTGGCAGTACCGGGAATCGAACTCGGGCCCCCGAGGAGGCAGCTAATAACACTAACCGTTACGCTACTGGTGAGATCCTATAACATCGACAAATAGCAATTGAAGAATTGTCGTAGTGCGGATATGCCGTGTTCCCTCACATAGAGACGTCAGTGAGCTTTGTCGATATGTACTAAACAAAAGTACTTCAGTACTAGGATTGTTAAACTCTATTTAAATTTTTGTTCCACGTTCAGCTACAAATATTAAGATAAATTACTTCATTACTTTTTAATTTATTACTAATCAACTTGGCTGAAATAACGGTCGGTTTAAATATATATATTCAACAACGATGCAATTTAGTTCATTTATAATTGTAACATATTACTGGTAATAATTGAGATGAAATTACATTACATTCAATTACAATTTAATTACATAATGCTTAACGTGCTTGTCAGCATATCATGAAAATGGGTCGAATAAACAAGACTGGGAACACTGACACTGATAGTGATGATTCGGCTTTCTTAACGTACATTTCCTACATTGAGACTGGTAAGCTGGTTTCTCAGTGTATTGAAGCAGGGTTGCAGACACGAACTTGTCGGTGTGAGAGGGGAAACTGATGTGGAAACCTGAATAATAATAATAATAATAATAATAATAATAATAATAATAATAATAATAATAATAATAATAATAATAATAATAATAATCATCTGTTTACCCTCCAGGGTCGGCTTTTCCCTCGGACACAGCGAGGGATCCCACCTCTACCGCCTCAAGGGCAGTGTCCTGGAGCTTCAGACTCTTGGTCGGGGATACAACTGGGGAGAATGACCAGTACCTCGCCCAGGCGGCCTCACCTGCTATGCTGAACAGGGGCCTTGTGGAGGGATGGGAAGATTGGAAGGGATAGGCAAGGAAGAGGGAAGGAAGCGGCCGTGGCCTTATGTTAGGTACCATCCCGGCATTCGCCTGGAGGAGAAGTGGGAAACCACGGAAAACCACTTCCAGGATGGCTGAGGTGGGAATCGAACCCACCTCTACTCAGTTGACCTCCCGAGGCTGAGTGGGAATCGAACCCGGGCCTCCGGGGGTGGCAGCTAATCACACTAACCACTACACCACAGAGGCGGACAATAATAATAATAATAATAATAATAATAATAATAATAATAATAATAATAATAATAATAAATGAAGTTACCAGAAGGAGACCATAATTTAATTTCATTTATAGGAAATGTTAAAAACATTGAAGCTTTTTAAGCCGGGATCGAACCTGCCACCTTGAGCTCAGAAGGCCAGCGCTCTACCACCAAAGCTACCCGGCCTGGCAGATATGGAACAGATAAAGAGAGCCTATCTACTTGAAGACGGAGGTATAAGAATATGTAGGACTGCCTTTGTACTCTTGTGTTTCCATGTCTATCTTTGTCTCTGACTCTGTTGCTCCCTGTTCCAGCACTGATTTGTCCTTGTGCTTATCCTATTATGCGCTTCATTCCATGTCCGTTCCTCTGTATATGTAATTTAACAGTTGTTTGCTCCTTTCTATTGCTTGTGAACTTGCCCTTTAATGTTCCACTGAGTTACTGAATTGAACACATGTGAAGGGGTGGAATGCACGTAATAATCATATAACTTACGTTCATGTTACCGGAGGGCAAGAAACCACTTCAGGCACGTTCTCGGTATTACGTGATGAAAACTTCATCCTACTAAAGTAAGTTATTTTAGGAATAACTCTTAATGATATAGATAAAGCGTAAAATATCGAAAATGACCAGTACAGAAGACGTGTGACTTTTCACAGGTGCCAAATTTGTTTCGCCTAAGACTTTTAATGAAATGTGACCATATTCACCCTGCATTCAGTGTACTGACTTTATTTTCTGAGGACACTTTATATTGTTGGATTGACAGTCATTTTGATAATCAGAGCCATTTTTGGTAGAAATACCAGCTGAATATTTGTATTTCCCCGACAAATATACAAAGTTGTAACTGGGTTAATATTCATGTTGCTGTTAAAACTCTACTGTGTGTGTACACGTATTTTCCGTATCATATTCCGCAAGCTTTCGTATTCAGAAATATTTCTATTTGGTATAACATAAGCGAGCGTGGTTAGCTGCCACCCCCGGAGGCCCGGGTTCGATTCCCGGCTCTGCCACGAAATTTGAAAAGTGGTACGAGGGCTGGAACGGGGTCCACTCAGCCTCGGGAGGTCAACTGAGTAGAGGTGGGTTCGATTCCCACCTCAGCCATCCTGGAAGTGGTTTTCCGTGGTTTCCCACTTCCCCTCCAGACGAATGCCGGGATGGTACCTAACTTAAGGCCACGGCCGCTTCCTTCCCTCTTCCTTGCCTATCCCTTCCAATCTTCCCCTCCCTCCACAAGGCCCCTGTTCAGCATAGCAGGTGAGGCCGCCTGGGCGAGGTACTGGTCATACTCCCCAGTTGTATCCCCCGACCAAGAGTCTGAAGCTCCAGGACACTGCCCTTGAGGCGGTAGAGGTGGGATCCCTCGCTAAGTCCGAGGGAAAAACCGAACCTGGAGGGTAAACAGATGATGATGATGATAACATAAGCGTCAAACTGCTGTAATTTTTCGCTTCACTATAACTGAAAATATCGTCAGCGATAAGCACACGTTATATCTAGAGCTGACAGTCTGTAGGGATATATCAGCGTGTTAGTAAACTTAGAACTTGTTGCCAGTAAGAAGAATATTGTCACGCATAATTTAGAAGTAATCTAAGGGCGTTTAGTGATGTTGTTTTAAGGGAAGAAAAATTACATTTACATCAACTTGCAACATCTGAGCAATATAGTCTTAAAGGGGCACTCTCATTACGAAAGAGAAACTCTCAGTGAAAAAGACAGACCAAAGTGTGATCTGTTCAACATTCACTAACACAGATTAAATTAAGAGACGTCCGCCTCTGTGGTGTAGTGGTTAGCGTGATTAGCTGCCACCCCCGGAGGCCCGGGTTCGATTCCCGGCTCTGCCACGAAATTTGAAAAGTGGTACGAGGGCTGGAACGGGGTCCACTCAGCCTCGGGAGGTCAACTGAGTAGAGGTGGGTTCGATTCCCACCTCAGCCATCCTCGAAGTGGTTTTCCGTGGTTTCCCACTTCTCCTCCAGGCGAATGCCGGGATGGTACATAAATTAAGGCCACGGCCGCTTCCTTCCCTCTTCCTTGCCTGTCCCATCCAATCTTCCCATCCCTCCACAAGGCCCCTCTTCAGCATAGCAGGCGAGGCCGCCTGGGCGAGGTACTGGTCATACTCCCCAGTTGTATCCCCCGACCAAGAGTCTGAAGCTCCAGGACACTGCCCTTGAGGCGGTAGAGGTGGGATCCCTCGCTAAGTCCGAGGGAACAACCGAACCTGGAGGGTAAACAGATGATGATGATGATGATGATGAAATTAAGAGAGATATTTGAATTACACTAACCCGCTGTGGGTGCGGGACGCAGATGAATACACCCACAGTATCCCCTGCCTGTCGTAAGAGATGAATAAAAGGGGGTGACCAAGAGATGATACTTTTGGAACCATAAGACGTTCTGTGACTAGTACCCATGAACACCATGGGTCAACTTTACTTGCGATTAGTACTACTACATGCACCAGGTTGTGCTCCATCTTAGAGCAGTAATCACTAGTACCGCTACCGCCTCCAGCTGGGTCTGTGATTAGTATCATCGTGGGGGAGTACTATGGGAGTAGTACCATCATATGAAGAACAGCATGGACATGTGGTGCCATAATGAGTGTGATACACCGTGGGTCTCATTGCCTATGATCAGCACCACTATGTGAGCGACACCATGAGTATACGTGGCCTGTGCACAGTACCACTATAAGAGGAGCACCACGAAACTAGCCGGCGCCCGTGATAAGTACTCTTGTGGGCGAATCACCATAGATTCACGTTGCTTCTGAGTAGTACCCTTATCTTAGGAACCTCGTGGGTCTGCGTTGATTGTGACTAGTACTTTTATGTGGACTAGTGCCATTACACATAAATTAAATACAAAATTTTAATCCACCTTCTCAATACTTAACAATCATGCGATGTTTACAAAAACATTACAATGAGCTATTACGAGGTACTAGTTTCGGTCCTATAAGGACCATCATACACTTATACACTTATGTATCTTGGCTAGGCTGATGATGGTCCTTATAGGACCGAAACTAGTACCTTGTAATAGCTCATTGTAATGTTGTTGTTGTTGGTTTTTTTTTTTGCTAGTTGCTTTACGTCGCACCGACACAGATAGGTCTTATGGCGACGATGGGACAGGAAAGGCCTAGGAGTTGGAAGGAAGCGGCCGTGGCCTTAATTAAGGTACAGCCCCAGCATTTGCCTGGTGTGAAAATGAGAAACCACAGAAAACCATCTTCAGGGCTGCCGACCGTGGGGCTCGAGCCCATGATCTCCCGGATGCAAGTTCATGTAATGTTTTTGTAAACATCGCATGATTGTTAAGTATTGAGAAAGTGGATTAAAATTTTGTATTTATTTTATGTGTAATTTTAACTCAATACGGAACCAACTATGAAGTTTATAACCTTAAATGTAGTGCCATTATGTGTGACATACCCTGGGTCTACATAACCTGTTATTAGTGCTACTACCGAGCTCGATATCTGGAGTCGCTTAAGTGCGGCCAGTGTCCAGTATTCGGGAGATATTGGATTCGAACCCCACTGATGGTTTTCCGTGGTTTCACATTTTCACACCAGGCAAATGCTGGGGATGTACCTTAATAAAGACCACGGCCGATTCCTTCCCACTCCTAGCCCCTTCCTGTCCCTTCGTCGCCATAAGACCTATCTGCATCAGTGCGACGTAAAGCAACTTGCAAAAAAATTAGTACTACTATAGGAGAAACAATATGGTTCTGATTCAAGAGTGATTAGTACTACTATGAACAGCCGGTAACCTGGATTTTGGACCCCTTTGGATAGCAAGCACCATCCCAGAAAATAAAACATTGCGAATCGGATCCACTGTTTGTTTTGGAGTCATGGTCATTTTTATCGTTCGTTTTAATTCTACATTTTGGATACTTTTTGAAGTTTTAGTTATCGCTTCATTTCGTTGCACCTCTTATTATTAGGGGCCGATGACCTAGCTGTTAGGCCCCTTTAAACAACAAACATCTTCATGAATACACTGCATTTACATCCAGTTGATCTAAAAAATCGCGTGTCAGGCCTGCGCCATATAATTATTATTATTATTAAAGCGTCTTTATTGTGGCGAAGTTAGGGCTCCCGGCCCTTTCTTACACTTAACCACTAATCAGGGAAGCAATGGTGTTAAAACTATCAATGGCAATGAGCTGTCTCCGAAATTAAGAATTTAAGAGTTGAAGAAATCTAAGAAAACATACCATGAGGTGGAGATAAAATGAGAACAGGATTTTTAATATTTTTTTTTTTTGGATAAATAATATTACATTGCATGTTATTCTCTTAATCCACAACTGTGAAATATTCTAAAATCATAGAAAGTGACTAAGACATTTATCAATCGTATTGCAGGGAGTGATGTAAGTAGTGCGGAACTGTTTGAGTAATGCTATTTGTAACTCCTAAACATTACGTAGTTGCCGTAGGGATTCAGTCAGTAGCGAAGCCTGGATCGCCCGATGGCCGGAGCGGGATTTATAGTTAAAAAATTATGGTAGAACACAATGAAGGTGCTTGCATGACTTGTCATTATAAGGACACCGATTCAAGTAAATTACAGATCTGTTGGTTATATCTCTGAATGTATATTTAGTTTGTCATTTTCGGATTATTTTTTGTAAAAATCCCCTAGGGGGGAGGGGTGTTCTAACCCCCAGTAATCCCATACCCTGGCTATGCCCCTGGATTTAGTGCCTACAATTTTTGACATGGGAAAAATATTACGTATGACGTGAAGTGATAAATATCTTTTTTTTTTTTTGCTAGCTGCTTTACGTCGCACCGACACAGATGGGACAGGGAAGGGCTAGGAGTGGGAAGGAAGCGACCGTGGCCTTAATTAAGGTACACCCCCAGCATTTGCCTGGTGTGAAAATGAGAAACCACGGAAAACCATTTTCAGAGCTGCCGACAGTGGGGTTCGAACCTACTATCTCCCGAATACTGGATACTGGCCACACTTAAGCGACTGCAGCTATCGAGCTCGGTCTGATAAAGATCTTCGCTATTGATCAGTGATACTCAAACTGCGATACGCGTACCAGTACTGGTACGCCTGGGACTTTTACTGGGATACGTGAGCAGCTTTAAGGGACAAATTTAAGAAAAAATTGAAGTAAGAAACTAAATAAGAAGAAAGTCAAATCTGCTTATATGGAGCCACAAAACTGTGTTACGTCATGCAGGCACACCCATCACATTGACATTTTGATAGTTCGCAATGTCTGAATTCCAGAATTAATATCGAAAGATTTTTCATTCATATTTATTAATTTGATATTTAAGTTAAAATCTAGAGTTCTATGAAGCTTTCATACGAACAGGTTATCCTGTGTTACATTGTGCATACATGATACAGACACAAACTTTCAAATTTATTGTGACGTGTTATAAAAATGTATTCAATTGCACAATCTCCTCTTATTTACGATGTGTGTTGAAAATAATTGTTTAAAATCGATTAAAATGCCTCAATAATTATCCAGGTACTAATTTTTAACCTATCATTTTGGGATTTATAGTGAAGGAACGTATAAATTTTACCCATGAGTGAGGGGTGCAATCTCATAATAGAATGAGACCCTCTGCTATAGATTCTTGCCTCATTGTACTACTTAGTGTTCCATACTTAATCTCTAATTTCGTCTAGAATTTACGTGGGATAGGACATGTATAACTTATGGCTTTCTCGATAAATCGAATGTATTTGTACCGCTGCGATATTAGAAGCAACATAAATCCGTTGAAGAGCCAAAGCTTTTGACAATTGCTGTTCCATGCTATAATGGTGAATTGTGTAGTGTTTCATCGTGATCAGACTCCCGTTGGCTTGTAGCCTTACGGAAAACGTTGAAACTTCCACAACTGCGAATTAGTACTTTTCACTAATTCTGCCTCATTTTTTGGAACATGGGAGGTGTAGGTTAAGAATTAAGGGTAACTGAAAGAACTAGGTCCTTGAATTTCTCGTCCATTGATTGTAGCTATGTGTATTGATAGGCTGTGGTATTTCTTGTAAAGCATATTGAAGTCGTAATATTATTTTTATAATAAGAATAGCTCTTCTTCTTTCTTCTTTTCCAGCCTATTTCAATCCACTGCTGGATATAGGCCTCTTCCATGTGCTTCCACCGTCTTGAGCCACTTGAAACCAGCGTGTTCCAGCCAACAGCTTTATGTCGTCGAGCTATCTCTTCTGGGGTTTTCCAATGCCTCTCTTGTGTTCCCATGGTCTCCAGTGAACAATCCTAGAGGTCCACCTGTTGTAGTCTTGTCGAGCTACGTGTCCTACCCATTGCCATTTTAGTCTTGCTACTCTCTCTAGGATGTCTGTTACATTAGTTCTTCTTCTGATGTCCTCTGAACGGATCTTATCCCTAAGGCTGATCCCTAGCATCTATCGCTCCATGGCTCGTTGTGTTCGCTGAAGCTTGCGAGCACTTTCCTTCGTCAGAGTCATCGTTTCCAGACCGTAAGTAGTAACTGGCAGCACGCACGTATTATAAACCTCGGTCTTCAAGTTAATTGGAACATCCCTGTTGGTGAGGGTGAATCTTAGTTTTCGGAATGCTGTCCAATTTATACCTATTCTGCGAGGAATTTCTGCACGTTGGTTGTCTGTTCATAATTCTACCGATTATCCATTTACACGTGAGTGGCTAAATATTTAGCCACTTGAATTTTCTCTGAGTGATTAAATGTTATTTTTTATTGGAGGATCATCATTTATAGCAGAGGTAACTGTTGGTTGGATGTCATTTCATTTGATATAGCCTTTCTTAAAAATGTTTCAAACAAACCTCAGAATTTGGTGGCTTAATATTTAGCCTTTTTAAAGGTACAATGAAAAATTCCGCCTTTACAGTACTATAAATGTGTTTAATTATGGTGACATTAACAAGTGTCTGGACATGTTTCGTCCTTCTTTTTGGACATCATCAGCCGAAAATACTTGTAAGATAACTAAAATAGACAAGGTCACAAGTACACATTAAAATACGATCCGGGTTACCGAATATGTCAAGTTAAAATCCATTATAAAATTCGAAGAATGTTGTTAAAATGCTGGAGCTCAATTGCTTTCTTTATTCAGATGAAATGAACATAAATTTTTGTTGAACACACATAGTAGTTTCGTTAAAAGTTGGATGATCGAGTTCTTCCATGTCGGCGTGATGATGTGTTGTTAATAATTCTTAGGTAAGAGGTTATGAGGCAGGCGGAATATTTGATTGTAAGCGCACGCAGAGAGGAAGGTTGTGCCGAAGTTGAATATTCCTAGAACGAAAACGACGGCTATCAGCAACATTAAAATTAGGCAAGTTTGAAGAATCTTACAATGACAAGTGGAATTGAACTACTGGACGACACATCTGACCACTTACATCCTCGTCTGCCCGGAGATGTGAGAACAGATGCGTATGTTACAGCTGACTGAAAGTGGACTGTGGAGTCCCTGTGTGTCTGTCATGAATTCAATTTTCATAATTCCATTAATTTCTTCAAGTACAAAAGATAGTCCTAAGCCAATATTTCAGTGAATTGTAAATATATCGTTGGTTCTTCATGGCAATAGTGAATAATCTACAATGATCTGAATGTGGCGGTGTGCATTACATGGCATTGTTACGTCACATACGTTGATCCATCCAGTTCCATTACAGCACACGTGCATGCGTCAGGTAAATTAACGCGGGGAATGCTACGGCTCTATGGGCACTAATTTCAAATTATATCCAGCAGAACGGTTATATGATGCATGTGTAAAGGGGACGCTGCTTCCTATTGCAAACGATAGTGTCATTAATGCGTTCATGAGCTGAAAAATATCCGGGTTAATAAGTTTCGTACGTTATGTTCATTCTTTTGTGAGACATTTATTCAATATGGCAGTAGAATTGAATTTTCTTCCATCAGTGTAGATATTGTGTGTGCATGAAATACAGTGGCGAGAGATCACAGCAGTTTGTGTTAGCAAGTTTATGAATTTGCAAAGTTAATGCTAACACTATTTATGTGTCGTCCGCATTATGTCATATGCAATTATATGCAAAATATGTCATTATGATCCACATAGAACGTGAATGTAGAGTACGAAAACATGCCTCTCTAGACTTCTGATTTTGATCCGACTGATCTGTCTTTTCAAAATATTAAAATTTAACTCTTCTGTGTTTAACACAAAATTAAATCCTAATTACTTTAGACTAGTAATAATATATCAATAATAATAGCTGATTTTCTTCGTGTTATCCAATGTATTTCTGATGTCACTGGAAAACTGCTGACAAAGTCTTAAAGTCAGTAAGCATACTAGAATATATAAAAGGATTGTCGTAAAAATTTCTCCCAAGAATATAAAACTTAGATTTTAACTTGAATATTTTTACTAGCGTATTCACTTTTAATGAAATAGAACTTATGGCAGTGCCAATTATAAATGACCATCAGAATTGTTTACCATTCCATAAGGAAGGTTCAGGCAATAATTTTAGTCGTAGAGAAATATGAAGAGTTGTTTCTATTATAAGGTTATTTATCAGGGTGAATCTCACGAGGTTCAATATACGGTACACATTGGGAAGCATTACCAGCACGAAATGCAGCGGAACGAGGGCCATATTATGGGACTGTACTGGATCAGGCTGTCACATTGTGAAATTGCCAGCCTTGTGGAGCATTCGGAAATCACAGTATTCCGATGCTAGAACCAATGAGTGTGTAAGAAAACTCTCATAAATCGTGAAGTCCTCTTTTCTTATTTTCTTACAAGTGGCCTTACGTCGCACCGACACAGATAGGTCTTACGGCGACGCTGCGATAGGAGTGGGACGAAAGAGCCCATGGCCTTAATTAAGTTAGAGCCCCAGTATTTGCCTGGTGGAAATACGGGAAACCATGGAAAACAATCTTCTAAGCTGCCGACAGTGGGGTTCGAACCTACTATCTCCCGGATGCAAGCTCACAGCTGCTCGCCCCTAAGCGTGTGGCCAACTCGCTTACCGAGGTTCTGCTCGGTCAGGAGAATTACTGTGCTACCAGACCCAGATTCTGATACTCTGGCTTGTCTTAAAACACACTAGAATCAAATAGATGTTAAGTACGTCATTGGATCGATATAACGCAGAAAACTTCAAAATAATGTTCCTCAGACACACAGTGTTGGGCATGCAACTTAAAAAATGTTGTTGCTAATATTACAAACCGATGGAAGTACCAACGCCTAATATATCCTCTGGATCTCATGAAAATTATATTCGTATAACTTACAAATTATTTTGATTTAAATATACGTATAAAATCTGCACAAATATTTTAAGGTTGTACGACAGAGTAGACGTTGAATTAACTTTCGCAACCGTGGACATTCATGTTTAATAAGAGTAAACACCAGCGACATTCGTATTGTTAATTTAATATTTTGGAATGTATAACTGCTAGGTTCTCCGGTCTGTCTAAATTAATTTAACCGAGCTCAATAGCTGCAGTCGCGTAAGTGCGGCCAGTATCCAGTATTCGGGAGATAAAGGGTTCGAACCCCAATACCTGTTGGCTCACGAATTGTCAGGTACAAATGAAAATATTGGACCCTTCGGTCCACTCTGACCACTCTGAAGGATACCTACCTTCCTTACCTATCAGCAAAATTTTATGAGAACTGTCCCTTTGGTCGTATCGCGTTCTTCGTCACTTGCTGAGGTAAAGGTAGGGTTCAGTAATCCTAATCTATCTACTCAAATGAAAGGTCTATTCATAAAATATTGTATTTTATTTTGGAAAAATTTACTGAACAAACTAATAATTTGTAATCCATGTATAATTCGGACTCGATCTTGTCCACTTAACACCACAATCGTTTTTACACAGAGGGGCTGAACGCTGGTTTGAGCCTTTAACTTAACTGCCTGATGGGCATCCTTACTAGAAACCATTGTCTCAATTATTACATAAAGAAAGGAAAGTCTGGAAATCCTTAGAGTCGGTTTCCATGTGAGACAACATGTACCAACATAATGATACTTGATGGTCCAGCCATCGTAACACGAACTCTGGACTCGGGGTATAATTAAGGCAGTCCAATTGGTGTGGGCCACACAGTGGTTTTACGGCATGGACCCTTAATTTAATCGATGTGACCTGCGACTATGTCATGGACCGACATCTAAACTTCTAAGTTACTTTAAAGTAATTGTGGATGATGACCACAAGAAAAATGATGCTACAGTGGCATACGGCCTTAATCTAAGTCCCTGAGGTTGATGACCCCATGACCATCCAAGTTTCTAAGCTGAAGACTAAACACAATAAAGTTACATCGGTTGATGACCAAAGTTTCCACTTTACTAACCCCAGCACATTTACCGCTCAATCAATCAAAGTCAAATAATGCAACAACAACAACAACAACAACAACAACAACAACAACGCTCACAATACTTTGTGGCAGTAAAATCCATTACCTTCGGATATGACCCCTTAATCGTTACGTTAGCACTTAAATATTCCCAGAAAAATTAACTACGATTTCCAGAATGCATCTCCAAGTTATTCGCTTGCTTTAAAGTTATTTCACAAATACGGTTCCACTGAATTTAATAATTAAATAAATTAAACGTGATTTAATGAAATCTTAATGAGCAACAAATTCAATCTCCACAGAAGAATGGTTTCTTTCAAAAGTCCCTACTCAACGTTTGGAGCGGTTATATTCAATTCATGTTTAATGTTTGTCATCTATCATTATTTTGTAGCTGAATTTTTTTACATCATTCATTTGCAGTAATATATCTTGTTTCATGACATCACACATTAAATCTAACCTAAGCCTAGCCATTATTAATACTTGGATAACCCGAATTATCTAGTACAAACTAAGAGTAACTCGCCGTAATATGCAAGCCAAATACGATGTAATATCTTGTCATATCATTTCATAAAGTTTGTGTACCCTAACAAACAAAACAATCATCACTACCACCACTCCATATTTTGGACAAACCTGAAATTGGCTAACCTCGCTCATTATACTTTAACTTTAAGGTTTCAAATATACATTACAATCTCAAACAAATTCACAGTATCTAATAACCTACACGTTATTCCCGGATGAAAATTTCAACTAGATCCCATAGTTAATGATCCCGTTGCCAAGAATGCAATCTCGTTTCAATACGTAACTCTCTACACACCTTCCGTTGTACAAGAACTGTCCCCTGTCGATCAGCTGGCGGCTTGAAACAGATGACCGTCTTCTGTCTGTTAGTTTCAACATGAAACACAGGTCATCGTCATACATGACTGGCTTCAAAGAATGAACCCCTTTGACTTCGCACAATAGAACAAAATACGATATTCTGACCAAACAAATATCCACATAGATTTACTTTTAAATGTCCCACAATTATTGTACACGTCGCAAATTACCACCGGCGCGGATTCTCGTACGCTACTTTCCATCCCAAACATTATAAAATCTTCCTCGGGCTCCAACAAAGTCCCGGCTTCATCTACAGGCTTCCAATCACCTGATTCAAAAAATCCTATCTCAACTCATACGACAAATCTAATGTCTCTCCTCAAACTGAACGACTCTCACTAACAAAAGAACTGCAATAAAAGTCCTTACTACAATCCACGACGCCTAATAACGCACAGTACTCCAATAATGAACAACTTCGCATAAAATGATCTCGTATTTTAAAACTGGATTTTCACGAAAATGGCTGACAAATTTACTGTTATTATTGTCACTCAGACACGGTTTGAACGGACATAGAATTCGTTACACATCGTGACAAATTCACCGATCTGCATTACTCAACACTACACACAGCTCTTCCACCCGATTGAAAATTGGTAACCACGGATCCCATTCGCACCAGTTCCATAACATTTCAATTGAAATTTTAACGTCGAATAAACATCTTAATTTGACATCACAAAATATAGGCAATAAATTCAAGGAACTGACGATCTACTTTGGACGTGATGTGGCTTTGAAATCCTCATTTATAACTTTTTACAACATTACACTGCACTCGCAATACCTTAAAAATTTATCCAAGCAGAAAATAAAACAGATGACCCTTTTCTTCATATTCTGGCATTCACAAAGAAACAATATGGGTGACCAACTGCGTCATAAAATACCCACTTCAAATACATATAAGTTTGACATCATGAAACAAGATATAGTAGGCGTTAAGATGGCATGTCACCTAGCTTAAGTCACGCCAGCGTTCATCTTTGGGCTCACCGGCGACCCTTTTTCATTTATTTAGCCATTTTTACATTTTTGTCTGTACATTTCTTTTTTCTTCCTTTTTCCTGGAAATAAAGCATAAACAAAGAAATGCCCTTCACTTGTCGTTTTTGTTAATCACACTCGACTGATAGTATTTATTAACCGCACATGAATTACTTTCCTTACCACACATAAATTTATAAAAACTTCTTCGGTGTCTTGAGCGTCCTTTTTTTATTACTTCTGTTTAAAGAAAAACTATCTCCACATGGAGTCAAGACCCCAGCCACATCGGCTAAAATCTGTTGGTTGGACTTAGTCTACTTGTCGATCGATTTACAGAGCAGTTCAACCCTCTGTCTTCAGCCTCACGATACAAAATGCAGGGGTTTCAACATGGCGTCCCTTCTATATTTATATACAGTACCCCCTCTCTCCAGGCATTTTCCCTTTGCCGCCCAGGAAATTTTCGTAACTTTCTCGACTTAAATGAACTGTATTTAAAAGAGTTTTTGATGTAACCACATACTTGCTACATCGCTAGCGGTAGTGTTCCTGGACATTTCAAATTTATTCTTATTAAATTAACTGGTTAAATGACCTCATTTGATAGGCACTACTTGTTTCGTCGACTTAGCGTGAGTAAGCTGGACACGCCTGTCCATCTGAAATAATCCCCAGAGATGGCTTAGCAGTCTCAAATCCGTCTTACTAAAAACCAATTGTCTTATAGATAAATACAGGACCCTACTTATATTGCGTTCACCACTAATTCTTTCATTTAATTATATTTATTCAACATAAACTTTCTTCTGTATCCTTCCACTGCCGACACGTGCGGATGACGTCACATCTCAGATCGTGGGACGGAAAGTAGCTTCCTCCTTGCCACGTATCATTCCCGTGATATATATAAAACTCCGAGCTTCCTATTACAATTGACATGGGTCTCCTGTAATAATTTTCATTCTTAAAATTCTTAGGGCACAAAGGTCATGGGTTCAATATTAAAACGGGAATATCGTTTAGCACTTAGCATGAACTCCGATAAAACTGTATAAACATTACACTCGTACAAACACTCTTAAAACTCGCGTACCGATCCTGTAAGATTGTCTACATACTTGTTGAACGTACAGGAAACATTCCAATAATAAACACTATACATTGTTACCAAAGGCTAAAATTAATCTTTGGGACATCCACCTCCATGGCGTATAGGTTAGCGCCATTAGCTTCATTTCTCGATGAACTGCGTTTGACTCCATGTACTGTCACAGATTTATGAATGTCAATAGGACTGGTATGTGGTTAAAATGGTGCACGTAGTTCACTCCTATTGGGAGTGCGTCCTGATTATTATTATTATTATTATTATTATTATTATTATTTTAATTATTTTGCGTACATACAATTTAATATAATACAATAATAAGAAATAAGAAAACAACTTCAAATGAGAATGTCCGGCGCTTCCGTCCACTCTAATACTGCCTCTGATGGAATCAAGAAATCAGCCCAGCTACACCGGTAAGCCGACGATGTGAACGCTGGTTTACCGTGGGGCACTACGGTCGCATTTCAGTGACATTAAGCAGTTCTACTTGTAGAGTGAGTCCACGCATCTTCTATGGCCTCTCTGAACTCTGTTAAGAGTGACCCATTGCCTGCGCGGTAAATGAAATCCACTAGCAATTTGCGCACCAGAAAACATGTTTTGAAGAGACAAGTCTCTTGAAGATTCCCAGCGATCTTTCCGAACTTCCACAGCGTTCAAGTTGTTGAGGGTCATGTCAACTGCATCACGCAAAGGTGGGTGGTGTGACTTCAACTGTAGAAGATTGAACGCAGGGATGCCTTCTTGTACCGGTAGTTGTTTATTTTCTTCTTCTTTTTTTTTTTTGCAGATTCTATGGTACTCTCTTAAGAGGGCGTTCGATCTGCTCTCTTCCGTAGGTATAACCTTAAAGTAGTCCGGATGCATGGCTAAATGACTAGCGTGCTGGCCTTTAGTCACAGGGGTCCCGAGTTCGATTCCCGGCAGGTTCTGCAATTTTAACCATAATTGGTTAATTCCGCTAGCACGGGGACTGTGTGTATGTGTCGTCTTCATCATTCTTTCAACATCATAACGATGCGCAAGTCGCCTACGGGATTCAAAGCCGGGCTGAGTGGCTCAGACGGTTAAGGCGCTGGCCTTCTAACCCAAACTTGGCAGGTTCGATCCTGGTTCAGTCCGGTGGTATTTGAAGATGCTCAAATACGACAGCCTCGTGTCGGTAGATTTACTGGCACGTAAAAGAACTCCTCCGGGACTACATTCCGGCACCTCGGCGTCTCCGAAGACCGTAAAAGTAGTTAGTGGGACGTAAAACAAATAACATTATTATTATTATTATTATTATTATTATTATTATTATTATTATTATTATTATTATTATTATTATTATTATTATTATTATTATTATTATTATTATTACGGGATTCAAATAGAAAGACCTGCACCTGGCAAACCGAACTTGCCCTCGGACACTCCAGGTACTAAAGGCCATATGTCATTTCATTTCACTTTAAAGTACGCTACACGTGACACTGAGTGGTATTAAGCGAGCAACAATATTGTGGCAGACAGTGTATCTGGAAAAACTTGCTGGCTATCACATGATGTAAAGTGCGTACAGAATAGTAGGAATACAATGACATATGTTTGGTCATGTTTTGGATCTAAATGTAATTGAAGGGTTTGATTCCAAAGTGACGCAACTGCACTTTTTTGGATTTCACGCTGAGTGTTCAAATGTTTTCCCACAATAGTACTCATCACGGGGAAACGTACTTATTTCAAAAGTAGACTATATCGTTGTTTAAATGGGACCCAAAAGTTTTATTTATCTCCAAAATGACCCAACTTCTCATTGTTTATATTTCCAATGTGACGCAACTCCACATGACCAATAGCACGGCGCGGACACACCACGTGGCTGCTGCCCAGTTGAGGCGCGACTCTGCTGTTTCGTTCGTTGTCTTGCTGCGTGCAGATACCCTGCAGAAAAGAGGTAGGAAATAGTCATTTCTGGAAGTTTATCAAGGATCATTGGGCACTGTATTGAAAGAAGACAAAGTCTAAGATGTTAAGAGAATCCTCCATAAACTGAGTGTACGTGAAGGGACATCTTGCCTTGGCATTTGATGAAAGATTGCTTTTTTTTTTTTTTTACTTCAGCTGCTGAATATTGAAACCCATACAGAAAACATAACGTCCTTCAACTCGAATATAAAGCTGAGTTTACACTAGCGAAACTCCCTCGCGAAAGTCCCTCGGGTGAAACTTACTCGCTTCGAGTGAAACTTCGCACTACCCAAAACAGAGTGCAATTCAGAGCGAAAAATAGCGCGAGTGAGGCGAGCCACCTTCGACAAGTCTGAACGCTTCTGTTCTTGTTTTGTAGCCAACATGGAAGCTTTTTTGTCCCTCCAGCCGCTGCAGCCGCGTTTTCCATCATATCAATGTCATTTTTGATCAAGAAAGGGAAGAAGGATAATCGGCGCCCTCGATGATGGTGGAGCAAAGAATTATACGTATTCCTTGGAAGAAGCCAATATGGAAACAGCCTTATGAGAGAAACGGTACAGGAACCCATTGATGAAACAATTTAGAACTTCGTCCGCATGAGTACCCAAGATTTTATACAACTCGTTTCACTGACCAGTCAAAATGTTGTAAAACAAGACACAACATTCAGAGAAGCAGTAACAGTGAGAGAAAGGTTGGCTGTCACACTGCGATTCTTAGCAAATGGTGATTCGTACACAAGTTTGCAGTATTTATTTAAAATATCGAAGTGCACAATATCAAAAATCGTCCCAGAAGTTTGTGATGAGTTGATTGAAACACTTCAGGATTATGTGAAGGTAAGGGTAATAATTAATCGCATTTAAAACAGTAAATCGACTCGGTATTATATATGTATTTATAAAAAGTCAAATGAACAAATAGGAATGCTAATAATTAAAAATCACACAACATTAATTCAATTTAGAAATACATTTCGTGTCCAAACCGCACCCATTTAAAAAATAGCGTTTGATATATTTGTTAATTGTTGTGGATCAATACAAGGATGGGTGAAAATGTAAAATAAAGATAAAATAATGGAAGAAAAATAAATCGCAAGCCAAGTAAAATTAGTCGCAAGCGCAATAGCCCATCTAAATATGATCCAAATGTTCAGGGCTTGTGCCTTCTGAACGTAGTGTTGTGGAAGTTCTTCACAATAAACCAAGAATGCTTCAAAATAGGTACCGGTAGATCAAAAAAGTAATGAAATGACACAATTTTGTATTATAAACCAATAGTAATAGCTTACCTGATCCAGTGACTCTGCTCTTATTCTCTTTCGATCTTTCACTTCGATATGATCCCAGTAGCGCTTTCATCTTCGCTTTTACTGTAGAGATAGGAAATATTAGTTGAGAACTAATTTCCTTCCACCCATCTTCTCTTTTATTGCGATTGAAATAGTTTTTTTTTTCGGATTCCACATAAAATCTCTATTTTTGTAGAGCTCGATGAGCTGCAAGCACTATTCTTGATTCATCCCTCGCGCAACTACGGGGACCACGTTTACACTGAAAGAAATTCGATGAGCGAAACCCTTTGATGCGCGAAAAAACCGACTGACCTCCGGCTCGCAGTGAGGGCCCTCACTCCGCAATTACTCAGGGGTGGGGGAGCGTCTACACTAGGTGCAAATCCCTCGCGAAATTATTTCGCGAGGGAGTTGCGCTTAGTGTAAACGCAGCTTAATAATGATTTGTTTAAATTTTATGTTGTGAGTTGAACACAGGTGAAGTGTATAGAACCAATAGGTACTTCGAAATATCCCCCCCCCCCCCCGCAAATCTGAGTTCAAAAATACAAGATATAACCTGAGAAAATCCTTTTATGTTTATTTTCATTCACATGTTAGGTTTTGATACTTTTTTTGTCATTGTAGGTATTTTCATTTCCTCTTCATGTTTTGAAAGTCTTAAATCGTGAATACCGGGCGAGTTGGCCGTGCGCGTGGAGGCGCGCGGCTGTGAGCTTGCATCCGGGAGATAGTAGGGTCGAATCCCACTATCGGCAGCCTTGAAGATGGTTTTCCGTGGTTTCCCATTTTCACACCAGGCAAATGCTGGGGCTGTACCTTAATTAAGGCCACGGCCGCTTCCTTCCAGCTCCTAGGCCTTTCCTATCCAATCGTCACCATAAGACCTATCTGTGTCGGTGCGACGTAAAGCCCCTAGCAAAAAAATATCGTGAATAAATACAAACAGCATTTGATTAAGTATATTATTATATATTATATTTGAAAGCTTGAGCACTTACAAAGTAATCTAGCCTACACCGTTCTGCATAATTCGCATTTCGAGTCCCTCGTTAGTTCCAAAGTGACGTAGATCCGAGAGACAATCCCCCTTCCCCCCCACCCCCAATGTGGTGGTATTCTTTGTACTAGGATTTTAGTCACCATGACAAGCAGGTTTTGTTTGAAGTGGTGTGGTTATATAGAAAGAATAAACTCTCTATCTTATTAGGAACCTTGTTTATTAACACATGGCATTTCTTGAAAAACTGTACTCCTTGGAGATGCATAGCTTGGCAAATAAGCCCTTCAATTAGGAGGGGCGTTCAATATATTATGCAACACATTTTATTTCCTGGCCAATTTCAGTCTTTAAAAAGAATTGAATTTTGTTTGAGACGTCTTTGAATATTCCCGCTTAGTCTCGTAGTTTCATTAATTTCCGATGGGTGGCAGCACTAGATCTTGCCGTCAAAATCGCGTCTGTAACAGAGGTGCGTACCAAACGGAGAGCGGTTATTAAGTTTCTTGGACGGTAAACCAGGGCATCACAGATATCATAGGCGCTTGTAGAATGTCTACGGAGACCTGGTAGTGGACAAAAGCACGGTGATCCTTCTCCACGACAACTCAAGAACTCACACAAGTCTGCGCACCCGACAGGAGGTCACAAAACTTTAGTGGACTGTTGGTCCTCATCCACCCTGCAGCCCGGATCTCGCTCGCACCTTCTGACTTCCATCTGTTTGACTCAATGAAGGATGCACTACGTGGAACGTTATCGATAAAACACAACGTTGGCTCCGACGTCGACCGGCCGAGTGGTACCATGCAGAAATACAGGCCCTCACATTACTGTGGCGTAAGGCTGTAGCATTGAACAGAGATTACGTTGACAAATTGGGTATTGCAGAAAACGGATTGGGAAATGACATGGTGTATTCGAATCCTCAATGAAACCAAGCTGCTTTCAGAAAGAAAAAATGGTTGCATTGTATATTGTCGTACATATGACACACGTAGTGGAGTTAATCTCTGAAAGATTTTAATGGATCATCTGCAAATTTGTCCACGCTGAAGAGATGGTAATCCCGTGTGCACGTTTCGCTTCCGATATTAAGTGGATGTAATATGTGGAAGAGTGTATACAACCAGTTATTGGACCGTCTAATTCCACGTAATGAGGGAGCAGGTAAAGAGCCGCGGGCGGTGTAAACCGCTAAATTACGCTGAACACAGAGGAAGAACTGATTGGTAAAATTTAATTCCCTGTGATGATGGCACGAATAAATTACAAGATCATTGCTTCATGTCAGGCTTTAGGTGGATAACAGAACTAATATTAATCCAAGGGAAATGTTGATCAGTAGGCACTATAATAAAACAGGCCTATAACTTGTTTATATGACATATAAAATAAACCGCTAGTGATGATGGAATGTGATCTATATATATTATCGTTGATTAAAGCAAGAATGCATCAAGTATTAAGAATATATTTTGAAAAACTTACTTGAGGATTATTAAATGTTTATCTTCAATTATTCCTTTCGAAAACTGAAGCAGAACTTAAATTCAGGTTCCGGTCTCGTGAGTGAAACCTTCAGTCGAATGGTGGAATACCTGCAGGCATTAAAAGTGAATCAGCTGTTGTTCCACTATTATTGATCTTCCTCGTAAATGTTCAGTTATTCTACTCTTTTCTCATTTCCACTTGATTACTTCTTGGTTTTTCAATGCTGGCCAGTCCCGTGGTGTATGGGTAGGGTGCGTGCCACTTACCCGGAGGCCCTGAGTTTGATTCCCGGCCAGGTGAGGGATTTTTACCTGGACCTGAAGGCTGGTTCGAGGACCGCTTAGCCTACGTGATTAGAACTGAGGAGCTATCTGACGGTGAGATAGCGGTCCCGGTCTAGAAAGCCAAGAATAACGGCCTAGAAGATTCGTCGTGCTGACCACACAACACCTCGTAATATGCAGGCCTTCGGGCTGAGCAGCGGTCGCTTGGAAGACCAAGACCCTTCAAGGGCTGTAGTGCCATGGGGTTTGGTTTGGTTATTCGATGATGATGATTATGATGATGATGATGATGATGATATCGATATCGTTTCGGCTCAAATGGAAACCTCTCTGCAGTGTTCATATGGAGTAATGAAATGTCGTATGGCTTTTTGTGCCGGGATATCCCAGGACGGGTTCGGCTCGCCAGGTGCACGTCTTTCTATTTGACTCCCGTAGGCGACCTGCGCGTCGTGATGAGGATGAAATGATGATGAAGAAATGATGATGAAAACAGCACATACACCCAGCCCCCGTGCCATTGGAATTAACCAATTACGGTTAAAATCTCTGACCCGGCAGGGAATCGAACCCGGGACCCTCTGACTGAAGGCCAGTACGCTGACCGTTCAGCCAACGAGTCGGACTTCATATGGAGTGGAGGCATATCACGCTGTTGATGGTGATTCGCCGTCAAATGGAGACGTTAAGCCGGAGTAGGCCCTTGGGTTTTTGACAGGTGTAAGGTATATGCCGTCACCAAGTTCCACCCTCTCATCATCATCATCATCATCATCATCATCATCATCACACACACCCATGAACTGGAAAACCCTCTAATAGGGAAAGAGTTTCATGTGACATGATGGTACGTTCTGTTCCATTGCGATTCCCGTGATTGATACAGTATGTAGAATTGCAGAAAATGAATTCTAAGATAAAATTAATTTTCGTACACATGTCCATGTAATATACTTCCTTCTCCTGTGCGTGAGGAATGTGTCCTCAAAGTTTGGCGGTACCTTATTGTTACTAGTAATTGTTGTGAACACATTGTTGACAGCATCTAGGGAAGATGATTTGCGGCAGAGGAGACCTGCTGGCAATAATTGTCAATCTATGTATAGTAATCGCCACGTAACGAAATACCCCAGAAAGTAAATATCGCCGCCCGATGCTCTTCTTTTCTCTTTTTTGTAATGGCTGATCACTGCTGCCAACCTGCCTGGTTACATATTAAAATCACCAGACATAACCATAACAAACTAACCTCAATGTAAACACCGATAATAAATGTTTTCCTACCCTAGTAAATGATAAAAGTTAAGATGAAATAAATCAAGATATTCATAATTAAGTCGGTTTCCACGCTCAATGAGAAATTAAGGAAATAAACACCCTTTCTCACTCAAATTAATGTTACATATATCTGTCTTTATTTTGATATACAGTAGGCGTACTATAACCATATTCTTGAAAAGAGGGGCGTGTTAAACGATGCAATTTGTTTAATAAGTCTTTGTAGTGTGATTTTCGAAAGTTCCAGACATCCTTCCCTTTCTTTTGCGCGAACATTTCCTTCTCTCTTCAATACCGGTAACCAGTAAGGAGAGAGATTGGGCATATTTTCAGCCTGCAGGCTGGTTATATCTTCACGGTTATCAGGAAACATATAGGAATACTAATGTGCCAAACTACGTGAACGGAAATTAGGTCAGCTTTTAAGCTCACTGCAGAATTGAATATTAGTTCTACTATCTACTTCTATCGTTTTCACATACACGGAGGTGCCAGTATTTCGTCCCGCAAGAGTTCTTTATGTACCAGTAGATCTAGACATGAGGCTGATGCTTGTAAAGGACGTAACCTTGGTTTCCTTTTCGGAGGAGTTCTTGCAGATTTTTCTTCCTTCTTAGACATCCCAACTGAATTCTGTTCGTATAAGTATGGGACGAAATAGGAACGTAATTAATAAAATGATGTGCTCATCATTTCACACAACGTATGTTATTAAATGCATTATCCGAACATGCCACAATTCTACTTACCTGGTATTAGCCAAATAGATTTACAATCCCACAGAAAAAGAAAATATGCTTTAAATATTCTCGCAAATGTATCGCTAGTGACTTAAAAGGCAATGCGGTGGCAACACGCAATTCACGCTAGAACAGTGACTGAACGTTGCCAACGTGCCAGATTAATGGTAACAGAAAGACGTCGTATCGGCAAGTAGGGTCCCTAAACTGTATGGTTACCGACACTGAAAAAGACCCAACAGCAAGAAAAGTTACTATAAATCAATACCTTAATATTACAGGGGAGAAAGGGTAAGGTTGCACCCTTAGGGTACGTCCTTACACGCCCGGGACTATAATGTTATTGTTGATTAGTTTTAAACGTCTGGCGGTATTAGAGCGTTTGGGTCTCAGAATTCAACCTCCAATTTATAGTGTCACTTTCTCTGTTAGAGTGATCATTCCATCAAGTTCTTTCTCCCATTTCGATAAACAGCTTAATTGTTTTCCTAATTAGTAGAGGTTAATGACCAGGAGGTTTTGCAGCTTATAACAAGAACAACAAGAAAAAACAACAAATAAAAATAATTCCAGTTAGTTCGTTACCATGAGCATTGAACCAAAATTTCGTTCAGCGACGCTCGCTGTTGCTGGACTTAAAAAGACTTAAATTCGTGAGTAACACCATTATTATATTTGACACCCTTCATATTGCTATATCACTGGCCGGCTCGTTGGCTGAGTGGTCAGCGTGGTGGCCTTCAGTCCTGACGGCGCTAAGAGAGATCGTAAAACTGGGCTGGTCGTAAACAACGTGAACCATGTATATGAACTTTAGAGAGTTGGTCACACTGGTTAATAATTTGAAAAATATAATTTGATACCTCACACAGTTGTCATTGTATTGGCTGCTCAAGTTAGCCAATCAGATCGCTTCGCGGGCGAATTCAAGTGGGCATTGCTAGGCGGTGTTGCTAAATATGAAAGTGAATTAGACTGGCTTGAGTGCCATCCCGAGAAATCAGCATCAAAGAAAGACACAGCGTGGGTTTCAACTGGTGTCCCTGTAGCTCACTTGCTTTGGAGAACCGTGTTCATCTCTCTCCCCAGGCGAAATGATTTTCCTTGGATTAGTGCTCTAAAGCCGATCCTAAGCAACATCGCCTCGCAAAGGCCGTTTGAATTCGCCCACAAAGCGATCTGATTGGCTAAATTCAGCAGCTGATAAAATGAGGTATAAAATTATCAGTATGACCAACCCTCTAACTCTCAGATACCTGGTTCACGTTGTTTCCAACCACTCTGTATAGTGCCAACTCCAGGCATTCAGGAAAAGATCAGGCAGAAGTATAATCTAATAATATTGTGTATAGCCTATTGCACAACCTGGTTATCAGAGTTTCTGCTGATGAACTTTCCGGTAACGTAGTAGCAACGGAAAATAATACTCCACAGTTCTAGCGCTTTAGGAAAGCAATTCAATGTTGAAAACATCCTAGGGATATGAGCCACGACCACCTGCGGGTGGGGGACGCACATGTAGAATACACTCGCGGTATCCCCTGCCTGTCGTAAGAGGCGACTACAAGGGGCGACCAAGGGATGCTGGTATTAGAACCATGAAACTACTATTGATTAGTATCATCACGCGGGGAACACCATGGGTTGCCTTTACTTACGAGTAGTACCACTATATTTGGTACACAATAGGTTTGTGATTAGTAGAAGCAGAGAGTGTTTCCCCTGTGGGTTTCCAGTACCCGTGCGTCGTACCCATGTGAGCAATACCGCGGGTCTGGGCGTAGCCTTTGAGTTGTACCGCTATATATGCGTTGCCTGTGATTAGTACCCCCTATGTGAGGAACACCACGGGGCCCGTGGGACTGGCACCCGTGCCTAGTACACCTAGGTGAGGAAACTCATCGGTTTGCGTTGGCTATGAGTGGCGTCATTGTGTGAGAAACACCACAGGTCTGCGTTACCTGTACGATGTACAATACTTGTGAGTAGTACCGTCTTGTGTGGAACACTTTGAGTCTTCGCTACTTTTGATTAGTACCCCAACATGACAAATAGCATGGTTCTACTTTACTCGCGACATGTACCATTCTGTTGGGGCCTTAGGCGTGGATTTTGCACTCCTTTCGACATCAAGCATCCTCGATTCAGGATTCTGCTTTATGAGTGGTCCCTTGGTCAGTAATAAATTATATATGATCCTTTTTTTTAGTAGAATCCACTAATTCTTTTGTTTGCTCGTTTTTTGTTGATTCTTTTTTTTTGCTACATGTCCATCCATTCCTTCTTCATGACTATCTTTTTCTTTTGGTCAGTTTATTATTTCGAATTATTTGTTATTTTATTTCGTACCATTAGAGGCCGATGACCCCGATGTTAGGCCCCTTTAAACAACAAGCATCATCATCATATGAGCCACGAATTTTAGGTAACTAAAGTATAAAAAAGTACGTGAATTTTTTCTTTATGTATTCCTAAAAGATAACATCATTTTCTTAATCATCGTTGTGTGGTCGAAAAGAACAGCAGTTTGCCTTTTTGACCACTACGAGCGCTAATGTGAGTCAATGCATTGTTTCACTTAAGCGCCACTACGAGCGCTAATGTGAGTCAGTGCATTGTTTCACTTAAGCGCCACTACGAGCGCTAATGTGATTTAATGCAGAGTTTCACTTAAGCCCTTATAAATACAGTCGGTGTGAACATTTTTCAAACAATCAAAAAATGCCACAGGTTACTTGGCCAATTTTTACATTACATAAATAATTATGTAAATAACTTAATTTGGCTAGGACTTGAATTTAGGCCGGAAGTGATTTTCGAATTGTTAAAAGTTTCATTTGAAATCTTTTCGGGCTCTTTAGCTGTTCAACGTTTGGCGCAATTGAGGAATTTGCTTATTTTTACGTTTTTTTGTAGTGCGGGCCCCCCTACTTTGACTGTTAAGAAATGTTTTCAATATTAAGAACTGAGTCTTCTTGCGACTTTCGTATAAATCATCCGAGAGAAAAATCAATGTATGAGTTAAAGTGTTCGGACAAATTTAAAATTTCATTTACATAAACTGCTGGCCTGGTACGGTCACGCATTGTTCATAGCGACGTACTAAAGAGAATCCTCAGTTTATTTTAAATCAAATAACACACAGAATACTAGACTGTAATTGGCATTATCTTGTAATGGTTGATAGAACCTGAATCCATAGATCGTATACCGAAGGAAAAGATCGATGATTGTGCCAACAGATGATGACAGAACCTGTCGACAATGCAGTTGATCGGGCGAGTTCGAAGTGGCGGGTCATTCCCGCGATATGAACAGGGGCCCTAATTAGTTCCATCAAATCACGCCTTTATGATGGTGGCACTGCGAACATGCAGGAGACAAGTAAAGTCGTTTCTGGTTAATGATGGGACCATATGTTAGGATTCTCTTGCAATGAGGTACTGGGATCGATTTCGTCACCTGGTAATTGGATACTGTGTAGTCTATAGACCTGCTCTGATAACTCTTTCGTATAGATATATGTGCTCGATGATGAACCATTATTTCAGGTCATTAAATGAATAAACTGTGTTTAGTTGATTATTGTCTTGGTTCATGTAGCGTAACGTTTGGGAAATCACTTGTTAATGTGATAGGGAGGAGAGGGGAGGTGTCCCCTCATTATTTGTACAAGTGTCGTTATGACCCTCAACCCCTAGTAACTGTGTGTGTGAATGTGAATCATGTCGGGAAAGGACCATTATAGTGGCAGGAGAGGGGAACAACGGGCTGAGCACAGGAACCTCCACAGAAAAGTACCACACAAAATTTCGAATTCTCAATGTTTTCCTAAATATATTTTGTCCTTTCCTTTTCGTTCCTTTTCTAAAAAAACAATAATTAACACTTGGAATAAATATTTAAAAGGGTACTAATAATGGTTTAACAATCCTAGATTTAGAGCTTCGTAAATAACTGTGGAAAACGAACTCCTAATTCACATGCCTTATTAGGCAAATCTTTGGTAAGGAGCACAACCATTCGATACAATATACTTTACACTGCTTGGGGAGGTTAAACTCCCAACTTTTCAGAACATGTGGGCCTATTACCCATACTAAGGGACTTCCTTATTATATTCCTAAAGGGAAACTCCGAATATTAAAAGCATATCAGCTTTTACACCATTTATCACTCACTGCCATCATTTAACAGGCAAGCAACTTCACAACTTATGGATCAGACGAATCGAGAAAAACTCTGGAGGAGTAGCTCACACTACACGGCCAAGAATAATGCAAATACAAGGTTCAAAAGAAAAGGCCGAAAACCGAATAGACCGGGAAGCTGAACCAACTCAAACAATATCTTGACAGGCCTATAATAAAACATAATGGTACAGAAGACCCGGCCACACAGAGGATAAGCCAGACTACATTGCAGCGAAGGCAAAGAACGACAATGTCAGAAAATCAATAAGTAATAAAATTGAATTACAAATGGTTTAGTCGCAATAACATAAATTGAATAAGGAAAACGAGGGTCCACACTCGTACGTCGTTAAGACATTGCATGGTAAATGCTCGGATGGTTACACTCTTAGCGAGAAACCCTCAATTACATTTTACAAACTAAGTTAAATGAAGAAAACTTTACACTGAAACAAGGTAAACGCAGCCCAACTCTAACCGATAGGTGTTAAAGGCGAGCGCGGGTACGTTGACATTATAGAGTGAGTTCTTCAACCACATACATTAGAAGTTGCCCCAGCTCGCCTGTAGCCTCATGTCGCACTGTTCAAGTCAGACATATAGGGTGCCCAATATTACGATGAGCTGGGTGATGATTGGTTCACTTAGTTTGAAATTCCAGTTGCAGCAATTTAGGAACAGATGAAATGAGGTTTCGAGTGAAAACCCCCTAATAATTAAAACATTCTACTAAAGAGAGTTCACCCCGAGTCTCTGGGTGCCACTACAAACCAAAGTAGTGACATCTGTTTCCAAATTTGAAAATCATGTGGCTTTCAGAAAGTTCAGGCTGTCACCAGAGGACTTCCTTCAGAATACACAAGAGTTTAAAGTGTTGCCTACCACTAGGAAGAAGCCTTACTGATGCTACAATTGAATGGTGAATTTGCAAAACAACTTAAGTCCGCATTTGGGGATTTTCGAGTTAAGAGTATGGTGAAGACTCGATGTACAAGATGCACCTTTTAGTAGTAAAGTAACATTAGTCCATAGCTTTTATACACTGTATCTTGATAGCAAATATTTGCTTTAGGGGAAATACAACTTATGTGGAGAGTGATGATGTGTGTGATTTTAACTGGTGGCCAACAATTTACAAGACAAATGCAAATTCTCTGGAAAAAAATGTTCTAAGGATGTCCCTAGGGATATCCCCGTGTCAACCTTCATGCAGTTCTGTTTTTCTGCAGACCAATGTGGGATTATCATCACAAAACCTTTCATTCGGGGATTAGTTCAACATACCTTCAGCCTTGGACCAACCTATGAATACTCGCCACAGCTTCCTACCAGAAAAATTTATCCTAGTGGCGTGTGTCCAACCAATGAAAGTAAAACACAGGACATTCGCTAAAATGCTGAAGTACATTCGAGAAGATGATCATATACGCACATTTTATGAACACGTAGTGGCTTGGGAAATTAAAAAGTAAAAGAAGACAAACTTTCGTAAAGAACATCGTTTCTAAAATGATCGTATGAGTTAAATTAAGATTTATGTGTGAAAACAGACTTTGCTAAAGTTTAAGTTTGAAAAAGTTTATAAAATGCTTTGTTTGTTAAATTACGCTTTATACATGATAATAACACTTTGCTAAAGTTAGATTTTAATCTATTGTTTATAGATTTAAAACAAAAACAAAAATTCTGCCTGTTTTCAGATAAGTAAAAGTGGTACAGTGTCAAAAAGTACACACATGTAAATGTAATTTTAAGTTAATTTGCAAAACAACTTAAGTTCTTGAATTATTTGAGGACTTTAGGACCTAAGGATGGGTAAAATACTCATGTTAATGCTTAACCTATTTCTCTTGCATAAATCTTCGAAATAAAGTGGAATATTGTAGCAATAAATGGTTCAGTTATCCCACAAACAGTATATTTAATTCCTGAAAAATTAAATTTTCGGACTTAGGAGGTTTTTCAAAATCAACATTCAATAATAATTATAATATCAGTGTTAACGTCCGTTCAATTGTTAACGTTTTTAAACGCCAGTCCACGACCCTGCTACGCGTAGCAGGGGGAGAGGTGATACTCCCACGTGGCGCGTCCCAGGTGGCGGATAGGGGGGTCCTAATCGGCTTGCCGGCGGACTTGAGGGAAATAAAATACCTCTCGCGGACCAAACACACACCCTCTGTGGGTGGGGGAGGCTGACGAATAATACACCCACGGTATCCCCTGCCTGTCGTGAGAGGCGACTAAAAGGGGCGACCAAGGGATGATTGAATTAGAACCATGAAGCTACTTTTGATTCACACCATCACGCGGGGAACACCATGGGTTGCCTGTACTTGCGAGTTGTACCACTATGTTCGGTACGAAATGGGTTTGTGTTTAGTAGTAGTCATGAGCGTGGCCTGGGGGTTTCCAGTACCCGTGCGTCGTACCCATGTAAAGCACCACCGCGGGTCTGGGCGTAGCCTTTGAGTTGTTCCACTATATGAGCGACACCGTGGGTCTGCGTTGCCTTTGATTAGTATCCACTCTGTGAGGAACACCACGGGGCCCGTGGGACCGGCACCCGTGACTAGTACACCTAGGTGAGGAAACTCAGCGGTTTGCGTTGGCTATGAGTGGCGCCATTGTGTGAGAAACACCATAGGTCTGCGTTACCTGTACGAAGTACAATACTTGTGAGTAGTACCGTCTTGTGTGGAACACCGTGAGTTTCGCTACTTTTGATTAGTACCCCAACAAGACAACTAGCATGGTTCTACTTTACTCGCGACATGTACCATTCTGTGGGGCCTTAGACATGGATTTTGCACCCCTTTCGACATAAAGCATCATCGTGCATTATGAGTGGTCCCTTGGTCAGTAATCAATTATGTATGATCTTTGAGTCTGATCCACTGTTTTTTGGTTGTTTGTTTCCTTTTTGTTTTTTTGTGTTTTTGTTGGGTTCATGTCCATCCATTCATTCTTCATGACGACATTATTATTATTTTGGTCAGTGGATGAATTTGACATTTTTGTTCTTTCATTTCGTACCATTAGGGGCCGATGACCTCGATGTTAGGCCCCTTTAAACAACAAGCATCATCATCATCATTAAACGCCAGAATAACGGAATTATGTTCCTTTTGTTTTGAATTCGCTTTACGTCATTCCGATAGAAGCAGGTCTTACGGTGACGTTGGAGTAGTACGAGGCCACGATTTGGAAGGAAGCGACCATGGCTTTAATTAAGGTATAGCACTAGCATTTGCGTGGTTTGAAAGTGGGAAACCATGGAAAACCGTAAACGGTGGGTTTAGTACCCAATATCTTCCGAAAGCAAGGTGACAAATTCTACAAAATGGATGAATTGTGCATTAAAACTCAATGGGACTTTTATCATTCAATAATTGGTTTTAAGACTTACAGAAACTCTGTTTTTAAAAATCAGTGTTTAGATGTGACAGATTGTGACTCTTCAAGATTTTAATCAATCAATCAATGAATATGTAGATCTGCATTTAAGGCAGTCGCCCAGGTGGCAGGTACTCTACCTGTTGTATTCCTGGCCTTTTCTTAAATGATTTCAAAGAAATTGGAAATTTATTGAACGTCTCCCTTGGTAAGTTATTCCAATCCCTAACTCCCCTTCCTATAAATGAATATTTGCCCCAATTTGTCCTCTTGAATCCCAACTTTGTCTTCATATTATGATCTATCCTACTTCTAAATACGCCACTCAAACTTATTTGTCTACTAATGTCATTCTATGCCATCTCTCCGCTAAGAGCTCGGAACATACCACTTAGTCGAGCAGCTCGTCTTCTTTCTCACAGTTTTTCCCAGCCTAAACTTTGCAACATTTTTGTAACGCTACTCTTTTGTCGGAAATCACCCACAACAAATCGAGCTGCTTTTCTTTGGATTTTTTCCAGTTCTTGAATCAGGTAATCCTGGTGAGGGTCCCATACACTGGAACTATACTCTAGTTTGGGTCTTACCAGAGACTTATATGCCCTCCCTTTACATCCTTACTATAAACCCCTAAACACCCTCATAACCATGTGCAGAGATCTGTACCCTTTATTTACAATCCCATTTATGTGATTACCCCAATGGAGATCTTTCCTTATATTAACACCTAGATACTTACAATGATCCCCAAAAGGAACTTTCACCCCATCAACGCAGTAATTAAAACTGAGAAGACTTTTCCTATTTGTGAAACTCACAACCTGACTTTTAACCCCGTTTATCAACATACCATTGCCTGCTGTCCATTTCACATTATCGAGGTCACGTTGCAGTTGCTCACAATCTTGTAACTTATTTAGTACTCTGTACAGAATAACATCATTGTTTTTTAGTATTAATATTATCACGTGTGTTTACCATTTTAGCTTAGGCTGAAGATGTCTCACAATAGAAGACACGAAACATGTCCCTTTTCTTAAAATAAGATAAGAGAGAATGTTGTTTTGTAAAGGTGGAGTCAATCAATTAGACCTTATTTCATACGGAGGCCGAGAATACGAATTTATTAAAAAAGGTATTCTTGCAATACAATTTAAACTGGCATGCACATGGCAGAGGACAATCAGTTGTTTAAATTGGTGACCCAATATTCTAGAAAGAGGTCAAAAAGTATGAGGAAAAGCGCGTTAGTGGGGAAGTATGACGATAGCATCCGTGACGGTACCCCGCACCCCACTTTCCATCCACTGCGCCTCCCACTGCAACTCCACAATCATTCGTCGAACAACTTCAGTTGGTTTTATATCTCTTTGACTGTTGCATGACAGCCTTAAGCACTACTTATATTATAACATCGGTAAGTTTTAATATTTTTTCGAGTTGTATTCTCATTTTGTTTATGTTACAGTCTTCCAGTTAGAGTTTCTATTTTACTTTTCCTTCTTACAGGCCATATTAAGTTCATATCAACCTGGCTGCATAACACACCTATTAACGGATGGCTTGACAGCAAGAATTATATCATTTTATATTATTATTAATACCACTCCACCTGAATTTTACAAGAAAGTATTGGAACACCAGGGACACAGTGACCTCACATCACAACAGGACTCAGTGCTCGACATTTTAATTCATACAGACATCATCCTACTGTGTTTTATTGTATATGACAAGACGGAATTTAATTCCATGCCCCCACCCTTCAATTTTTAACACGTTTCATTGTACTGGTTATACTTTTAGATTTCTTAATGGGGGCCCCCCCTTTTCACTAGGTTTTATTGTATACAGGAATTTGAATTTAACTAGCTGGAGAAGAGAATGTGCGTATTCTAGAAACATGAACTAGACATAATGTTAAGGTGATAGGTAAATAATTAAAAAAAAAATGAAAACATAGTATTGACTAGGCGGTTCATCCACCTCTCTATTTATTGTGATTAAGTCAATACGGACCCAATACCGGCCATTATGGTCAAGAATATTAATAGTACCAATTGATTTTACTGTTCATAATGTACTTGATTCTGATCATAAAAGGGTCATTTTAAATCTTTCCTGGGTTCGTTTTCAAGAGCCATTTTTCCTTTGCAGAACGTAAAGTTAGATTACGGTAGAGTCTCCTGGCATAAAAATAAAAATTTAAACACATTTGAAATAAACGATAGGAATGATATTGAGCGTGCAATTGTTCAGCTGTATAATAAGGTCAATAATGCATGGAAGTATATAATTCGTACCGGGCGAGTTGGCCGTGCGCGTAGAGGCGCGCGGCTGTGAGCTTGCATCCGGGAGATAGTAGGTTCGAATCCCACTATCGGCAGCCCTGAAGATGGTTTTCCGTGGTTTCCCATTTTCACACCAGGCAAATGCTGGGGCTGTACCTTAATTAAGGCCACGGCCGCTTCCTTCCAACACCTAGGCCTTTCCCATCCCATCGTCGCCATAAGACCTATCTGCGTCGGTGCGACGTAAAGCCCCTAGCAAATATATATATATATATAATTCGTATCGCCATAAATCCCGCGCAATTGCCCACGTGCGACAATGGTGCTGGTCACATTGTCAGCAATGACAATGGCAGCAGATGTAATTCACCGCCAAGTAGCGGTCTCGCATCCGGCTGTGGGGTGCGGAACATCAGTAAGTACGTTAACAACAACAACAACAACAACAATAATAATAATAATAATAATAATAATAATAATAATAATAATAATAGTAACCTAAATTCAACTAATATCAGCCACCCTAATAATAATCAGTATTCGGGAGATAGGTTCGAACCCCACTGTCGGCAACCCTGAAAATGGTTTTCCGTGGTTTCCCATTTTCACACCAGGCAAATGCTGGGGCTGTACCTTAATTAAGGCCACGGCCGCTTCCTGCCCACTCCTAGCCCTTTCCTCTCCCATTGTCGCCGTAAGACCTATCTCTGTCTGTGCGACGTAAAACAACTAGCAAAATAATAATAATAATAATAATAATAATAATAATAATAATAATAATAATAATAATCGGGACCGTCGTCAAAATGTGCGGACCGCACAGGAAACGTGTCCTGGCCGGGTAATGATTACGAATGCACACCGGCCGCGGGTTCAGTACCGCCATGGCACCCAAGATAACACCACCCCAGATCTCGTCAAGGATTTCATCCACATTAAAAATGCTTAGAGGAAAATATGGCAAAGATTTAGGGGCCCAACTGGTCGGGAGGAATACGTGAACACAGTCCGGGAAATACGAAATCGATTGCTGGAAAGAAAGATTGATAAATGGAAGGAAATTTGCGGTAATCTCTCAGAAAACGGGTCGGATCGCGAATTTTGGCGCATTCTCTCAGAAACGAGTCAGATCGCGAATTTCGGTTGACTATATGTAAAACGTTAAGTATTCAATTTTAAATTTAAGTATAATACCGTAGCAAAGCACGGATAATTTGCTAGTATGAAGATAAAGTTTGAATTCAAGAAGACAAACCGGAACAAATATTCTTTTATAGGAAGGGGAATTAGGGATTGGAATAACTTATTAAGGGAGATGTTCAATAAATTTCCAATTTCTCTGCCATCATTTAAGAAAATTCTAACAAAACAAAAGACAGGGAATCTGCCACCTGGGCAACTGCCCTAAATCCGGACCAGTACTGATTGATTATAATGTACATCAGACTCCGTCGTTCTCATTTAAGGTTCGGGCTTCATCGATAGCCTTGGTAGACCTCAGTAAACGCCATTGGCCCTAGGGTAGTGTTATGTTTAGTGTATGAGTTGCAGAAAGGCAAACACGCATTCATTTATGATTATGTCCCCTAGCTGGACCCACAGTCAAACTCGGAGCCCCGAGGTCAAAGGCAAGATGTTGACTACTCAACCACGAAGCCGGACAGGACGAAATATCTCAAGGTATATTTAAAATCCGAGGAATCTCGCTCTGTTATACATAATGTTATATGCCAGTAAAATGACTCGCAATTGATTCGACCGTCCATTGTTCATAATATTTACCAATATCGGAAAATGGACACATTTCATTAATTATACTTATCAGTGAAAGTTTTCCCGCTGGGGTGTTCCTTTGTTGACGGCAGGCCGAGGTAGAGAAGTGCACTTCATCAAGTGGAAATAGGGACAAAGCGTGCCACCAGATGACTATTCTATTTGATGGCTCTTTCAAATGTGTATGAGGAATGTCCTAGCTTTCAAAAACAGCCAACAATTAATTCGTAATATACCTGACTGGTTCCAGTATTCAGGTAATAATGTGGAGATACTTAATGAAGTATATTGCTCTATGAATTGTTCCTAAATTTCACAGTATGCAGTACATTAACATTGTTGTAATTATTCGAGCATCCACTGGGCTGTTCTGGAAGCAATGAATTATGTTTCGTAAGAATATACATAAGCAGGAAATTATAATTACATTATAAATTATGCAAGACGTGTGCAATTTTGGTGCTATTACACTTGTAAAGTCAATGAATAAGCATGCGCATGATTACACATCTAATATTCTTGTTTTGCAGCAGTTTAGTGCAGATAAATGTATTCCTTTATCTATTCAGTAATCAACGGCAGTTTGTATCCTGTTCAGGTGTTGTACGATAAGAATAGAGTACAACTATGTTCTGTTGCAGTGTAGTAGTATATTAATTACCTACCTTGTTGTCGTGTAATCCGTGTGATTGTGCACTATCCTAGATAATATTTCCTTCCACTCATTTTGTTTTGCACACAATAATTATTTTCTCTTTTGATTTGCATTTCATTCTTCCGTAAAGTATGGCTAGGGAGTGAAGGTGTAGGAACTGTGGGTGTGGCCAGGCATTAAGGTGTATGAGGGAGGAGTTGGGGAGTTTGAGGGAGATAATTAGGGTTTTCTTAGAAGACGGGAGGGAAGGTAGGCCTTCCTTAAACTACGTACAGGATGCAGTAGATGTAAAAGAGGGATGGGAAAGAACTGGGAGGAATTGTAGAAGACAGGTGGTGTAATGTTCTAAAGAGAAGGAGATTGCAGGCTAAGGGCTCTATTCAGGATCAGAATTCAGGACAGGTGTCTGTGCGAAATCGGTATGAGTCACTGCAGGTAGAACAACCGAGGGAAGATGAGAAACGGGGAACTGTTGTTGAGAAGTGTGGAAGTAGGAGGAAGAGAAATGGTAGGAGAGAGAAATGTAGAGTAGAGAATAGGAGAAATCAGGTGGAGCAGGGTCATTAGTGGGATAAAAGGGAGGAGGAAGTATCTTCTGCAGTTGTCAGTAAAGACAGGGCTGACGAGAAGGGGAGGGGATCAGTTGAGTTGGGTAGGGTTGAGGCTCTGGTCATGGGAGATTCTATTGTTAGACATGTGGTGAATGTGTGTGGAGGAAAGGGAACCAGGGTAGAGTATTATCCAGGAAATAGGTTGAGTCAGATATTACAGGAAGTAGAAGAGAAGCAGGAGGGGAAGGAGAAGGTGGTAGTGTTTCACGTTGGTACCAACAACGTAAAGCAAGCTTGTATAAACACCAACATTGTTGGAGATGTATGGGTTCTGGTAAATGCAGCACGGGATACTGACTGAAGGGTGATAGTGGATTTAAATGAGTCTATAGAGTGGGTATGTGGGAAACTGGGAGTGACATTTCTACATGCTAATGGGTGGATAGGAGATAGGGATCTGCGCTCTGACGGCATTCATTTACACCGCAGTCGTACGTATAAGTTAGGAAATTTGTTTGCAAGGGTTATAGGGAGGTATAATCAGGGAAACGGGGTGGTCTAGGGAGCGGTGATAAGGGTTCAGGGATCTGGAAGTCAAGTAGGGATGTGGCATAGAAATGTTAGTGCTGAACTACAGAAATATTATAAGGAAAGGAATAGAACTAGGCAATTTAATAGATATATACTTACAAGATATTGTAATAGGAGTTGAATCATGGCTGAGAAATGATATAATGGGTGCAGAAATATTCTCATGGAACTGGAATGTGTATCGTAGAGATAGGATAGGAATGGTAGGACGGGGAGTATTCATTCTGGCGAAACAAGAATTTGTAAGCTACAGAAACGTTAGATGACGAACATGAAATTCTAAGTGCAAAGCTCATTTCTAAAGAAAATAGGCAACTTGATGTCTTTGGAGTGTACAGACCGGGAAAGGGTGTCGCTGACGCTCATTTAGAATTATTTGAAAAGATAATCAGCTATGTGGGAAACGACATGGAAAGGAATGTGATTGTAGCAGAAGATCTGAATTTACCAAATGTCAACTGGGAAGGTAGTGCGAACGACAGGAATCACGACCAAGAAATGGAAAATAAGTTAATATGGGAAGGACAGCTGATTCAGAAGGTGATGGAACCAACTAGAGGGAAGAATATCCTGGACGTGGTGCTGGTAAAACCAGATGAGATCTATAAAGAAACCGAAGTAATAGACGGTATTAGTGACCATGAAGCTGTTTTGTCGTAGTTAAAAATAAACGTGATAAAAAGGAAGGTCTTAAAAGTAGGACTATTAGGCAGTATCATATGGCTCATAAAGCAGGCATGAGGGAGTTTTTAAGAAGTAACTATGATAGGTGGAAAACGGTAAATAAGAATGTAAACAGACTCTGAGATACGTTTAAAGCAATTGCTGAGGAATGTTAAAATAGGTTTGTACCTCTAAAGGTGGTAAGTAATGGTAGAGATCGACCTTATTATAATAGAGAAATAAATATACTAAGAAGGAGGTGCAGACTGGAAAGAAAGGGAGTTAGAAATGGCTGTGGAAGTAAGGAAAAATTGATGGAACTTACGAGGAAACTTAACCTTGCAAAGGAGTCAGCTAAGGATAACATGATGGCAAGCATAATTGGCAGTCATACAAATTTTAATGAAGAATGAAAGGGTATGTAAAGGTACTTTAAAAGAGAAACAGGCTCTAAGGAGGACATTCCAGGGGAGTGTGTTTATTCAAGAAGCATAAGTATACAGTCAGCAGTATGTAAAGATTGTTGGTTACAAGGCTAATGCCCAGATAGAGGGAGTGACCGATGCTAAAGAAGGATTAAAATTTACATATGACAACAATGCTATTTACAATAAGATACAAAAGTTGAAAACTCGCCTCTCGCCAGGGTTCGATTCCCGGCAGATCAGGGATTTTTCTCTCGAGCTGAGGGCTGATTCGAGGTCCACTCAGCCTACGTGATTAGAACTGATGAGCCATCTGACGGTGAGATGGCAGCCCTGGTCTCGAAAGCCCAGAATAACGGCCGAGAGAATGCATCGTTCTGACCACACGACCCCTCGTAATCTGCAGGCCGTCGGGTTGAGCAGCGGTTGCTGGGCGTTAGTGCCGTGGGCTTTGGTTTTATTTGGGGGGGGGGATATACTAAAGTCAATGGGTTTGGATATACTACTATATCTGAAATACTTATTTGATTGTCTGCATGGAAGAGCTGTACTAAATGAATGGAGAGTTGAATGTAACCATTTATGTTAGATTGCTATGTAATGCGTAAACTTTATTTGTATATCTAATCACATAGCTGGATGTTTGGTCTGCTGGAGACGTAAGATCAAAATAAAATAATAAACACATATTATTGAACGTAAGTTTTCGTGGCTCATTGTATTAACATAAAGAAATAAATGAACTGGATTAAAGCCACTATATATATATATATATTAAAATAAAGCCAAGCTTTCAGCCAAATTGCATTGGCCTTCATCAGGGCATGTGAAATTTTGCCTCCGACAGTGAGCAAAGAAATTATCTGAAGGAACATGGAAGTCATGCCCGTACTATCCACGGCCTACCCCACTAACTGGACTCAAGGATCGTGGCGCTGTGCTGTGGTGGTTGGGAGGGAAGTTACTGATGCACCACCCTCTGTCGACAGTTTGAGTGCGTCCCGCTGTGCCATGGTGGTGTTATGCATGTATTTCTGTAGTACAGGTCTCCATGTATTTGATAACTTGAAGCCGTCTTCCCTGTTGATGTTATTTGGGCGCAGCTCTATCTCTATGGCTTCCCTCACAAGACGAGCATAGAAGTATTTTACAGGCGCGATGACCTTCGCCTGGTCAAAGAGGATTTTATGGTCTGTACTGTAGAAATGTTCTGTTATGGCAGACTGGCTTATAGCGTTCTCCGTGGAAGATGAAAGAGCGACATTCTTTACCGACCTGATGTGCTCTTTCACCCTGGGGCTAACAAGCATTTTTGTCATGCCAACATATGAACAACCACAACCACATGGAATTTCCCTCCCAACCACCCCAGCACAGCGCCACGATCCTTGAGTCCAGTTAGTGGGGTAGGACGTGGATAGTATGGGCATGACTTCCATGTTCCTTCAGATAATTTCTTTGCTCACTGTCGGAGGCAAAACTTCACATGCCCTGATGAAGGCCAATGCAATTTGGCTGAAAGCTTGGCTTTATTATTAATAAATATATATAGTGGCTTTAATCCAGTACATTTATTTCTTTATCTTAATAAACATACATATTTCCGTTGAATTTACAATTAAGTGTTTTGAGAAACTGGAAATGATTAATTTACACTTAACTTCATCGTTTTAAGTGGATTGCTTCTTGTTTCAGGTACGCGAACAGTTTCCCGTCGCTCTGCTTGACGGACTTGTGCATCAGAACGTTTGTACGTACGTACGGAAGATGTATTCAAGTAGCAGGGCAAAAAATATCCTTCTAAAAATGGGTACTACGTCAACATTTCTCCACGCGTTTGGCGGGAAATTTGAATTCTTGCTGAGTCACTATTTCTGGTGCAGACGAAGAGTCAATGACCTGGGGCCATTGAGCCTTAGTGAATGGCATCATCACCTCACTGGGTCAGGTTGGCTACCGATGTTTTTGGGAAGGTGGGGAAGGCGCAAGGAAGCCGGCAGTTGGTCCTATGGGAGAGAGAGAGAGCAATATATATATCCCTCTCTCTCTCTTCCCCTGTTTTTGAGTGGGGGTTTGGAGGTGGCACCCGGGGAGGAAGGAGAGTACTCTCTCCACACTCCAAAAAAAAAGAATGTCGGGCGCTAACATGACATAGTGAGGTTATGTTCGCGTCCGTGTGTTTAGGATTAGGTTAAACATCATTACCTCATAACTTCACCTCCTTGAGGTTAGGCAAACCAACGTAGGTAAGGTTTGACGTCATGATGATGTCATTGACTAGGCGTCAATGATCCCAGCTCAATAATGTGGCCTGAAACGAAAATGCTGACTCGTAAAAATTCAATTTTCTCGCCAAAATGTGGGAAAGTGCTGACGTAGCACCCGTTTTTAGAACACATTTTGCCCTACTAATTATTAAATAGACGTATTTATTTTACAATCTTGTTGAATCTCTTAATTAATCAATGTGTGTTCAAATTGTTATGGTTTTTAGGCCAAGGCTTCTTTTTACAGATCTTTTCACTGAACGAGGGAACTGGGATATAAATGTTGTGCGGATCCGTATGAATTTAATAGAAGTAATTGACTGTCATGGAAGAGATATGATGTGCAAGGAAAGAATTACCGCGAATGAACCCAACTATATTCTTCACCATAAGACGTCTCTACAGACAAACAATTCAAAACCGAATGTAGAATGTTTAACTGCCGTGTGTTAACTTCAAGAAAAGTGGGTAGGAGGTTCGGGTTAGATTCACAAGGGCGGCATCTTTTCATTTCTTAAGTAATACTCCCAATAAAAAAATTAAAACATAATTCGTGCCAGGAACCTGCATTGGATACACAAAACTGTTTCCCCTATCAACGTCTTCTTTCTCCTATGTGGAGATTTCAAAACGATCTGCGGGGTGTATTATACATCCTGAAACATTTGATCCCTTGTAAGTTACCTTATTTCTCCTACTGCTACCTTTATCGGCAAGTCCCGATATCTCTTCGGCGACCCTATAACTTTTATTTCTGAGGGAATTTGCTATCAAAGACCGAGTCTTGTTATGTTTGGCATTCTGCAGCATCTCTCCAGAAGGGACAGGTCCCAAAATCCCTTCGGAAATGCTGACAGCTGGGACCTGCCAGGAATGCATATAATCAGGCACATAATATATACAAATGTAATATTGGGGAACAAAGAAGTGCGTCGCACTGACCAAATTTGCGCATCGCATGTCTTTTATTCATAACTCTACCATTACAATGGTTATCTCTGGCAAGCAATAAGTCCTTCCTGGAGCATGACAATCGGCATAAAATTTGACACAATCATATGTTTCATATTCATTTCTTCACCGCAATTGCGCTTTGTGTTATGTTTTAAAACCCTACTGTTTGATAGCAGATTTGGATATAAGCGACACCAGTTACACTTCAATCCTCGTTGTGGCCAGATGGAATTTGGTCATGCACATGAATCCAGTCTTCATATAAATTCTACTTCCAAAGAATAAGTCTTACCTTACTTGGAAGTTCTTAAAAAATCTTTCATATATGGAGAAAACATTCCTCTGAATTGTAGTATCGAATGAGGCAGTTGGTAGCCAACGGTGGGTGGGCTTCATTATTTATTTTTTAAGTTTTTCGGGGTCAGCAGCAACAGTTGATGATAAGACACGCATGAGCTGTCTTCAAGCTGTTATTTTAGTGAAGGTCATCAACTCTGTCATAAATTCTTGCCTGGTGACGAATGGGGGAGTTGACTGAGTGAAGCCGCTTGGTGTAGATATTTCCCTGGAGAGCAATGTGTAAGATTTTATATGTTCAGTCTTAAATTTGTTTCACTGTTTTTATTCTAGTGGTATAATGTGGCACTAACACCTCGGCGGTTTTCGGCGCCTGATAGAAGGGAAAATGTTAGGTTTAGGAAGGTAGTGGACGTGCCCGTAATTATTGTACAGTACAAGCATTTGCCTGGTGTGAACATGAGAAAGAACCGAGCTCGATAGCCGAAGTTGCTTAAGTGTGGCCAGTATAAAGTACTCGGGAGATAGTGGGTTCGAACCCCACTGTCGGCAGCGCTGAAGGTCGTTTTCCGTGGTTTCCCATTTTACACACCAGGCAAATACTGGCGCTGTACTGGGGCTGGTCCTTCTTCTTCTTCCTCCTCTTCTTATTATTATCATTATTAGACTATTATTATTATTATTATTATTATTATTATTATTATTATTATTATTCAATAGTGTTAGAAAGTACTCAGCTGTGGTTTCCTGCATAGTTATACTTATCCCTATCCCCATTTTGCAATGTTTTTCACCCACAGTAAACACATGAAAACTGTAACATTCGTCAATATGATATATTTCTGGAATTGGGCAAATTAATTGTAAATATTAGTAGGTATATCTATATGATGATGATGATGATTATTATTATTATTATTATTATTATTATTATTATTATTATTATTATTATTATTATTATTATTATTATTATTATTGAAATTGTAATTCGTTCTTTGTTGTATGTTAATTTCTTCGTAGGAAGCAAAATGTTAATTTATATTGTGTATTATAATAGTTATTTTTATGTACAGCAGGATAGCATAGTACCGCAGTAATTTGTTTCAGTGTCTTTTTTCATTTATTCAGTATGTTATATATTTTTATGTTAATTATGTATTTCACTGGTTAAGTATAAGACAGGGACACGTGTCCCTAACTTTGCCAGTTAAAATAAATCATATCTATCTGTCTATCTATCTATCTATCTATCTATCTACCTACCTACCTACCTACCTTAAGGCCATGGCCGCTATCTTCCAACTCCTAGGCCTTCCCTATTCCATCGCCGCCATAAGACCTATCTGTGTCGGTACGACGTAAAGCAACTTGTAAACAAGAAATACAGTATGTAGATGAGAACATGCGGGTTTCATGGATGCCGACGATGGGGTTTGAACCTAACATCTCCCATGCAAGCTCACATCTTCGCAACTCTAACTGCACGGCCAACTCGTTCCGTAATGAAATGGATATAGCTTATGGACTTTAGTGCCGGGATGTTTCCGAGAACTTCGGCTCGCCAGATGCAGGTATTTTGATTTGACGTCTGTAGACAGCCTGCGCGTCGTGATGAGGATGATGCCACATACAGTCAGTCCCCGTGCCAGGGGAACTGACCAATTAAGGTTAAAACTCCCGACTCCGCCGGCAATCGAACCAGCGACTCTTGTGACCAAGAGCTAGCACGCTAACCATTTAGCCATGAGCCGGGCAACTCGGATAGTGATTTATAATTCCCTACTAGGTTTACACTGTGCTTTAAAAATATTTAAGTTTGTTGTACACGCGTTTTGCTTCAGCTACTTTGATTTCTTATAGTATTTATTTAATATCCTAATAGTTAGACATATTTGTATTAGGAGTATATTATTATTAAAAACCTACAACCTGTTTTCCTGTCATTGACCGGGTCAGGGATGGAATGAATGAAACAGATATAGGCTATTAGTACGATGGGGTCGCCACTCCCAAAGTGATTTTATTAATGACTGATAGATGCTATGAAATGACAATGGAGAGTGTTGCTGGAATGAAAGATGACAGGGAAAACCGGAGTACCCGGAGAAAAACCTGTCCCGCCTCCGCTTTGTCCAGCACAAATCTCACATAGTGACCGGGATTTGAACCACGGTATCCAGCGGTGAGAGACCGACGCGCTGCCGTCTGAGCCACGGAGGCTTATATAACTATTACTATATATATATATGTACATTCGTTTAGCCCCTTAAGGAGCACGTGGAACCATTAAATAGCACTGGTATTCTTCACCTTCTTGTTCTTCTTATCTTCCCAAAACTTCCTCATCCTTTCACTATGGGCCTGCCGTCTTTCTTGTGTCCACGAGTTTTTGAGTTTCAAGCTTTTCTCAGATGGATTCTTGGGTGCAAGTTTATGGCTGTTGATCTTTTGTCTGTATGTATTCCTTGTGGTTGCCATTGGACAGTTGACAGTTTGAATCCTATTGTACACGAGTTTATTAAGTGTTATAGCTTTGATCAGTATTTGGAGTATGTTAGGATTATACTTCACATTCAGTTAATTATTTGCCCTTGGCACAAAAATTAAGAAACTAATTTGCTGAAGTTATGGTAAATTAATTTTGGGGACTATTCTGTAGCAGCAAGATTTTTTGAATATATGGTAGAATGGTTTGAGAGGTCCATATTATTATTTTTTTCTCTTTGCTGTAAGTCGCACCGACACAGATATGTCTTATGGCGACGATGGGATAGGAACAGCCTAGGAATTGGAAGAAAGCGGTCGTGGCCTTGATTAAGGTACAGCCCCGCCATTTACCTGGTGTGAAAATGGGAAACCGCGGAAAATCATCTTCAGGGCCGCCGACAGTGGGGCTCGAACCCACTATCTCCCGATTACTGGATACTGGCCGCACATAAGCGACTGCAGCTATCGAGCAGAAGTGTTTACGACTAAATACAAATTTGAGTAGTCGTAAAACGTACAGAATGAGACAGATCACATGGTGCAGTAGTTTGTGAGTTGAATGTCGAACATGCTTAACCATTTTACTGCTTCGTCAGTGGCCTCATGGATGTCCTGCATTGTTCCGTTGAACTTCCTCAGTTGGCAATCAATAGCGATGTATAAGACAGTCAGGAGCATGTCGGCACAGTCACAGTAAGAGTTGTCAGTTACCTTCCAGTATTGACGTCCATATTTTTATGGGTAGCTTCACTGGATCCAGGATTAAGCCTAGTTCGTCTGTGTTTGAAGAGAACCACATATTGCGCCATGTTGGATTCACGTTATATTCTTCTTGGATCAGTCCCTCACCTATTACCCATGATGGTTTCCTTAAATTTAACCTGAGGCGTTGATATGAGAAGTCCTGATATATTGGCAGGAGAGAATTTTCACGGCATTTAAGCCATTCTCTATTTGGTGCCATTTTTCTTCTAAAAGAAAGGGAAGGAATATTAGAAAGTACTGGTAGCCATTCTAAAGGTGTAGAATGGATGGTCACAGGTACAGTCCTCGTTGTGTCATTCAGCTGAGTGTCGATTTCCTTTGTTTGCGATAATGCAGCATCGTGGCCGTTTTATTGATAGCTTTAACAAACTTTGTACACACATAAATAGGTGTCAGGGGAATGTTCTCAACAAAAAAAAATTACATCTCATTTTCTTCAAATTAAGAAAAGTCAAATTTTGAAAATTGTCATGATGTAAGGAACATTTACTCAAAATCTACTTTCGCTATCTACTTGAATTTTTGCATATGGACTTCAAGAGAGCAGCTAAAACATTCTGTCGAACAGAATGTTTCTAAATATTTGCGTTTTTAAGAAATTAATTTTTAATTTCAGAAACGTATTTGACCTTTTTATAAGCATATATAAATGCATAACTGGTTTCAAAATTTATTTAGGAATAAACTGTCAGAGGCTATTGTAGAATTAATTATTTAAAACAACTGTGTCTAATTTCAATAGAATAGCCTTGGTAGTTTAGCGCAAAATAATATGTTGATATATGTCATTTACAGGATATGAAGAAATAAAATTTGGAATGTTATTTATCAATAACAAACAAATAATGCTGGCCACAACCATATTCCACTTCTTCTTGTTACTCTTCTAAATCTCTCCTTTTCAGCTGTTTCTTTTGCCTGAACTCTTTGATGAGCATTTCCCCTGTTAGTTCTGAAGCAGCAATGCGCCAGTCGTCTATCTTTCTCAGGACTGTCTGCGTGTAAGCACCAGCATGAAAACCAAGCCTTCCAAGGACATTGATTCTTCTGTTATTTCCATCATTGAACACAAAACATGCATCATCATATTCAGCAATTTTAACAGCAACAGAAGCAGCGAATGTCGTTTATGCACACCTTTTTCATATTAATTGGTTGTAGCTCTCGTTCGTGTTTTGAGTTTTGCCATGACTGAATTGTTTTAACAGGTCTGGGTGTGCTGGAGTCGGGAATGTGGGCTAGATAGCATTCATCACAGCTTCGGGAAGACTGTTTAGGTTTATATGATCTTCCTTTTGCTTGTGCTTGTTTATATTTGCACCAGTTTGTGCTGCAAAGAGTATGCATTGCATGTTCATCAGTAGAGAGCTTGTTGAAAAATATTGCCCACACTGCATTGTCTCTTATGTGCTTCCCATAGAAAACCTGCAGACGGTGTATTTCTTTATCTGTGAGCCTGTGTAATCCACCAAGTGGTTTACCATCTTCATGCTTCTTGTCTTTCAGTCCATTCATCTTCAGAAATGTCTTTACAATAACCCAGCAACAGCAACAATTTGCACCTTTCTTTACATCGGAAGTGGTCTCTGCGCACCATACAGCGGAAGTTATCACAGCATTCTTGATTGTGCATCAAGACTTGTCTCAACTTTCGCCCGTCCAAATGGACACAGTAGTTCAGTGCATGTCATGATGACTGCCACGAAGGGGACGTGGCTTACGCACGTCGAAACAAAATATTATTTTTGGCACACTTGTAGACTGAGTACCATCACGAAAGATTAGGAATATACTGTCAATGTATCTACCTAAATGATAACACTGTTTTCGAAAAATCGCATTTTCGACCCCAAACCCTTGCCATACTGGACTGCAATATTCGGCTGCTGGGTAAACTAAAGCAAGAGCTGTTGTTCACAAGGTAGTTGCAGCTGTACCCCAGCCTGTTCTTAATAGTTTGTTTAGGGACCTATGCAGATGTTGATCAGGTAGCACTCGAGATCAAAATATTGTCCTTTCAAACATGGCACAGTGAAACATTAAATGGACCACTGTTTCAGAATGTATATAAAATGGCTGATAGTCGTCTGCAGTATCAATTTTAAAGCGTTCAAAGAAGACACACTTGACACGGGCGGAGAAAACTGAGTGAGGCTGAGCTACTTCGATTTCGAATTATGTCTTTAAATTCATTTAGTATGAACATGTATCAGGTATTCCTGTTAAAATATTTGAATGTCATTCAAAAAATACTTGGCACAGTGGAACAGTAAATACTAATGTGTATTTATGAACTCATGGTTAGTCATGGTGATTAATATTCAAGCCCTATCATCGATGTTAAATACCTGATGTTCGCACACTTAAATGCGTCATTTATAGGATCCGCTTAAGAACGCTCGAACAATTTTTTAAGTCCAAAGTGATTCTAGGGATCATATCCTGTTTCACGTTATATCCCACCATCCTGTGTACATATATATGTGTGTGTGTTTGCATTTATTGGCTCATCCTGAAATGAATTAGAGCGAATAAGCAGGGGGTGCTTTATTACTAACAGTATAACGACCTGTATCAAACTCCCATGTAGCATTGTTCACATCAATGAAGAGAATGGTATATATGTTTATGGTACATCTTCGTACAATATTTTTCTCATCTATGTCCTATACAGAGTTCATTGAATCAATGTATAGTAGTATTGTGAGATGGTTGCAACAAAAGTGGAAAAAAGTAGCACAGTGTGTTCCTCTCTCTGATGAATATGGTATTCGTGATACACCACATTCAGAATAATTATATTCTCTGTATTATGTCCATATTAATGGAGCGACCTCATTTGAAATTCAGTTTTTGATTCTACCGTCGCATTCAATAGACAGCAAACTGGGCGGAACAGGTGAGCTATTGTTGAGAGACTGAACAGGAATTCAAACAAAGTCTCTGATACACCATTAATGGAAATGTGGAAACTAGTGACCAGACGGACTAATAAACCTGCGTGTATATGAAGGCCTGCTCTCCAGGCTGACCGTGGAACTCGGAAGCATTTTTGTAATTGTTAGGAATTAAACAGTAGAGAAACATTTATTTGACCTAAACTGAGAGTCATTTCAAGTCCCTTTAATGTTAGTTGGTTGGTAAGGAGGCTTCCGATATGGTAAATCCTTCCTATGTTTGTTCCTGAAGTCAGGAGCTTCCCTCAGTATCGTTAGATATTCTGGTGAACTAACTTGGCAAGTTACAAACGTTTCCCTCTAGAAATGTGGAAAATATTGCACAACTTGTATGTTCATCGGGTTCGTAAGAAATTTATTACCTTTCATACGTAGGTGGCTGTGAATGGTTATTGTTTTCAGCGGTTATCCGTAGCAAAATGTATTATTAGTTAACACGAGCTTGATATCTAATTGAATTGTGACCAAATTCGATAGCTGCAGTCGCTTAAGTGCAGCCAGTATGCATTATTCGGGAGATAGTGGGTTCGAACCCCACTGTCGGCAGCTCTAAAGATGGTTTTCCGTGGTTTCCCATTGTCACACCAGGCAAATGCCGGGGCTGTACCTTAAGACCACGGCCGCTTCCTTCCCAGTCCTAGCCCTATACTGTCCCATCGTCGCCATAAGACCTATCTGTGTCCGTGCGACGTAAAGCCAATAACAAGAAAAATGTTGCATTGTGTACTTTCGAAGCTTTGTTAGTCTTCATTCCATTGATACAACGTAAAGATTAGATCGCATAAGTTTTGATGTTGAAGATGGTTCGAATAGAATTGTTGGTAGTACTGGCTGTTGCCGATCAATATTCAAAATTGGTACCACTTCTGAACAACATTAATTTGTGTTTTACTGCCGTAACGCTTGAGTCACATGTAAAAGAGTTTAAAACCAATAAAAGGGGGAGAAATGAAGTACGGAGTCAAAGCAAACTATTTTGAACTTGTATAGTAACTTACGGTATGAGAATCAGGAGTGGACGGTGGAAGAGGTGATGAAAATTACCGGGCACCTGACTCTCGTTTCTATGTACAGTGTTTATATGTCTAGCGCGGCGTTCAAACTGCACGGAAGCATCAAGTTTGCAGTGAAAGGTCGACCGACGTACAGTACAAAGGGAGGAGATTTCGTGTGTCACAATTGTCTGATTTTATTCTAGGTGATATTCGTAGTAAATTCCAGAGCTTCTTTCTTAGTATCGAACTTCGGACTGTCAGGGTAGTGAAAGTGAATCATCGAGCATTAGTTTTTCAGAAAAATAGAAGAAGTGTGTGGATAATAGTGACGGCACTCAATAAAAATTATATTTTGACTTAAGGTAAGTTGTATGTTGTCTTGTGGTAATACATGTTATATGCTGTCCTGTGGTTATTTATACGTTTCGTGGATATTTCTGACGATACGTCCCAAAAAAGTTGCTGAAAAATTAGTTTAGTTTTACGGGAGTGTCTGAATTACGTGTATATATATATATATATATATATATATATATATATATATATATATATATATATATGTGCCGGCTCACACTTACTGTAGGTAAAACAGGAGGGTCCTTAACAGGATATGGGTGTAGGATTGCACCTGTCTGTCAAAATTCTTAGCGAACTCGTAAAATAAAATTATTAATAATAATAAACATTGAATAATCTTTATATCCTTTTTGGTAACTTCACTCTACCTGTGGAGAATTCGTCGTCTTGAAATGGTCATGAGTTAGATTTTTCCGAATGACGTGGATATATTTTACAACTTCCCTAGAAACACATTGTATTTTTCAGTACCGCCCAGAGGTGGGTTTTCAGCTTGTTGAGCAGTGAGAAACTGCCTCAGAGAGTAGTTGCTTATAATTATGCCATCATACTCGTCTTAAGCCCCGATGTGCCATAAAAGTGTCACATTATGAAATACGAAGAAATCTTGCTTCTCTAAAAGGAAGAAAAATTAAAATTTTAATATCACCGCCTCATTATTCGTCGGTAACATATAGGTTACGTAATAGGGACATGCAGCTGGTATAAATAATAAAGAAATTAATGCACCCAGAGGAAATGGTCGGATGTCAATGTAACTTCGTTCACGTGCACAACACCGGCAGATATGCAAATGATCAGAGTAGAACGGCCTCCAGTGTGCATTAGTGTTGTTACCAGGCCTGGTAGGGTATATAAGGGGCCTGAACAGCGTCAAATGTTGAGTGATCACTGTGAAGGACGCGGAGATGCCGCGTAATCGTCTGAGGCAGCGTTATCAGCACCTGACAGAGTTTGAAAGTGGCCTCATCGTGGATATATATTTCTCCAGCTGGTCGAATCGTGAGTTATCCATATTTGTGGGGCATTCAGATGTGACAGTGGCTCGATATTGGAACGTGAGGGCAGGCATATTCGTCGTTATGATTCCGGTCGACTACGTCTGACCACCACAAGGGAGGATCGCTGTATTTTGCACCGAGGACATCGTAACACCTTCACGTATGCGCCTGCCATCCAAGAACAAATGACGGACTCTCTGCGACATTCTTCATCATCTCGCACCTTTAGACGAAGACTAGCAGAACCGAGCTAGGCCATTACCATCCCATGCGTAGGATACCGTTAAGAGCACAACACAAACGGCTGCGTTTGGAGTAGTGCCGTGACCAGGAAGCATGGACTGCTGACGAATGGCATCGCTTTGCGTTCAGCGATGAATCCTGGTTCTGCACTACCACGGATGCCCATCATCTGTGAGTATGGTGACGACCTGGGGAGAGGTCCCATTCTTCCTGTGTTTTGGAGAGGCACATGGTCATGGTGCGAGGAACCATCGGGTACGACTTCAGGTCACGGCTGGTAGTGATTGAGGGAACTCTGACGGAACAACCGTACGGCACGGACATCCTACATCCTCACGTTACGCAACAGTATTCTTATAAAGTTCTCCAGAAATTTAAGGAGAGAAGCTTTGGAACTTCTACCATTTTATAGAGAAAGTGTGAACAGCTTTCTCCATTTTCATTTTAAAGACTTCTGGGGAGGAAGAATAAATGCCAAGCCCATTTTATGTGCTTGCAGGCGTCAGAAGAACAGTCCACTTTTCACATGGAATTTACCAGTTGATGACTAGAAGTTTTCAAAGTCCCCGAGAGCGAGGAACCGACGCAGGGATTCTTTGATTTGTAGCAGCTCAGAGTGCTTAATGCCAAAAGAGATGTACGGTGTGCTGCTGTTCGAAGAGTGATGTCGTAATCTACATGTTCCTGACTGAACAGTGTATTACGAGGTCGGAAAGCAGCCATTGTATTCGAAGAAGGCGAGCCAAATACATATAAATAGTACATAGTCTCCCTTATAAACCCATACCGAACACACGATATTTGTCCTCGGGAAAACGGCAGCTGCAATACGGGAGGCGCGCGCATAGTTCTTGACCTTGCAATGAAATAGCGTATGGCTTTTAGTGCCGGGAGTGTCCGAGGACATGTTCGGCTCGCCAGGTGCAGGTCTTTCGATTTTACTCCTTTAGGCGACCTGCGCGTCATGATGAAGATGAAATGATGATGAAGACGACACATACACCCAGCCCCCATGCCACAGAAATTAACCAACGATGGTTAAAATTCCCGACCCTGCCGGGAATCGAACCCGGGACCCCTGTGACCTAAGGCCAGCACGCTAACCATTTAGCCATGGAGCCGGACGACCTTGCAATTAGCCTGCACGTGTTCGACCTGGTAAGCATCAGTCGCCAGGCTGAATCTAAGCTGTTAACATTGTAACCGTCATGGCTTCTCCAGCCCTACTAATTTAATATAATATCATTTTACGCGATATCATTTGATATCAAGTTTATCCGCCATCGGAAATTATTTGTAATAACATATTTATTCAACGTCAATCATTTGTAATCAAGGCATTTTGGAATCATATTGTATATATGATGACATCGTTTTATTATTAAAATTATTATATTATGTAGGATAAGAATTCATTATGTTGTAAATACGGTCAATATGTTGAGACATAGTTGTTTTCATTTCATCTCATATTTGTGTATACGGAGGGTTATTCTTGAAGCTTGGGATTTTGCGTGAGTCATGGGTTTATTTTATGACCAAGGCTAGTAAACAGCGACCCGTGCGCGAGGCTTGCAAGCTGGTCAGCTATATCATCGCCACGCCTTCTGGACTTGTCGAGGAAGAAGGGGAGGGGAGTTGATGCTTCGATCTATCGAATCAGATACTTCGTTGTATATGAGTTTTGAGATTGAACTGTTACCAAGAGTGGGGGTGAGCCCGGATATATACTGATTCTCAACACGAGAACGGGACCTTACAGCCTTACAGCCTTACGATTTTACAACCTTACAACCTAACTACGTGAACTCCATCACTACTACTTCTACTGTGAACATCTACTTTGAACGACGTGATTTGATCTTTGAAACAGTGTGTGGTCGCTCCGCGACGTAAGTATTTTTGTACAATGTGTTGTCACTTCGATACAGTATTCAGCTGCGGTAATGTTATCGGATCTGCGTGAGACGAAAAAAGCTTATGGCTTGTGTGATATTCAGTAAATATTGTGGACGAAGAACTATGTTTAGTTCAAGTTTACGGAATTTTGGTACAAGTCTGTACCGTATAAATTGTATAGCTCAGTTGGATTGATATTTCTACTAATATGGAAAAATTCATATCTCTGAATTTTCTCCTCATACGATCAACGCTGATCAGTTTTTACAAGTACAGGGCCAATGTCTAATTTAAAGACTAGGCAATTAGGGAGTGTTAGTCCAGATAGCCCGTACCATATCAGAGAAGGAAGGAAGGATGTCCATGGAGCAAAGTCTACATCGAGAAGAAGAGAACGAGGAACCACGGAAACCAGATGACTTCAACGGAAGCTGCAATTGGTGAGCTTCAATTAGATAAAGCAAGCAATAAGTAAATTTAGTAAATTATAAATTCCTCCATGCTTTAAGGTAACTTTTCCGATTCATCTCATTTTTTTGTATAATAAATTCATTTGTATTTTATATTGCGTTAATTTTCTTTCTTAAGCGATACTTAACGGTTAATTATTTAAAATCCTACCCCTGTGATTTAAGTATAAGGCTCTATGCTAGTAAATATAAATTTTGGTTCACAGTTTTATTTAAAACTGTAACCATGTCGCCCAAACATTACATAGAGAAATGGGGAACCATGGAATGGTAATTGTTTCTGTTTGCGTGGCAATTTACGGGCAAGCCAAAAATAGTTTATTTAATATTCATGTGTCCCAAGATAATAACTTGCATCTTCTCAAGTGTTTTGACGAGGTGGAACAGTTACAACATGGTGAGACAGTTATCATTATAACACCGTAGTTTCGTATGTAAAAGTTCTGGTTTCATATTAACGCCATGTGAACAGTTAAAACTCTCGCTATTGGTCTGCAGAAAATCATAATGGTGTTTATGAAGTCCCTCATTATGATAGGAAAATTGGTTTTTGGTGTGCTGTTAGTGCAAGACGAATATTTGGGCCTATATTTTTCGACACGACAGTAAATGCATAGAGGTGCCAAGTTAACATTTTGACGCCGTTCTTCCGTCAGTTAACGTAGGAAGAAACGTTCCGTGGGTGGTTTCAACAAGATTCAGCCCTTGTTCTTACAGCAGAAGATTCCCTTCTTACAATCTCGGAAGTATTTGCAGACAGAAGTTCAGTGCTTGTCTGTTTCCCCTCGTTCTCCAAATATAACGGTGTGTAATTTGTACTTGTGGTTTAACCGAAATAAAAAGTGTATCGAACAAATCCCTACACACCTTAAGGGCACGGCCGCTTCCTTCCCACTCCTAGCCCTTTCCTGTCCCATCGTCGCCATAAGACATATCTGTGTCGGTGCGACGTAAAGCCAATAGCAAAAGAAAAAAATAGAAAATATTACGAATGAAATCAGAAACATTATATGGCAGAACTTACTCTCGTCAACCAGAATGTGGTTACCAGACACAGTGCCTGCATAAGCCAGGAAGGATGACACTTGCGGCTTATTTTATAGATAATATTTCATATAAGAATGTATACACTCTTAAATCAGGACGGCTGCGCGCGAGGTGAGTTCGGCTGAGGCAACTACCGTAGCGCAGAACACAAATACCATGCGTTCCCTCCGAGTTTATAAGAGAGACCCCTGTACAGATGAAGGGAAGTAAAAACTAGAATTACCTAATCTCTATTTATAAAAGTGGATATTGGTATATTTGAGATTAATGGACTGAAAAACTACTGGACCGATTTCGCTGAAAATTTCACAATTTGTTCTTATTACTTCTGAGAGGGCTGATGAAGTGATTTGAACGAAATCTGATGAGGAGACCTTTTATGGTGCGTAATTTTACGTAATTTTATTTAGTTACAAGTCCGCACCAAGAGTGGATCGACTTGATGGATATATTGTTGCTAGGCGACAGCAGCTTACGCTATATCATGATAGTCCGTTAATTTATTTACTTATCGTATGCCAACGGCCGTAGCCGTGTTGAAACACCGGATCCCGTGAGATCTCCGAAGGTAAGCAACATTGGGCGTGGTCAGGAGTTGGATGGGTTGCCATGCGCTGTTGGTGTGGGGTAAGGGAATGGAGGAGCGGAAAGGAACTGGCCACCCTACCGCACGTAAACTCCGGCTCAGCAACACCTCTGCGGAGGTTCGGACCTGCCTTCGGGCAGAATAACCCTTACCTACTTATCGTATGGCATATATATATATATATATATATATATATATATATATATATATACAGAAACAAGAAAGCAAGTACACTCCATCCAGGATCGTATTCTTTCCTGTAGCCTCTTGGGATGTGCTTTTTGGATACAGATTTCACAAGCCCTACAAATCTCTGATAATTATCGCTGGCTGCCGGTATCCATCTGATGCATTTGTCCAGCTCTTCAGAGAATTTCGTCCAGTTCGCCTTTTTAAAGTTCCAGCGTGGGCGTGGGAAAGATCTAATTAAGGGAACAGTGATGCCCATCTCAAGGAAGATTGGTCTGTGTTGACTATTTGGGAAGTCCCCCAAAACTTCTCTCATCATGGGTAGAGGGTTGCCAAGAGAGTCACATGTTACGAAACAGAGGTCTGGGTTGGACTCTCGCTTCCAAGCAGCAGATCTAAACGTCCCTTTGTCTTTTGTATCAAATATAAGATGTATATTTTGGTCTTCTGACCATTCTACTAAAGCTATGCCGCAATCATCATTTCTTGCATATTTCCAAATTTCATGATGGCTGTTGAAGTCGCCAGCATAGATAGTTGCATGACTTACATCTGGAAGAGCTGGAGTTGGCCAAAAGATGGCTGGAGGTTTGTAGATATTTACGATGGTTAAATCTTGCAGTTTTATTGTTACAGTATGAATGTTATTAATTGTACTAGATGATATGAATTCAACCTGCTCCAAGTTGTTACGGGCATATGTAGCAATATCATATACATTGTCAAAGGTAGCACCAATAATACAATAACCATAAATCTTCTCTCTCTTGCTTAGCTCGTCTTCTGTAGCAGCATGTGTTTCTTGAATGAGTACCAGATCAATGTCATTATTACGTAGCAATTTTGACAAAACATCACACTTAAATCTACTGATACCTTCAATATTCAGTTGGCAAATTTTAATACCATGTCCAAGCTTTCGAGTCATTTGGCTCTTAAAAGAGCCGTTCAGTGGACTACTTTGTACAGTTTTCATATTTGCTTGGAGATCTTTAGAAGATAGGTCCAGCAGCCAATGTTGTTGCTTCCTTAGCACCACCCGGAGGTCACGTGTAGGGCTTTATAAGGTTAACCCACGGACGTGAAGCAACAGTTACCCCCAGTCCGGTAATGAATGCCGTATATAGGAAGATGGGAAGACACCGCCATGTTTTGTGAGTCAAGCTTGGTACAAATGACTCTATACGTGGAATAAATAGTGTGGGGGCCGGGAACCCTTACCACCCTTGGGGAAGTGGTGGATATTAGTGTCATATCCATAGTTTTCGGGATCACTGAGATGAACTATGACACTCAAAATGCTGTTTAAGTCGAAGTTCATCCCGAATAGTACCCCCACAGGCGGGGATTGAAAGGGGGTGAAATATAAAAATAATATAACATGACCAATATTTATGTAGAATCCATAGTTTTCTTGGTCTCTGCGATGAATAAATGCACTCCAGATGTCGTTTTAAGTTTTTAAGTCCAAGGTCAGCCCCGTCGGCATGGGAGTGAGAGGAGATGATGATGCTATTCTTGTTTTAAGGTGATGTACAACTAAGCAACCATCCTCTCTTAACTAATCAGAGGGAAAATTTAAGAGATCCGACACTTCGAAAAATGAAGGTAACAGCCAAAGAAAGAAAATAACAAAAACAAGATTCGACCAGGTGAGGTCTGATAGGATAGATGAAAGTGATGAGCCTGACACAAGTAAGTTGTAGCAATACCAGTACTCACCTAAGGACCCCATGGTCGCCAAACAACGCTCCAAATGTAAGAGCCTTGGGACCCTTTTAATCGCCTCTTACGACAAGAAGGGGATACTCCTGGTGTTATTCTAAGAGGCATATACATTTCAAAGACAATTAAACGTAGGCTTTAAGAAAGACACCTCTTGGGGCGAAAAAAACAAAAAATGTTTTTTGGGCGTTTTTAGTTCTTTACAACATAGAGAACAAGGATTTGTTTAAAAAGTCAAAAAATGATCAAAATTGACCATTTCGTAACATAAATTACTAAGCTGCACCGTGAAAGACAACGCCCACTTTTACAGAGATTTTTGTTTGTGCGTATAACTTCTGAACTATTATTGATAGATTTCTGAACTAACTTCTGGTTTGCTCTGTTGAGCCTAGACTTTGTATTGGTAACCATGACAACTTCTGGCATTGCATTTTTATGTTATGAGTGGTTAGTAAACATCGTTGTAGTATTATAATCGTTGTGATTTTGCATTGGCGTATTGAAGAATGGGTCGTTTGAAATATTTTGGAAAGAGGAAGTATACGGGAAATAGACACATACGTAAACTTCTCGGTGTAAATAATGTTAGTTTATGAGAAAGTATAGATAGGCCTAGTTCCAATGGAGTGGAGGTTAAAAATGATATCGCTATATGCTCGCCATGTGGTATTTCCGGATCTGAAATAGACATTGAATCTCCCTCAAGTTCATCAAAACAAAAACTGTCTCCCTAAGGGAGATGATTCGTGGTGCAAATATAACAGGAAGGACCAAAATTATGAGCACCATGGGTTACCTCATGCTGTAGCTGAGGCTATAAGGCCAGTATATAGGGTTTTGGTTTTAAAATGTGTCTGCATGGAAAAACACAGAACGCTAATGAAGCATTCATCATGTTCTGTGGTCCAGAGTTCCAAAAACAGTGTTTGTTGGTAATACTACACTCGAGTTTGGACTATGTGATGCTGTTATATCCTTCAACGATGGGAATATTGGTAGGGCTAAGGTGCTGCCGAAGTTGAACATCCTCCCAGGGTACAACACACTGAACATCCTAAAGGAGTTGGATGACATCCGAATAAAGAAAGCAGACCTCATAGTGTAAGAAATGAGTAAAAGGGCCAGAAGACTGAAGACAAACCTTAAGAGGACTAAGGATGACACAAATGATGCAAGTTATGGGGCAGGAATGTTCTAATAATTGTCAGAGGTAACAAATTATAATGAGACTTCAACCTCATTTTTATCAGTTTAACATTTTTCACTACTTTGGTACCATTTATAAGAAAACTAATAAAGATAGGCCCATTAAATGTTGTTGCTGCATCAACATCATCCTGATTAACAGTAATAAGAAGGGATATGCCTTCAAATAAAATACAAAATGAAATATAAATATTTTTCGACATTGTTTTAGTTAAAAAAATCGTACCTTAAGAAAAAATTGATACTGACGAAAGTATTTGGTTTCTGCCAATAATCCTTCTTATTGTTGTAGATAATGTTCTAACTAGTAATCCTTGAAAAGTTCAAGTGGCTAACCCAAACAGATTTTGAGTAAAGTGCACCAAAAATGTGAAGATTTAACATGGGCGAGATAGGCAGATCTTACTTACCTTAAGAGAATATCTGCATGAAGATTTAAATAAACATTCATCGGAAGAATGTAAGTAATATTAAATTGTATAGCCATTAATAGTAGCCTCCGTGGTTCAGGCTGCAGCGAGTCGGCCTCTCACTGCTGGGTTCCGTGGTTCAAATCCCGGTCTCTCCATGTGAGATTTGTGCTGGACAAAGTGGAGGTGGGACAGGTTCCTCTCCGGATATACCGGTTTTTTCTGTCATTTTTCATTCCAGCAACACTTTCCAATATCATATCATCTTTCATTCATTAATCAGTGCCCCAGAGAAATGAGACACGCTTCGGCGGCCGGCACAGTTCCTATCCTCTCCGCTAGATGGGGCTTTATTCATTCCATTCCTGACCCTGTCGAATGACTGAAACGGTCTATGGATTTTCAAGATATTGCTGCCTCTGTGGATCAGTGGTAGAGTGTCGGCCTCCGGATCCCAAGATAGCGGGTTCAAACCCGGCAGAGGTAGTCGGATTTTTGAAGGGAGGAAAAAAGTCCATTCGACACTCCATGTCGTACGATGTCGGCATGTAAAAGTTCTCTGGTAATACATTTGGTGTTTACCCGACAAAAATAATTAAATCTCAGCCATAAACGCCCAAGAGAGTGTCGGTTTACTCGGTCTGCCATCTAGTAGGCCTAGAGTAAAACAGAACGTCGAAATTGATGAGCAGACAGCCATAAGGCGTGAAATGGAAATGCGTACACATGGTAGCTGAGGCCATACGATTATTATTATTATTATTATTATTATTATTATTATTATTATTATTATTATTAAAGATAATCCGACACGGCGAAAATTAGATTGTAAAAGAAAATTTGAAAAGTCCTTAAGAAACAAAACAAAGAAAACCGATGGCATGACACCCCTGATGGATTTTGGGCTACCAAGTGACCACTGCTTAGCATGAAGATCTCTACGTTACGAGATTAGCGCGACGAAATCTCTCGGGAGTTATTCTTGTCTTTCTAGATCGGAACCACTACCTCACTTTGAAATAGTTCCTCAGTTGTTCAGGCGTAGCCTTAGAGGACCTCGATTCTGCCGTCTTATTGATCTAAAAAGTCTCTAATTTGGTCAGGAATCGAACCCACGACCTACAGGTAAGAGGAAGTCTCGCTATCCTAAGACTAAGACTGCGGGATCAGCAGAAAATTCCTTTGCCTTTTCTAATTTGTAGGCGCTTAACCAAGGAATCCGATCTTTTAGCCGTACAGTACCCATTTGAGGCAACGCTTGGTTGTCAATATCGGTTATTAAATTATTCAAGTCAATGCTGAGAATAAAGGACTATATCCATTAAGCAGAAAATAATAATAGTAATGCAAATGAAAACCTACAACCTGTTTTCCAGTCATTGACCGGGTCAGGAATGGATAGAATGAAGCGCGCACCTCGGAGCGAGGATAGGAATTATGCCGGCTGCCGAGGTCTTTCGCATCCTCTGGAGCGATGATTAATGACTGACAAACGAAATGAAATTATAATGCAGTGTTTTGCTGGAATGAAAGATGACAGCGAAATCCCGCGTACATGGAGAAAAACCTGTCCCGCCTTCGCTTTGTCCAACACAAATCTCACATGGAGGGACCGGGATTTGAACCAGGGAACCCAGCGGTGAGAGGCCGACGTGCTGCCGCCTGAGCCATGGAGGCTTAATAATAATAATAATAATAATAATAATAATAGGAAAATAACGATTTTTTTCTCTGTTCACTTAACACAAATGAGACCAGAAAAGCCGTCCACTGGAATGTTTGCATACTTTCTGAATAAGCAAACTAAAGGTGTCTGGTTCGTCGAGGTGGAAAAGGATGTACAAGAATTGGAGAACTTACGTGATGACATTATAATTTATTATTATTATTATTATTATTATTATTATTATTATTATTATTATTATTATTATTATTATTATTATTATTATTATTATTATTATTATTATTATTATTATTATTATACGCAGTGACAAACGCAAGTATGAAAAGGAACTGCTGGACAAGATTGAGCAAGACTTTCATAGAGGTGAGACCCGTGAATACTCCAGAAATTTTAAAAAGAAGGTACAAGGATACAAGGCACCTTCTCTTTGCTTTCTAAGGAAAGATGGAACTCTTGCTACATCCAGTGAAGAAAACTGAGAAATATTAGCTAAGTACTTTAATGACCTTATAAGCTGTGAAAAACCAGCTAACCCCATCAAAACAAACAAACTAGTGAGCCAAAACCTGCCATCTTCTCCACCAAATCGCTATGAAATCAAACGCCGCATAAAGAGACTGAAATAGAACAATGCCCCTGGTGAAGACTCCATGATTGCGGAACTGTGGAAACATGCCGCGGAAGAAGCAATTGGCATCCTACACCAAACCATTGTATATATATGGGAAAAAGAACAACTACCGGAGGACTGGAAGCTGCCTTGATCAATCCTTTACACAAGAAAGGAAATGTAAGAGATGTGAACAATTACCGTGGATTTTCTCTTTTGTCAGTATCCTACAAGATCCTGTCACTATCCATCCTTGAAAGACTAGAACAACAAGTTGAACACAAACTCGGGGAATACCAAGCAGGTTTTTGAAAACGCCTATCAAGCGCAGAACAAATAATTAACGTAAAAACCATAATAAGATACCAAATGCTGAGAGGTCGAACCTATGTATCTACATTTGTAGACTTCAGGAAAGCATAAGATTCCATCGACCATGATGTGTTGCTTAACATCCTTGCAGAAATGGGAGTCGATGAGAAACTGCTGGCGATAATAAAGGCAACACTGACACCAAATCCAAAGTAAAATTCCAAGGATGTCTCTCTGAACCCTTTGAGATCAAGACAGGCGTTCGACAGGGAGATGGGCTGTCACCTCTTTTGTTCAACTGCGTACTTGAGAAGGTAATACAGGAGTGGCGAAAGACGTTAAAAGAAAGAAACCTTTACAAACCCGTAAGGATTGGGACAAAGAAAAATGGAGTGGAAATAGATTGCTTAGCGTTCGCTGATGACATAGCCCTTATGACAGAAAATTTCGAAAGTGCAACAGAACAGATCAATGTGTTGAAGGAAGTAGCAGAACAAACAGGTTTACAAATTTCCTTTCAAAAGACAGAAGTAATGTCAAATATCAAAGATGATACGGCACAACCAAACACCAAGTATGGAACGATAAACCGTGTTAGTAAATTTAAATACTTTGGGGAATGGATTCAGCAAAATGGACTTGATAAAGAGGCCATAGCAGCAAGAATCAATAAAATGGAAGTCACTTTCCAAACTACCCGCAACATATACAACAAAAAGTGCTTTTCTCTGAACATAAAAATTCGTCACTACAACACTGTCATCAAACCAGTATCGCTGTATGCATCTGAATGCCTCATCCTGTCCGAGAAATGTTTGCTTGCGGATTTAGAAAGAAAGAAAGAAAGAAAGAAAGAAAGAAAGAAAGAAAGAAAGAAAGAAAGAAAGAAAGAAAGAAAGAAAGATCTTACACACCATACTTGGCCCAAAGTACAAAAATGGCATCTACATTAGAAAATCCAGGCAAGAAGTATACTCTAGGATAGAGACGTTTACGCACACAATGCGTAAAGGCAGAGTTCGTTTCTACGGTCATATACGACGGATGATCGACTCTCGATGGACGAAACGTATCTTCAGTATATTTGACTCGAAACCAAAAATTGCAATGCCATGGTACGTTAATGTCAAGAAAGATCTTAAAGAACTGGACCTACAAGCAGAAGATGCACAAGACCGAAATCTTTTCAGAGCAGCCATCAAGACTTTTGGGACTTTCAGGGACGAAAAACGGGCAATTGGTGCTAAATGGGCAGAAGAACGTCGTGCCAAACACAGTGAGATAATGAAGACAATGTAGATCAAGCGAAAAGTGAACAAATGCCAGAATGTAAAGTGAGGCTTATCGTGGTCCCCAATTGGCCGATTAGCGATGTTGAATGAATGAATGAAATAATAATAATAATAATAATAATAATAATAATAATAATAATAATAATAATAATAATAATAATAATGCAGGTTTAAATGAAATCCGAGGAAGTCTTAGTAAAATATGATTAGATGGAAATGGAAGTAAACAGTACATGGTATTATGACACAAAGGGGCAGGAGGTCGCTGTCATTGGCGACTGATGTGGATTTCGCAGAAAGTGGTTATAACAACTGAAATATGTCAGTGGTAATTGGCGACATGACTGACAGGGACATGAATCTGTCTTGTCGACGAGGAGAAATCCCTCCCTTCTTCGTGTCGGTGTGCACATTAATACTCCTCCCCCCACAACTACATGACAAAAGCATACCATGTAAAATCAGACGGTTAAACAAATAGGCTGGCCAGTCATCTCTTGTCCTTCTCGTTTAATTGCGTTTAGTTGGCCATGTTAATTGCAAGTTGAAACAGTTATGTGACATGTGGCTTGACGCCGCTGCTGTGACGAACGGGTACCTCGCCTCGTTGCCTCGCAACGGCTGTCGATACAGCGTACAGTAATGTGGGACGTCAGGCTTCCAACGGGAGCATAGTATACCCATAAGATTCTATACATACACACATCTTCAATACAGAAATGTGTCTATCAGCGTTCAGTCTGCAACCCTATGTTTATGAAGTACGCACCACAGATATCCTTTTTTAAATGATGATAAAATCAAAGCAGGTGTCCCCTAATACGAAAAACGTAAAAGTGAGCAATTTCCTCAATTTTGCAGTGAGATGAAGGGCTAAAGGTCCACACCATATGTAGTTATAAGGGCTTAATTGATTATCTGCATTGACCCACATTAGCGATCGTAGTGGTAGGAAAAGGCAAACTGCTCATCTAATCGACCGGACAACGATGATTAAGAAAAGCATAGTAATTTTTAGGAGTAAATAAAGAATATCTTCTCATAGTTTATTGTATTTTCTTTACCTAAAATTCGTAGCTCATATCCCTAGGATGTTTTCAACATTGAGTTGCTTGCCTGAAGGTCTAGAATTGTGATTGTTTTACTCCATGTCTTTATGTTACGAACGTCTAACGTTACATCACATCCGTAGGTGAAACCTTATATTACCCTGCACGTGTCCCCCAGGTGGTGCTGAGAAAGCAACAGCGATAAGATACCGCCGTACTGCCCCATTGGTCCTCACGGCCACGACAGTAAAAATGACACAAAAAGCAGTCTTTCTAAGGACTCAGCATTTAGGACCAAGACCCTGGTCCCTCAACTAATGATTTGTCAACATAACGTTGAAGGTATCAGCAGAGCTAAGTGCGAATATTTATATATGATACTCGGGTATCATTATGTAAATGTATTGGCACTACAAGAAACACATACTGGAGACGATACTCAGTTGTCAAACAGGGGGAAAATTCCTGGATACAAAATAGCAACAGAATAACATCATCCAAAATATGACATTGCCATCTATGTTAAGAACATTGTTTTTTTGCTATTTGTTTTACGTCGCACCGACACAGATAGGTATTATGGCGACGATGGGATAGGAAAATCCTAGGAAGTGGAAGGAGGCGGCCGTGGTCTTAATTAAGGTACAGACCCGCATTTGCCTGGTGTGAAAATGGGAAACCACGGAAAAGCATCGTCAGGGTTGCCGACAGTGGAGCTCGAACCCACTATCTCCCGATTACTGGATCCTGGCCGCATTTAAGCGACCGCAGCTATCGAGCTCGGTACGTTAAGCACTATATTGAAGACTATATGATCTTTCCTTCTGATATATGCCCCAATGTCTTCTCTGCTCCTATCAAGATTCGGAATGTTACCATCACAAACATCTATAAAACTCCAACAGTCTGCTGATCAGATCCAAATACATTAGTCCCTGTTGAAGAGAGCATAATACATGGCGATTTCGATAGCCACCATACTTCTTGGTGATATGACAAAAATGGTAATGCTGTCAAGCTATTGAACTGATGGACGTAAGTAATTTTACACTGATTTATGATGCTAAAGATCGAGGCACCTTCCATTCTGCTCGTTGGAAATGGGATTACTCTCTTGATCTGTGTTTTGTTTCGCGAAGTCTCATGACACTAGAACCACGACTATGAAGACAAGTTTTGAATGACTTTCCGCGCAATCAGCATAGACCAATAATTTCTAACATTGGTATTAACATCCCTGTTGTAAGATCTACACCACACCCTCGTTGGAATTTCCAGAAAGCTGACTGGGATTTGTACGCCAATTACAATGATGCCAACATTATATGGGCTACACCAATACCTGGCAACTATGACCCATTTGTTGGTTCAATCAAATCTGCTGCCAAAATAAGCATTACTAGAGGTTTTCGCAAAGACTATGACCCTGGCTGGGGTGAAGAAACATCCCGCTTAAGTTGTGCATTTGATAAGATCAGTGGTCATGGAAAAGCTATTGAATTGCTGAAATCCTCCGACAATGCCAGGAGAGAGAAATGGCACAAGACTGTTGAAAACTTGAACTTTACCAATTCAAATAAGAAAGCATGGTCCCTAATACGAAAACTGAATTAATCACCTGAACATACAAGAAAGCATTCCTCTGTCAACGTGGAATCCATAGCTAACCATCTTTATATCTACGCCCAAGACAGACAGAGACAAGAGGTTTAGCAGACAGGTAGGATCGGAATTCAATAGTTTAAAACGACAAATCCAATCACACTCATTTTATTCATGACCATTCTCTTCAGAAGGGATACAACGTTCATTGGATGGTCTTCAGACTAGAAAATTAGCGGGATTTGATGGTGTATATTCTGAGTTTCTCAGGAAATGTGGTCCAGTTACGAAACAATGGCTTGCGAACATTTTCAGTTCCATTTTACAATCCGGACGTTAGCCACTATCTTTCAAGATGACCGAAATTGTTGCAGTACTGAAGCCAGAGAACGAGCCCCAACTGCCTCAAAGTTACAGGCCAATTGCCTTACTCAGCGTCACTTACAAATTACTTGAAAAACTCTTATTGAACAGAATTGCTCCTGCAATTCAGCATGTGATTCCCATCTGGATTCCAACCAAAATGTGATTGTTCTGATCAAGTCCTTGCCTTAAATACGTTTCTATAAGCCAGCTTCGAGAGGAGACTTAAGAGTGCCTCAGGATTTCCTCTCGAACTCATAAGGACGATTCCTTGTCTTAAAACAGTCACTCTCATCAACAATATGTTGTGTAACAGTCTATTCCAAATTCACGGTGAAAATGCCAAAGCAGGTTCCATTTACTCAATAATGGTCTACCACAGGGATCAGTTTTATCCCCCATGCTATTTAACTTGTACATTCACGATCTGCCAGAAACGGTATTCCGTAATTTCATCAATGCAGACGACATAAATCTTACAGTCCAGAGTACCTCCTTTCAGGAAACAGACTATTTTGAATGCAGGCCTTCTTAACCTGGATGTTTATTTCAGAAAGTGGCGTCTTCGACTAAGTCCTTCGAAATCTGAGGTAACCAAATTTCACCTTAGCAACTTCCAGGCAAAATACCAACCTAGAGTGATGTTCGGGAACCAATATTTGAAATAAAACAGCTGTGCTAACTACTTTAGAGTGATATTGGACAGAACACTGACTTACAGCCACCATATTGAAAAAAAAAGACTGCAAGACTAAAAATCCGTAATAACCTACTCAGTAAGTTAGCCGGAGCATGATGGGGAGCTGATGCCAACACTGCTCAGAACTACTGCTTTGGCTGTCGTATGCTCTCCAGCTGAATACTGTGCAGGAATATGGTTGAACAGCTCCCAATGCCAACTGATTGATATCCAACTCCGCCAGATAACGAGGATAATCTCTGACACTCTTCACTGCACTCCATGTCAGTGGCTGAGTAATATTGTTCCCCCTCACGTTAGGAGGCAGCAAGCTTTTGTACGTCTGTGGCGTAGAATAATGACGAATGACCTTCTCCCAGTCCACCAAGACGTCATCCAAATCACAACATCCGTGTTGAAATCACGAAGACCAGTGTCCAGAACGGCCATACAATTTACCTCAACTCGGTTTGAGCCCCTCCCCCCCACCCAAATATATGGAAGAATGAGTGATCTAAATCTCCACCTCGTGGTCTGATTGAAATCCATTACTCCACTATATAAATAACTGGATTTCATCTCCCTCGGGCTAACTGGTCACGACTGAACAGAATTCGATGTGGCACTGCCCGAACCAGTGCAACCTTATGTCAGTGGGGCTGGATAGACTCGCCCCGTTGTGACTGTGGATATGTAGTGCAAACCATCAAGTATATCGTGCAGGAGTGCCCTCTACATATGTATCCTGGGTCCTTGGATGATCTTCATGCATCTAATCCAGAGGCAATTGAATGCATTAAATATCTACCAATCCATATTTAAAGTTATTTTCCTTTTGGTCCTAATGCTGTAAAATGTATGTGTACCGAGCTCGATAGCTGCAGTCGCTTAAGTGCGGCCAGTATCCAGTATTCGGGAGATAGTAGGTTCGAACCCCACTGTCGGCAGCCCTGAAGATGGTTTTCCGTGGTTTCCCATTTTCACACCAGGCAAATGCTGGGGCTGTACCTTAATTAAGGCCACGGCCGCTTCCTTCCACTTCCTAGCCCTTCCCTGTCCCATCGTCGCCATAAGACCTATCTGAGTCGGTGCGACGTAAAACAACTAGCAAAAAAAAAAAAAGTATGTGTTCTTTTATTGTTACTGTCTTGTATGCATCATACGCTGATAACAATAATATTACGTTCGTTATTTTCTTGATAAAAAATTATATAGGAAAAGAAATAGGGGCTGGGGAGGTGAAATGTGCGGGCTTATATTTAATACATTAATTTCATCTGTAACAACGCCTCAGTTTGTGGCGCAGGAAACGCCTCTGCCAGTAGGCACTGGGAAGAGAATTATTAAATGCACCGACGTCTATGTCTGTCTTCCATTTATAACTCCGAGCTAATGATTCAACATTACGTGAAGAAAGAGAACATGATTGTCAAAGAAAATCCTTTCTCATGTTTTGTAGAAAGTGTACTCTCATTGCGAGGGAGCTTTAGATAGAATCCAATTTTCGTAAGCCTGCCTTACATCGGATGAAGAGGATTGTAGTATCGAGTGTGACCGTCAAAGGAGTTTCAAATTAACTGTATTTCGTCTGCACTCCCATTCAGCTTATATGGTAAGCAGAAACTTTGTAGCTGAGCGTACAAAGTGCAACTTCAAACAGTATTTTCAGTGCTCCGGAACGTTATTAGTTTTTATAGCACCTTCATCCCTGGCTTCAGAGATAAAATCACTTTGACATTCACGTTATATTGAAATATTTTAATATTGGGATCGTGATAATATTTCACAGTATTATTTGTAAAACATTAAAGTGATAAAATGAAATATTTGCCCGTGTAGTCGAATATAAAACCAGCCACCATATAGATTTTTATTAGTTACGGTCTATTCAAAGATATATTTGTTTCTTTAGCTGCGGTTACTGTTATTCGCCGGCCTCACGGTGTAGGGGTAGCATGCTCGGCACTTAACCGGAGCCCCTGAGTTCGATTCGCGGCCACATCACAGATTTTGACCAGGATCTGAAGGCTGGTTCGAAGTCCACTCAGCCTACGTGATTACAATTGAGGAGATTGTGGCCCCGGTCTAAAACGCAAAGAATAACGGCCTAGAGAATTCGTCGTGCTGACTACACGGCACGTAGTAATCTGCAGATGTGGAGTCTCTTGGTGGGGCATGGCCTTTATGGGAAGTCGTAAAAGTCCAAATCGGCAAATTTTATATTCTATAATGGTGTGAATTATTCTGTTTAATGTGGCATTTGTTTGATTCAAATATTAGGATATTTCCTAGTTTAATAAATTTACTTATTATATTGGTGTACTTCTATTTCAAGACACGGTTTGTGCAATATATCACTGATTTACACAACTCAGGGAGATTCACTCTAGAAGGCTGTTTTGAAGAGAAATACCAGTTTTATTAGGTGGTCACCCTGCTTGTGCTGCAGTGTTGTTTTGGCGGAGGATTTTAAAGTTTATGTTCTGCAGTAGGTGAACTTCACCAAAAATTTTACATTTAAATGCACTTTACTCAGAATAAATTTTCCGAAAAAGAGATCCCTTTTCTCGGAAACTGCTGGGTTCATTTACATGAAACGCTTACCAGTTATTTGTGATCCTGTTATGGTAGTATGGATCCACTTTGGTTGACGTTTCATGAATAGTTTATTTTTATGAAAACATATCAAAAAAATGGGGGGAGTATTATAAAAAATTCATAACTTTTCTAGTAGCACATTTTGTGTATATTCTAGATCAGTGTGTGCAAAAGGCATGAGTTGACATTATATTAGAGAGTCTTATTTCTACATTCAATGGATACTGAGAAAAATGTTGATTTATTCAGCTATTTTCAAAATTGACGAGATACAGCATTACGGGTCCTCTTAGTGACTATTGCGCCATGGAGTTTCATTCATTTTTGTTTTATTGTTATTAATATATGCAGGCAATAATATACACTTCGCAATTCCTTATAAATGGTAAGTTTCTCGTCGTCGGCCACTTTTCAACGTACTAGCCTTTGGTTCAGAGGACGCCAGGTTGATTGTCGTCCGTGTTGGCTATTTTAACTGTTTATGGTTTTCTCCTTGGGTTCGAGGGCTTACGCTCCTCGACAACGGGCACAAGGAAAAAAATTAGGGCACTTTTAGTTTGGGTAGAGCGCGTATATCGCCGAGAGTATGTTCACTGTGTCAATAGAGGGATGAGGAGGCCACTTGTTGCAAAATAAATGGATAATCTGAAATGTATTTGTTATGAAATAGCGCTTCAATCTAAGGCAACATTTGTGTTAAACGTGTGACGTCACTCTCATATTCTGTTATACGATGGCGCTGTGTTGACTCTGCGATCTTAGTTGGAGGTTATCTGTTATGATACTTAGGGATTAGTTGTATAGAATAAGTAAGTCTACGAAAGCTTCAAAACATTACGGGCGTTACAATGGTCACATGTAACTAAATAAGGCAAAACGCACAACCAACCGTCACAGAAACTCGGAATAGTGAATAGATCCCTCCACTGAGGATTGGGTTCAGAAAGGGCATTCGGCCGTAAAGGTGGGCCGAAGCTATTCCATGCGCCGACCTCAATAGCGCCAAGAGGGAAGGAAAGAAATAATACCGTCAAAGTAGACATGATATAGACTTTTGGGCTTATGTCCTGTCAAGAAAACGAGGTGAAACTCTTTACGTTTCACAGAGAACGACTTCTACAACAATGAGGGTTTGAATGTAAGAATGCTTTACTGTTGGAGCTGTAGTGGTACACTCATTCGTCAACAGATGGCTCGCAGTGTGCTGGTACAGCGCTCCAAGCGGGAGCTGACGGCATTAAGCTCAAATAAAGATGTTCCATCACTCCGTGTGTGCGTGGGAAGTAACAGAGAAGACATCAGACGAATCAGAGACGAACGTTGGAGAAGAAAATTATAATTACAAAATGCTAATAGTTCACCGAGAAAGAGAGCTACGAGTCAGTTGTTAACTTGCATTCAGTGGAATGCGGCTTTGAAACGAACCCTCAGCGGACCTGAAGATGGTTTTCCACGCTTTCCCATTCTAAGAGTCGGTAAATGCCAGAGCTGTAAGTTAATTAACACCATATCAGTCATAACCATTTGCTATGCAATCGTCACTGAAAGCCTGTATTCAGCTACTCTCAGGGACATCTGAATATAAGCTCTAACTTGTCGGTCTATCACTCGTAAGAACTCTGCTGGAATACTGAACGGCTGTGTGGCTCCCATAGCCTCGTCAATGATTTCGAAATCGTAAGGCAAAAGGCTGGAACTTTCGTGCTTAATGATTTCAATCTTAGAATTCGTATGGCGGGAATAGTAGAGAACATAGGGTGGAAGACGTTGGAGGCCGGGTGAGTTCAGTGGCTCAGACGGTTGAGGCGCTGGCCTCCTGATCCTAACTTGACTGGTTCGATCGTGACTCAATCCAGTGATGTCTGCAAGTCCTTAAATACGCCAGCCTCGTGTCGCCACGTAAAAATTCCTCCGGGAAAAAATCCCGGCACTTTGGCGTCTCCGTAAACTGTGAAAGAAGTTAGTGAGACGTAAATCCAACAAAATTATTATTACTTTTACTATTACGTTGGAGACTAGATGAAAAAAATCCTTCTATTGCATACGATGAACTTTTTTTTTCTTGCCACACTCGAAAGTGCATGGAAAATGATGCCTTACGTTTCAATTGCTACTTGGAGTACACTTTTCTTTAAGGAGAGTCTGCGATTGGTTGAAGTCCGCTTCGTTTACGAACATCTTCTCTCATTGGTGAAAACGTTTGATTTCCTGAACTTTCCTCCATAGTTATAATTTGGCCGCTCCATTTTCTTTACTTCTCGTTCACGTAATGTTGTATCGATTGCGTTGGTAAGGGCAACCTCGATCATGGACGATTTGAATTATGACGTGTGAAAATTAATTATTTAGGCCTACACAGCCAACCCTGGACTACGGGTACAACAGCTACTTGCCTCTCTTTCGTAGCCTTACACTTTTTTTACATTGCAACCGAAGGTCTTACAACCTCACGTTCCTTTTCAGGCGTTCTTCGGGCGAGGTATTCCGCGGTTTAGCACGTTCTTTGCTTGGATCATCCCTCAACCCCGCAAGTTTCTTCCTAAAGGCTGTCCTCTCCATTATGTCTTGTCGTCTTGTATCATTTACCCGCATGTCTTTGTGCACCACCCTCGGCCAGCGGGGATGAGATTTACATTTTTCCTCTAAAGTGAGCAATCTCTCCCGGTTCATCAATCAATCAATCAATCAATCAATCAATCAATCAATCAATCAATCAATCAATCAATCAATCAATCAATCAATCAATCAATCAATCAATCAATCAATCAATCACCGGGCGAGCTGGGCGTGCGGTTAGAGGCGCGCGGCTGTGAGCCTGCCTTGCATCCGGGAGATAGTGGGTTCGAATCCCACTGTCGACAGCCCTGAAGATGGTTTTCCGTGGTTTCCCATTTTCACATCAGGTAAATGCTGGGGCTGTACTGTAATGAAGGCCACGGCCGCTTCCTTTCTACTCCTAGGCCTTTCCTATCCCATCGTCGCCATAAGACCGCTCTGTGTCGGTGCGACGTACAGCCGATAGCAAATAAATCAATCAAGCAAGCAAGCAAGCAAACAATCACTGCTGATCTGCATTTAGGGCAATCGCCCAGGTGGCAGATTCACTATCTGTTGTTTTCCTAGCCTTTTCTTAAATGATTTCAAAGAAATTGGAAGTTTATTGAACATCTCCCTTGGTTAGTTATTCCAATCCTTAACTTCCCTTCCTGTAAACGAATATTTGTCCTAATTTGTCCTCTTGAATTCCAGCTGTACCCTCATATTGTGGTCTTACCTACTTTTAAAGTCACCGCTCAAACTTAGTCGTCTACTAATGTCTTTTCCACGCCATTTCTCCACTGACAGCTCGGAATATACCACTTAGTCGAGCAGCTCGTCTCCTTTCTCCCAAGTCTTCCCAGCCCATTAATTCCCCTTCAGGCGACCATAAAATGTTCACCTTCTTTTCATGATAACGGTAATCTTTTCGACTCTCGCGTACAGTCCCTTGACCTCAGGTGGAAGACAAAACCGTTGAACAGTTTCATTTAATGTATAATAAGTACATTCAGGATAATATAAATAAAATATTATGCGCAACAGGCTCTAAAGTAAAGAGTTAACCTTATTTTATTATTATTATTGATATATACAGTCGTATCAGCACACACGTTTTTAAAACATAACCGGTTTTCGGACACTAAGGTCCATCATCAGTGTTAATATTTAAATTTAATTTCACATAAGTGTGTCGTCAAAATGAGTTAAAAATGAGTTTAAATTTGTAGCCCTGTTGACATCAACTGTAAAATGAGAAAAAAGAAACCAAGTGTTAAAATTATGAAATCAATACATGTAAACTTACAATGTTGTTGTAAAAATTATGGACATACCATGTTAAGGCTGGCTTTCCTTCGTGCTCAGGCTGTTGGTCGAGTATATATCAATATATATATATATTATATATATATATATGTATATATATATATGTATATATCAATAATAATAATAAAATAATTATATCAGCACTGTCAAAATGGCTTTGATATTTTATAATGAGTTAACCTTACTCATATCGAAATCCCGTCCGAGCTGCTCAGTCGTAAGAAAAACATCTTCTTCCTTGGCTGTTCCCTAAATAACTATTTCGTGCCATGTACTGAGGCAATTTCAATAAGCCAGTTTGAGTGAAGTTGAGCAGTCGATTAGAAGAGACCTGTTGGCATAAGCAGGGAAAGGAATTAAAATGAAGGGTACAGGAAATAAAATGCCTTAAATATTCGTCTGAATTTCTGGGAATTGGTAATTACCTTAATCAATCTTAGAAACTCTTCCAGAAACCTTTATAAGCTTTTTGAAAATAATTCAGTATCTAGGTAATTTGTATACATACCTATGTGAATACAATATTGAGATAGTGGTTAGTTATTGTACAATTCAATCTACCGTAAATCGAACATTTTAAAGTTATAAGTGCATTTATATGGAATTGCTTTCTAATTATCTGAAACTTTCTTTCTTCCTTTCTTTTCTTTCTTTCTTTCCTTCTTAGTCTGCTTACCCTCCAGGTTTGGTCTTTCTTTCGGACTCGGCGAGGGATCCCACTCCACCTCTTCAAGGGCAGTGTCCTGGAGCGTGAGACTTCGGGTCGGAGTATACAAGTGGGGAGGAGGATCAGTACCTTTCCCATGCGGTCTCACCTGCTATGCTGAACAGGGACATTGTGGGGTATGGGAAGATCGAAGGGACAGGCAAGACAGCGGGAAGGATGCGGCCGTGGCCTCACGTTATGTACCATCCTGGCATTTGCTTGGAGGAGAAGTGGAAAAGCGCTTCGAGGATGACTGAGGTGGGAACAGAAAACCCCTCTGTTGAGTTGACCTCCCGAGGCTGAGTGGATCCCATTCCAGTCCTCCTACCATTTTTCAAATTTTGTGGCTGAGCTGAGAATTGAACCTGGACCTAGGGGTTGGCAGCTAATCATACTAACCACTACACCACAGAGACGGAAATTATATGAAACTTATCATTAATTACTTTAATTATATCTCTGAATGTTGCATGAATTACAGTGTAACGGAATTGCAAATGTTCTGTTACGCTACTTCAAGGGAAATATTTCAATATATATTTCGTAAATTTTTGTGTGAATTCCTATGCTATTGATTGTAATTATATTACACAACTCATGAATGATCTGTAAAAATCACGTGTTTCTCTTTCTTCATATGTGTCTCATTCTTTAATTATCATGAAATACATTTTTTGAAATTGTTTGTTGCATTACTTTTTGATTTCCGACAAACGAGTAGTGTTACTAAAATGATGCAAACTTTGGGCTGGGAAGACTTTAGAGTAAGAAGACGAGATTCTCGGCTGTGTGGTATGTTTCCAGCTGTCAGTGGAGAGTTGGCATGGAATGATATAAGTAGAAGAAGAAACTTTTTAAAGGAGGAAACATCATAATGTGAAGATAATGTTGGAATCCATGAGGACAGATTGGGGCAAGTACTCATTTATAGGACGATTATTAAGGGACTGGAATCAATTATCAAGGGAAATGTTCGATAAATTCCCAAGTTCGTTGAAAATATTGAAGACAGAGCTATCAGTTATAAATAAATGTACATATGAGGTAAACAGGGAATCTGCCACCTGCGCGACTGCCCTAAATTCATTTCATTTATTGATTTCCATGTAATTCCTTTGTTGTACATTTGTTCTGGTTCTGTAATTCGTATATCTTGTACTATTGAAAGCAAGCCTTGCCCCGGGATATCTACAGTACCGCCTACAATGTATTCGATAATAATAGGTAGGAAATAGTACCTTGCGACTTAAAAAAATGCACATGTGTAGAAAAAGAGCAATATAAATCCGCAAGGGAGCCGGATTACATAGGTGGGATTCTCCGGAGGTGTAGGTGAATGCACTGTAGACCGCTGTATCAGGTAGTATGTAGTTAGACCAATTATTGCCAATTACGGCCAATTATGATCTACCTGTCTGGCAATTCTCTACCACAGTCAACCTCGACAAACTGGAAGGGATCCAATATTACCCTGAACGAATAAGTAATTAACAGGGAAACTATTACCCTAGTACTTCATGGTCCATCATAGGACGCTTGCGTACTTGTTTGTGTTATTATTTATTTATTATTTATTTATTTAATTTTGATAATTGTTGATACATTTCAAGGATAGGGAATGGAGAAAGGGCATCGCTGCACATGCACGAAGATCCCTCTGTTGTTGTTTGAGTCATCAGTCCGTAGACTGGTTTGATGCATCCGTCCATGCCACCCTATCCTGTGCTAACCTTTTCATTTCTACGTAACTATTGCATCCTACATCTGCTCTAATCTGCTTGTCATATTCATACCTTGGTCTACCCCTACCGTTCTTACCACCTACACTTCCTTCAAAAACCAACTGAACAAGTCCTGGGTGTCTTAAGATGTGTCCTATCATTCTATCTCTTCTTCTCGTCAAATTTAGCCAAATCGATCTCCTCTCACCAATTCGATTCAGTATCTCTTCATTCGTGATTCGAGCTATCAATCTCACGTTCAGCATTCTTCTGTAGCACCACATTTCAAAAGCTTCTATTCTCTTTCTTTCTGAGCTAGTTATCGTCCACGTTTCACTTCCATACAATGCCACGCTCCACACGAAAGTCTTCAAAAACATCTTTCTAATTCCGATATCAATATTTGAAGTGAGCAAATTTCTTTTCTTAAGAAAGCTCTTCCTTGCTTGTGCTAGTCTGAATTTTATGTCCTCCTTACTTCTGCCATCGTTAGTTATTTTACTACCCAAATAACAATATTCATCTACTTCCTTTAAAATTTCATTTCCTAATCTAATATTTCCTGCATCACCTACCTTCGTTCGACTGCACACCATTACTTCTGTTTTGGACTTATTTATTTTCATCTTGTACTCCTTACCTAAGACTTCATCCATACCATTCAGCAACTTCTCGAGATCTTCTGCAGTCTCAGATAAAATAACAATATCATCGGCAAATCTCAAGGTTTTGATTTCCTCTCCTTGGACTGTGATTCCCTTTCCAAATTTCTCCTTGATTTCCTTTACTGCCTGTTCTATGTAAACATTGAAAAGGAGAGGGGACAAACTGCAGCCTTGCCTCACTCCTTTCTGGATTGCTGCTTCTTCAAAGCCCTCGATTCTTATCACTGCAGACTGATTTTTATACAGATTGTAGATAATTCTTCGTTCGCGGTATCTGATCCCTATCATCTTCAGAATCATAAATAGCTTGGTCCAATCAACATTATCGAATGCCTTTTCTAGATCTACGAATGCCATGTACGTGGGCTTGTCCTTCTTGATTCGATCCTCTAAGATCAGACGTAAAGTCAGGATTGCTTCACGTGTTCCTACATTTCTTCTGAAGCCAAATTGATCTTCTCCCAACTCAGCTTCAACTTGTTTTTCCATTCTTCTGTAAATAATACGTGTTAAAATGTTGCAGGCATGAGATACTAAACTAACGGTGCGGTAGTTATCACATCTGTCAGCACCGGCTTTCTTGGGAATAGGTATAACAACATTCTTCCGAAAATCGGATGGGACTTCTCCTGTCTCATACATCTTGCACACTAAATGAAATAACCTTGCCATGCTGGTTTCTCCTAAGGCAGTCAGTAATTCAGAGGGAATGTCATCAATTCCAGGTGCCTTGTTCCTATTGAGGTCACTCACAGCTCTGTCAAACTCTGACCTCAAAATTGGGTCTCCCATTTCATCAGCATCAACAGCCTCTTCATGTTCCAGAACCAAATTATCTACATCTTTACCTTCATACAACTGTTGGATATGCTCCTGCCATCTTTCTGCTTTGTCTTCTTTCCCTAGAAGTGGCTTTCCATCTGAGCTCTTAATATTCATACACCTATATTTCCTTTCTCCAAAGGTTTCCTTGATTTTCCTGTATGCAGCATCTACCTTTCCCAGGACCATACAGCCTTCAACATCCTTGCACTTCTCCTTCAGCCATTCTTCCTTAGCTACCTTGCACTTTCTATCCACTTGATTCTTTAATCGCCTGTATTCTTTTCTGCCCTCTTCATTTCTAGAATTCCTGTGAGCTTGCATCCGGGAGATAGTAGGTTCGAATCCCACTATCGGCAGCCCTGAAAATGGTTTTCCGTGCTTTCCCATTTTCACACCAGGCAAATGCTGGGGCTGTACCTTAATTAAGGCCACGGCCGCTTCCTTCCAACTCCTAGGCCTTTCCTATCCCATCGTCGCTATAAGACCTATCTGTGTCGGCGCGACGTAAAGCCCGTGGCATTTCTAGCATTCTTGTATTTTCGTCGTTCATCAATCAGGTCTAGTATTTCCTGAGTTATCCACTGATTCTTAGTTGATCTTTTCTTCCTTCCTAACATTTCTTCAGCAGCCCTACCGACTTCATTTTTCATGACTATCCACTCTTCCTCTATAGTGTTTCCTTCAGCCTTTTCATTCAGACCTTGTGCAACATGTTCCTTGAAACAATCCCTCACACTCTTTTCTTTCAACTTTTCTAGATCCCATCTTTTTGCATTCTTTCCTTTCTTCAATTTCTTCAACTTCAGATGGCATTTCATTGAATTGAATTTGAATTTATTGATAATGATGATATACATGCCACTGAGGCTGAAAAGCCCCTTTATGTAGCGTCTACTTATAACACAATACAAGTTTATGAATATACTAACTACATTTTATAATATTAAAATATCAAATTAAACATTAAACTTAAACTTAAAATTAAAATACAGATACCAATTCCAATCAAGTTAAAACATAAATCATATAAGAAGTAATAAAGCATATCATTCGATTTTTTAATATTTTAGGCTACAAGAATCTCAGGAATATAAAAAAAAGAAACAATTTTCTTAGAAATATACAATTTCTTATTATTGGACACAAGAATACCTGATCTCAGCCCCTTGCGTACTCCTCCAGGAAGGTAGATGTTAAGGACTGCTTTAGCTGGGTGCAGTTCCTGTCATTTGCGAAACGGTGAAGGTTAAAGACATTGAAGATACGGGATGCAGTGCAAACAAAAGATTTATTAAATTTAGTGGTACGATGAAGGGGATTTTGAAGGGTAGTTTTTGTAAACCTATTATCTCTGTTATGTACTGACTCCATAGATTTAAATGCATTATATAGGTAGGGCGGGTCTTCAGTTTGAGAATTTTGTGCGTAGCAACGGCTACTGAGATTTCCCGTCGTTCATGGAGTTTCAACCATTGCAGCTGAATGTAATAGGGTGTTATGTGTTCATCACGCCTGGAATTTGTCACGTAACGAACACATGCGTTTTGCACCCTCTGTAGTTGTATGTTCAAAGTTTCGGATAAGTCGTTGTATTCGACTGATCCATAGTCAATTATGGGGAATATAAGACTTTGAACAAGTAGTTTCCGCATAAAAGGTGGTGTACATGACACATGACACGTTACGTTGCATGGATGACACAACTTTTCTGATCACATTTGACGTATGATCAGACCAGGATAGGGTTCTGTCGAAAATGAGTCTTAGATTGTTAACGGTGTCACTATAATGGATATCTGAATCTAGAATTTTTATTGGTGGGAGGGATTTGAGGTCAACAGTTTTCAGGAGTTTTGAGTAACCTATGCAAATAAGCTGGGTCTTAGCCACATTTAATTGGAGGTTATGATTTGCGCTCCATTCGATCAATCGAGAGATATCATGGTTGAAATGCATTATACAAGAAGTTGCGTTAGTGGGACTGAAGTGGAAGTAAGCTTGTAAGTCATCAGCATACATATGAAAAGTACTACTTTTAAAGACTTCAGAAATGTCATTAATATAAATAGAAAAGCATAAAGGACCGAGGACTGATCCTTGTGGTACGCCACAGTTTACTGATTCCCAGATAGAGGATCGTCCGTCAACAAATGTAACTCTTTGTGATCTACTTGATAGATATGATTCAAACCAAGATAGAGCACTCTGCGAAAAACCAATTGACTTCCACTTTGCAAGAAACAACTCATGATTAACAGAGTCAAATGCCTTAGAGAAATCAAAGAGACATACGTTGTGGTTAGAGTCCACGTCTGCTCCTGGGAATGTTTTGCAATCCAACACCTGGTTTCTGAATCTCTGCCTAATCATAATGAAGTCTATTTGATACCTTCCAGTGTCTCCAGGTCTCGTCCACGTATACAGCCGTCGTTTGTGGTGGTTGAACCAAGTATTGGCAAGGACTAAATTATGATCAGTGCAGAATTCAACCAGCCGACTTCCTCTTTCGTTCCTTTGTCCCACTGTACTACCTTCTCTTCCTTGGCCTACCACTGCATTCCAGTCTCCCATCACAATTAGATTCTCGTCACCTTTCACATATTGTATTAAATCTTATATCTCCTCATACATTCTTTCGATTTCTTCATCATCCGCTGAACTAGTAGGTATATAGACCTGCACTATTGTGGTGGGCATTGGTTTGGTGTCTATCTTGACGACAATAATTCTTTCACTATGCTGGTCATAGTAGCTTACCCACTGCCCTATTTTCTTATTCATTATTAAACCAACTCCTGCATTTCCCCTGTTTGATTTTGTGTTGATAATTCGGTAGTCGCCTGACCAAAAATCTTGTTCTTAATGCCAACGTACTTCACTTATACCAACTACATCTAACTTTAGCCTATCCATCTCCCTTTTCAGATTCTCTAACCTACCACAACGATTCAAACTTCTAACATTCCACGCTCCGACTCGCAGAATGTCAGTATCCATCTTCCTGATGATCGCCCCCTCTCGTGTAGTCCCCACCCGGAGATCCGAATGGGGGACTAGTTTACCTCCGGAATATTTTACCCGGGAGGAAGCCATCATCAGTACATCATTCATACAGAGAGAGCTGCATGTCCTCGGGAGTTAGTTACGGCTGTAGTTTCCCGTTGCTTTCAGCCGTGTAGCAGTATCAACACAGCTAAGCCATGTTGAGTATTATTACAAGGCCGTATCAGTCAATCATCTAGACTGCCGCCCTTGCAACTACCGAAAGGCTGCTACTCCCCTTTCTATCTCCACTTAAAATTCCAGTATTAACTAATTATAATTTTAGACTCTAGAATTTGCTTACGCACAGTTACCGTATTTATATCGACGTATTAGTTACATAATATTCACAGGATCTGCAGTACATCATAAGGTAATTTTACTTACACAGACGTGAATCCCCATATATACTCAAGCAAGACGGACTCATTCATACCCACGTACAGTGTCACATACTCGGGATCACATAAACATTCATCCACTCTCCCACGCGTACTGAACATCCACAAAAATAAGAAAATAACATTATGTACAGAAGGTTTCGTTAAATATACATCCGTTTTAAATCTCTAAACATTTTACCGTTGGATGTTCCTTTTTATGAGGCGTGAGTTCATCCCACAGCCGAGCAGAACGAAGCCACTTTGATAAGATGCTGTTCTCGCTCTTTGAGCGGAACGGCAGTTCAGCTGTAAACTGTTCAAACGGTTGATGTTAATGTTTCGTAAAGCAGTATCTCTTTGTTTACCTGACGGTATTCAAATAACTGCCTTGAGCAATTAGTCGTTCTGCTCGGCGTTTAACTACTTACAGTACAGTTTATTCGTGTTCTTTACTGTAGAGGGGTGTCTGTGGTGGTGAACGCAAACGAAGAATACACCCACAGTTTCCCCTGCCTGTCGTAATAGGCGACTGAAAGGGGTGACCAAGGGGGTGGTGGAATTAGAACCATGAGATTACTTACGATTAGTATAATTACGTGAGGAACACCATGGGTCTGGACGTTGCCTGTGATATGTACAATCGTGTGTATCCCAACGAGGTGGGAGAGTGGGCATGCTCGACTACATACTCTACCTTTCCAGTCTACAAGTTGGGCGCCGGCTGCTCATCCCTGGGTCGTATACGGGTGATCCCAGGTGATATTTCAAAATTAAACAAAACTAAAATTTTAATTTTAATTGGCAAGAAAAGAAAGAGCAAGGAATGAATAAAAATATTATGAATGAGAACTCTTTGCAAAATTAAGTTTATTTAAATCTTTCGCAGGACGATAAAATATGTAACACCATAACAGAAATCATTGCAAAAAATCAGAGTCGATTGACATGAAAACTCACACTTTTACATCCACTCGGATATTGAATGATACCGTTACATCTATTGTTTAATTGAGCCCAAATGCATCACTTGTTTGAATATGTTTAAGTCAACTTTACATTAATCTAATTTCCACTCATTAATTCTTTAACGCAATGCAACACTCCCTCCAAATCTTGAAATCTTAAACAAAAGTATTAATCGAGTGGTTTAAGGTTTGTTTACATTACTTTCAAATACATGTTCACGGTCTGTAGACCAAAACAAATATTGAAATTTACCTACATGAATTATTACAGATCATTACTTTGTTTGCCGTTTTGTTGGGTTTCATTATTGAAATTATGAACACCGGGCGAGTTGGCCGTGCGGTTAGGGTCGCGCAGCTGTGAGCTCGCATCCGGGTGATAGTGGGTTTGTATCCCAATGTCGGCAGCCCTGAAGATGGTTTTGCGTGGACTCCCAATTTCACACCAGGCAAATACCGGAACTGTTCATTAATTAAGGCCACGGCCGCTTTCTTCCCATTCCTAGTCCTTTCCTTTCATATCGTCGCCAGAAGACCTATCTGTGCCGGTGCGACGGTAAGCAAATAGCAAAAACAGTGAACATAATTATTCCGTAACGTTATTGACCTGTGTTACCTTTTAAAATTAAATCATAATCGTTCCTAAGATTTGCTAATGCGGACCGAACTCGGACTGAACGAGTATGTCTGGCATGAGTAGATCTGACTAAATGTTCCATCACGTAAGCAAACACAACTGACTCTATTCCACTAACAAGAAAATCTACGTTAACAAAATCACACTAATAATTAGCGAAGAGCCCTACGTGGCATAAAGAAATACAATCCTCCAAAAACATATAACTACACTCGTTTTACTGCAGGGGGAATGGAATTCCTGCTTCAATGACATGGCAATCTCGTGGAACTTGTTCCACAGTCAAAAGAATTACCACAACCACAAAACATTATTTGTGTTTTTAAAATATACATACAAGAAATGTAAACCACACATGTAAATAAATAAATCCATGATAACAACCATCGGTGTAAACCCAAGTCCAGTGACCCGGTCGAGAATCGAACCGATGTTCGTCAAGGCACCCAAATGAAGCCTGTCTGAAATGTCCTGACTTCTAACCAAAAATGATGTTCAGATGACGTTAATTAATTAAATAACTTGTTCAGTTGAAAGTAAAGTGTTTATGAAAATAACGTATTTAATATTCTTCAATGAGCCTATCCCAAAATAACATAATCCTTCAATCAGACACGGTCGCAAGGAAGCTAATCTACTTGAGAATAAACGTTTATCTTCCAACATTCTCATGATATGACATACATGGCTGCATTTTCTCTCGCTATCTCCGTAACAAGGCAGGTACACATTCATTCTTTCTTCAGAATACCTTCTATTATTAGGCCTATCTCTGGCTCTCTATCAACTTACACTGGTTCAGTATCTCACCAGTATTAACATAATAGCCCTCAAACAACCGTAATCCGGAATACATAATTCCTAGCCTCTATTATGTGTGTCTCATAGTATCTTATCTCTTGTCTCCCATTTATTTGCCTTCCCTTCACTACCGTTCTGCTGTTTAAAATTACAATCCTATCTCAATATGTCCCTAAATAAATTACATAAAAACGTCGCGGCATGAATTACCTCACAGCACAGAGATTTATCTCAACCAAAATCAAATCATCTATTCACATACGAAGACTCTAACTATAAGGTGCAATAGTCGTTGATGGTTAATAGTTTGAGACCGCTGCACAACAATGATGGGTTTTCTCGAAGAACAAATACATACGCAACATGCGAATACATTAACATGCCCATACAAACTACTTTAAGTGTGCATAATGCCATCTAATTTTTGTATCCCCATTACACTAACACACGCTGATAATTCATTTAATTCATTTATTTAATTCATTAACATAGAATAATATATTTCGAATACATGCCCGGGAACATACATTGAAGATAAAACTAACACCATTACTCTAGAAATATTTACACAAGAATAAACACCCCCAAGGCATTAGTACCACAAAATAACTTACGCTAACCTAGCTGACCTTTGCTATATAATTAATTCAAATAAATTCAAACGTTTCATGTAATAAATGATTATATACATATTTACATGAAAAGTAGATGTTATTATTAAATACATTAAATTGAATAAGATATACTCATCCTGCTTCGCGTCGTTCTATGATTCAGCAATGCACAAATTTAGGTCAGGTCAGCCCAACGATGCCATGTTCACACCATCATCACACTGGAAATAGATGGTCCTTAGAGTTCTTCTCCATTGTCAGCTTCTGATGTACACTGTTCCGAAACGACACGACTCACGGCACAGATTTTCAGTTCGCATCACCCACAAGATGAAGTACACTGAACATAGGAAAACAGGCAATATCAATTATCACTCAGTGCAGACAAATACACAATGAAATAATCCCTTTCACGATTCCGTCTGCGTCATAGTTCAGTCCTGTAGTCTATTCCCCACCGGAATCTAGTAGTTATTGTTAGTTGAAACAATTAAGATCTGCACACAAGTTCTAATTTAACTCACGACTTTGTTCCTTATCAAATTTCACTTTGCTCGCACAACTGATGGCTTACTACTTCACACAGCTATTTACGTATCGGTTTGTAAAATAAACTATTAATATTTTCCCTATGGGAAAATTCCTGCGGATTATGTTCATTTCTCCAATATTACAGTCATTATCTCTGCTTACAGAAATGCTCCGCGCACTGACTCCACGTTTTTTAGACGTTGTTCGTACACTCGACCGACACGTTCAATTCAAACCATCGCGTAGCGTCCTCCGCCGCTTGCTTACTTCCCAGTATATACATCAGGGCTTCCCCTTTACAACACATCATACTTCCTGTCTCTGGTCATCACATCACAAGCAGCCAGGATATTCTAATTTAATTTACACAGGAGTATAAGTGCCTTATTTATATTTTATAATCCTTTCTCTGGACTTCAACCTCCCTTTGCAGTGTTGTTAGTTCAGTACTACTGCTTATCATTCCAATTAATCATTAGCGCGCTGATTGATTTTTCGACTCAAATATTTCGCCGGGAGATATCTTTAGCTCTATCTCATCTCGTTGCCATGCTCACTTTCTACCGAACGGAAAGTTCTAGTGACGTATAATATGCAACATTCGCCAATCCTTTACATGTGTAGCTCTAGAGACATGATTAGGCTTGCCGGATTTCTACATACGTCCTGTTCCAATATGAAATATCCTTCCCTATATTTTACTTTCATTACTGCACCCTGGTGGGGGTGTGATAAGCGTCATGCAATTGTAATTATGATGAATTATTGAGGAATATATATTTCATTTTCAGAATAAATAGTATCTTACTGTACATACAGTAAGAAAAGGCCAGGCCGAGATGGCAGGTTTCACCATACCACAGAATGTTGTCTCCAGTGAGATTAACAAACACAATGAGGGACAGAATTAGGTTTCTCAGAACTTGGGACAACGAAGGAAAGAGAGAGGGTAACTTGTTGCCAAAGTTTTCATAGCCCCGGGCAGTCTTGGTAGTAGCAACAGCGCAGGGAGCCGGGTGCAAATTTCTGAGAAATGATGGCGAGGTATCTCCATGTAACTCGCGGGAGTTGAACACGGGGTTGGCACTGGAAGAAAAAATATGAGCCTTCCCGGTCACGTGGTTAAGGTGGACCAATGGAAAAATTCACTTGACCAAAGCAAGGCGACAACTTCGTATTGTAAGAAGCACTAGCGAGGCTAACTCCGTGGATTAAACTGATAGAAAGAAGTGAAATATCGATTCAGAATAAAGTGGAATTTAGGAGCCTTGCTATACCATAAAACTCATATAAATTTAATAATTGCGGGAGATTGCATGGTGTAACTCTGAGAATTCATGGACGCTATTCGTTGATTGGCTGAAGGCAAAGGACGCCACAATAGAGCGCGAAACCCCGAGCCGGGATACGGCAGCTAAATTCGCGAATATATCCATTACCAGCGAACGATAATAGTTGAGAATTGGTATAGAGTATTTGAGAACATAATTACATCATTGGATCATATATTTAAGCCACGGGCCAAACCGCAAACTGTCGTATGAAGATATCGGGACTGTGCGTTCCAAGATGACCTCCGTTGAACTCGGAAGAGAGGGGATACAAGTAAAAATATGAGGTCGTATACTAGGACTCGCAAGTACTTCTGATAAAGTGTTCGGGCGGTCACCACGCCAGTGGTGCGTAACTACTTTCGACAAAGCGTTCGAGCCGTGACTACGCCAGGGGTGCGAGTGTGTACTTACTCAAAGTAGAGTTCGAAGTATTATATTGTTACATAGTACAGTGATTCATGACGTGTTGTAGCTCATATTACAGTCTTGAGCAGTCTACTAGTATGAAGTGTTTCAAATAGACAGGACTCAGTAAATCATAACTTACGGAGTGTGAGATTCTACCAACAGATTAGGAAGTGCGTTACATGAGAACGGTCACGAGTGTTTATGTCACCTAGTAAACAGTCCATTCTAAACTGATACCTGGTCAGCTACACGAACGTGAGACGGGAAATTCAAGTGCGCGTACGGGCCGTTGTAAAGGGAAACCCGAGGTATCCCATGTTCCTAGTGTCCGGGAAAGGAATGAAGAATGTAAATCTACATTAAGTGGGCTAGATACAAGGCCGAGAGTGTAAAATTTGTGAATAGAATTTAGGGTGGAAATTATTCCAAAGTGCAACAGCTAATTTATTTGTTTTTTATTCAAAATGTGTAAAGTTGAAAAGGGTCAAGGATTAATTCTTCAGGCTGGCATGAATATCAGTGGAATGCATTGCTAAAAACCGTAGGGGCTATGGCTTCTCGTCCGGTTTTAGCAGACTACAATGGCAGAGTTGAGTACCTTTTAATGTATTTATAGATTGCTATCGTTAGGGGGAGGAAATCATATTAATTTATCATGGTAACTTGATTGTGAAACGAGCCGTCTACGGCTCGTATAAATTCAAAGATAGATAGACAAAGGGACAAATTAATATGTAGATTAGACCAAGCACTCATCATAATTTTGATTATTAAATAGAGTATAGTAGGGTTGAGTTGTTCATTCAAGTGCTTGAGTTGTTTGATATAATATGGAGCACGTTTCACGTAAAGATAATGTAAATATTCATTTCGGAGTGCTTCCAAAGTGTTTTTCCGTTATCGGAACCTTTATAGATATTAAGGCTGGTTGTTAAGATAATCCAGAGGTAGGTTTGCCAAGTGATTTAAATTGTTGTGGGACGGAATGAAGTCCATTGATTTGTTTGTAAATATCGCGAAGTTCGCCAGTGGACAAAATAATAATAATATGTCCAAGTGTCGTAGTACATTAAAATTTGGTAATGTGTAAAGGCGTGTTTAATAATAATCTTTGAGAATAAAGGCACGGGCCTAGTTGGATAGTATGATTGCAAATTAAAGTAATTTAAATGTGGAGATCACATGTGCCGTGAATAATTATAATTTGTGCAGTGAATCCGGTTTTAACACCAATTTTTGATTTAACGTTTTGGACTCCATAATAATCATAAATAAATTTGGTAGAAACGAGATAGGCACTTTTATAATATGGTCACGCTATGTTCGAGATCCAGAGGGATTTGAGCCAGAAGTTGAGATTTGGAGTTTTGTGGGACAGAAATCCGGCCCGAAATGAAAGTGAATTGTACTGATGTTGATGAAGAAATAGATGGATCTTAAGGCCCACATAGAGGTTGTATTTATATACCGGTGTGTTGAGTGGCAGAATAGAGTCCACACACCGAGGGTTAATTTGTGAAAATGTTTTGAAGAGTTCCAATGGATAAATGGACTTCAAAATGGAAAAGGAAGGAATAATTTAACACTTGCAGAGATTGGAGGTATTTGCCCAACTGCGAGGTGTTATGGGATTTGAGAATTGTCTTAGGAGCATATGGTCTCCATGAATTAACGGCAGTACGAAAATAAGGTGGCGGATTCGAAAACTATTATGTCCCGACCGATGTGAATTCGGATCTTGGTGATTTATGTTTGGGAGAGAACGTATGTGACCAAATTATAAAGATGGGGAATAAAAATAAAGATTCTCGAAAGAAGTAATAATAATAATAATATTCCGAGTAAATCATATCTGGATTGATTAGTGCCAAAATAAATCGGAATTGTAAAAGGGGTTATGCGTTAAACATATTAAGAGTGGACTACCGTGTAACAGGCGAAATAATTTTTTTTTAAATTAATAATAATAATAAATATTTAAAAAATACTTTTTTTTTGGAGAAGAAGAATTTACTTTTTTTTAAGTTTGGACATAATAATGATGTTGGGAGTTGAAAGGAAAAATTTGAGATTTTTAACTAATAATAATAATAATGAGTATATTTGAAGAAGGAGAAGAAGAATAATCAACGAGGTACTTTTATTTATTTCAGTTGAAAATAAATAAAATCGCGAAAAGTTGAAATATTAGTCCGAGGATGATTATGGGTTACGATAATCACGATCTCCACAAAACATAATAATAATAATAATAATAATAATAATAATAATAATAATAATAATAATAATAATAATAATAATAATAATATTTAATAAAATATTTTTTTTATTTTATTTATTTTTCTTATTATTTCGGATGCTGATGATGGATGATACTAGGGAAGTCAGCTGGCGAATTAACGAAATGATGTCAATTGGTTGTAAATAGTAAGTTAAGTTAATATGTGTACAATGAAGGCAAATCACTACATCTGGACCATTAGGTTAGAGTCCCTTTGTCGTATTCCTTCAACGAACGATTAGCATATCTTGGTTAGGAACCCGGGGAGAGTTTGTAGTTTCCCGGGTTGGTCTCATCTCAATCAAAGTGGAGGCGATAACATGGTCCATGTGATCGCGCCTACTTAGCCAACAGGTATTTGGACCATGATCAAAAATGGTCATGGTGTTAACGAAGGTAAATCTGATACCTTCAGATATCAACGGTTCTACCACCAAAATGGAAGGGTGGTCAAAAGTGACAAATATTATGTAATCAATTTCAGGAATAATTTGCCAAATTACCGGCAAATCAAGGGTCAACAGATTTTGATTGTGTGTAAAATGTCATTTGTTTACTTAAATAAATGCTCCTTTAGCATTTGCAAGGAAACAGTTCCAGGTTCTTGTTCTTGTAGAATAGTAAACCCTTGGTGACCGTTTAAATATCCATCCCCATTCCTAGGACGGAGCCTTCAATGATTTCCCTTTGATCTGAATATATATAATTTGTGTGTTTTATGATGAGCCTTAAAGTTAAAGATTAGAGTGTCCCGTTCAACCCTGTAGTACTGATTGGATGGCGCCCTTACATTTAGTTTGAGATCTTATATCTCAAAATATTTCTTTATTGAGTATTAGTTGCGATGGATTCGGACCGTAACACTCCCTGAGATAAATGCTGGTTGGGACTCAGGTTTTGAGCGCGTACATTACATCTTGTTTATATGGCAATGACATTGAAACCAATTGGGATAAATACACTAATATCAATGCGTGAGTAAGTGCCGAGGGCTGCGCTAAATTGTGTTGGCTTGCCTGTACTCAGAATAGGTCTGCGTTACCTCTGAGTAATACTACTATATGAGGAACACCATGGGTCTACGTTACCTTTGATTAGTACTACTATAGGGGGAACACCGTGCTTCTGCTGTACTATTATGTGGGGCCGGTGACATGGATATTTGGACCCCTTTCGACAACAAGCATCATATCAGAAAATAAGTCATTGTGAATTGGATCCACTGATTGTTTTGGATTCATGGTCATTTGTTTTAGATTCTAGTCAGTGGATACATTTTGAACTTTTAATTATGTGTCATTTGGTTGCACCTTGTACCAATAGGGGCCAATAACCTACCTATTCGGCTCCCTTAAAGAACGATCATCTTCATCATCATCATCATCATGTAGAGGGCTTCCAGAAAGGAAACCCGTACAATAATATTGGCTGTATTCCCCCGTGGCTCGGGCAGCAGCGCGCCAGTCTCTTACCGCTGGGTATTGTGCCCGTAAAAATGTGTTCATATCTTTAAGGCGCTTGATATTAAATGAACGAGCATGATTCTTAATCAAGGGAGTGGCTTTATCATTGGAGCTGGTACAGAGAGAGGTATAGTTATCAAATTGAGAGATTATTTTGATAAATTGAGTTTATTGATCATCAAAAGCAAGTTCATATCACCTTCATACAGCAGCGTGGAAGTGTCGTGGCTGGTTGGTACCTCCAAGTCCTGGGATGGTGCTGGACATCGACTGGGCAGGGACCACACCTGCTCGGATGAGGAGTTCTGGAATGTCTGGAGGTTCTGGAAATGTCTCGACGTTCTGGAAGTCTCGACGTTCTGCAATGTCTCGACGTTCTAGAATGTCCCGAAGATTGGCACACGTTCCTGGGTTCGATTCGAGACGTAATTCACACTTGAATTTCCTGCACGGCTTTCCACACATTCAGGGCACTGTCTGAACAGATATGACCTTCTAATTATGGTTACTGCACTCTAGATATAAAATCAAAACGTTCTGGAATAATCACTCGAAAAACAAGTACTGGTAGAAATGCAAGTTCATAATGCAAGCTCACTGTAAGTCAGAATGTTCTAGAGGATTACTGTCACTGCAGTCCTAAACGTATAGTTCTGAAGATTTAAAACATATTGGCAATGAACTGAATAAGTAGCACTCGGAAACTGTCCTGTTGCATTAATAAGCGAAGTGAATAGCCATTAAAGAAAATAATATTCGAAAGAAAAAGTCTGACTTCATAAATTATGGATCACTCAAAATACTGGAAAGTTCTAGGCTTTCGGGAAATGCGATATACGTATTCCGAATTGTCACAGTCTTTAAGAATCAAAACGTAAGTCCCTGTGCAGCACTTGGAAAGCATTGCATATTTCACAATTAAACGTAATGGTGAATGTCCCCTAAGTTCAATGTTCCAGAAATCGATTCAAAAATATAAGTTCGAATAAGTTCGAAACGTAAGTTCAATGCGATACATAACACGCATGAAATTCAATCGTCGTCGAATAAGTAAGTCCTTATGTGGCACTTCAAAAAAAAAACAAAGTTCCAATGTATAGAAATAACAAAGTTCCAATGTGCCAAAATGTTAAAGTCCCAACACGACACTCGAAGAAAATAAAGTTCCAACGTGTCGAAATGTTAAAGCCCCAACACGACACTCGAAGAAAATAAAGTTCCGATGACAATGTTCCAGTACGTCACCTTAAGAAAATAATAAAGTCTTATCGCGACACTTGGCGAAAATAACTAAGTTCCAATGAGACGCTTCAGCAAAAAAAAAAAAAAGTTCTTATATGGCACTTTAAGAAAACATCAAAGTCTAATCACGACACACGAAAAAAAACAAAGTCCCAATGTGGCAATATGACAAAGTTCCAATACGATGCTCTCAAAAGTAAAGTCCATTCAGGCACTTCAAGAATATGATAAAGTCTTGATACAACACTTAGAGAAAATACCGAACTTGGATTTCGCAGACTGTCGACTAGAAGTTCGACACGTACAACACTTCTCTTGTCACCCGTGTCACAGAGACGGCGAAGTGACAGACACTGAATTCGTAGGTCGGGTGGGCCTCCTTTTATACACGTTCGCATGGAAGTGTCTAGAACTCGGGTACTGTCTACCCTTATAACTTCTATAATACTCGGTGGAGTTTCTTGAAATCTGAAGAGATCATGTCCATTGTAGAGGCTCTTAAGTTGGCAATGTCAAAATAGCGATAAATTAGCTCAAAATGTACTTTCCAGGACGAGCTGGATCATTACCATATATGGTAGCGGATAGCTAGCTTACGGCGGCCACGTCACTCGCTGGGTACGTCACTGCGTTCGGCGGGCTGCCTACCTTCCATCTCGCGCGAAGTTCAATAAACATACTTCGGACTTCTGTCGTAGCGGTGTTCCCGGTACAGTATAAATCCCGGTAACTCCATGTGAGATTTATGCTGGACTAAGTGGGGGCTTGGAAGGTTCTTCTCCCAGTAATCCTATTTTCTCTGTCATGTTTCTTTGCAGCGATACTCTCCTTGCAGCAATATTCTCCAATATCATATTTCATCTTCCCCAGCGGAGTGCGGCAGGCTTCGGCAGCCAGCAAAATTCCTATCCTCGCCGCTAGATGGGGCCTTCATTCATTCCATTCTTGTCCCGGTAGCATGACTGGAAACAGGCTGTGGATTATCGTTATTGTTGTCTGTAGTTATGACAAATAGTCAGTGTAGAGATCTGCGTAAAATGCCAAGACTCACTATCCTTTGCAACTTTCTTCGTCCTCATGCTCGTTCCAGTTCAAATGGCTGCATATATGAACTCCAATCAAGTCAGCCTTTTACCACACAGTGAAAGTTGTGTTTTAACGGCGTTCATGCTATACTTAAGCGGGTATATTTACGCTTCTGTACATTTATAGATATTCTATTTACATTATACCGCAGAGCCACATTATCAAAATCAGATTGTAAGCTATTTACGTCGTTCTCATTTCTAATATCGTTGCTCTGAAAAACGATGGTTTCATCAGCATACTGCGTCATAGTAGACGACATAGAACTTGCTAGATCCTACGTAAAAATCGACTGCAGAAGTGGTCCTATCACATTACAGAGGATATTAACGTTTAGTCTGACCTGGTCCAACGAAACACAACACACTGCGTTCGACCTGTCAGGAATGATCTAAACTCTTCTCGGTCTCTTCACTCCCTAGCAGCTCAAGTGTAGGTACAGTGCGTAGTTGTGCACGGCTTATTATTTGCTTCTGACTTTTAACGAGTAACGTATACTACACTCTCAACTACAAACATCAATCGTGATAGACAATACGAGCTCTCTGAAGAAATGCACAGTAAGTCATTGTCAAACTGTTCATAGCCTACATACAGTAAACGAGTAACTAAGGCATAATTGCACTCCAATTTTGAAACTTTGACACCACCTCAGTTATTTGACCTTTATGTTTTCTTATATATAGCCTATAAATGATATGAGTAAAGAAGTGGAATAAGAGATAAGGATTTGTATGGGTGACGTTATTCTGTTTAGAGTATTAAATAAGTTATAAGATTATGAGAAACTGCAAAATGACCTGGATAATATTGAGCAATGGACAGTACGCAATGTTATGGTGATAAACTGCGTTAAAAGTCACTTTGTAAGTTTCTCAAATAGGAAAAGTCCTCTCACTTTTAATTACTGTGTTAATGGAGTGAAAGTTCCTCTTGGAGGTTCACTGTAAGTACCTTGGTGTTGACGTAAGGAAAGATTTTCATTGGGGTAATCACATAAATGTGATTGTAAATAAAGGGTACTGATCTCTGCTCATGCTTATGAGGCTATTTATGGGTTGTAGTAAGGATGTAAAGGAGAGGACATGCAAGGCCCTGGTAAGACTCCAACTAGAGTATGGTTCCAGTGTATAGGACCTCACCAGGATTACTTGATTCAAGAACTGGAAATAATCCAAAGAAAAGCACATCGATTCTTTCTGGGTGATTTCCGACAAACTAGTAGCGTTACAAAAATGTTGCAATGTTTGTGCTGGGAAGACTTAGGAGAAAGAAGACGAGCTTCTCGACTACGTGGTATGTTCCAAGCTGACCGAGGAGCGATGGCGTATGAAGTGGGGAACCCAATTTTGAAAACAGAATTTGACAGAGCTTCGAGAGACCTGCATAGGAACAAGGCACCTGGAACTAATGACATTCCCACTGAATTACTGACTGCCTTTGGAGAACCCAGAATGGCGAAGTTATTCCATTTGTTCTATAAGATGTCTGAGACAGGAGAAGTGCCGTCCGATATTCGGCAGAATGTTGTTATACTTATTCCCAAGAGCGCCGGAGCTGGCAAGTGTGAAAACTACCGCACCAGTAGTTTAGTATCTCGCGCCTGCAAAATTTTAACACGTGTTTTTTACAGAAGAATGGAAAGACAAGTTGAAACTGAGTTGGGAGAAGATCAATTTGGCTTCAGAAGAAATATAGGAACACGTCAAGAAATTCAGACTTTATGTCTGATCTTAGAGGATCCAATTAATGAGGACAAGCCCACATGCACGGCGTTCGTAAATCTTGAAAAGGCATTCGATAATGTTGATAGGACCAAGCTATTTGAGATTCTGAAGGGGGTCGAGATCAGATACCGAGAAGGAAGAATTATCTACAATCTGTGTAATGTCAGTCTGCAGTGATAAGAATCTATGGCCTTGAAAATTAAGCAGCAATCCAGAAAGGAGTAAGGCAAGGTTGCAGTTTGTATCCCCTACTTTTCAATCTTTTTATAGAGCAGGCAGTAAAGGAAACAGAGAGTTGACTGGTTGCAAATGAACGTCGGAAAATCTCAATAGCTGTTGCTACGCACAAAATTCTCACTTAGGACACTGTTCTACCTTTGTAATGAATTTAAACGTATGGAGTCGGTACATAACAGAGATAATATGTCTACACAAACTGCCCTTCAAATTCCCCTCCATCGTACCACTAAATATATTTTTTTTTTTTTTGCACCGCACCACGTATCTTTAACGTCTTTAATCTTCACCGTTTCATAAATAACACTAACCGTACCCAACTAAAGCAGTTCGTAACGTCTTCCTTACTGGAGGAGTACGCAGTGGCTGATATCAGGCATTCTTTTTGTCGAACAATCAGAAATATGTATATTTTTATAAAATTGTTTCTGTATTTTAGCTTTATATTCGTATAGTCTAAAAATAATAAATATGCTTAATGATTTACTTTCTTACTTATTATATAATGCATGTTTTAATTTTACTGGATTTGGTACCTGTTATTTATATTTTAAGTTTAATATTTAATTTAATATTATACAAATTTATTTAGCGTGAACATAAACGTGTATTGTATTATATGAAGCCGCTACATGGAGAGATTTATGAGCCTCAGTGGTATTTAAATTATCAATAAGTTCAGTTCTATTCTCGCCCTACGTTATTACTTATTTATTTATTTATTTATTTATTTATTTATTTATTTTTTATTTATTTATTTTATTTATATTTGCTTGTTTATTTGTTTGTTTATTTATTTAATGTCTACCTACACAGCCTACAACTTCAGGTTCACTCGGCAAAGTTTTCACTCCACATCTCCCCTCAAATGGTTCCAAAACTTGCTAAATACCCCATTCTGAGGTAAATACCAGAGCAGTTGTCAAGAATACTCATGTCTATAAAATTTTCAGTGTCAGAAGAATCTTGCTGCACTGACATCACATGCTACAGTATGACTGTGTGATTCTCCGCGTCACATTCGTCCCAACGCGCAAAACTGGCGCTTGAAGTATCACCAGATATTTCGTAATCACTTTCGTTGCATTCACTGTGAATTACAAATTATCAACACTTCACCACCATTGTAGCTCTAATAATAATAATAATAATATTTATTCTTGCTCAGATGATTAAACTGCCAAACCGACAAATAATATTACATAACCAAAATTTAGTAATCTAATTATAATATAGAATAAAAGATAAAGAATAATGCAGATAACACAGACCTTAGTTACAAATAAAAAGCAGATAAAAATACAAGAAAAGTACTTCAACTGATTTAATAAAATATTTGGCGTACATATGTGATGCCTCAAGTTGAGCTGCATTGTTTCTTCACACACGTTGATGAAATGTCTTCGTAGATGTACAAGGACAAAAACATACCCATAATGCAAAAAGACATGCGAATTTCGTACTAAATGAAGGCCTAGACTGTCTATTTTATGATAAATTAACGACGAATAGTTCCATGGCATGCAGCAGACGGCGGAGTAATCCTGGTGAGGGTCCTATACACTGGAACCATACTCTAGTTGGAGTCTTACATGTCCTCTCCTTTACATCCTTACTAAAACCCCTCAATAGCCTCATAACCATGTGCAGATCTCCATACCTTTTATTTACAATCCCATTTATGTGATTACCCCAATGAAGATCTTTCCTTACATCAACACCTAGGTACTTACAGTGAACCCCCAAGAGGAAGTTTCACCCCATTAACACAGTAATTACAAATGAGAGGACTTTACCTTTTTGAGAAACGTTTAACCCCATTTACCATCATAACATTCCGTACTGTTAATTGCACAATATTATCGAGATCAATTTGCAGTTTCTCATAAATCTTAATCTTGTAACATTTAATACTCTATACAGAATAACATCATCCACAAAAAGCCTTATCTCTTATTCCACTTCTTTACTCATATCTTTTATATATATATAAGAAAACATAAAGGTCAAATAACTGAGGTGCTGTCATAAAGTTTCAAAATGGGAGTGCAATTATGCCTTAGTTACTCGTTTACTGTATGTAGGCTACTGCTTTATGAACAGAGAGCTCGTATTTGTCTGTCACCACTGATGTTTGTAAGTAAGAGTGGGAGTGGGAGCAAATGGACTACCCGTCGTGCAACCCAGACCTTGTGCCGAACGATTATCATCTGTTCCGTTGCCTGAGGCATGTCCTTGCCGCTCAGCGGTTTGACACCGACGAAAAAGGGAAAACAGTATTTGAAGATTGGTTCCAGTCACAGGCGGCAGAGATCGACGATGAGGAGATAAGAAGAAACGGTGGAACACTATGATAAGTATTTAAAGACGATACGTGTAGAATAATGGCTTAATGTGTAAAGAGGACAAAATAGAAAGGATTTGACAATATCATTATTACTTTTGTTTCTATTGACAAACGGACATTAGTTAAAACAGACTTGGTAATTATTGCTGTTCTTATCATTCTATTATTCTTGTTGTAATTCTCCACATTGGATATTGTATTTGGAAAACAGTATTTTCCCCGTAAAAATATAGTAGAACACTTGGAATGTCCTAATCCCCTCCTGTACAGTAACGGTTTTGAATCGGCAACCCCTAAGAAATTCTAACGCCACGCCTCTGGTCTGGTCCAAGTAAAAGCAGTTCCCTTATTACTTCTTACTATCGGAGTTAAGAAATCCAATATCAAAATTCAATATGACTTGTTTCTGCTATCAGTAGGAACTCGGCACAGAGAATGCATGTGACTTGTTGTTCTCTCTGCGCGCCAAGTTCGAGTAAGTTTTTCCATTAATTCTTGGCGAGTGGCGTGCTGGCAGGGAGATGAAAATTATGGCTCCATAAGTCCTAATGAAGCACTCTGATGAGAGAAACAATATTATTCCCTGCAGAACTTAACATCCTTCACTCTGTGCCGTGTGCTAGCAGCGCTGTTTGAGGAAACTTGCTCTCAACTAGAACACATTTACTATACAGACCGATTAAGATTAAAATACATTTGTTATTTCAAAGAATACTTTCTATTTCAAATTCTGTAAGGGGAAGTGAAAGCGTGCCATGTCCGTCTCTGTGATGTAATGGCTTGAGTGATTAGCTGCCACACCCAGAGGGTCACGTTCATTTCCCGGCTTTGCCACGAGATTCGAAAAAGTGGTACGAGGGTTGGAACGGGGTCCACTCAGCATCGGGAGAGGTTTTCTATTTCCTCCTCAGCCATTCTGAAAGTAGTTTTACGTGGTTTCTCACTTCTTCTCCAGGCGAATTTCGGGATGGTACCTATTTTAATGTCACAGCCGCTTCCTTCCCCGTTTACAGCCCATTCCTTCCAAACTTCCCATTCCCACAAGGCCCTTGTTTAGTACAGCAGCTGATTCCGCCTGGGAGAGGTACTGGTCCTTCTCACCAGTTGTAATGCACGAAACATGCCACACTGCCATTAATGTGGTAACTGTGGGATCCCTCGCTGAATCCGGTGTAAAAACCAGCCCTGGAGTGTAAACGAATTAAATGAATTAATTAATTAATTATTGAAATTGAAAATTTTGTGATTCTCTCTTCACCCTCATGGCCTTCCTCCCAATAAACAGGGATCGGGACTAATATGAATTAATACCTGTTTTACGTCCAGTGGCCAGTTTTGTCGCCAACCCTATCTGCAAGGATTCATTCCCTGTTTCTGTGGTGGTTGGTAAGTGTTAAAATCTCGGGCTCGACAGTGAATCGAACCCGGTGCCCATGAACTGAAAGTTTCTCGTTGGCTACTCAGCCAAGGAGCCAGGCTGACAATTTAATGAATAAATTGGATTGTAATGTATTGAGATACTCATTCTATATTAAGTTGAGATGTTTATTAACTTGTTTACCATTGAGAGATGAAGTCGCAGGCCACCCTTCTCCGAAGTTAGCTTAGAAGGATTAAAGGAACTATGAACGTATGGAAGACTTCCCTTAGAGTTTCTGGAAGTGAAAAAGTGGCAACGTCTTCGGATCGGCCACAGTATTGCCACTCACTCCTGCTTACTGAAGTGAGAAGCGTGCCCGGTGTGCAATTGCAGCGGTAGTACCGTACACATCGTTACGAAGCGCATGGATCTGACCAATCTGCGCCATAGTCTAAAACTCGTTAGTACCATCCTAGTAGTCAGTAGACTGAAGGAGTGCCCTGTTTCATCGTGTATCGTCTATCTCATTTTTGTTTATTGTTAACTACGTCTTATTCTGTAAACTCTGTTTTGTGACTTTTAATTTGAATGATATGTATGATTGCACTTTTAGGCAGCCCCTTCTTCTAATTAACCTGTTTCTATACAATTTTATAAGAAAATGAGACATTTTAAATTAGACCCACGGATTACCTTACATTTGTAATCATATTTCATTATCAATTCTTTCAAGACGGGCCCGTGGTGTAGGGGTAGCGTGCCTGCCTCTTACCCGGTGTCCCCGGGTTCGATTCCTGGCTAGATTAGGGAATTTTACCCGGATCTAAGGGTTGGTTTGAGGTCGACTCAGCCTACGTGATTAGAATTGAGCTATCTGACGGTGAGATACCGGCTCCGGTCTATAAAGCCAAGAATAACGGCCGAGAGGGATTACTTGATTCGAGAAATGGGAAAAATCGAAAGAAAAGCAGCTCGATTTGTTCTGGGTGACTTCCGAAAAAAAGTAGCGTTACAAAAACGTTGCAAAATCTGAACAATGGAAGACCTGGGAGAAAGGAAAGGAGCTGTTCGGCTAAGTCGTATGTTCCGAGCTGTCAATGGAAAGATGGCGTGGAATGACATTTGTATCCGAACATTTTGAGTGGCGTTTTAAAAAAAAGGAAATATCAGAATATGAAGATAAAGTTGGAATTCAAGAGGACAAATTGGAACAAATATTCGTTTATAGTTAGGGGAGTTAGGGATTGGAATAATTTAGCCTATCTAGGGAGATGTTCAATAAATCTTCAATTTATTTGCAAATATTTAAGAAAAGGCTAGGTAAACAACAGGTAGGGAATCTGCCACATGGGCGACTGTCCTAAATGCAGATCTGTGGTGACTGATTGATTGATTGATTGATTGATTGATTGATTGATTGATTGATTGATTGATTGATTGATTGATTGATTGATTGATTGATTGATTGATTGATTGATTGATTGATTGGCGTATGTAAATAATTCCGATTCCATTACAAAACTGGAGCTCATATGAGTAAAACCAATATATCAATAGCCACAAAAGCTACAAAGAAGCTAAGTAATTCAATTTCTGCCGATTTTAAGCTGTTCCAAGGCGTTGAAATTTCGTCTGATGGCAGTGCATGCTGTTAGCAAAGGACAAAATTCTGTCATATTTGAGCTCCCTCAGACGCCGCTTATCTCAGCCAGCACTGTACCTATTATCTTAAGAATAGAAGGATAACTACTAACCCACTGTGCCACAGAGGGTAGCTCATATTTTATTTCAATATTCCCTAGTTGCTATCTCTCTCAAATTTGTTCTGGAGTCACACATTAAAAGTTATATTATTCACGATGAATTCATTCCTGTATACCGAATGTAGTTTACATTATCAATAAAGTACTGGGAATTAAAATACGCAGTATGGTGTTATTTTCCTCCTAATAAAGAATACTGGGGCTTCAGTTGAAATATTAGCCGCTTCTCTGAATGGAAGGGAGTTTGAACGAGAAGTCCATGAAATAGTCGCTCAGTCATAATTAAGAGCAAAGTCCTGTCCGTACAAATCCAGCAGACCTCTAATAACATAGCGAGGGCTTCTACTATTAGTCTGAGCATATTTTCAGGATAGAGCGCTTGTCTTTATCACTGATCATCTTTAGCTCTAGGAGTTAACGTTGTGCTTCATGTTGCTCAAGGTTAGTTGAACTATTGGAATATACGAGGACAGTAAGTAATGCACTGGCACTATTGATCGAAGTATTTAATGAACTAATAAGTACAATTGGATTACATTCCTCCAATGCAGTCACGCGCGAAGTCTATTAACTATTTCCAAATGTCGAGAGTCCGTTGTGGACCGAAGGAAAGGGGTTCTCTATTGACGACAGCGACACAGCATGTGTGTGGAGTACACATGCCACGTCAGGAAATCGGTGGCCTCGGAGGTGTTCCTTCAACTTCGAAAACAAGACTCATGTCTGGTGATAAGGGAAGGTGTTTAAAGTCCTCCCAGTGCCACCGTTGCAATGTGAGCTTGACATTGTTTGCGACTTAACAACGCAGGTTTTCGTGCAGCACGATAGGGTGATCGTCTCGTTATCAACGTGGATGTTAACGCCGCATAGCCGGACGCAGATGTAGCTCAAGAATTCGGCAATAGTAGTCACTGTTGATGGTTTATCCCCCAGGCACAGCATGCGTAAGAATAACACCGTCGTAGTCGTATGCCACAATCGGCATAAGCTTTACCCGACTGGACTCCTTTCGAAATTCCTCTGGACGTGGCGAACCTGAGTGACGCCTTTCATTCGATTGACGTTTTAATTCAGGCTCGTAGACTCGTGTCCACCTCTCATCAATACCCTGCAGAAATGCGTCTCCTTCGTTGCGGTATCTGTCCAGGTGGATGCAAGGCAGTGACATTGCTCTACGTCCCTGAGTTGATTTGGAACCCAACGGGACGCAATTTTCCTCATGTTAAGACATAGTATGTGCCACACCGTTTGATGTCTGAGACGAACCTCTACGGATAATTCTTGGACAGTCCATCGATGGTCTATGGAAGCGAGACCTCTCACGATGTCAATATGATCTTGAGGAATGGACGGGCGACCTGTTCGGAGTAAATCCCACGAACCTATTACGTTGGCGTAGCAGGGGGAGAGGTGATACTTCCACGTGGCGCGTCCCAGGTGGTGGATAGGGGGGTCCTAACCGGGTTCCCGGCGGACTTGAGGGAAAAAAAATACTTCTCGCGGACCAAACACACTATCCCCTGCGGGTGGGGGACGGACATGTAGAGTACACCCGCGACATCCCTGGCCTGTCGTAGGAGGTGACTCAAAGGGGCCCAAGGGGCTCTCAACTTGGAAGTGTGGATTGGCGACCACGGGGCCCTTAGCTGAGTCTTGGCATTGCTTCCACTTACTTGTGCCAGGCTCCTCACTTTCGTCTATCCTGTCGGACCTCCATTGGTCAGCTCTTGTTCTTTTCCGACCTCGACGGTATTAGAGCATTCGAGGCCTTTCACGCCTTTCACTTTCACGCTCTTCGTGGATCTTACGTTTCTTCGTCCGTTACTTCATTTTTCGAAGTGAGGGATCGCTTCTTCTTTTTCTCTCTCTCTACCCCCTGTGGGTGGGGGACGCAGACGAAAAATACACCCACGGTATCCCCTGCCTGTCGTGAGAGGCGACTAAAATGGGCGACCAAGGGATGATTTTCTTAGAACCATGAAACTACTTTTGATTATTATCATCACGCGGGGAACACCATGGATCGCCTTTACTTGCGAGTTGTACCACTATATTACGTGTTTAGTAGCAACAGGGGAGTGAATCAGTATGGGTTTTCCAGTACCCGTGAGTCGTACCCATGTGAGCAACACCGCCTGTGAGTTGTACCACCATATGAGCGACACCGTGGATCTGCGTTCCCTGTGATTAGTACCCACTATGTGAGGAACACCACGGGAGAGTACGAGTCCCTGTGGTTAGTACACCTAGGTGAGGAACATCATCGGTTTGCGTTGGCTATGAGTGGCGCCATTGTGTGAGAAACACCACAGGTCTGCGTTACCTGTACGAAGTACAATACTTGTGAGTAGTTACCACCTTGTGTGGAACACCGTGAGTCTTCGCTACTTTTGATTAGTACCCCAACATGACAAATATCATGGTTCTACTTTACTCGAACCATTCTGAGGGGCCCTAGACCTGGATTTTGGACCCCTTTAGACATCAAGCATCCTCGATTCAGGGTTGTGCTATATAAGTGGTCCCTTGGTCAGTAATACTATTATTTATGATCTTTTTTGAGTCGAATCCACTCTTTTTGTTTGCTTGTTTCTTGTTTTTTGGGGGGTTCAAGTCCATCCGTTCATTCTTCATGACATTTTTTTATTTTGGTCAGTGGGTGATTTTGAACTTTTTGTTGTTATTTCATTTCGTACCATTAGGGGCCGATGACCTCGATGTTAGGCCCCTTTAAACAACAAGCATCATCATCATCATCACGGAGTAAATCTGCAGTTTCATTCCGACCCACACGAAACATTTTGACCCATATTGAACGCTTTATACGGTCGTTCATTCTCGCCACAGGGTAACATTCTGATCCATTTTTTTGCCACAGGCAACCGCGTTTTTAATCCACGAATGCTGATCACCTTTTAAAAAATGTTTTGGAGTGGTGACGTCGACACTCTTAACTTCAACGCCACACAACGACAACACTGCCACCCGACCGCTCCCATATCCTATTTGCGCATGCCCATTCTCTTGCGAGTGTCTGGACTACGGTGCCACTGCTTTAATACAGCCTTCGTATAACTTTTCAAAATTCATAGCCTTCTATCTAAATATCTTGTTATTTTTCCAGAATACAGGAAATTCAGTCTTAAAGGGTATCACAGTCCAGTTGAAGAGAAAAAATGCATTCAAATTAGGTATGCAACGACCAACAAATCTTTCAACGCTGTCAGTCTAAAACGTATCTCCAGAAATCTTACGTTTTCAGGAAGTATGCCACATTAATAGAATGTAAATTTATCGTAAGGAATTCGTAAAAATTGTTTGTAAATACCATGATAATGCACATAGTGAACACCATCGTGATGCAATTTGCACAATGAAGTTCGCCTCTTGATTGCTGGAAACCTCCGTAGGCAACACTACTCCGAGGTCTATGAAGAAGTTGTATGTCTTTCTACAAACTGATTCATACAGCGGGCTGATATTGTTGTCAAAGATCAGGCAAAGTGAACAGCAACCTCTATTAGTCTGTGAGGAGAAGGAGTTATATGAACCCTGCACTGACGATATTGGATTAAAAATTGGGAAGTCATTGGAATTACGAATGGCGACAGATGGAAAATTCCTAAGGCCACGCTGGACTTCATGTGAATAACAATGAACACCCGGCAGCATCATCTAGACCACGGCAGGCTTCGTGCAGGAAAAATCACTGGAGATTTTTAAACACCATTTGTTCTCTCGGACCTAGAATATCATGTACTGGAATGTCTTGTTCAATAAAATCACAACGAGGTCCACCTAGTGAGTGACAATTTCAGTTTGAAATCATAATCAAAACCCCACTTACGCCTAATTCAAACGGCCAAAATTGAGTATAACAAAATTTGTGGTTTTACCCCTCGGCCATCAGTATGAAAATCAATATATGAGGTTTCATAAAAATCTGAGGATCGATATATTTAATTCGGTACACCGAAAACCTCTAGTTCGATGGTCAGCGGAGTTCACCAGATTTTCTAGATAAGAGTGATGCTTTGCTTCGCTGGTATTTAGTCTGTTTCCTTCCTTGACGGCCCCAGTAACGTAGTCGTTTAGTAGTTGTCTTTGTGTGCACAAAATAATACCTTGGATCCCGGCTGAATTCAATGGAATTGTTTGACGTAGGACAACTCCATATTGGCTTCGGGTACGTTAAATAACTCTTGTGGGTCAAATAATATTTGAAACCAACTGCACTTAAATGTGCCTTAAACAATTGTCGACAATTATTGTTTTCTTGCTTGTGCGATGGATTTTACGATTTTTTCTTTTCTCTTATTAGGTTTGTTTATAGTCGCTTTAACTCCAAGGTCTTATCGCGAGTCGACTCTTACGTACGATTACAGATTTATAATAATAATAATAATAATAATAATAATAATAATAATAATAATAATAATAATAATAATAATAATAATAATATAATTATAAAAAGGTAAAGGTAAGTATAAATAAGTAAAGTGTAATTAGATTTTGGAGTGCAAGCCAGTGTCCTTGAGGAAGTTGACTCAGTGCTGGAGAAACCAGCGTCACTTCAATTTCCTTAGGTATGTGGTGGTGTTGGCGCCAATGGTCATACAGTTAACATTCTCAGATGATATGCTTGACAGTGAGAGAGCAGTTACATTTACTGCAGGTGGGAGGTTGTTTTTTTCCTAGGAGATACTTGTGGATGATCTTCGTGTGTGCTATCCTTAGTCGGGAGATTAAGACTTGTTCAAGTCCGGTGAGGTTTTGGAGAGGATATGTTCTAGTAGATTTCATTTTAATTTTTTGGAGGTTGATAGTGGAAGTTTTAAGCCAGTTCATTTTCCATTGTTCGTGTTTATTTTTTGTTCAGCGATTTTCAATAGCTCCAACAAATTATTATTATTATTATTATTATTATTATTATTATTATTATTATTATTATTATTATTATTATTATGATTATTATTATTATTATTATTATTATTATTATTATTTCTCCGTTAGGGTCTTCTAGGGACCAAGAGACAATTTCAATGCTTCATCCTTTCTTGTTTCTTATTCCTCCTCCAATACTCCTTCATCTGCTCACTATGACCCCTTCTCCTCACCTCAGACTGTTTTGACCCTGTTTCCTTTCCCTCGCGACCTTGGAATCCTTCTATTTTTAACACGTTCTTTCTAAAAATCTCTCTCTGGTGTTTCCTCTTCACGTATTATTTTTATTATTATGATTATCAAACACTACTATAATTAGTTTTACGTACCCCTAACCAGATTTTCAGTTTTCGGAGACGCAGAGGTGCAGGAATTTTGTCCCGCATGACACGAGGCTGACGTATTTGAGCACCATCAAATACCACCGAATTAAGCCAGGATCTAACCTGCCAAGTTAGGGTCAGAAGGCCAACACCTCAACAGTCTTAGCCGCTCAGCACGGCATTATTATTATTATTATTATTATTATTATTATTATTATTATTATTATTATTATTATTATTATTATTATTATTATTATTATTATTATTATTCACCATGCTCAATTAACTTTACGCAAAGTACTTGGAGGTGTCTTTTTCCTTTCTCTATTCCCATATTCCTTTAATTCGTTTGCTGTGGGCATCTTCACTCTTTTTGGTATATGTTATTTCCGTCTTCATTTTTGTCCTTTTGGTCAATTTTCCATTTGCGAAATAAATATCCAAGGACCTCTTTGCTTCGGGTGTCTTCTGATATGTTTCTTGCCAATTTAGGGTAATGTTTGACTTCGTGTATCTATTTTGTAGTGCTCCTTTAGGCTCTACAGGTATTTTTATGAAATTCGACTACATGTTTTTTTACAAGTTGCTTTACGTCGCACCGACACAGGTAGGTCTTACGGCGACGATGGGAGAGGAAAGTCCTAGGGGCGGGAAAGAAGCGGCCATGGACTTGATTAAGGTACAGGTCCAGCATTTGTCTGGTGTGAAAATGGGGAACTACGGAAAACCATCTTCAGAGCTGCCGACAGTGGACCTGTTTTATATTACTATTATTTTTTATTACAGTAAACCTAATACGCAAGGTGAACTCTGTAATGTTAAATTGAACGTTTTTTTGGAAGGGTAATATTAATTTTGTTTCCCATGGTAATGAATTTGTCCTGCTTAGCCTACTATCAATACTATGTTCCAAACTGCCTGAAATTTTATGTATGACTAGCAAATGTACCCGTGCTTCGCTACGGTATTCTACATTGTATTCGAATATCGAAGTAAATAATGTGCATGCAGTAAATAAGATTGTTTTAAAATTGCATGTCTCTTAGCGTTATCCGAGAAAGAGCATGGGAAGGACTCCATACGTTGTTTCCAATGTAAAGTGTTTGTTACGAATTTGTGATATAACAGCAGGCTCACTTGCCTACTGCCATTCAAAATCGAGTTGGGAAGTTTACATTATAATTGCAGGCCCCGTTGCCTACTGCGCGGACACAATCGATTTGGGGAGTTTTCGTTAAAATGGCAGCCCCCCTTTCCTACCTCCAGACAGATTACAGTTGGGGAATTTTTATTATAATGGCAGGCAATTACCCTACTATCAGTCGAAATTGAGTTGTGCAGTTAACATTATAATGTCAGGCCCATTTTCCTACTGCCAGCTAGCTTACTGCCAGTCACACCAAGTTGGTGAGTTTCCATCAAAATAGCAGGCCACTATGCCTAATGCCAGTCACGTATTAGATGAGGACATTTGTTTATAATGGCGGGCACCCTTGCCTACTGCCGAACACAATCGGGTAGGGGAGGTTTAAACAAAACTGCATGCTTCCTTGCCTTCTGTAGGTCAAATCGAGAAGTGAACTAATCATTACATTGGTAGGCCTTCCTTACTAATGACAGTTAAACAGGAGTTGGAGAAGGACCCCATTCCTACTGCCAGTCAAAGTCGGTGTGGGGAGTACTGATTACAATAGCAGACACAACCTTTCTCGATCGCAACAAATCGACATCGGGAATACATATAGATCCACATACAAAAGTATATGCGTGTTTACAATATTGCAGACCTCCATTTACAGATTAACTGCTGCTAAACGCATGTCATATCCACAAAGGATTATACCATAAGACGCCAGATTTAGAGGCCTAAATGGCTGGTCCTATGATATCACATCTATTCATGGGTCAGATTGAGTTAGAAACGTTGAACAGGGTAAAGTTTTTGTAAGATTATCTCAGATTGCATTACTTTTCGGATAATTATGTGACAGCTACATACATAGCATTTGGCTAACATATAGCTACTGGGTGGGCCAATTTTCGTGAAGAGTTTGATGATTCTGTATTTCATATAATTGAAAGTATGAATTATGCATGTGAAAAGTCTAAATTTACTTAACATCGATTAATAGAGGAAAATCAAACGTAAAAGGGATACAGATACGGCAAAAAGTTATAAGACCAAGGTTGTAGATCATTCCAAATTGAACGGAGATTGTGCAATCCGTTATGTGATAGGACTTTCCGAAGGTCTGCACCATCATTAAAATTGCCTCCATATTTCGATATTCTTTGGGGGATAAAAAGTGAAAAATTTAAAGATCTTGGAAGTTTTTCGTCCGTTACAGGCTAAAACGTATAATTTTGTCAAATTTAAATTGTCTTTTTCTTCTGACAGATTATGCCGCAATCTGGATTTGGGGCGAGGAGGGTAAAAATTAGGACTTTCAGGAAACTAAACCAAAAAATAGGCAGATGTTCATTATTAGCCCTGTCCCGTGAGGTAGATCATACACAACACTCTACGTTCACGGCAGTAAATTAACAAGAAAGAAAGGAAAAATTAATTGGAACACAATAAGTGAATAAAGGGAACAAGCTGGAAGCGAACCCAGAGCAAAATCATCAACAACAAACAAACAAGAACAAGATACTTACCATAAATAAGGCCAAGAAAACCCACCCGGAACAAGGAGAAGGAAAATCATACCTGGTACCAACTAGTTAATTTAAGAAGAACAACACCTTTATAGGGAAATTAAAACAAATGATTTATTTAGAGAATTAAACGTTTAGAAGGTTAGAGAAAGAAAATACTCAACGCAGGAGAAATAAAAATGTATACATTAATTTGAATTAAGATATCAAATAAAAATGTTTTAAAACTTAGGCTGATCAACCCCCAGAAAATAAATGAAAACACTAAATTATTAAATAAGTGAGGCCTCATCATACCAGCAAAGTTAATTTGGCACTAGTATCAATACACATTGGATACATTTTAAAGTCTTCCAGATCCACTGAGCTCTCACCAAGGGAATAAATCAAGAGGAGAAAATTTAGCATGACACATAGTACCCCGAAGAAACAGTAGGAAACCGAAATTAAAAAAAAAATTAAATCACTTAAATCCGAGCACAAGGTCACCCAAGAGAAGGGAAATCAATCAGAATAAAGCAAAATCACATCAATACCAAAACCGTTGGCATGGTAACCAACAAACGCAATGAAACAAGTATGGTAACGGGTAACCACGGATACAAGGATAATCAGAATAAAGGGAACCAAAAGCAGAACGAGGAACAAGAAACACGAACAAAATCAAACTAAAACACACAATAATTAAATAATTACTGTCCACTTGGTTAGAACTCAACTGGATAAATAAACTCACTTAACATGCTTTGATAAGGTAGTTAAACTGATACTTTACAAGCTTTACCACATAAACGTAAGGTACTCGAACTCCGAAATTTCTTAAATTACTTTACATATTTCACCCGAATAAAGGTTTCAATAATATCTTTCAAAATGATAATAACAATATCCAAATTTCTTTCAAAAGGCCGAGATCTTCCATTCAATTAAGAGTCTATCTTTACTACACGACGGATACTGTAATTGATTGAAGCTGAAGAGAATTAGTTTCGTAGAATTGCCGAAAATCTTCACTGCATTAGGAAGGCGTCAAGACGCCATTTTTTTAAATTTACATTCCGGATGATGAAGCGATCCAACGATTAAATTAAAAATACCAACTAGAGCAGCTCCCGCGTTGATTTAAAATGCAAGATCATAAGGAGGGCCAAGGGATAGCCTTTTCTCATTTTTCTTCAAGTCACATCCATGACGAGAGGCAAAATGCCTTCCCACCAGACAGGCAAGAAACGTGCGTCCATCTCAGTTCACAACTCACGCCAGACTCCTCCTCAATAATCGGCGATTATCTTTTCTTCTGGAAGCGAGCTCTCATTGGTTAGAGGTCGGAGCATCGTTTGACGAAAGCTCAGGCAGAGAGCGCCACATACAAGGTTCATTTCTTCCCGCAGCTTCAAGGAATCACCGCCAGAGCGCAGATCAATGCATGTATTTAGTAAATAAATTCTCAAGCAGTACCAAACCGAAACGAAGGTAATTCCACCAGATAGAGATAATTTGTTACCAATTTCCACCACCGAAAGGCCAGTTCGAAAATGTTTCCTTGGGAAAGGGGTTTTTAAGTTATTAATACCGTCTCAGTCCTCCCCTCCCGAAGCTGACCATATTTCCCAACATGGTCACTTAAATTAGTGGTCAAGAAACAATCTAAATTTAGAATGAATTTCACATTAGATACAACCACCAATTCAGCACCTTTGACACATCACTTACGGACACAATATCAGAATCACTTCAATATTACATAATTTTCCTAATTCTTTGCAATTGCAGCTTAAATTTTCAATAATCAGTTCTTTAACACAACACGCACGCAGGTACCTAGGTTAAGTTCACCCTAGTTCCAGTATAGTTCAAATTGCCAAATGATCATGACCCAAAGGATTAACAGAATTAATACTCTTCGGCAGTACAATCGACCTTTAAACATTGAGTTTCAGTGCAGATCTAATAAATCGGGTTTCAAGTATCAAGAAATGCAGCCTCTTGTTTCATCTCCAAAATCAAAATCAAAAATGTCATGACAGCAAAACAGGAAGCAAGGCGCAAGAAGGAAAGCAAAGGGAAAAACAGTTAAAATTGGTGAACACATTTAACGGATAACTAAGATCCAATTAACAGATTAAATTTTAAATTTTTAACCTTACATCGACTGAACCTGGGCCAAAGCATACCACATAAGAGAATAGGTTGGCTACAGAGTAGTATAAGAGTAAACCACACAAACATAAGTAACTCTCCAAATTCCATCAATACAGAATGAACGACACTTAAATGAGTGCACACGTCCAAGTTTTAGAGGATAGTAATTCCGACGCCAGATTCAATCAGCAGTGCAATAATCAATTACAGATTCACCACTCAGCGGAAGTCCGTTACCAGATAACGCCACCACAATATCAAAAATTCACAACGCCAAGTTAAATAACAGTACCCACCAGAACACTAAACTTGGTGACACACTAAGTTAAGGCATACATCACATGTACTTACCAAACCACCTCAAGACCAACCACGTAACAGTGTAGATAATATAACCCGCCGTATATCAAGAGATAAAATTTGCTAACCAGAACCATCTCCCATGCTGACCTTTCGAAGCACATTTAATTTCAAATTATTAGAACCAAAACCACCTCAATACTACCGCTCGATGAGCAATTAATGCATTTTAAAATTTCTCAAGACATTATCACAGACATCAAGTAAAATTTGCACCTATTACTGGTTCAACATTCCCAATCACAACACATTACCTGATGGAATAAGAGAAGAGAAAGGAAACATAACTTCAATTCAAGAATATCACACACCTACGGCAAGTTTAGGAAAATGAAAATATTCTAGGGTTAGAGGAAAAGTCTTCGAGACAAGATAACGTTGGCAGTACGGAAGGAGACTTCTGATTCAATAAGATGGTGAGGTGCGCAAAATGTTTGTCATCAACACCAAACAAACAAGAACAAGATACTTACCATAAATAAGGCCAAGAAAACCCACCCAAAAGAACTGGGAGAATCACCCGTTGGGCACTTAGGATTTCTGCCTTCAATTTTCAAGTCAAACATATTAGGGGTACAGATAATGTCATCGCTGATAGTCTCAGCAGAATGTTTGATGGGGAACCTTGTCCGGAAGTAAAATCTAATGTTGAAAATTTTGATGATGGTAATGTGATTAAAGTCAATGCCATTCTTTCTGAGCTACCTTTGCTTTACCATGAAATCGAAGATCTCCAGAAATCTGACCCTGAATTGAATGAAATCATAAACAAAATTTGTAATGGGACTCTTGTAAAACCTTATTCTCTTGTCAAAGGTGTTCTGTGTTGTAAGGGACGAGGAGACCATTGTTTCAAAATTGTTGTTCCCAAGGTACTGGTACCTGTCATCTTCAAGTATTACCACCACTGTCCCATTGGAGGTCATCTAGGAATGTTCAAAACTAGACAGAAAATTAGGGAATTTTTCATCTGGAAAAGAATGGACAGTGACATCAGAAGCATGATTAAGTCTTGCAAGGTTTGTGCCATAAGTAAACCCAGTCTAAACAACCGTGTGGGTTTGTTGTCGTCCTCACAAGCTTCACGCCACATGGAACGTCTGTTCATCGACTACGTGGGACCAATGGTTCGATCTTCTTTGGGGAACACGCACATTTTCGTGTGTGTCGATGCGTTCTCACGGTTCACTTGGCTTATTCCGACTAGGTCTACCACTTCTCGGTCCACTATTAACTGTCTAAATTATATCTTTGCTTCTTTTGGTCCCCCCAAGTTCCTTGTCTCTGATAACGCTAGTGGGTTTACTAGTCATCTGTTCAAAAAATACCTTTTCGAGTTGAGCATCTCTCATGTCACTACTACCCCATATTATCCTAATCCATCCTATGCTGAGAGGGTAAATAGAAATTTGAAGTCCGCATTGATAGCCTACCATCATCATAACCAGGCTAAGTGGGACTCCTGTTTACATTGGCTAGCTTATGCATTTAACTCTGCAATCCATGAGTCTCATGGGAAAACGCCCATGTCCCTTATGTTTTCCTACACTCCATACTCCCCAATGTCAAATGTACTAGGCATCGATGACCTTTTGCCTGATCTATCTAAAACTCTTGATGTCCAGAAGATTTGGGACGAAGCAAAGAAAAATCTGTCTGTTTCATATAAGAAGTCCAAGAAAAGGTACAATTTGGGTAGGAAAACAACTAAGGTAAAGGTTGGTGATACAGTCTTCATAAAATGCTACCCAGTCAGTAAAGCTGTTAATAAGTTTTCCGCCAAACTGGCACCCAGGTATCAAGGTCCTTGCACCGTATTGCAATTTCTGTCCCCGGTATCAATGTTAGTGAGCGATCCGGTTGCTAAAAGGATTAGGAGAGTCCACCTGTCACAAGTTAAACCTGGTTAATGTACAGTTCTGGTTCCTAATTCCCTTCCTTTGGGTTTCTGCTTTGTGAAGTTCTAAGGTACTGAAAGGGACATACAGCTGAGAACTACATTTCTGTGAGCTAATTAAAAGTAAAATATCATCTTACTGTTTAAGTGTAATTTAATTCTACCTGGAGTTTTCATTGTGGTACATGTTTCTGTGATTTTAAAAGCTAGGTTTGATATGTTTCTATTTGTCTTAGTACTGGTATTGTTTCTGGTGTGAACGTTGTGGTTTGGTAGTGTGTGGAATCTGTCACATGACTGTTTCTTGGGGGCCTATACTCCTTATATCTTACCTTCTTTGGGTTTTAAATTTTTAAATATCATATCAAATCTGCTTTGGGTGTGGGTAGGATTGGATAACGGATACTCGGAGACTTCCTTCGGTCTTCTTGCTGCTCACACTTTGGGATAACAAAAATTTTATGATCGTGTCCTGTTGATATGTATTTATCCTCCTGTCCAGGGTGTCCATTTGGTAGCCTTCTGGACTATTGGTTGCTCGTTTTAATCTCGTCACCTGGGTGATTGTTATAAAATATAGTTTTAAAAAAATATTGGTTGAGTTTTAACTATCTGGGGGTTGATTTAATCATGGAATAGTTTCTGTTCATATCTTTGTCTTGTTTCTGGTTTTGGTGATCTTATCCATATTTATCTCTTGGAAATTAGTCTTATTCTGTTTCTTCATCCATCCCTTGTAGCAAGGTTTATTTGGAAAATTAGCTTTAAAATCTTACTCTGAATTTTATTTATGGCCTATTATCGATTTTCAATAATAACTATCCCTGAGTACCCTTTGATTAAGCTTCGAAAATTAACCCTTCTACTTGCTGCTGATCAGTCGTTACAATAAGTTAGTTTTGGTCATATCCTTTGAGGGGGTTGTAGTCGTGGGGTGATCTGTTAACCTGTGTCGGGGTTGGTAGACCGTTTGCTTCGTGCATGGATCTTGGATCTTTATGGTTTCTCCATCTTTAGCAACTGGTTTTTGGGCCTCTTCATGTTTAATGCTACGTTGCCCTCTGGTAATTATTCTAAGAACTGACAGTAGTACCTCTATTGTAAGTAATCTCAATTTATTCTTTACTTAACTTATGGTTTTCCTTATGTTGAAAATTTTATCCCATTGTTTTTTGAAATTTTGTTCTGTTTTAAAACTTCCTTGTTACTATTCGTGGTATAAGGTTGTCCTCTATGGTATTCACAGGTCTTGTGGCATTTTATTCCGCGCATTACTATCATCACTATGATACTGAAGTATTTTCTTGAATCTAGTATCTTCCTGTTGATCTTTTCGTTCTGGGCGAGTTGTAGTGTGTATGTAGGGCTGTTGACAGTAACCATTTTCCATCTATTGATATTATCTTGAGTAGTGTAGTCAAGGCATGGGCTTGAAACCTGAGAAGTTATCTTCTTTTACCTAGGTGCTAGGTTTGCTAGTCCTGAATTTGGCGTTGGTGTGGTATTTCACCTGTTTGGTTAAGATGCTGTGTGGCATGTTGTTGTAAAGGGACCCTGTTGTATTGAATCTTGGTGCTGGTTACCATTGCTTCTGTGAGATATCTGTGAGGCAATATTAGTTGTATTATTGCACTCTGGTGGGTGTTTAAGCACCTTTCTTTGAACCATTGTGTCTTTAGGAAGATGGGAATTAATAATGTAGATTGTGTCTACCACTTGTGTAGTATGTTCTGGTCTTGGTCAGTGAAAATTGAGATTGCCCGCATAACCTATTGCTCTGATGTCTTCCTTGTTTCCATCTGTGATATTTGTGAAGCTCAATGTTCTTAAACCTACCTTCTATGGTTATTTTCCCTTCAGTTATTTTGCTAACATTAGTAGATATTGTTGAATTACCTGCTTTCCGTTCTGCGTTCAGGATAGTTGAGCGTGTTATTGCCTACCTGAGAGCTATCGATTGTGGAGTCATCTTGCCTATTTATTTTCTGGCCCCTGTAGTCCTCTAATTGAGGTATTTTAATACCTTTTCTGTTTGATTGGGTGTACTATAGTGGAAAGTGTTCTAGTTTTCCCTCTTGCTGTGTGGGTTGGTTATGTGACCCCAAGTTATGTCCTCCTGAAACCTAATCCATCAATCCTTGAACAGTAATTCCCTTTGTATTAGTTTGTTCGTGGTTTAGTATGCCTCTGTGGAATGATTGTCGATGACAAACTGTTGCGCTCCCTACACCTGATAGTACTAGAGGTCTCCAACTCATTCTACTTATAGTGTCCTTTGCTTGGAAAGACAGTTACCATTAACTCATTTTTGGCTTCACAATGCTCGTGCTCTGGTCGGTAGTTGCTCTGATTGGTGCGTTCCTTTCTTTTGAAAAATCATTCTTGCAGGGTCATGCGAGGTCAATTAACTATGATTTAAAATCTGCATTCCTTAATGGTCTAATTATTTGGGTTGAATTATGGTGGGTTCTTAAAATTTAATGAATCATTGGCTCACTGATCTGTGGATCTCAGTCTGTTGTTTTTTTTAAATTGTTCTTTCTTGCCTTGCCCGTCTCGTGTATGTTTATGTAAATCCTTTTCTTTTGGGGGATTGAATCTTGGTGTATTGTTTGTTTTGAGGATTTACCTTATTGTTGGTAAAGGTTCTCCGGTGGAGTACGTGAATTGTTTATCCTTCTGGTGGGTCCCAGTATTGGTGGGGAAAGCTTGGTGACGTTACGTCTTTTCTACTTATCCATTTTCAACGTTTTAGTTTAGCGTTTTGAACCATTAGTATATTGAGGTAAGTACTGTATTCTTGACATTTGAGATCCACCTTTGGAGTGCGGTGGGTTAAGCTTACCTTTGTCTATGTCGATCTAATATGTATGGTGTTCTGGTGATTTTTGGTGCTGATAGTTTATTTGGTTCGAGACCGGTCTAGTTTGCCTAATTTGTGTTCTTGTGTAATTTAGTTTGGAGGCATGCTCTAGTCCTGAGTCTATTGATTATTTTACTGATTTAAGATTGTATTATGAGATTTATCTTTTGTCTTTCGTTATAAAAAAAATTTTCACCAATCTTGAGGGTTTTTCCCTCTTCTTCCTTTTCCTGTTTGCTCGCGGTATCTTTGTATTGTCGGGCATTTTAATCTAATTTCGAAACGATGCAAGATGTTGCATTTCTTAAAACCTGGAACCCGAAAACTAGTACTCACTTTGATATGGTAATTTCAAAGTTTAATGTAAAATGTACAGCCGAGAGAGATTTCTAAATTAATTATTGGAAGGAAACCCTATGTATGCCTTGTGTATAACCTTTCATGAACTCTAAGGGTGAACCTTTCTTCGTGGTGTAATCACCACCGTGTAAGCAGTTGTAATCAAAACCTAAAACTATTGGGAGTCTACTAAGTCGAAGGTGTGATTCTAATTAGACTGTGTTCTACCAACTTCTTCAAACTAATTGTGATTGTGATGGACCGATTCCTAAGAGAAACTGTGGCTTGTAAACTATTGAAACCTTGTGCATGGAAAGCTGAAAATATTGTGAAAAAGGTTGAACTCAGTGTTGACTGTAATTAATGCTGTAGAAAGTGATTCTAAAGAGCTACCGCCTTACTGGATAGTTATAATGTTGAACGTGGTACTTGTGGTCGCTTTAATTTTGAACTATAATGAAAATTTTGGTTACTTCTGACCTCAGTGCCGAAGATATATACTGGATAAGCAAAGCTTCGGAGGGGGTGGCTGACACCGAGGTGTCACAGTTAATCGCCTTCTCCCCCTCCCCTAGCGTTTTGGACCTGGGCTAATCCCTGTGGAAATTAGTGTCTTTCTACCTCAATTTTCTGTGTATTCAGTTCGCTGAATTTCTTATCTCCTTCTAGTTTTATGATTCACTACCACCTTATGGTAGGGCTCTGGTCCGTGTAACGACATGATCTAAAGGGCTCCTTGTACGTACTGACATCTGTGCAGAGAACTGGTACTACGATGCTCAGCTCCTTGACCAATGAGAGCTCGTCTTGAACACGGAGCGTTGGCTTGTTGAAGCTCGCTCGAAGCGAGAGACTCATTCTTGTGCTGGCGTCTGGTTGGTGATGGACGCGTGTAGTAGGTGCCTCGTGATGGTGAAGATTTTACTTGGAACAATGGAGAACGGCTGAATACTACGTGTGCGAGGGCTCCCCTCCTAGCCCTCAACATGAGGTGATACCTCATTCATTGTGAAAACGTCCACAGACTGTATGTATTTTATTTTTGTCTATCCATCTGGGTTTGGGAACCAGAGTATTAAATGGCGACGCGGCGTGGCTTCAAGCTTCTGTTCTATTTTCGATATTGATGAAACCAAAAAAAAAAAGTAAACTGTACGGACGTCTGAGACGTGTCTTACACTCTAATGGTTAAAATTTGTTCACTCTCGGCTAAATTTTAATGATATGTTTAAAAAAAATAACTTGGGTAGAATGTCTTTTAAGAGCATATTCATTTAATCACGTGCTGTAATGGTGATATAAACTTGTAACGTTGTTCTGGACGTATGGCAAATTTCATTCTAAATTGTTCAAGAGGAAAAAGGAATATGATATAATACTAATTTTTACTCTACTGTTAAGCTCATCACAATTTGGTCTAACTTGAACTACTTAGCCCTAACCAAGTCCCGGTTTGTTTATTTATTTGGCGGTCCGGTTTTATATATATATATATTTTTTTCCGTCTTGGTCCGTACTACCTAAATAGTTGCCTTTTTGCCTTCCTGGTTTCCTTTCGGTGTGTATCTTTGATTTTGGCTTGTTTTGAGCGTGGGCCTGTTACCATGACAACGTATGTTGTACGGGCATTGTTAATGAAAACATTTCCGTTGATGATGGATTTTGGTTCCTTGTTTCCCTTTCTGGGCTTGATTACCTGCGTTTCCTTTCTATTTTATTGAATGTTTTGTGCTTCCCCTTTTCTGTACCTTGTTTTGAATTTTCCTAATTCAATTTTTATTTTTAACTTCGCCCTACCCGTAGTGTTTTAGGTGAATTTTCTTTCTGGGTTCCTGGTAAGACCTGTCCTTGAGTAGGACTAGGTGGTTCATGTGGTTTTTGGTAGTTTAAAGGTTGATTCTTTATTTTAAGCTGATACGATTTTCATTATTAAATTAGTTCTAGTATAGTGGGGCCCCCTAATAACTTTTAAATATGATTAATTTATTTTCTTGGTAATAATTCTATTTCATGTTAATTACTAGTCTTTCTATTTTACTACGTGGGCGTTTTCTTATTACTAATTGGAAGGTTTAACTTTTCTCTAATAAATTCTACTTACCTTGCATGAAAATACTGGTGTTGTTCTTTCAAATGAATTACTCATCTGATACTGGATTTTTATTTTACTTGGTTTGATGTGTCACCCACTTCTTCTTGTGGTAAGTAATTTACTGATTTTATGGTTACGTTTTGTGGGTGCCTAGTCACGCTTCCTGACCTACTTTTGTCTACTCTGACTCTTGGTGTGTTCTATTTTATTTCTTGTTGTTTTATACCTTGCTGGCCTTACCGTAGTGTTCTGGGTTTGACTACGTTCGGGTCAGTATTGTGGTAGCAGAGCGTGGTTCCGATCCACGGACCTCTGGGTTATGGGCCCAGCACGCCAAAATAGTCAATGTAGAAGCACACAGTCGTTACGATTTGATTTATGTAGATAGGGAATCTGCTCCATGTACAATACCTTTTGGGCTGGGTCCGCTGAAGTTAACCTGAAAAACTGACCATTCATGATATCTCCCTTATTAATCCTCCTGACGTAAAAATGCACATGAAAAAAGTTTTACAGCTGGAACTCCATCACGTTTGATCGATTTCCAGTCAACTTGTTCTTGTTCTGCATATATTGTGGAAGAGTAAAATGATCATTTCGTTTCCCTATAAACCGCCAGTCCATTCCGGAACATGAAATGTTATTGACCTTTAAAACCTACCTTTGGACAGGTGGGTGCTAAATATAAATTTTGGTTCGAATATCTTCAGTAGTTTTCAAGTTGTAAGGAATACGCTTTACACGCACCCGCTCGTGAGTTAACTCCGATGGGACTTGTACCGAAAAACGGTCCGTTAATGATATCTCCCTTATTAATCCTCGTATCGAAATGATGCACATGAGAAAAAAGGTTTAGACATTAATTTCCATCAAGGTAGGTAGATTTCCATTAAGTTTGGTTGTGTATATTTTGTGGGAGTGCAAAATCATTGATTCGGTTTCGTATAAACCCCCAGTCAGTTCAGGGATTTAGAAACAATATTTGCCCTAAAACCTATCAAGGACAGGTGGATTCTAAATATGAAGCTCGGTGGAAATACATCCAGTAGTTTCTAGCACTCGCGTATATACGGCGTAATTAGGGAAGAAAATAACACAGTTAAGAAAGTTGAAATTAATAGAAAATGGATTATAACTGAGGACAGCTGGATAACGACAAATATGTAAATGCCAAGTGAATGTATTGGAAAATCAAATGCCGCCCAATAAATTATGCTGGTGTGAGTTATGGATATAATAAAGCGGTAACAGAGGAGAAATATAGGTGCAGTGATTCGCAGGTAAACAAATAAGAAGATGAGTAATGGTGTTATTACTTAATCTATTCGAGGGCGGTTATAATCTCCTACGATATTCTGCCAATATCCCGCAGACAGGCCGATTGACGCCTCTTGCCTTCTATCCAAGGAACAACCACGAATTTAAAAGCATGATGAGGAAAATGGCAATACGTTACTTCTCTGCTGGCATGCAGTCAGAGACGTTGCCATGGTAACCAATAGGTTCGTTGTCGGCCTGTCGGTCACTCAATGCAGAGCATGATACCAGCAGAAAATTGTAAATTTCTCCGTCATGTGAAGAGTAAGGTAAATTATGAACATAACGAAAGTTGTTTATAATGAAGAGACGTTTCACGTACGGTAAACGGAGTTTACAGAAAATCTAAATATGAAGTTTGGTTGCAATCTATCCATCCGTTTTGACGTGATTGTGGAACAGACAAACAGACAGACAAACAGACAAGACACGAAAAGTAAATAACACCGATTCGGTCTTGAGTTGACCTAAAACGGATAAATATCTGAAAAATTGGCAAAACAAAAGAAATTACAGACAGCGGACCGCCTACAACTTTATTTATATAGATATATTTTTAATGCGGCAATATTTGAGAAATTTTGAACACTACCAGGCTAAGGTGTGTTGATGATTCTTGGACCTACAAAATGAGCAATCTACCATCCGATGTATTCAGTTCTTTATGAAGTAGGACTATCGCTTAAAATTTGATATAAAATCATAAAACAAACAAGTCTCTAAATATTCCATCGAGAAGGACTGCGCCGAAGACGATGTTTAATAGTACGCATGTAACGATGAATTTGTCCGGCCCCGCGGTGTAGGAGCAACGCATCCGCCTGTCACCCGGCGGCCCCGGGTGGGAAGGTTGGTGTACATATTCGTAATATCAAACGGTTGCATAGTATGATTTGGAGTTAATTTGAGTTTATTTGTGATATTACTAAATTGTACGAAATTGTTGACAGAGATTCTGTAGGAAAATGTCTAATATTTTGCCATTAATTTTTGTATGAATGAGAAACATTGTAAGTCGGACTACTTTCGAAATTAATGATTGGCCTGATTGCAACATTGGTCTTGTAACGGTTCAAATCCCGTTACAAGATGATATCTGTATTTTTATTATTTTATCTGTATTATTATTATTATTATTATTATTATTATTATTATTATTATTATTATTATTATTATGTCCGTATTATTATTATTTTATCTGTGAGATTACTATTATTTTGTTATAATTAATATTCAATTCCAGTACGCAAAGCTTGTCGCATGCGTATTTGTAATTGAGTGTATGCATATATACGTATATGTAGATTATCATTAAATACCTGTACAGTGAGAGTTTCGGTGTATCAGATGTGGATGTGACGTCGTTATATTGCAATATTGCTGGCGATTCTGCCAAGTCATCGCCAAGTCATGGCTACGTCATCGTGAGCTTTTAGAATATTCGCTCAGAGACTCAGCCGCCCCGGGGGATTTCACCATTACATGCAACGGTTTGTGGCGTTGTGGGAGTATGTCATTGTTATTTCTGGAGATTACGTAGCTGTGTCAACCAACGTCTATAAAAGGTGGATGCATATTGTAGCGTCAGTCATTATTTAAACGGAAGCAGTACAGTGAACAAGTCTACTAGATGAAGAGGCCTCAGTCGGTCAGTCAACGAGTGTGAACGAGAGATGGAGAAGACTCAGTGAGCCATTAATTATTGGTCATTGAGAGAGTGAGGCCAAAGTTGGTCCGTCACTTAGTGGAAGACACGGACGCAAGGGCTTACTATGGAGTCAGAGAGGGCAACCCTGGACCTGCCAAGAGGTAATACCATATTGACTTACAAAGAAGTCAGATGATATGGAGAAGAAGCAGTCACAAGGATGTATCACGAAGTTAGGCGTGACACATCTACAGTAAACACCAGATCAAAGGAATACGCCGTAATTACACTAAAAGTGTTGAAGGTACAGTCAAGTGAATCAGTGAGGGAAATATTTCGTATAAATTGTTAAATGTCCGGTCAAGAAGAATTCAAATTCATGCCTAGTTTTTTTCAGTTGCAATGTCATAATTTCATATTCTCATCTGTTTTATCTCAACAGGACTCACTATTTTTTGATATATTATTTAAAGAATATATATTGTTCTATCAAACGAATTCATGGTTTTATTTCTATGAAAGTAAAATATCTTAACCTCAAAATTAATGGGGAAACCGAACGCCAATCTCCTTTTCCCAGAACTTATGTGGTATGTTGTCAAAAGTAAGCTTATTACCCCACACCCTAGAGATAGTCAAGAGTCTCATTCTATTATTGCTGCACTGAGTGGCAGCTGGCGCCCTTCAAATAACGTATGTGTAAGTAAGCAGGTAACAAGTAAGTGTGAGTACAAGGTTCGACGAGTGTGTATTTTATTTAATGAATGTTAATTTTCATAATTTCCATTTTAAATGCAGATATTCAGATTTTTAAAGTTAAATGCAGTTTTATAAAATATTTGTAAAATTAGTCAGACATTAAGGAGAGTTTTACTCTTATGAAACTGTGGTAAAGATCTAGCAGTCGGTAGTTTTGGATTCATTAGAATACGTTTAGAGACTTGTTGTTCATTGAAAAGTGTTACAATATTATTTAAAGTTCCTTTAACTTTTTAAATTTTATTGGTTGGATCTGTAGTTACGACGGAGAAACTCTTATCTGAGAAGAACAGTTCTGTTTTACTAATATAATAATTCAGATTCATTAGAACCGTGGTGTTTCCCTTATCTGCTTTTGTGACTATTACGTCGTTATTTTTGATTTTTCTTTCAATTTTAAAATATGTTTAGTTAGGATATTGTGTTTTATCGCAAGTTTTACTGTGAAAATTTTTTTATTTTTTTTCCTTATTTCAGATCTAATTTCATCTCGTTTTTCATAGGATAATTTGCTGATGGCCTATTCTGATTCCGCTACGATGTTGATCATGTTAACCCAGTTATGTTTAGGTCCCTTGATGAGGATATCTAAGTCAGTCTCACTCAAATTTCAATTCGTGAGGTTCATAACTGGTGAATGAAGATCATGGTTGATTTGTTGTTTATGTTGGGGAGTGTGAATGTTTTTTTAAAAGGGTGCCGCATTGCTGGATTTCAAATTTAATATCTTTCTATTCAAAGTGTCGTGCTTTTTGAAATAATTTAACGTAGTCTCAGGTTAACATGTTTTTGAAAAGAATCCCATTCCAATGAGGCTAAGAAAAGAGGAGCTGCTAAATGAGCGCTATAGAGTTTTGCATTGAGACAAAATTTCTTTTTATGACTTGTGTTTTCTATGAAGCAATAGAAGAGATCTTTTATAAACTTCACTCCGTTTTCCAGAAATACGACCGATTAGAACAATATCTAACTTCTCTTCCCTAGTTTTTACGCATTTCCTCCAGCCAAGTCAATATTGTACTAAATACGCTTGAACCCACACTATCAATTTATTTTGGCCAAGTTTGAATCCACGTTTCAGTTTTCCATTGTACTTGTTAAATATAATTTAATATTGAAGCGATGTAAATTTTAACGTAAACTCCCAGTGCATTTGTTGACTGTGTTTTATCTCGGATTTTTATGTGTCACTGTTTTTAGCGTATGTCTTTCTTCTTTGTTATTTTGCTGATGATGATAAGCCGGATCGAAACGTGTCCAAAGTATTTCAAACAACTATGTAACTTTTAAACAGGCCATTTAATAAATGGAAGAAATTTATTGAATAGGTGGACCTAATATATTTGAGTTTTTTCAGAATTTCGTCTTAGATATTCGAAGTCAATAGGGAACTGGCATGAAGTTTCTTACTTGTAAAGTTCAACAGCACTCAACAGTGACTATTAACACATGGGTGACGGGCCCCGAGAAATCTCGTAGTACGCTCGCCAGCGGTAGGTGACGGGCCCCGAGAAATCTCGGTTTTATTCACGACATTGTTTTCGGTCTTCCTGTGACATCTCTTGACCATATCTTGAACTATTTCGGACGTGCACATTGAGTAGAATAAATCGTAGATGTATATCTGCCACTTTTCTTTTATTCACGGCCTCTTTTATTCTTTGATTTAGTTTCGAAACGTCGACTTTCTTTCTGCCGGTTCAGTCAATGACAAGATGGAGCGCCCGCTGACAACGATATTTTAGAAGAATTATATGGCAATGATCGTTCAATTGGAAATAGTCTAATGAATTAGTGGGAACTGAATGTGAGAGTGATAGCGGAAGTGATATTCAAGCCTCTACAAGCCGTAATTTACCTAGTGTACTTATTTATTCAAGTGATCCTGACGACGACAACGATGTAAACATTAATGATGTTTTAGGAATTAACGCTGAATATGGTTTTGTAAAGGCAGATCCACTATTACTAGGGGCATTGTAGAGTACCCATACCAACTTTAAAGATAAAATATTGACTGGTTTAATATTTATTAACGTCTTTATAATCAAGTGCACCCTAGTATGGTTAGTAGAAAAATGTCTGGTCCACAGGGTATGTGACAAGCTCAAGCATCCGGTCAGCAATGTGTTAACACATTAACACAGATCCATTTACACTCACGATAGCTGATGATTCACGGGGTCCTCAGTTCACAAAAGTATACAGACAAATAGTACTCTCAGGTAGTACACCGTCCTCCGTTCAGTACGACGTCTTCAGTCCAGCTCCTTGCTGGACACTCCGACACAACAACGGCTACAACTCCTTGTTCAGTCCTCGGTGGGACACTAGCAACTGCCAACACCTCTGTCACCCTCAGACAAGCTACCAACACCAACACACTGAGTCTCACACTAACTCCATCACGGAGTCTAACACTGACTGACTGTCCGCGGCGAGTCTCCCTTTTTATAGCTCGGGTGATGTGTACCAGAATTTTCGTGAGGTGGCTAGAGGCGGAACATTCTCGTTGCATCTCTCGGAAACTTGCTGGTAAACCAGACGACGAGAAGAATATACGGGAAAGCCGGCCCCGTCCTCCAGGCGAGCTGGGAGATCGCCGATCGGCTGACTCGCTAGCTTAAGGAAGTACCGAAATGGCCTACCACGGGGCTTGCACAATACATTATTAATGTTTGAGACTAACAGAAATATCCTGCTTTTACGATTTCACATATGTAATTAATTCGTATATCGGACAGTTACTTTTTGAAGTACCTGTAGCATTCTAATGACTGAGAGTGGGACAGGTCTTGCTATATTAGATAGAGTACGCTGGCGCAAGGACGTGTCGACATACAAGTTGTTTCCCTGCTGTGTTCCTAGCCACTCCAGTGGTAATATATAGTACGTACACGTATGTATAGTAATTTTTTTGTATAAAATGTGTAAATATTTTCCGAAATGATCCACACTTCGTTCACTGAGAGTTGCTTCAATATAATTTCGTGAGTCAAGACAGATTCACACTGCACAGTAGGATGTCAGCGTCTTGAGTTTAACTGTATAAAAACGTGGTGTTGAACAATGTAACACCATAAGGCAGTCAAATAGCTTTGAAATTCAGAACCACAAAATGCTATTTTAGTTCCCTACATATAAGTCTGCTCTTTAAATTTTGTCCCTATTATTATTATTATTATTATTATTATTATTATTATTATTATTATTATTATTATTATTATTATTATTATTATTATTATTATTTTAACAAGTACATCGCAATTGGTAAATATCCCTTTGGCAATGATCACTGACAGTCGTGTGATAATAAATGTACAGCAACAGCAACAAAAACAACAACAACCATGGAAAGAACATTTTACAAGAAATACTACTAGTTTAACATTATAAATCCAGCATCATCATATACAAATTCATACACAACTAAAGTATTTCCAGTGCTTAATACTACTGCTTACAATACTATAGGTTCAGTTTACTACTAGTTTAACGTTACAACACCGTCATATACAAAATTCACACATAACTTGAATAATTCAGACGCCTCAGTACTACAGTGTGCAGTAGGTTGAGCGTTGCATTAAAATATGTCACCATCACATAGACATTTACACACGATTTGCATAATTGATTGTGAAAATTAATATTCCTCTCCCTTCTAGAGACAAAATGTTAGAGCAGTCCTTCAAAACAATTTTATTTTGAATACATAATCATTAAGATCTTCGTGATGCAATAACTGGAAGATATTCTCATGAATGTATCGTGTTTAGGATGAACGTCATTTCTGACTGTAAGTGGACGCTGTATTGATTGGCGGGGTCGGATATGCTCCAGGGGCAGATCAGCCTTTGTATGTACTAGAGATGCCTGTCACCTCCAATCCAGCACCCGCCAGCCAAAACTTAATAGGCAGCCTTCTTCCTTTATTAAAGACTGGAGAGGAAAGAAAAATCAATCTGTCGTTCTTGTACCCACCGACCTGAATATCCACCGGGAACAAAGGTAGTCATTTATTGCAAACTCTGTCCCTCATCAATTCGTTCCGATAAAGAATACATTGACAAGGTAGGCGTATGTATTTCTTTATATTCCTCTAAGTACGTAAGATGCGAAAGAAGAATATTTGAGGTAACCACTACTTTTATGCTAAGTCATGCTTTAAGCAGCTGTGGGAACTTGGCAGCATACAAAATTAAAAAAGAAAATAGTGGATATTTATACAAATTTTGCTTTCTTTCTTTCTTTCTTTCTTTCTTTCTTTCTTTCTTTCATGCCTTCGTTTAATTTTTCGCTGGAATAGGTGGTAAGGATGGTAGAGCGCTGTCTTTCTGAGTCCAGGTTTGCGGCTTAGATCCAACGTCTGTCCGGTGGTATTTGAAAAAGCTCAAATACGCCAGCCTCAAGTCTATCTTTTTACGGCATGTAAAAGGCTCCTGTGGGTCACATTTAAAGTATTCCAACGTCTCCAAAAACTACAAATTATTTAGTGGCACTAAAAATTATTATTTAAGTAATTAATTAATTTATGTATTCATTTATTTATATACTTATTTATCTGCTAGTACACTTTCACCTTTTATTTTATTTCTTTGTGGTGATGGTACTCATGATCATAGTCTTACAGAGAACTATACACGATAATCATCACTTCTGACATCCACCTCCGTAGCGTAACGGTTAGTGTTATTAGCTGCCGTCCTCAGGGGCCTGGGTTCGATCCCCGGTATTATAAAAAATTAAAAACAGAAGGAGGGTTGGTATGTGGTTGAAATAGTACATGTAGCTCACCTACATCGGGGGGTTTGCCTGAAAAGAGCTGCACCACCTCCGTAGGAGGACACGAGTTTATTTTATTTTATCCCTTCTAAAATAAAACGAAGTTGAGAAAGGAGAAAGTCTGTCCTTAGTAGAAGGAAGACATCTAAAAAGAAATATGACAAAAAGAGCGGAAACAATTAAAGACTCCCTGAGCTTCAAAAATTACTATTTTTATATTAATAATGTTATAGGATTTACAAAACACTGACTACTCTTACCGTTTTCGAACACGCCGAAGTGCCGGAATTTGGTCGCATGGGAGTTATTTTACTTGCCAGTAAATCTACCGACACTGAGCTGACGTATATGAGCACCATTAAATACCACCGGACTGAGTCATGATCAAACTTGTCAACATGGGCTCAGAAAGCCAGCGCCTTAACCGTCTGAGCCACTCAGCTCCCAAATATATATAAATAAAATCTTAACGACAGTGTGTCTGTACATTGACTATTTTGGCGAAATTCAATTCAGTTATTCGTTTCAGGTGTAATAATGACAATCTGCATATTTTTTAGCTTTAGTGTCTGTCTGTCTATCTGTTTGAGTTCTTAAAACTTGAAAACTACTGGATACGTTTCTACCAAAAACTTCATATTTAGAATCCATCTGTCCTTGGGTAGATTTTTGGGCCAATATTGTTTCTAAATCCATGAAATGACCGGGGTTTATATAAAACCGAAACTATGATTTCGCACTCCGAAAAAAAAATACAACAAAAACTGAATGGAAATCTACCTGCCTTAATGGAAATCAATTTCTAAACTTTTTTTTTTCCCATGTGGATCGTTTCGATGTGAGGATTAATAAGGGAGATATCATTAACGGACTATTTTTCAGTACAAGTCCGACCGGAATTATCTCAAAAGCGGGTTCTTGTAAATCGTATTTCTTATAACTTGAAAACTACTGGTGATAATTCAACCAAACTTCATATTTGTCCAAAGGTAGGATTTTAGGTCCATACCTGGCAAATTCCAGGAATTAACTGGGAGTTTATAGGGAACCGAAACAGTGATTTTACTCTCCCAAAATATATACAAGTCCTATCTGACTGGAAGTTGACCAACCTTGATGGAAATTAATTTATAGAACTTTTTTTCTTGTGCGCACTTTTTCGATAGGAGGATTAATATGGGAGATATTATGAATGGTCGGTGTTGCAGGCTAAGTCCAGCGGACATAGCCTAAAATGTGGTGTACGTCGATCAGATTCCTTATTCTATCTATACAAATAAAATGGTAACGACCGTGTGCCTGAACATTGTTTATTTTGGCGAAATTTTCATTCAGTTACCCGTTTGACGTGTAATAATGACCATCTGCATATTTTTTAGCTTTAGTGTTTGTTTGTCTGAGTCCTTATAACTTGAAAACTATTAGATACATTTTTACCAAACTTCTTATTTAGAATGCACCTCTCCTTGGGTAGGTTGTAGGGCCAATATTGTTTCTAAATCCATGAAGTGACCGGGGTTTGTAAGAAACTGAAACCATGATTTTGCACTCCGAAAAAGTATACACTGCCAAACTTAATGGAAATCTACCTGCCTTAATGGAAACCAATTTCTAAACTTTTTCCTATGTGTATCGTTTCGATACGAGGATTAATAAGGGCTATATCATTAACGAACTGTTTTTTGGTAAAAGTCCCACCGAAATTATCTCAAAACGGGTTCTTTTAAAGTGTATTTCTTATAACTTGGAAACTACTTGAGATATTTCAACCAAACTTCATGTTTGTCCAAAGGTAGGTTTTTAGGTCCATACCATGTCAAATTCCCGGAATGGACTGGGGGTTTATAGGGAAACGAAACAGTGATTTTACTGTCCCAAAATATATAAAAGACCAACCTGACTGGAAATCGACCAATCTTGGTGGAAATCCATTTCTAAAACTTTGTTCTCGTGTGCAACTTTTCTACAAGAGGATTAACCCTCTACAAGTAGGGTGCAATTTTCTTCACATTTCTTGTAGGATGGGATCAAGGTAACCGGAGAAATATGTGCACTAATAACTTCATTGCTTTTTACTTTCATTTTATTACCAGAGTATACATCTATTTTGACAAACTTTCACTCTGCAAAAAACAATGATTGGTAACTTTCTATCATATCCTATTAATTTCACACCGAAAACACTGCATTGTTAACTTTTTCCACGTGGAGGAATTACAGTTGAAATTTAGAAAACAAGTGTTTTACCACTTCTTTTTTCAGAAATCTATGAACTACAGGATTTAGTGAATACACTTCTCACAAATTGTTTTGCACCAAAGGCGCACAATGCCTTTTTACAATGTTATCTTTGTGTGGCTGCCTTTCTGTCGCTGCCACGAGGACAGAAACCACACCGCTTCCTTTTTGATGCACTCTGTGACTCCGTGAACGTCATAAGCAACTTGGAGGATATTTCCAGCCCTGAATATCAAAGTACGAACCTCTCCGTGTAATTGTCTGACCTACCGAGCTCGATAGCTGCAGTCGCTTAATTGCGGCCAGTATCCAGTATTCGGGAGATAGTGGGTTCGAACCCCACTGTCGGCATCCCTGAAGATGGTTTTCCATGGTTTCCTATTTTCACACCAGGCAAATGCTGGGGCTGTACCTTAAGGCCACGACCGGTTCCTTCCCAGTCATAGCCCTTTCCTGTCCCATCATCGCCATAAGACCTATCTGTGTCGGTGCGACGTAAAGCCAATAGCAAAAGAAATAATTGTCTTACCTAACTTCTCCGTACTAGCTCTGGCTGAATGAGCGCCTCTTCCAGCCGAGGACTGAAGTCATGTTTGATGATTTCTGGGGCGCTCTTTGTACTGATGAAAAGTACTTGAGAATTAACAGAAGCAATGTTCAATACAGCATAGAAGATAACGACTGACGACCTTAAAGCAAATATTTAAAAAAATAATGTTAGCAAATCCAAATCCTTTCTTACCAGTGTTATGTAAACAGTAGGGTGGGGTCATGCCGACCCTAGCCTTCCAGATTCACGCAGAGAGAGACCACAGAATGTACGTCATCACTAAGGACAGGTCTAGGCCACACTGAAGAGAGAGTACAGGAAATGACACCCCTCTCACTCAACTGTATCGTCTCGAGATGGAAAACGAGGGATTGCGCCTGGTCACGTAGACCCCACCATACCAGTAGGGGGTTAATAAGGGAGATATCATGAACGGTCGGTTTTTCAGACTAAGTCCAGTTTGTTGTACCTGGATCAGATTCCTTATCTATCTATATAAAACACATCGTAACGACTGTGTGTCTGTACATTGACTATTTTGGCAAAATTTTCGTTCAGTTTTTCGGTTATCACCGTCTGCATATTTTGAACCATTCTGTTCATGGACCAATAGTATAGATTCTAGTATTAGATATTGGGATTACCTGAGACCACCCATGAAGTAACTGTCTTATAGTTTATTTCATAAAAGATTCCAGAAGAAGCTTTCTCGTGGGAAGAGAGCTAGAGCGTCATTATGAAAATCTCCAGAACCTCATTAAAGGGAGTTATGTCCCAAGCCAAGCCTCTTAATGAAGATTGGGGACGCTTCCCGGATCCCGGCAAAACTAACCTTCGGAGGGAAGATAGAATTAAATTAATATCTTTGGTTACGAAAGAGATGCATTAGATCGGATACAGGAATTGCAACCTGCATAATTTATGCTTAATTTTGATATGCAATATGGCTGTAATCATAAATGCATTCGTTAAGTAGGGTACTTGACGTGCTTTGTGCGGAAAAACTTCGAGTCGCGGGCGCGCGTATCCTGCACGCGATCAAGCGGCGTGGCTACGCCAACCTGATTATAAATGCAAGGCCACCTGGCACATCAGCCTCATTCTCTGACCGTAAGGCTGCTTGAACGAAGTCGTCATGCTGCGAGTCGGCACTGCGAACAACGTTTTATCTTCGAGCTGCACATACAACTAGTACTACTGAACCTGCGAGGAAGTAAGTAATTAACTTGCATATTCAGCTAAATTCTTGATGGTGAGATGAGGTACTGCCTATTATAAACTGATGAACTAGTAGCTTCATATTTCTGTGAGGTCAAGTTGTAACTGACGTAATGCTAGAATAAATGTAGGCTCAGGGTAGTTCTGATACCACGACATGTTGTCCGAGTGAAAGAATAATAACAGTGTTACTAAGAGTGATGAAGAAACTATAGTGTACCAGGTTTTAAAATTCAGAACAAGACTTGGTCATTGTAACGTGTGAGGCACGATATTGGTGGAAACAGGCATCGAGTCTGGACAGTCTGTAATAAGGAAATTTGTTTTCAGTTACCCCTGCATCAAGCCAGAACGAGCTTCTACATCATCATTGCGAGGAAGCCACAACGGGAGCTGAAGCCGGCACGACATTGGGAATCGATCCAGGAACGCTGGGCGTACCTGATCAGCACGACGTCGAAGGGGACATCTTCCAACCTTCTAAGGAGCTGTACGAAGGATTCACGCAAGATATAATGCCTCCAATTGTTCACTAGTATCTGCTGCAAGCGTCGCAGTTTGTCATGATGTGGTAAATTCAGTGGTCCACAGGAAGGGCCGCTCCGTCATGTCATCAATCATATAAGGTCAGAGCTTTCCAATTCTGTTTCAAGCATGTCATTTAAATTTAGATAGGAACAGGGGGGGCCGTCAGAAAACAGGTTAGTTTATGGTAGGAAAATTCTTGGTAATAAAGAGCTAGGCCTCAAGCTCGAACCCCGTACATTAGGGTAGCTGATAGTTTGTATATTCCTTGTTGGTGTGATTATATTTCATTTCGATAGTATTATATTAGTGTACGTGTAATCTTCATGGGTCAGGTCGAACTCCCTTGGTCATGGTAGGTTAGTCTAACAGGCAGGCACTGTTTATTGTGTCGCGTTTAGGCATTTGTCTCTGCAGACGTAGGATGTGTATTTGAGATCAGGATTTACCCCGTAACTCACATAGCTTTACTGACAGGGTGAGCGAGTCCGTATGTTTGAGAGATGTGGGCATTATGCATGTAGCTGACTGTATGAATTGATATGAGAAAGCCCCAGCACAGTTTGAGAGTGTATTGGATGCATTTGAGATGCCTTATTATGGCTATGTGATTATAGCGTACTGAATTGTGCCTTTGTATTATCAAGTATGAGCCCATGGGAGGCGGAAATAAGTTTTGTTGCATTGCTGGTGATATTGAGATGAGGGCGTGTAGCCCATGTGTGTTTAAAAGAGCGCGTTTAGCAGCCAGATTATGTGAGGTGTTTTGAAAGGCGAAGTTTCTTAGAACTCAACTACTAGTCTGTCATCTGGGCTCATAAATTGTGTGGACTGCAGCCTGTCGAGTGCACGGCTGGTGAGGGTTATTGTGCCTGACGTCACAGTCTTGAAACTCGGTTATATTGCTGTCTGCAGCTTGTCGAGTGTGTAGGGGGGAGAAGACGACCTTGATGTTTTGAACGCAGGGAGAGATTTTAGTTCTGTTTGTTCTGCTTGATTTTAACACTTGCCCGTTTGACATTGACCCCTTGGACAAGTTGGTTGTGTTCGTTTTTATATTGTTTGTATATGAATATTCAACGCCTTGCTTTTCATGGGACCAGAGTTCGAGACCGGGTCAGGGCACTGTACATTATGTGTCTATATTTGTTTGCACCGGGGTTCGATGGTACGAGGCATAGTAAAGTTTATGGAAATTACTGTTAGATGTGTATTTCAGCAGATATCCATTTTCTCTTGATTCCATTATTTACACAATTGTAACATGCTTGTTACAGCAGAGCTGTTTCGTGAAGGCAGTGAACTGGTTGTCATCGGCTCAACATTATCTTTACCCCAATCACATTTGAAAGCTCTTATATTTGTAAATAGTATATTTTTATGTAATAAATCCCTGATTGTAAAACTTTGAATGCAGCGATGTTTTCTGTTAGATAATTTTTTTTTCATTTTATTTTAGCTGATTCTTACCTGATTAGTCACATATCCTATTGTTTTATCTTAATTTTGCCCTTTGTTCACCCTTGTTATCCCTGGGATGTGCGCGACTGTGCGGCTGAGCGTGGATATGTGTTCAGGTAAGACTATGTGCACAAGCTCACGTTCGTGGGAGTTCTTTCACTACTGTACTCTGGGTTCGAGACCGGCATTCGCCTGACCGGAACCATAGGGTCCTGTAGGACACAATTTGGTAGCCTAAGTTTCCTGAAAATCCCAATTTTACCCCACCCGCAAAGCAAGATTGTGGTGCAATCAGTCAGACGAGCTAGAATATTGAAATTTGGCAAAATTATGTGTCTCAGCCTGAGACCGACGGAAAGTTTGCAGATCTTTCAATATTTCACATTTTATCCCAGAAAAATATCGAAATATTGAAGCAATTGTAATGTCGGTGCACACCTTAGTTTGGAGGCATTTAGTGGCTAAACGGTAGAGCCGTTATCACAACACCACAACTCGCTCTTTACATTGAAAACAACGTGTGGGAAACTCCCCCTGCTCTATCTCGGATAACGCTACGAGACATGCAATTTAAAAAGATCTTTCTTATTCACCGCACGATCAGTAATTTACATCGATATCTGAGTACAATGTAGAATATCGGAGCGAAGCGTGGGTAGGTTTCCAAGTTTTATATAAGCTGTGAGTCAGTCAGGTGGCAGAAATTATCCTGACACCTTCATGAGACCAACGGCTTTGGGGAAAACAAATTTTACAGGAACTATTATGGATCCTCTGTGGAGGAATGCCACTTTCATAGTGAACCCTTGAACTTACCATTCCATCGTTGGTCGGCCACAGCTGCTACAGCAGAGCAATATTGAACTCTTAAATCTTGGGTCGTTGCGGGAAGAAATTCGGTCACGATCTTAACCAAACGATGGGGTTCAGAAGAGAGCTTAACTACTTGAAATGAGGAAATGTGCTTACTAACTTTTATTAAATTCGAAATGGCACGACACGTTATTGTTTTATATAAATCATTGAAATAAAAAACATTATAAATTATTTATTATTGAATGTTTCAAACGCAGTCACATTGCATAGCGTTGATATATTTCTCACAATATCGAAGAGTTACTTCGGGGAAAGTAATAAATTAGTGGACAGCGAAACTGAAAAACTGAAAAAGGAAAAACCTGAAAAATCGGGCACCTATTACTCTAAACGATAACTGAGAATTAATCCACACGATCCGTGGAAAATCTGACCTTCAAAAGTAGAACGCCTGATTTCCTCTCAATTAAGGTTATCCACCAGTCAAATACCCTTTCGGATACGGAACACCCGCAGAATGGACCCTTAATCGAACCAAATTGACTATCAGTTGCTTTGGATAGGTTGCAAAATATTGTAGGAAAGTATGGTGTTCACTACGAGTTGACAACAGCATTCACAATTGAAACAAAATTCCACCATGTATTTGTCATTTCATGATACCCTTAAGTGATAAAATAATCCCGATGCTAAACGTGCATCACCCAAACAGCTGTTCAGAAGGAACCAACAACACCATGATTCGCGAGGATCTATCGTTACGTCGTTCTGAAGGAACAAAACTGCGAAATGCAGGAAACATTTATTCATCACGCATTTAGAAGAAATGCCAAACACTGAAGTTAATCAAAAAGTGGTAAATCACTTGAAAAGTATTATTATCGAACCGATTTTCAGGTTAGAAATGGTTATGTTACGCTTAATAAAATTACCAGTCCACATTGAAAAATACAACAAACTTAAGGAATTCTTTCCTTCTAAACAATGACTACCATTATAGATCCATCTACTTATTGTTTGTCCCAATATACTACCTACAAAGTTATCACTTGATAGAATTCAAAATACGTATAAAATGCCAGAATGACAAAATTGAAAATAAAAATAATTTTACTGGCTGACGAATCGAAACCGCATTCGCAACTCAAGTCTCACACTAATACATTCAGTGTCAATATGCACACTATCAAAGCAAAAATGAACACCAGAACGCCAAATACTTAGTTCCGTAAAATAAAATAAAATATCGAAGTTATTTGAACTGTAGTAAAATGTTCAATCCCCATTAGCTCGATATCCAATGTTGGACAACCCTTATTATGCACGCCGTCATGGGTCCCGTAATCTTAGGTCGACACCTTCCAGCTGTTGAGGGCTGCGAGCAAGTTTGGCCTCATTATTATGAAGCTAACTCTCTTCAGTTCGTATATCACTACAGGCACTACATTCGGTGAAAATGAAATGTCGTATGGCTTTTAGTGCCGGGATATCCCAGGACGGGTTCGGCTCGCCAGGTGCAGGTCTTTCTATTTGACACCCGTAGGTGACCTGCGCGTCGTGATGAGGATGAAATGATGATGAAGACAACACATACACCCAGCCCCCGTGCCATTGGAATTAACCAATTAAGGTTAAAATCCCCGACCCGGCCGGGAATCGAACCCGGGACCCTCTGAACCGAAGGCCAGTACGCTGACCGTTCAGCCAACGAGTCGGACACTACATTCGGTCATGGCACTACACAAAAAAAAACATCTAACCTGAGACTTGAGTATGTATAGCTGACATCCCAGACCTATCGTCGGGCTTACTTAAAGTCTGTACAACCTAACACTAATCTCTGTGTACACAATACCTTCCTAATTCCATCGTCGAGTGTGAACTAGGACGTCTCATCATCAGTATACTCCTAGGATAACATGTGACGCCCTAATTCTATTGTCGGGCGGACATTGGGTCGTATACGCTTCCCAAGGCACATCAAGCGAACTAGCAATTTCAAACAAACCCTGACATTTCAGTTGTAAACCTGGTCAGACTAATAACACACAACGGAACAACGTCTCTTACTATTAAACGAACGCAAGTCGGAAAATGCAGTAAGTCTCTATCTCCTTACTAAACGTGAACTCGAAAATAAATATTGTGTGGCGAGCAATCCCCCAACTCAAACACGATCTCAGCATGCGCAATGAAGTTTTAGGGAAGAATAATAATTCGCAACACACGTCTACCATTTAGTGGGTGTTGTCCAAAAATAATAATCATCACCACCGCATTGGAAACCCTCAAATCGCCTACCGTCATTTCCAAATATTTATATCCATGACTATCCAGTGAAGCGAAATTCAATAAATTTACACGGTCAAACAAAAACAACCGTGTATTCTAAATGCTCTTTTATCCTTGAGGTCACATTATCCTAATATTCATAATTACTTCACGTAACTAGTCGCCTGACTTTTACTACCAAGATTTTTAATCTTTACTAGAATCGTTTTTCACTTGGGATCATAATTGAACTCTACTGTGCATCACACAGTAGTCGTCTTAATTATCGGATTGTTAGCGGAATACACTACAGCCTGCCACAATACAGCCTGTTTCAAAATTTCTTCGCTCTTGACAACTATAGCCTGTCTCAAAATTCCATTCTCATCGCCTTCTCATGGCGGTACTACATGAAATAAATATATGTATAGGCTTTCTCTGCCTTCAACATACAACTCTTATCTCCACATATATAAATTCTTCGCTCTCAATCCACTTTTCTTATATTTCAAGACCTTCTTCAAATCTCAATCCTCATGTGAAAAACAACAATGGTTATAAAAATATACCTCTTTCTTTTACTGCAACTTTCGGACCTCGAGAATACAAGAACACACCGTGATTTTCCGTATCATCGACATACACGATGTCACAAAATTTTACTTCCCATGAATAAAACGTAACTTTATCGGATTTCACTGGAAATTTTCTAAATGCCTGCAATCCTGGTAAAACATACTTGTTAAACGCACTTTTAACATAGGAAAATTTTATCCCGCGGTAGACATTATTGTTATTATTATTATTATTATTATTATTATTATTATTATATTTTTTTTTGATTCGTTGTGCCCAGCTGTGGAGCGCGTTTGAACTTATTTTGCACAATGTTTCTTCTTCTTTTCTTCCCAATATCTCTTCATTTTTTCACTGTGTTCCTTTCTGCGTGTTTCTGTCCAGCCTGTATTTTTTCTTGTTGGTTTCTCTGCAAATTTATGTTTGTTTACTAAGCTTCTAAATTTCATTCTATCTTGAATGGTTTCGTCCTCGATACCCATTTCTTGTAGATCTTCATGAATTTCTGCTAACCAATTGTTGCGGATTTTCAGGGTTAGAGCTAGATTTAGAATTTTCTTTGTCAGCCTGTTGTTATCCATTCTGTGTAGGTGTCCGTAGAATTTTAGTCGTCTCTTTCTGATGGTATCTGTGATTTTTTCTGTGAATTGAAAAATTTCGTGTGGTTTCTTTTTCATCCAAATTCCATTTTCGAACTTTGGTCCTAGGATTTTTCTGAGAATTTTCCTCTCTTGTTTCTCAATGCTTTTCATTTGTGACCTGCCGCCAATGATCAGTGTTTCAGATGCATAAAGTGCCTCTGGTTTGATGACTGTATTGTAGTGTCGTAATTTTGCATTTTTTGATATACATCTTTTGTTGTATCTGTTCCATGTGATTTTGTAAGCCCTTTGCAGTTTAGCAGTTCTTTCTTTGTTAGCTTCCTGATTTAACCCTGCTGGCTGAATAATTTCACCTAGATACTTGAATTTGTCTACTTGGGAAATTATTCCACAATTGGTGATTAATGGTTGATTGTCGAATCTTGATTTAGTTCCTTCCATAAACTGCGTCTTTTCAAATGAAATTTGAAGTCCGGTTTTTGCAGCTATTTCATTCAATTTTTCTATGGATTGGATTGCTTCTTGTCTGTTGTTCGAAAGGATCGCAAGGTCATCTGCGAAAGCTAAGCAGTCAAGGTGAATTTTGTCTTTAAGAAGTCTGCCAATGTTTATACCTTTAGTTTCTTTTCTCCATTCACGAATCACTTTTTCCAAAACTAAATTGAATAGTAGTGGGGATAGTCCATCTCCCTGTCGGACGCCAGTTCTGATTTCGAACGGTTCAGAAATTTCTCCCAAGAACTTAACTTTTGATGTTGTGTTGATCAGAGTTTGTTTAATCAATTCCCTCGTTTTCCTGTCGACTTGAAATTCCTCTAGTATGTTGAACAGGGTCTGCCGATCTATGGAATCATACGCCTTTTTGAAGTCAACAAAGGTGATTACTGTTTGTTTGGTTTTGCGAATCTGTAGTATGGTTTTTAGGTTTAGGATTTGTTCTGCGCAGGATCTCCCTTTTCGGAATCCAGCCTGATAATCTCCGATCAGGTGGTCTGTTTGTTTCTCTAATCTATTAAGTAGAGCTTTAGAGAAGATTTTATATACGAGTGAGAGGAGAGAAATTCCTCTGTAGTTATTAATATCTGATTTGTCTCCTTTCTTGTGAAGTGGGTGAATCAATGCACATTTCCAATCCTCCGGAATTTCTTCAGAAAACCAAATGTCCTGTAAGATTTTTTGAATACTCTGGGCCAGTTTGTCACCACCAATTTTCAACATTTCAGCGATTATTCCATCTTCTCCTGGTGCTTTGTTGTCTTTTAAATCTCTGATTATTTGTTTGACTTCTTGTAATGTGGGGGGTTCTGAATCTGGATTAGGTGTTGGTTTTTCATAGGTGAATTGTTCCTTTGGAGATTCACAGTTTAAAAGGTCCATGAAATGGTTTGCTAGGAGTTCACAATTTCCCTTATTACTTGTTTCTAAAGTCCCATCTGTACGTTTGAAACAGAGACTAGGTGCCTGGTAATTGGATAATTCTTCTCTGAATGTTCTGTAGAAGTTCCGTGTATTGTTTTTCTTGAAATCTTCTTCTATTTCTACCAGTCTGTTTTGATCATATTTTCGTTTTTCAGATCTGATGATTTTTGAGGTTTGTTTCTGTGTTTTGAAGAATTCATCACGATTTTGATCAGTTTTATGGGAACTCCAGTTTAGCCAGGACCTAATTCTGACTTCTATGGCCTTGTCACAGGTGTCATTCCACCACCTGTGTTTGCGTTTCCTTTGGGGATTGCTGATGTTTTGTGAAGCTTTCAAGAGTGTGTCCTTGAGTTCTAGCCAGTTTGAAGGAGCATCGTTGCAGATATTCGCAAGGAAATTGTCTGAGTTCTGTCTCAGAAATTCAGGGTCGATTCTTGGGTTTCTGATTGTTTTGGTTTTCTTCCTGTTGGGTTGAAACTTTACTTTAACAAGAGATAGGTGGTGGTCGGAGTCAATAATTCCCTTTTTGACTTTAACGTTCATAATTTCTTTTTGGTTTTTCTTGGAAATAGCCACATGGTCTAGTTGAAATTCTCCTAAATGCATGTTCGGGGATCTCCATGTCATTTTCTTTTGTGGAAGTGCCAGGAAATGGGTTGACATCAATTTCAGATCGAAATTATTATTATTATTATTATTATTATTATTATTATTATTATTATTATTATTATTATTATTATTATTATTATTATTATTATTATTATTACTAATTTCGACAAAAAAATTCTGAATTCAAACGATATTTGAAATTAAGACATTCGCCACGACTAATTTACCATTATCACTTTCCTAATTTTCCTCACTTTGGACAATATCTCATAGAACATTAACACCAGATTTAAACGTCGCATTTTATAGTTTCTTGATGTGAAATTTTACCAAACTAAAGATTTTCACACACTGACCAAAATTATAACACTTTTCGCCTGATCATTACAAATATCAACCCGACACACGCCTTGAAAAATTGGTTGGGACAAACAACAGTCTAACTACAACATAATACAAAATGTAGACAGACCTGCATTGATGTCATCTTCACATATTCTGGCTACATTTAGCCAGCTACCCTCGTGCTTAGCCGCACATGGCTACAAGGAACACCATCTTCTTATATATATCTATCTTACAAATACTGCCTTTTCACACGTTATTAAATGACAACACAAATCACGCACTTCCTTCGTTATGATTTTGTACAGCAAACCTCCTTCGTTCTGCAGTCGACCGCAACTGTCTCCCTTCTCTCCAGACTCGGCTTTCATTCACCCTAATACAACAGGTGTTCCACAGATAACGAAATCACAACTACTCTGACTAGCTTCCCGAATCCCTTAACAATTTCCAACACACACGAGGTGATGCAATAAAATCAGCTATGTATTTAAACAGACGCATATGCTTTAAAAGTTTTGTCAGCGAAAGTTCAGAAATATTTCTATCACCTTCCATTTCTAACAGTGGATGTGAACCATAGCCACGAACATGTACTAAGTTATTTGGAGATCAACCTTATACACTTCTCTGCCGGCGATGGGCGTGAGCTTCCGCTGCTTCAGAAACCAGACAGACACTGAGAAATATGCAGAGGGGGTTTCTTTTATAGTCTTATGGGATGACGCCACTCACACCACTAAGCTTGATTATGCAATCTGCTAATTTTGCGTCCAATAGACCGATTTTAATGAAACTTGTTCCAGAATTCCGGACAGACTTGCGATTTATTTAGATGTTACTCTCATAATTTCACCACACTCGCAACAGGTGAAATAAATTATTTCTGCCCGGGCGTTTCGCGGGTTTTCTTCATCCATTGACCTTGGCACGTGGAATTAGTCCACTGATCGGGCGCAGATTTGTACCTAGGCTTAACTGCATTTATATTTACCCTGGGGGTTCTGTCTTCACGTAGGGTTTAAGAATAATTTAGATTATTTATTTCTGTATTTACTGTGTTGCCAAAATCTCTCGTTACGAATAATTCCACGAATTTGAAGATTTATTGAGTGTCTCGAAGTCCACCGAGGTGTCACGGTATTTCACGAGCTTGCGGCTCAGTTTGCCACGGGTGAGTTCGTTCCCACGCGACAGCGAGACTCTTGAAATGCAACATGGCTGCTCTCAAAAATAAAAGTAGCTTGTTATTTGAAATAAATATTGAGAAAATACAAAATAATTTTCTCATCGTAGAATTATGGGTTCAGTAGGGTGCAGTAGAACTATGCTGACAAAAAATCAGGGATGGTCTTTGTGTTACATGAAGAACGACGGTGCAATCAAATTGGTGAAGATTTATTTTCGTTTTGAGCTCCTGGCACGCGATTTAAATTGATGTAATCGTCGTATTTGTTATGCTGCTGCGATATTTAAGGGAAGGGAATGCGTAAGAGGGGAAGTGGGGTGTATGAAGGAGACAGATAATGCTCCGCGTATGCATAAGTTTCCTCGCTTGACCTGCAGAGGATTGCCTTTGTCTCTTACAGAGGCATTCTAAACACAGGGGAACAGACATATTCCAGCGGAGCGTACGGCACCTTTTGTCGCATGGACATCAGTACGCGCATATGAGTGCTCTCCCCGCTTCTCGGTGGGATACACACGATGGTACTAACCACAGGCAACGCCCAGACCCGTGGTGTTCTTCACGTTAGGGTACCACTGCTAGAGGTGAGAGTTTGATATATATATATGTTCATACAGTATAAGTTGTACTGCCTCGTTTCAAGCAGCCTTGGCTCGTAGAGCTCTTAAATAAATAAATAAATAAATAAATAAATAAATAAATAAATAAATAAATAAATAAATAAATAAATATGTACCGGGCGGTACACCTCCACGCCGCTAATTCAAAAATTGCGCCAGTTGAAACTCCTCTACAGGAGAAAGCCTGAACTTTAACAAACTGAATTAACTCAACGGTTCCTCGGAAGATGTCACCCCTGTAAATTTTGTTATTTTGAAGTGTTCTGAACTGTGTCTATTTCGAATTGTGTTTGTTTTGCCCTGTATCAAGAAGTGTGGACATTCTCTTCTAGATGTCCTTACAGAGAAAAGACTACGATTATGCACTCTGGTGCGAAGTGAAGGAACTGTTTTTTGAAGAAACCTTGTATCCATAAGTTTGTTCTTTGTTGAATTTCTTTCTTTCAGTTTTTGGGTTGGCAATATTGATCTCTATTTCCGCCAGTTTTGAATTCACCCAATCCCGAATTTTCTAAATTAATTTTCCTCCAATCCTAGGTTTCTTGTTCATGTTATATGTAACTTTTGATGTTAGCCAATAAAGGGAAGTGGTGTGGCGCTTTTATTTCATGAAAGGTCTCGAAGCTTCCTTGTGGGTATAAAACTGCTGAGGTTCATGGCTCGTGGCCACTCCATCGACATCTTGCTTAGTATGTGAATATGTAGCAGAGGGCGGGAAGCGCCTTTTCTCTTCGGGTAGCACTTCATCAACAAGGTAATGGCCGTTTAATAACTTTATTTCTTGCTAGCTCAGCAGTTTAACCCCCGGGGCAGGTTCGAAACTTTTCTCATGTAACCTACCTTTATAATGTAAAGGATATTTGGTAAAAATTCCGTCTCTTTAACTACAAATTGGGATAGAGAGTGCCTTACCCCTCGAGCTCCCACTCATGTTGTTTTGAGGTGACTACGTTTTCATTACCGATTTTCTTCTTTTCTTAATGTAATAAAGTTTTCTTATACGAGTCATCTCCTTAGTATAGGATTAGCCCTTGTGTAAGCGACCTAGTGCCAAGTAGGTTTTAAAAGTGTATTAGGAGTGCAAACTACGCCTCCAGTCAATTTGGTATGTTGGGCCATGTAATTAACCTGTTCCTTTTCTGAGTAGGCCCAGTAGGTTGGGTACATGATACCCCTGTGTAAATTTGTAAGTTGTGCCTGCAGGCAAGTGATTGTACAAGTCGAGGATGCCTTAAATAGGCGTGAGTAACTGAGAGCCGGTTCGCTCGTTTCGAATTAGGTTTTGAGTGCCTCTAGAAGGCCGGAATGTGTTAGGCGAGAGCAAGTGCTCTTTGATTTCAGGGGAATCCTGCCCCAGGTGGTCTGGTTGCATATTGGTAAAGTGGAGCTTGGAGCTCATTAATTATTCACCCGGGGCTTGAACCCCAGCAAATATAATTTCTTAACTTGTTTTCCTGCTACTTGGTACCTGTTACTCTGTTGTTGTTATTTGTTGATTTTGAAAAGAAAATATAACCTTTGTTATAGTTTTAAATTAACTTTAATTTTGTAGTTGAGACCTATTCCAGCCCGCACCTTCTTTCTCCTCTGCTGTTCCACAGATACCTCGGAAAAAAATAAATAAATAAATATAAATAAATGCATAAAATAAATATAAATAAATAAAAGAGTAAATAAAAAATACATGCTTAATATTGACCAGCATGCTACTGAAGCGGGAGAGTAAGGTTGTGGTTAGCGGCACTGCTGATATTTAAGATATTACTCATGAGAACTTCAGTTCTATGTAGAATCCCTCCACTTGCCATGTGACGCTTCTTTTCAAAACTTGCGAACGCATTGACCTCGGTCATCTCGGCGAGAGCGCAGTTAAGGTAACACACACTCTCGTGCCGCAGTTACTGAAGGGCGAGTTGATAATTTCTCGAAATTTCAGTCTCTCGACAGACGTCGAAAATTTTAAAGTCACGTATATCAGCCACTGTCATTATTATCACAAATATTATCACTACCTGAAATTTAATCACTTAGATACGGTCATGGACATTTCTTCTACATGGCTATGATCATGATGTCAACAATCATGTTAAATTCCAAGTTTTACCTCTACATGACAACGTGTTGGAGCATTTAGTTAGTTTGTGAGAGAATGTAAGGGTATAATAAATGTATTGACTGATTGCTTGATTGATTATCGTATCCAACTATCCTCAAATGTTGTAACCGCTCTAGTATGAAGCACTGACTGTAATGAAGTCTTCAAGTACGGTTTCCACAGCGCAGTTTCGACAGTTAAATAGATGCTCAAGATCTTAAATAATAATAATAATAATAATAATAATAATAATAATAATAATAATAATAATAATAATAATAATGCAATTTGCTTTACGTCCCACTAACTACTTTTTCGGTCTTCGGAGACTCCGAGGTGCCGGAATTTAGTCCCGCGGGAGTTCTTTTACGTGCCAGTAAATCTACCGACACGAGGCTGATGTATTTGAGCACCTTCAAATACCACCGGACTGAGCCAGGATCGAACCTGCCAAGTTGGGGTCAGAAGACCAGCGCCTCAACCGTCTGAGCCACTCAGCCCGGCGCTCAAGATCTTGAATTGCTCCTCAGTCACAGTCGGCATTCTGTCTATAACCGCATCCTTTGAGTATAGCCTTGCTTCTAGGCATTCCAGTTCTTACGCTGTATTACAGAGACAACTATCTTAAGCCGAATCCTAGAAAAAACACAGGTTACACTCTTCCATATACGCAATCGAGCTCCTAATCACAAACATAACGTCAGTTGGGAATGAAGGTACAGAGGTGTGAAAATTATTAGAATAATTTGACAATTTTGTATAAAATCAAATTTATTCATTGATACTTTACTTCCAATTGAAATTAATCACATATTTAGTATTTGGTATGCAAGGTCTTTGGATTGTATGATAGATTCAATCTGATTTGGCATGCTTTCTAAAAAAAATTGCCGGAATCTTTGATTCCCGTATCATGATGCCATATTTTAACGAGTGCCTCTATGAGATTTATCTTGGTTGTAATGCTGTTTTTCTTCAGTTTCCTCTTCACCATGGCCCAGATATTCTCAATAGGGTTTAGATCTGGGCTATTGCCAGGCCAAGGAAGAGCATTAATATCGTTTTCACTTATAAACTTCGTCACACTTTGCTTTATGGCACGGAGCACCATCATGCATGAATACAAAGCCACCATTGGGAAACCAATCTCTCATTTGCGGCAAAAATCCTGTTTCAAGTACTGTTTTGTATTAACACTAGTTCATCATACCCTCTACTATGTACAGACGTCCTGTACTATGAACTGACGTAACACACCAGACCATAACCTGGGTGGGATGCTTGACAGTTTGTGCAATACATTGGGGCAAGAACTCATCAGTGCTTCTCCTCACGTACCGGCAACTTTTGTCTGTTATTGCAAACACTGATTCGTCGGGAAAAAATCTGAAAATTTAAAAACATAACATAATACCATACACACTTCAGTATGATGAAAATGAAGTGAATAAGTTGCTTGCAAAGAGAACATCATCCATTTGTTTTAAATTTGGAATTTTCCTTCTTCAGAATATCATATTACAATTCAGGTTCTTTGACTGGTATCATTCTAAGTAACTGATACTAATTTTATAATACCTTGCTCCACTCATCTCTGAAATGTTCTCTGACGTCTTTTGCCCAGGAAAGTCTCTTCTTTGCAATTGCTGGCGTGATCTTAGCCTTCTTTCGTGGACGGCGTGCAGGGAGATGAGCAGAAATTATTTTTCGACAAATGGTTGAATCGCAGACATTTACTCTGTGATTCTCCAAACTCCGTTTTAAATCTCTGCTAGTGGTTCTTCTATGTCTCTTTGCCATTTGAAGTAATTTCCATTCAGTCTTAGGACTGAATTTACTTTTCCTTCCATATTTTCCTACCCGAGAGGTTGTATGTTCGAAACCAGAATTCAAAGACTTCTTCTCTCTACACACAGATGTTTGTGAAATTTGTAATCTATCTGCAATTTTCTTTGCGTGTAACGTTTTTAATTCAGAAGACACTTGACCAAAGCTACTTTCCTAGGAGAAAGGTCACTTTTCTTGCCCATGGTCAAAAAACACACCCACACAATTAACAACGTTAACAGTTTGATAAAAACCACTGAATCATAATAAATTAGGCAAAGAAATCAGCTGGGAAACTATGGTAACATATAACAACAATCATAACAATACTAAACATTCTCACAATGACAGAACCTGAATTCTGAAGTCAACTGTTCAAACACACATTGTAGGTAACATGACGCAATTTCGAAGAAATGTCCCAATTATTCCGAAATTACTCTTTTGTAAGACAATAAATATTCCAAATCACTGTTAAAAGATGAAAATGAAATGTACTAACATTTAAACTCATAATGAAAGTGAAATAGTACACCTAATTAGAAGATAAACCAAAAAAATGGTGTTAATCTCAATTATTCTAATAATTTTCACACCTCTGTAACTTGATAAAATTCAGGAAACTCAGTCGTTAAGAATTACCCGTGTTTCGATTCGCCCCAGTGCGCTTTGGGCTTATCAGTTGGATTAAGACACCTTCCCAAGACACAGGTCAGCTAGCATGCCGGTAGCGACGCCACTACTACTACTAACATGTTTTCATTCCTCCCCTGAAGGGGGAGCTGGGCTTCTTATATGGTGACGGCATCTCTCAGGCCGGGAGATTTCTTACGATGAAGGAGATAATCGGAGGAGGTGAGAGGGTGGTGTCGTGGCCTTTAGTAGGAACTGTCCCGGCATTCGCCTTAGTGCAGGAGAATGGAAAACCACGGAAAACCATTCACAGGAGAGCTGATGGTTGGGGCCAGCCCTATTCCGTCTCCCGAATGCAGAGGCGTAAGGCCACCCCTCCTCTGCTCGGTTGGCCGGTCAGAGTACAGAGCTGTTGGACCACGAACCAGCCGTGGCCACTTATGGTCTGAGACCCACTCTGTATCTACCGACGACGACCGACATAACTGCAAGCTATCCTGTGATAAGTACAATGCAGTACCGACGTACTAGGAGAGAATTACATCTCCACTTAATACACTGACTGACAGTGACAATGCAACACCAAGGAGGAGTGGTTCGAAAGGGATGAAAGTTGGGGAAAAAACAGAGACGGCACGGACGAATAATTGATGTTTATTTCAAACCGATATGCAGGTTACACAATGCGCACGGCATCGACTCAGTAGGATGTAGGACCACCGCGAGCGGCGATGCACGCAGAAACACGTCGAGGTACAGAGTCAATAAGCATGCGGATGGTGTCCTGAGGGATGGTTCTCCATTCTCTGTCAACCATTTGCCACAGTTGGTCGTCCGTACGAGGCTGGAGCAGAGTTTGCAAACGGCGTCCAATGAGATCCCACACGTGTTCGATTGGTGAGAGATCCGGAGAGTACGCTGGCCACGGAAGCATCTGTACACCTCGTAGAGCCTGTTGGGAGATGCGAGCAGTGTGTGGGCGGGCATTATCCTGCTGAAACAGAGCATTGGGCAGCCCCTGAAGGTACGGGAGTGCCACCGGCCGCAGCACATGCTGCACGTAGCGGTGGGCATTTAACGTGCCTTGAATACGCACTAGAGGTGACGTGGAATCATACGCAATAGCGCCCCAAACCATGATGCCGCGTTGTCTAGCGGTAGGGCGCTCCACAGTTACTGCCGGATTTGACCTTTCTCCACGCCGACGCCACACTCGTCTGCGGTGACTATCACTGACAGAACAGAAGCGTGACTCATCGGAGAACACGACGTTCCGCCATTCCCTCATCCAAGTCGCTCTAGCCCGGCACCATGCCAGGCGTGCACGTCTGTGCTGTGGAGTCAATGGTAGTCTTCTGAGCGGACGCCGGGAGTGCAGGCCTCCTTCAACCAATCGACAGGAAATTGTTCTGGTCGATATTGGAACAGCCAGGGTGTCTTGCACATGCTGAAGAATGGCGGTTGACGTGGCGTGCGGGGCTGCCACCGCTTGGCGGCGGATACGCCGATCCTCGCGTGCTGACGTCACTTGGGCTGCGCCTGGACCCCTCGCACGTGCCACATGTCCCTGCGCCAACCATCTTCGCCACAGGCGCTGCACCGTGGACACATCCCTATGGGTATCGGCTGCGATTTGACGAAGCGACCAACCTGCCCTTCTCAGCCCGATTACCATACCCCTCGTAAAGTAGTCTGTCTGCTGGAAATGCCTCCGTTGACGGCGGCCTGGCATTCTTAGCTATACACGTGTCCTGTGGCACACGACAACACGTTCTACAATGACTGTCGGCTGAGAAATCACGGTACGAAGTGGGCCATTCGCCAACGCCGTGTCCCATTTATCGTTCGCTACGTGCGCAGCACAGCGGCGCATTTCACATCATGAGCATACCTCAGTGACGTCAGTCTACCCTGCAGTTGGCATAAAGTTCTGACCACTCCTTCTTGGTGTTGCATTTGCTCTGTCAGTCAGTGTATATATACCCTCCCAAATATATGACCAAATATATGGCTTCCGATTGAAATAGGTAATTCTTGACGCTTGAGTTCCCTGAATTTTATTTAGCTACCTTCATCGGTAGCCACATTTTTTACGAAGCAGCTTGTATTCATCCCTGTTGTCAAATACCTTGGAGTTCATCTTGATACTTTTAGAGCACATTGTCAATCTGTCAGTCTCAAGGTTAAAGCCAGTAATAATCTACTACGCATGTTAATGCGGAGCTCGTCAGTGGGAATGCCACATCCTTGAAATAATGTCATAACCGTCCCATTAACTACACTTACGGTTTTAAGAGACGCCGAGGTGCTGGAAGTTTGTCCCACGGGAGTTTTAATTCTACCGACACAAGGTTAACGAATCTTAGAACCTTCAAATACCATCGGATGGAGAAAATTCGAACTTGGCAACATGAGCTCAGAGATGTCTGTGCTCTACCATCTGAGCCCCACCGCCCGATCGCTTCTTACATCAGACCGCTCCTCAATCGGTCTCATGAGATTGGTTGGAACCTATTTCAGCCCTCAATTCAATATCGAAATCGTTGAACTTGCTAGGAATCGAACGAAGGTTCTCCGAGTAAGTGGCAGAAGTACTTCTCCTGAAGCATACGGTCGACATGTAGTTTTAAAGGAGTAATTAGTTCCGTCATGAAAATCTGTAGATTTCTAATTGGGCCATCATTGTTGGACATTAATCTGATCCGGAATTTAAGCAAGAATTATACAATATGATGCTTAATCTTCAAGAAACGAGTGATTAGATAGGAATATTTTAAGGGTGACTCAATGTAGGGCAGCACTTTCAGTCCTTACACCAGAAGTCGAATAGCTGATCAATGTGGGATAAGGAGAGATGGGTACTTAGAAGAGAAGTGATACAGAACACAATTACAAAGCTGTTTCCGGTAGGTAATAGAAAAATTCGACTTAATTTACATAACTGCCACCGTATCCTGAGAATTTCCACGCATTCTGCATTGCCGTGGGATTAGAAACATTAGCACCGTTGTGAAGAACAAAATGTTCCGCAGTAGTGTAACGGTTCAAATACCGTTACAGACACTCCTCTGTATTATTATTATTATTATTATTATTATTATTATTATTATTATTATTATTATTATTATTATTATTATTAACTGTTACTTTTTGTAATGAATTTCATCACCTGATTTTGCTATTTATTAATTAATTTATCGCTCCGTCCATTTTATTTCACCTCTTATGTACCATACGTATGTGTGTGTTAGCATTAAAGGAATGTGTATACTATGAGATTTGCTGCTTAATACTGTATAAGATTATACTGTATTATATGAACCTATGTTTAAGAAGTTGCACGATGTGGTGTTATACAGGTACGTTTACTGTCGGATCATGGTTCTACCCCATACGTCACTGCGTTCATTGAGAAACAGGAGGTAATGGGAGGGAGATTTTAGCCTGCCTGAGGCGATTGCCGCACAATGTGCAATACTTTAGAGCTTGGTTTGAGGAAGGTCATGGTCTGTTTTAACCATGTGTAGGCGTAAACCATGTGAGAATTAGAATCTATAAAAGGGCTGGTATCCTACAGTGGTCAGTCATATGGATGGTGAGGCCTCAGTCGGTCAGTCACTTGGATGGTGAAGAAGCAGTAAGTTTGATACGGAGTCTTCAGTGATCATGTATTAAATGATCGGAGTGTGTTCCGTGTATGTGTTCGGTCGAGTCTACTTCTGTAGTTCGGCGATAGCCGAAGATAGTCTTCGTAATGGAAACTAACTGTTCCGTGGATTATGTGTAATGTTGATTATGCAGTGTGGGTATATATTTAGGCCATGCTATCATTCGTTGGTGAAGCTAAAAGGATAAATCACCAAATTAGGTTTGAGGTACCTACAGCTGATGCCAATTCCAAGGAATACGTCACAACAACACTTAGTGTCCAAGGTACCGTAATTTGAACCAGTGAGGGATAAATATTCTGTACAGATTTGAAATGGCCGGTCAAAAATATTGTAATTTCAGTATCGCAAGAAATTTCACTATTTCAATTTCAAAATTTAAGAATAAATTTTGTTTATAATCAAGTACAGTTAATTGCTTTACTTCATGGTAAAACAGGTAGTACAAAATTATAGTTGGGAGACAAACGTCAATATCCTTTTCACAAAACCTATTCCAGGTAACGCTGTCACAGTCAGCTTATTACCCTACACCCTGGAGATATTCAAGATTCTCATTCTATTATCGTTACATTTATTTGTACCTGGCGCCCATCATCAATTAAAGTGTCAGTATTACTGGGTACTGCTTGTGAAATTTATCATTTGATTACAAAGTAAATGCCCAACAGCAGGGCATATTTTATGTGGAAGTCCGAGGGTAAGTACAAAGTGACACCACATAGTGAGACGATTAAGTATTTTATTTCATGCGTATTTAATGTGATTAAAATAATCATCGCAGTAGAAACCGCGTGTAGGAATATTAAAAGTTCAGAATTCATAGAGTTCACTTTTACACGACTTTGTTTCGTTACAAAAAATATAAAGCAGCTTCAACTTAAACATTTCATGAAGTGTTTTCAAGTTATATTTTTAATTAAATATGAAACCAAGAATTGCAGTCCTAGAATAGGGATTACTGTACGCACAACCAAATAAACATATCTCGTATAGCGAGTGAATGCCCCTGATAAAAGTAGTATTCTTCCCCTCACCACACCTTGCCCCACAAAGTCTTCAGTGTTACCCTGATATCCTTCTCTGTGGTCACATGACTAAGAAACTGCAGTGTCCAGAACAATAAGCAAGACATCAGGGTAATGTAGTAGCTCGAAAAAAGGAGTAGTGTAGAAATCGGGTGTGATGGGAGGAGTAGCTCAGAGCACTGGCCTTCTGAGTCAACTATTTGGATCTCAGCTCAGCAGGGTGGTACATGAAGGTACATTGGATTTACTGGCACATAAATGAACAAATATGGACACCTCGGTGTTTTAGAAAATTGTCAAAGTAGTTTAGTGGAACGCAAATTCAAGAAATATATTATTACTATTACTTTTACATTAAATATAATTGCCCATAAGTTGTCCGTGAGTTATTAGGCTAGAACATGAAATATTCTAAACGTCAGTGCATTAAGCATAGCATTTTCTAGCTCTGAAAATGAAAAAAAAGTTATTTACTTCCTCTGTCTCGTAGAAATCTACTTCACCGGGTGAGTTGGCCGTGCGGTTAGAGGCGCGCGGCAATGAGATTGCATCCGGGATATAGTGGGTTCAAATTCTACTGCCAGCGGCCCTGAAGATGGTTTTCTCTGGTTTCCGATTTTCACACCAGGCAAATGAATGTCTGGTTATTGTGTGCGAAGTTTATCAGTTGATTACAAGGTGAATGCCCAACAGCAGGGCATGTGTTATATTAAGGCTGTGCCTTAATTAAGGCCACGGCCGCTTCATTCCAACTCCTAGGCCACTCCTATCCCACCTACCTGTGTCGCTGCGACATAAAGCCACTAGCAAAAAGGAATCTATTTCAAGGTGAACGAATATAAGCAAATTCCACTACAGCAACCCTGTATGTACTCATTCTATTTCTATATCCTAAACCTGCTTAATGTACACTGTGTGGAACTTCTCACTAATCATATCCATGCACTTCTTCGTTTGCAGACAGATTACACGTTCTCTGTCCTAAGCCTACAGATACTCAGTTAACTAAAGATCAGACAGTGGTCTGTATAATCCAAAAATCCCTGAAATACCCTACATTCCTAACATATTTCCTGAATTTGACGTCGGTTAAGATATAGTCCATTATGGATCAGATACCCCTACCCTCCCATGTGTAGCGGTGAACAACCTTGTTCTTGAAGAATGTATTCATAACTGCTAAATCCATACTAGCACAGAAGTCGAGCGAACGCTTTCCATTCCCATTAGCTTCCATACCTTCCCCATTACCAACCACCCTTTCGTATCCTTCAGTTCTATGTCCAACTTTCGAATTGAAATCGCCCATTAGCACTAAACTATCCTTGCTGTTCATCCTGACTGCGATGTCGCTGAATGCTTCATAAAATTTGTGTCAACTTCATTCTCATCTGCACCCTCACATGGTGAATACACTGAGACAATTCTGGTCCTAAATTCTCCAACTGCCAAATCTACCCACATCATTCGCTCAATTACGTACCACCAGGAGAATTGGCCGCGTGGTTAGGAGCGCGCAGCTATGATCTTGCATCCGGGAGATAGTGGGTTCAAGCCCCATTGCCGGCAGCCCTGATGATTTTTTCCGTGGTTTCCTATTTTCACACCAGGCCAATACTGGGGTTGTACCTTAATTAAGGCCACGGCCGCTTCCTTCCCATTCCTAGGCCTTTCGTATCCCATCGTCGCCATCGTGCCTAATGTAAAATTTGTTGCGTGCAATAGTATTCCTGAATAGTCCTACCCCAGACCCTGCCCTTACCTTTTCAACACCCGTCAAGTACACTTTATAATCTTCTATCTCTTCCTCGTTATCTCCCCTTACACGAATATCACTTACTCCTAGCACATCCAGATGCACTCTCATTGCTGATTCAACCAGTTCTACTTTCTTCCATAAGCCCCATTAATATTGATAGCTCCCCATCGAATTCCATTTCGTTCGCCAAGTTCTTTCCAAGGAGTCCCTCGCCTGTCAAATGGGAGTGGGTTTCCGTTGCTCCCGTTGGCCCGAGGCTTGCTTAAAGTGTTCTGAGCCCGGTAACTCGTGAGGCAGGATGCTACCTTACTTCCACTTAGTCCAAGTGAGGATCTCGCCTCTAAGGGGTTAGGTACCACCGGTGGATTGTGTAGTCCTAGCGGCCTGACTCAGAATGTCCGAGATGCCTACTCCCATTCCATAGCAACTGGTATCCCGACACTCAGGACCACTTACTGGGCCACTCAGCTGTTGCCCATGGTTCACGAACTAGGACGTGACTGCAGTAACCCACATCATGAACCATCGACGTAAAGCGAATTTCTACAATAAAAAGTAGTATTTTACGAGATATCAATTGAATACTTCGGGTTTGGTGCAAATGGATGTTATTAGTTATATAATATCTCGGTAGATAGCAGAACAATCGAACCGGTGAAGAAGAATACATAACAAGAAGAAAAATGGATAGTGTTGCTGTCTTTTCTGTACGAATGTCACTTTGTTATATTCAACAGAAAGGAAGTACTTAATTCGCTATCTGCTTCACAGTTCTTCTTTCAGAAATGCTGTTTTCACTATTTCTTCTATAACACAACGCGGACAACAAAATGAAATAAAAATTTATTAACGATCACTCAATGATATATTCAAATGTAAAGTAAATTTAAGTGTTCTAATAATGACTGCCAAGCACAATAAGGTAGAAGTTTCCAAATTTTTGTGCTTTGGAAAGAAATGATTTCCCGCTTATAAATCAACCCCAATACAATAACCGAGTTTCCCAAACGGGACTAAAATTTAAATTCGTCGATTGCAAACATTCAAGTTATTTAGGATTTTCGATCATGAAATTGACAGCGTACCCACCCACCGTATCTCCTCCCTGTCGTAAGATACGACTAAAGGGGTTGACCAAGGGATGATTGATCATGAGCCATGAGAATACATGTGATTAGTACCAGCTGGGTGGATCACTATGAGTTTAGCCGATACCCGTGATTAGTATCGTTACATGAGGAACACCATGGTTCTACTTTACCAGCGATTAGTACCATTATGAGTGCCCGGTGGACCTGGATTTCGGACCGCTTTAGGATTTTGCTTTGGAAGCAGTCCCTTGTTCAGTTTATACCTTTTTGTAAAGTTATTTCTAGAAGGAGGGCATAGTGGGTCGGATCCGCTGATTGTCTTAAGTTCATTATCATTGTTCATCTTCGTCTTTTTGAATGCTAATGAGTGGATGGATTTTGGTATTATTTTAATTTTCAATATTGTGTTTTGGATCCCCTGATTGTTTTAAATGCATACTCATTCATTTTTCACCATAATGTTTCGAATTATGGTCATTGGTTGAATTTTTCGGATTTTAATTATCAGTGCAATTCGTCTTATCTCGTACCATTAGGGGCCTATGACCTAGGTGTTAGGCCCCTTTAAATATCATCATCATCATCAACATCATCATCAATAACAGGATTTCGCCCACGTTTTGCAGTGAGCTCGTCGGTTCGGATGTCACAACTTTCCAAGCCGCTGACGGCTGATGCGCCTCCGTGGAGCCACCGTCACTGCATTGTCCCACAAAGGAAGAGCATCTGCTTGAATCTGAGAATGCATTTCTACTTCAGTTTATAATGTTCATGCCTCCTTATCTCCCTGATATTTTCGTGAATCACTTCCCACTTTGAAGTGATTTTCTAGTTTAATTCGTGAAAGACTGGTGTGTTATCTTAGAATAGTGGCTTCGATGCTGAGTTAACCTGACCACTGAGTCTGAAGACCAGGAAAGTACTGGGTAGATTTTGCACATCATGCCGTGAAGGATATTCTACTACACTTTTAGGGCCCGGCCAGATAAACAGAATTAAATCAGGGAGTGTCAAATAAGCCTAGCAATAACATACATAAGCAGAAGATCTTTTACATGCATACAACTTCATTATAGACTGTTGTGTCTTTCGGCGTTCAGTGTGCAAGGCTCTGTGAATTTACTAATAGCCCCCACATTCCTCTATTAGTAACTAGTTCTGTGGCTTCATTTAGTTCTACACCTCTTATCTTTAAATCGTTAGAAACTGAGTCTAACCATCGTCGTCTTGGTCTCCCTCTACTTCTCTTACCCTCCATAACAGAGTCCATTATTCTCCTAGGTAAACTATCATCCTCCATTCGCCTCGCATGTCCCAACACTGAAGCCGGTTTATGCGTACAGCTTCATCCATCGACTTCATTCCTAACTTAGCCTTCATCTCCTCATTCCGAGTACCCTTCGGCCATTTTTCCCACATGTTTCCTACCGGCAATCATTCTCGCTACTTTCATGTCTGTTACTTCCAGCTTATGAATAAGATATTCGGAGTTCACCCAGCTTTCGCTACCAGGAAGCAAAGTTAGTCTGAAAACAGACCGATGTGAGGATAGTTTAGTCCGGGAGCTGACTTTCTTCTTACAGAATAGTTTTGATCGCAACTGCTAGCTCACTGCATTAACTTTACTGCACCTTGATTCAATCTCACATACTATATTACTATCCTGGGAGATTACACATCATAAATACTTGAGATTACCTACCAGATCCAGCTTCGTATCCCCAATCTGACATTCAATTCGCTTCGATTTCTTACCTTTAATTAGATCTTAATTGTAGAAAAATACATAGCGATGTTAATTTGAGACAAATGGACACAACCATTCTGAATATCTCCATTCAGCCTACTGTATTAATGCTATACTGTTGTGATGTCTCCATTCTGACATTTGCAAAATACCCGCAGTACTGTAGTAAAAAGATGACTAGTGCTACTATGCGTTTCTGTCTTATCCGTGTCTGTAGAAGCTGAATTATTTGTGTCTGAGATTAGCAATTTCAGACCTTCGGGTTCAAGCTCCTCTGCAATGCATTGCTCAGCGTTTGCGTCTTGCACGACAGAAAACAATGGTGTTGTTAAATGATAGCCCTGCTATTCTGTCGAAGTAAGCCCGCAATTTGGCTTCTGCTGTACACAACATTCTGATACCTCAATCCGCAGGCAAATTTAGAATGAAATAGACTAATACTTGGAAGCCAATAAATTCTGCTTCAGAAGGGCGAGAGTCTGCACTGTTATCATTCACAGCTGCACCAGCTGTTTCACTCCTCTCCGGCTCCATTTGATAGCTGTTCCATGTTGGGCGTCACTCAGAAGTAACGCTAATGTGAAAGGCAGGTTCTAATGAATCGTGTGGGATCAACACCCCGCTTCGGGGGATTTATTTAGCTTTACTGTGTAATTCGGTTAGTGGGAGAAACATCCAACTGCTGGCGAGGATTGAGCAAGTGTGGGATCTTTCTACGGAGAGAATAATTACTGAGTAGGTCTTCTGCGTGAAAATAACTACAGTCGAAATTAGGTATCTCGAAGGGGCTGTGAAGGCTGAAAATACTTAATTATCGAATATTCGAGGTATAAATAACGTGAATACATTTTTGCCTCCACAAATTTCGTTACATTTTCCTTACCTTTCCATAACCTCGTGTTTTAAAACTAGATTTATTATGCCTTAATATTGAACATTTTTCATTTTGTATTTTTACAGATTCTTATTGGAAAGAAGTTCCCTTGCCGTTTTCTACTCTACATATTTCTCCAGCATATTGACAGGACCAAACACGGCCACACCAACTGATGAACCGGACTGAGTTTCTCGAACGGTTGAGGCGCTGGCCTTCTGACCCCAATTTGGCAGCTTCGATTCTATCCTACCCGATCGTATTTGAAGGTGCTCAAATATGTCAGTCCTGCGTCCGTAGATTTACTGGCACGTAAAAGAACTACTTCGGGACTAAATTCTGGCATCTGGGCTTCTCCATAAACCGTAAAAGTAGTCAGTGGGACAGAAACCACAGAAAACCATCTTCAGGGTTGCTGATAGTGGGGTTCGAAGATACTATCTCCCGGATGCAAGCTCACAGCTGCGCGCCCGTAACCACACGGCCAACTCGCCCGGTAAAACATAAGAAATGGTTGCTTTAACTTACCATTCTCAGAAAAAGCGTGTTGTTTCTGGTGATCTCCGGTCGTGAATACGGTATAAGAGCTTCATCTTCCAACATCAAAAGCTCGATTTTAATTTCTGCCACGTAGATTCTTTCCCTGGTATGGGGGTTGAATAGGGGTGCACCCAGCCTCATTAGTTATAGGAAATTGTATGAAACTGCTTAGCGGACTTCTTCAAATTGTAATATAAGTATGGCTCAAACTTCACACGAATTTTTGACAACTAATAAGACACACGTCATGCAGTTGAAGGCCGATTGCTTAGAACTGTTACTGGTCACATTGTGTCTAGTTTTACACCAACTGCCTAGTGCTGGGTTTTCTGTTTAACAAGGAACGTTAATTGGGACTTGGAATGTCCAGTGTTTAAGTTGTTAAAAGTAGCCCATTTTTCTGAAGCTTTGAACAAGTACAATTTATCACTTATCAAAACCAAAATTAAAACACAAGCACATATTAATAGGATATAGTCCCACACAAAATTTGGATTTGATAGATTTGCTAAGTTATTGACAAATATTTGTTTATATTTATACGTTGAATGGAAAATGCTGCATGTGGCACAGCTTTCATTTTATTTGGGCCATAATTTGGCAGACTTGTCAAAAATACTCACATGTAAGAACAGCTCCGGGTTTTTCAAGTGAGGAACACCGCGGGAATACCGGCACCCGTGATTACTCACACTATTTGAGGGATGACATGTTTCTGCGTTGAGTAGTACCCTAATGTGGGAAACACCATAGATCTGTGTTCCCTGTGAGTGCGGCCATTGTGTGTGACCTACCATGGGTCTATCTTACCTGTGATTAGTACCACGATAGGAGGAAAACCATGGTTCTGCGTTAGCAGTGATTGAGGGTCGAGTGACCCGGATGTTGGACCCCATTATTTACAGTATGAGTATCATCCCGGTGCTAAAGGCATTGTGGATTAGATCCACTGATTTTGTTTCACGATCATTTTTTCATCATCATTTGTTTTAGATTCTCGTCATTGGACACATTTTGAAGTTTTAAATTACGTTTCGTTCACCTCGTACAATTAGGGGCCGATGACCTACGTCTTAGGCCCCTTTAAAGATCATCATCGTCGTCGTCGTCATCAGTGCTCTATATGTTAGGTAATTGTTTAAAAACACAGTAGTTTTGCATCTGTGCTCATTCCTTTTACCCTAATGAATATAGATATCTAATAGTATTTCACAGCGCCTACAAGTGATCTGTCGATGGTCGGCTTCTTCACCGTAACCCGGAAAACTATCTTCAGGGTTGGTGACAGTGGGGTTCGAACCCACTATCCCCCGACTGTAAGCTCACGACTGCGAAACTCTAACCACACGGCCAACTCGCTCGGCCCTTTCAGCATTAAATACCCTGTTGATGGGGGTGATAATACATCATAGGGATCACTGTAAGGTACCGTTGGGGTAATCACATTAACTATGTTATGACGGTATTCAGAGGCTGTAGTAACTATGTAAAGGAGAGGGCGTTTAAGTGTCTGGTAACATCCCAATTAGAATATGATTCCAGTGAAGGGGACCCTCACAAGGACTGCTTGATGCAACTGGAAAAAATTCAGAGGTAAGCAGCACGATTTGTTCTGGGTGATTTCCAACAAAGGAGTAGTTTTACGAAAATTTAGGGCTGGGAAACATTAGGAGTAAGGAGATGAGCTGCTCGACTAAGTGATATGTTCCGAGCTGTGAGTGGAGAGATGGTGTGGAATGACATTAGTAAACGAGTAAGCTAGAGCACAGCTTTTAAATGTAGGAAGGGTCATAGTATTAAGATAATGTTGGAATTCAAGAGGTCAAATTGCGATAAATATTCATTTACAGGATGAGGAGAAAGTGATTGGAATAATTTATCGAGGGAAATGTTCGACAAATTTTCAATTTATTTGAAGATATTGAAGAAAACGCCACGTAAAAAATTGATATGGAATCTGATACTTGGGCGGCAGCCCTAAATGCAGATAATTGATGATGATGAAGCATGTAAGAGAAAGCACAATTTCCCTCATAAAGATCTGCTGTACCAAAAATGCCAGTTCTTGAACATATAGTGATATACAACAGGAAATCATTAGAATACTCCCAAAGTAACTTTTAGAGGTAGAAATATAGTTATTTAAAGTTAATTACAAGTAGGTCCCTTCGGCTGTAATTAACTGCCACTTCAACTTGAAATTATCAATTAAGAGCGTAAGATACATTTTCCTACTGAGGATAAAAATAACACTAAAAACTGAACATATAGGAGATTACAATATTACTTTTACGATTTCATTAGCATAGACTATACTAACAAGGAAGAGAAGACAGAAGAAAAACCTAAAAATTTTAATGCCAAGCATGAATTAAGAATGAAACTGAATAACTAAAATGTATCTATGATATTATAATATTTCCTACTATAAAATTAATTTGGTGAAGAAGAAATGAAATAGCGTGTGGCTTTTAGTGTCGGCAGTGTCCGAGGACAAGTTTGGCTGACCAGATGCAGGTCTTTTGATTTGACGTCCATAGGCGAACTGCACGTTATGATGACGATGAAATGATGATGAAGATGCCTATATCCAGCCCCCGTGCCAGCGGAATTAACCAATTATGGTTAAAATTCCCTACCCAGCCGGGAATTGAACCCGGGTCCCCTGTGACCAAAGGCCAGCACGCTAAACATTTAGCCACTGAGCCGAAAAATTTGGTGAAACTTCACTTACATGAATTAATAAGTGGAAAGTTAGCAGTATTTAAGACATTTTCCTGAGTTTTGACACTAATTTACTGTATTTCATATGGTCTAAGGTCATTGTATAATAAGGCAGTGACAATGAACGACTTACTGTACTTTATCGTACGATGCTGTGGAACCTGAGGGGTGTTAGCTGTAAACCTCTTGCCCCGTTTATGCACTTGACCCATCTAAACAAAGGAATTGGTCAAAGTGCTTCTCAGCAGTAAGCAAGCAGCTGAATATTATCGTCTATCCTTGAGTTTCAACCACTGTGTAGTAAGGTGTTACACGACAGTCTATACGAATATTGAAGACGAATCGCACACAGACATTCTGAACTCGCTGGAGTTTGGTATTATATTTCTCTGAGATATCGGTGTAAATTACAGTGCCGTAATCTAAAATAGGAAATACCATAGTTTCGATCAACATCTTTCTCATCGGAATAGGAAGATACGCCAAGATTCGTCGAAACTGATGCAATACCTACCAGACACATACTTGATCATATGCTTGGCATAGAAGGTCCAGGAGAGTGTTATCCATAAGAGTACCAAAATTCCTAACACATTCCTGATACTTGACTACAGAACCGTTTACAATTACTGGAGGAATGTCCCTGTTGAGTATTGAAATGCAAACCTAGTGTCCGGTGGCAGCAAATCATGTGATGTGTTGGGATATACGTTTCACGAATGTTGACAAAAACTTTTCCATTTTCGAAAATTATTTTCCTAACGACGCTAATGTCTTCGACGGATGATCCGTTTTAATTGCGCGATGATCCTTTAGCGGAAGGAAACAGCTTCGTTAATACTGACCTAAGGCCAATGATGATTTCAAATTCCGAAAGTTGTTGAAACAGAAAGAGGCGTGAAGCTCAGCGGTACCAGAGCATTGTTTATTCCCATGAAAATCAGCTTCGTTGAATATGAAACATTATCCCTTATGAGAAAATTATTTCCGCTTTTATCCCTATTAGAAATACAAAACGAAAATTTACACGCGTGATTGAGCAGGAAAATTTCATTCAACTTTCATCATTAACAACACGAAAGTTCATTTCATTTTAACATTGAAAATGTTTATATAACCCAGTATTGGGCCCCACTTTAGCAAAATCGTAAAGCTAAGCTATTTCACTCAATTGTGACGAAAATATTGAAGGTAGAGAAATGGTGAATGCGTGAAAACGCGTCTTGGAGAGATCTATCAATTGTAAAAAGAAAATCTAGGAAATCATATACGGTACAAATATTATTCACGGAAAACCCATGAAAAGGGCATTTTTTTAAATGAACTTGTTCCACACTTTTTATCCGATGTTGAAAATGAAAATCCACAGCCTGTTTCCAGTCATTTGACCGGGTCAGGAATGGAATGAATGAAGCCCCCATCTAGCGACGAGGATAGGAAATGTGCCGGCTGCCGAAACCTGTCGCACTCCTCTGGGGCAATGATTAACGAATAACTAATGAAATGAAATAATATTGGAGAGTGTTGCTGGAATGAAAGATGACAGGGAAAACCGGATTACTCGGAGAAAAACCTGTCCCACCTCCGCTTTGTCCAGCACAAATCCCACATGGAGTCACCGGGGTTTGAACCACGGTATCTAGCGGTGAGAGGCCGGCGCGCTGCCTCCTGAGCCACGGAGGCTTATCCGATGTTCATTTTTTATATTTAAATGAACAGTTTGATTGTTTATTAAAAATGCGTGTTACAGATTTTTGAATTTCACAAAACTAAGGTCTCCAGTTCGATTTGAACGTGGTCATGTATGATGTAACAATGGCGTTACTAGTGGTGGTGTTAGTCAACCAACAAGCTTCCGGCTTGAGGTTATGTTATCTAAAAATGAATCACGTGAGTACGTCGTGCGCTATTATGCTGCCAACACGTAAACGTCGTTTGGTTGCAAACAATTGGAAAACTACGAAAAACCTTGTGGTAATAATAATAATAATAATAATAATAATAATAATAATAATAATAATAATAATAATAATAATAAAAATAATAATAATCGTATGGCCTCAGCTACCGTGTGCAGACATTTCAATTTGACGTCATCTGGCTGTCTGCTCGTCAATTTCGACGTTCCGTTTTACTCTAGACCCACTAGATCACAGAGTAAATCGGATCTCTCTTGGACGTCTATGGCTGAGAATTAATGAATTTTGTCGGGTAAATACCAAATGTGTCACCAGAAATCTTTTACTAGCCGACATCGTACGACATGGAGCGTCGAATGGACTTTTTACGCCCTTCAAAAATCCGACTGCCTCTGCCGGGTTTGAATCCGCTACCTTGGGATCCGGAGGCCGACACTTGTGGTGAAATATAGTGATGAACTAGGACCGAGTGGTCGTTCTGATGAAGATGTGATAAGTTAGTACAGCGATCAACAAAGACAATTGATGAAGGTAACGGATCTTAAAATACCTCAGAAGATATCAAAGTGCAGAAGCTACATAAACCTCATCAACAAGAACAACAAAAACGACGGGATTACAAACCGAGAATCACATCGTATAAACAGTATATGGATACAAATTTCTTCTCAGTCGATCTCAGTGAATTTTTTCATATGGTGGACGAATCAACTCCGAAAAGTGAAGCCTAATATTGTCGAATGGAATTACCTACTTATTACACTTATATTTTTTCTACTTGCTTTACGTCGCACCGACACAGAAGATCTTATGGCGACGATAGAACAGGGAAGGAAACGGCCGTGGCCATAATTAAGGTGCAGCACCAGCATTTGGCTGGTGTGAAAATGGGAAACCACGGAAAACCATTTTCAGGGCTGCCGACAGTGGGGTTCGAACCCACTATTTCCCGCATGCGATAATTACCTACTTACAATAGGTTGTGATCCCCGAGTGTTGAATTACAATGTATGTATGGTTTACTTCTCTTCCATGTCCTAAAAGCTGCCTTTTCCACATTTCGTGAAGAAACATTCAGTGTTCAGTTGCTTGCCCAAAGGACTAGTACTGTGGACTTTTCCAGTGCACCTCTCGCGAATATTCTATAATAAGTAGTTACTTGTAGACATGACATGGGCTTTTGGGCTTTTAATTTTATTAGTTTCTATTTATTTCTTCAACTGCTTTTGCCCGCGATTCGTCTGATGCCCTTCCTGTTACTTCTCACGCACACGGTGTGATGGAACGTCTTAATTGGATATTAATGTTGAAGTCAGCTCCCGCTTGGAGCGCTGTGTCAGCATGCAATGAGCCACCTGGTGATGAACGAACGTATCACTACAGCTCCAACGGTAAAGCATTCTTAAATTCAAACCCTCATTATTGTAGAAGTCTTCCTCGTGAACATTTGAGATTTTCTTCTGAAGACGCGGAGTGAAGTTATCTGCGAAACGTAAAGAGTTTCCCTTGCTTGCTTGAGACGGCATCAGCCCAAGTCTGCAAGTACGCGCCCTAAAGCATCATTGTTAACAACAGTTACTTCCTTGTGATTTCGATTCCACGTAAGACTATGGGTCTCCTTGGCTACGATCATGATATTAAAAATTCATTAACATCTTGATTTGTTCTTAAAGTCTCGCTAAACTAACCCTTTGGGGAAGCGAGTTCAGTTTCCTCACTGTAGGAACTTTTAAAGAGAGATTATGTTTCTATTAAAGTAGCGTGCGAATGCACACACATTAAAATTGAGTTATTAAGTTAAATTGGATTTTAATGGAACGTAATTAATCACAAATTTGCTCATTTTGTACCTCATTATAACTGGACCTAATCACGAATATCCGTCCGCTCTAATCTCACAGCCACCATCTCATTATGTCGTAAGGTGTGTCAATTCCACTGTAATGACCTTACCGGTGACGCGATACGGTCTCATCACTGTGTGACCTCCCATGTTGACGACCAGCTCATCCTGGGGGATATTCGGGGTTTGGGTGCGAATCGCGAATGGAATGGGATGTCGGATGACTATAAATCATCATCAGTAGCTGCTGATTAAATTGCTATCACAAAATGGTGTGTGTGAGCGTATCTACATATATGCCTGTGTGTGTGTGCACTGGGATATAGGGATTGCGAAAAGAATATTACAGAATGTAATCATGCTGGGAATGTACAATATTTATTTGTTTTGTGTTGTGAGAGTGCTGTGTATACCTGGGGTAATAGCAACCCTACCAATAGCAATTACGGTATTATCTGTCAACCCTTAATTACGTTGATGCAGATATACTCAACAATTACTTTCAATTGCTTTTATATTGCGTCCGGTTCTTGTTATGGCCACATGTAATGACCTTCAGCGAGTAATTAGTGCATTCACAGAAATTAGGAACGAATTTAGCTGATTGTATTTCAACGTGTTAAGGAGCATCGAGGAAAAAAATACATCTGTTACACATTACTTCTGATATATAACGATACTTTTACCGCATGCAGGTATTCTCTCTGTCCGCCCGTTGTATATTTCCTCGAATTAGTTTAACAAACGTTTCGCTGCTTTAATCTCATGTCTTTTGTTTTCAAAAAAATTCTCACAAGTTTTTGTTTTTTCGGCATAAGTAACGAATTCTTGTAAATATTCACGAATTAACATACGTCATGTATTGTACTTACGTGCTCCCTTACAGTTAAAAGTTAACTAATTTCAGTAATAATAGATGAAAAGATGACCAGAAGTTACACGGGAGTTCATGGGACAGGATAATCTTAATCCCCTTCACTCAGCTACAGTTCAAGTGTCACTCTAAAAACCTTCCATTTCACTTCCCAGGACATAGGCCTTTCCAGGAAACTGTCGGAAAAAAAATCCATCTTCAAGCAAGAGTCACAAGTTATTCCAGGGTGGGAAAATAAACTTCCTTTTTTTTTTTTCAGAGAATCTCCATCATCATTACAGATTATGTGTTTGCGTCTACATATATTTCTGAAGTCTTCATAAATATATTAGTCCTACTGCAGCCCTCGATTTTTTGCATGTCTTGCCTCTGGGAAGAATAGGCTGTTTCTGAAAACAATATAAGTGCATCTAGATTATTTATTTTTTGATATTCTACTTGATGTAGTAACAGTTTTAAGTTACAGTAAGTTAACTTTACTGCGCTGTGTAAATGATGGGATATTTATGAAGAAGCAAGAAGGGAAGCGAGCAAACTTGCACGATAGTTCTATGTGACTTTTGATAATAATTGTACTAACCCTGTGACCCATAGTTTTTCATGGAATTCCAAATACATGGACATGAATTCTTCATTCACATGTCGGCCTGTCACGTTACAACACGAAAAGTGTAACTCAGTACTTTACGCTGTTTCATGGAGTTCGGCCAGCCTCTTCACAGTAGGTAGGTCGTTGCTGACTATCACTTTGTTGTCTGTGGAAACAAAGCATTATATTGATAACATTGATGCTTTCACAGATCGTGCTTGCAGAATCGATGTGTGCTTTCGGGCTTATACCGTGTCAATGAAGCATGGTGAAACTCTTCGCGTTTCGCAGACAAATTTGCTCAGCGCCTTCAGAAGAAAATCTCGGCTGTTTACGAGAAAGACTTCTACAATAATGCGGGTTTGTATTTTTTAATTTTTTGCCGTTGGGCCTGTTGTGGTAGCCTACACTCGTTTGTCACCAGGTGGCTCGCTGTATGCTGGAACAGCGCTCCAAGCGGGAGCTGATGACAACATTACGCTCCTATAAAGATGTTCAGTCACTTCGTATGTGCGCGAGAAGTAACAAGGAAGACATCAGACGAATTCGGGATGAAAAGTAATTCATACCACTACGGATCAAACGGTTAAGCTTCCTTAAGCATTCTTAAATTCAAACCCTCATTATTGTAGAAGTCTTCTTCGTGGACAGTCGAGATTTCCTTCTGAAGATGACGAGCTAATTTCTCTGCGAAACGTAATAGTTTCACGTCGTTTTCTTGACATGGCATAAACACAAAAGCACATATGTCTAAAAGCGATACATTAATATGAATTTCCCTCAACTAGTCATAGAATTATTAAAATATAAATATATATATATAATTTATAATATTATGTAGCGGTTATTATCTGTACATGGCGTATTTTTTTACTATTAATTGTACTTCATCAGCACGTAAGACTTGGTTTCTTTTGGTTCGGAGGAGCGAGCAGGCGGGCCAGCGACAGCTGTGTGTGCGTGTGACATAGCTGCAGGGACAGGATAGACTACTCGCCTGACGCCGCGGGTAGCCTGCATGGCCTGGTATGTTCTGGATATGAACGTCACGACTTCGCGAACATTCGATTTGAATTTTTTTAAACTTCTGTAATAATACTCGCAGCGACTTGAGCGATACGTCATTTTAAATAGGATAACATAAACGTCTCAATTTGTGAATCTCAAGAAAATCCGTCGAAGGATTCACGAGATAATCCGCTTCAAATGGATCACGTTATCCGATGACGTAGGAGCCCCAAACTGAATATAAGCTGAGCTCACTTGACTCTGATCACACAATCATAGCTGGGGTGTCCATCCTGACTCTCGAAGTGTTGACAGAGTCTGACTTCGAATGATTCAATGTCTCCGTGTAGGACTTACTCTGACAGTCGTGTTGAACTTAAAATTTGTGCGCGTGTTAAACTACAAAAAGTAACAAAGTCTTTATGAAGGACATTGAGTCTATTAGTCGAAGTTGAACATAGATTATTGGCGCGTGTTGAAGTTCTAATTATTAAAAGTATTTTTATAGTAGACTTGGATTATATCCGTCAAGTTGAACTTATCATCTGTGCGCGTGTTTGAACTCTGATTATGACAAGTCGTGTATTGGACTTCGGTGACAACAGTCAAGTTGAACTTATATTATGTGCGCATGTAGAAACTTCTCGATATAACTTTCTTCTTGTGCAACTGAGTTTATTACCACGTTGCCTGTGTGAAACGTAGTCTCCGAACCAATATTAATTTCAATGTGATACTACTGTGATATACTAAAAACTGTGATATTTTTCTTTTAATCTCAGTCAGCAGAACTTAATCTCTGAACACATATTAATTTCAGTGTTACTACATTAGCCAACGGCCGTAGCCGTGCTGAAACACCGAATCCCGTGAGATCTCGGAAGTTAAGCAACATTGGGCGTGGTCGAGAAGTGGATGGATTGCCACGCGCTACTGGTGGGGAGTAAGGGAATGGAGGAGCGGAAAGGAACTGGCCACCCTACCGTACGTAAACTCCGCCTCAGGTACACTTCTGTGGAGATTCGGACCTGCCTTCGGGCCGAACACACCCTTACCTTACCTACTACATTATACTATTAACTGTGACATTTGTTCAATCTCAGCATAATTCCACTTATAAACTAGGGTGTTTATGGAAGTGTCCGAACATTCACATGAATGTTAATGCAAGTGATTACCATAATCGTGTGCTACGACACCAAGGTTTCACTCCGAACTCAAACTTATCCAATTCAAACAAAATTGTGTATTATTTCTTCTGAAGAGTGTGTAAATTATTTTTGTGCGACTGACAGCAGTACCGGGCGAGTTGGCCGTGCGCGTAGAGGCGTGCGGCTGTGAGCTTGCATCCGGGAGATAGTAGGTTCGAATCCTACTATCGGCAGCGCTGAAGATGGTTTTCCGTGGTTTCCCATTTTCACACCAGGCAAATGCAGGGGCTGTACCTTAATTAAGGCCACGGCCGCTTCCTTCCAACTCCTAGGCCTTTCCCATCCCATCGTCGCCGTAAGACCTATCTGTGTCGGTGCGACGTAAAGCCCCTGGCAAAAAACTGACAGCAGTGTCTTTGATAAACTCTCGTAGAGTGACCTATTTTATTCAATGTCAAGTGCGCCTAACAACTAACTATGCTTTTCATTTCAACCTTATTTCTTCGTCAAAGTGTTTAGTATTATTTCATGACTGACAGCAGTGTCTTTGATAAACTCTAGAACTGTCATACATTTCCTTCAATGTCAAGTGCTACTTTATTTAGTGGAAAATAACCACGAACTGTGCCAAGTGCGTGAAAAATTTGCAGTTTCATTATTTCCATTCATGAACTGTGCTTTATTTTTTTTCAATCTTGATGCTACCCGCATCTTCATCTTTAGTGGACTTGTAAATTGTTGCGAACGACGAAACAACATATCGGCCGCACATAACAAAGTTCAGTTCCATAGGCGCACAAATACAATTTTGAAACAAATCAAATGGAGGACCAGACTGCCCCAAACGAGCAGACACAAAAACATCACTCACAGGGTGATTCAAACATTTATTACAGATGAATAAAACACTGCATATTTACACATTATGTACAACAAATTCGGAGGTACACCAAAACACGTGTACTGCTGCCGGTCGCCATGTTCAGTGTCTGTGTGTAAAACAAAAACGCAGCAGCACATTGCCAACTGTTACAAAATGAAATGCGGCAGACGAGTACCAACACAAAAGCCTCAACATAAATTCTGTCTACAACATTAAGAGTGAATTCGACTGCATACCACAAACACATTAAATGAAAACTGCTGTTAAACCAAAGTGTCGGGGGACTGTGCAATTCTGGACTCTCGTATAAGTTATGTGACGAGTGATTAACCCGTAAAATCGTCGGAGATCGTCCAGAACGTCGAACGTTCGAGACTCAGACACATATCGAACCGACCTGAGTGTTCCGGGCTTATCTCAACGTAATATTGGCAACTAGCAGAACGTGTTCCAGCCCAGTTCAGCCTGGTGAACTGGGAGCACGGGTCATCAACAGGCGATGTTGAAGACAGCGACTATCAACAGTAAGGTGATGTGCACTTTTAAATGCATTTTCTGAATAAAAAACCATTATTCAATCTATTTAAAAACTTTCTTGTAGATAGGACCCTGCCTCCTGTACCAAACTCTACCTAGAAATCATCCAGTACTGCCCTGAAACCTACTTCATGCTAACTTTAAAATTAATCCATAAAGTCAGGCTATTTTACTGGTATAATATAATATAATATAATATAATATAATATAATATAATATAATATAATATAATATAATATAATATAATATAATATAATATAATATAATATAATATAATATAATATAATATAATCTGCCTATATCAATTATTTTTTTTTTCCCTTCAGAGTCCAATGATTTTGAGGTGGTGAAATTCTGACCCATAATAATTCATCGACGTTCTGAAAGTCAACAGAAAGGTGTTGATGCACTTCAGGTGAGATATACACCTTTGAGGCTAGGGTTGTTTTTCATTTTCATCATGTTAAACCGACATTAGCTGTCACCTTTAACCCAGTGGGAAAGATTGAAATATGTATACTGTAAAATTATCCCAGTTATGTCTGCCTCCTTGGCTAAATGGGTAGCGTGCTAGCCTTTGGTCACAATGGATCCAGGTTCGATTCCCTGCAGGGTCGGACATTTTAACAATAATTGGTTAATTTCACTGGCTCGGGGACTGGGTGTATGTGTCGTCTTCATCATCATTTCATCCTCATCACGACGCGCAGGTCGCCTACGGGAGTCAAATCAAAAGACCTGCATCTGGCGAGCCGAACTTGTCCTCGGACACTTCCGGCACTAAAAGCCATACGCCATTTCATTTCATCCGAGTTATGAATTCAAATGTACTCACATATGACTTGAATTCGACTTTTAAATCAACTCCAGCCTGCCACGCTTACGTTTATAACTTGTTTTCTCAAAACTGTATTTAAAACATGCATTTATATCATAACTTCTACAGTTTTCACTATAATTGTTTGAATTATTGCATGATTTTGTTCAGTTAGCGGTCTATTACCTGAAACTCAAACATCATCCTATTTTTAACGGAAGATGTTTTACAAAATGATGTTATTACAAAAGTAATCATGTTAAAGTTCCAAAATATTCTCTCTGTTAGAGTAACACGTTCTTAATCTGGTTATCGTCTCTCGAACAACGAAAGTAGTATAATTGGACAGTTCGGGCGCCACCTCCACCTCAGGCTCCCAGTGGCCACCTCCACCTCCACCTCAGCCAGAGGCCTCCCAGTGGCCACCTCCACCTCCACCTCAGCCAGAGGCCTCCCAGTGGCCACCTCCACCTCCACCTCAGCCAGAGGCCTCCCAGATGCCTCCTCCACCTCCCGCGGGAAATTTGAATTTGTAAACAAAGCCACGTGCTTTTTGACAGACAACAACGCACCGCTAACCTCAGTACTGCCATCTTGACGGGCCTAAACCTCAGTAGTGCCAACTTAACCTCACAAGCGCGAGGTAAACAAAGCCACGTGCTTTTTGACAGCCACGTGCTTTTTGACAGATTTGTAAACAAAGCCACGTGCTTTTTGACAGACAACAACGCATCCCTAACCTCAGTACTGCCATCTTGACGGGCCTAAACCTTAGTAGTACCAACTTAACCTAACTAGCGCGAGGTAAACAAAGCCACGTGCTTTTTGACAGCCACGTGCTGTTTTGACAGCTGTCATCCGCTATTTTTGAGCACTGTGCTGCCCTCTATATCGCAGTAGCTGCAAAATTCGTCACCTGTCATCGGCAGTGCTGCCATCTTGACGGGTCTAAACCTTAGTGCTACCAACTTAACCTCACTAGCGCGAGATAAACAAAGCCACGTGTTTTTTGACAGCTGTCATCCACCATCTTTAATCTATAGAGCACAGTGCTGCCCTCTTTAGCTACTTACTTTTGAAATGCGGTGGCGGATAATTTGAAAAATGCTTTTTTGACAGCAGCCATCTTGCATCGCAAACCTCAGTGCTGCCCTCTTTAGCTAGATACCTGTGGTGGCAGACAATTCCACGTGACAGCAGCCATCTTTAATCAAGAGAGCACCGTGCTGCCCTCTATGTGGTGGTGGTAAATTCCACGTGGTCTTGTTTGGAAACAAACTCACGCGCTTTTTTGACAGCCGTCATCCGCCATCTTTAATCACAGTGCTGCACTCTATGTGGTGGTGGCAAATTCCACGTGCTCTTGTTGGGAAACAAAGCCACGTGCTCTTTTGACAGCTGTCATCCGCCATCTTTGAGCACTGTGCTGCGGGCAATTTCGTCAGCTGTCATCCGCCATCTTTGAGAACAGTGCTGCACTCTATGTGGTGGCGGTAAATTCCACGTGCTTTACAAACCTATGCGCTTTTCTGACAGCTGTCATCCGCCATCTTTGAGAACAGTGCTGCCCTCTATGTAGCGGTGGCAACTTCCAAGTGCTTTACAAACCTATGCGCTTTTCTGACAGCCGTCATCCGCCATCTTTGAGAACAGTGCTGCCCTCTATGTGGTGACGGCAAATTCCACGTAGAAACAAAGCCATGTGCTTTTTTGACAGCTGTCATCCGCTATCTTTAATCACCGTGCTGCCCGGTGGCGGCAAATTCCACGTGCTCTTGTTTGGAAACAAAGCTATGTGCAGCTGTCATCCGCCATCTTTAATCACCGTGCTGTCCCCTCTTTGGCTACTTACCTTTGACAGCTATCATCCGCCATCTTTAATCACCGTGCTGCCCGGTGGCGGCAAATTCTACGTGCTCTTGTTTGGAAACAAAGCCATGTGCTTTTTTGACAGCTGTCATCCGCCATCTTTAATCACCGTGCTGCCCGGTGGCGGCAAATTCCACGTGCTTTACAAACCTATGTGCTTGTTTGACAGCTGTCATCCGCCATCTTTAAGCTGTAAATCCCCGATTCTCATGTTAGAAGTTGTAAAACAGATTCTTAATCCGAGTTCTTTGACGTCAGGAAGGGCAACCGGTCGAAACAATAGTGTATGACGTGAGAGGCTAGATACTGCCAGTTTTGCATCAGGAAGGGCGACTAGTCTTAAAACAAATTCTTGTGATTTAAAAATCTTAGTTTTGCGTCAGGAAGGGCATCCGGCCGTAAAACAATAGTTCGTGATTTAAAATCTAAGAAGTGCATCCAGCTGTAAATCCCCGATTCCCCGTGTTAGACGTTGTAAAACAGATTCTTAATCCGAGTTGCCAGGAAGGGGCAACCGGTTGAAAACTATAGTGTATGAGGTTAGATACTGCTAGTTTTGCATCAGGAAGGATAACTCAACAAATTCATGCGATTTAAACACAATTTTATTCCCAAGAAAATCGAACCCGAGACTACCGGGTGAGAGGCATGCATACTGTAGGCTATAGATTTGTTCTACAGTCCTTGAAGCATCGGCACAGTCATTCTGAGCGAGTTGTGTGGAATGCGTGTGTTAGCTGAAATTGTACACGTATCTTCCGGCTCGAGCTTGAACGAGGACACTGCGTGCTTGTAACTCGCGAACGTCTTCTTAGCTGAGTCCCATGTAAGCTCTTAAAACACAGTACTAATTAAGGTTGTAAAATATTCTGAAATAGTACTCCTCTGTGGTGTAGTAGTTAGCTGCTACCCTCGGAGGTCCGAGTTCGATTCCTGGCTCTGCCACAGAATGTGTAGCATTTAGCCTATGTAAGTTCCTAACGTAAAATATCATGATTGTACGGAGAGGTTAAAACACATCAACAGCCCTTACTTATTGCTAGCTTTCTTGCACATCCCGCCTCACACCATAGTTTTATACGACCGGCTGCCCTTCCTGACTAGGATTTTAAATCGCAGTATACGTGATAAATTTGTTGTAGCGGGTTTTATAACTAGATATCCCGGTACCGACACATAGCCTACTCCCGCTGAAGAAGCCTGCACAAGGCTTATTGCCTCCATCCGACAAATGAATCACCGTCAAGTCTTGTACTCAAAAAATCATTTTCGAAGGAGTCTGCACAAGGTTTAACGTCCCCATCAACAGCCCTTACTTAATGCTGGCTTTCTTGCACACCCCGCCTCACACCATAGTTTTATACGACCGGCTGCCCTTCCTGACTAGGATTTTAAATCGCAGTATACGTGATAAATTTGTTGTAGCGGGTTTTATAACTAGATATCCCGGTACCGACACATAGCCTACTCCCGCTGAAGAAGCCTGCACAAGGCTTATTGCCTCCATCCGACAAATGAATCACCGTCAAGTCTTGTACTCAAAAAATCATTTTCGAAGGAGTCTGCACAAGGTTTAACGTCCCCACCAACAGCCCTTACTTAATGCTGGCTTTCTTGCACACCCCGCCTCACACCATAGTTTTATACGACCGGCTGCCCTTCCTGACTAGGATTTTAAATCGCAGTATACGTGATAAATTTGTTGTAGCGGGTTTTATAACTAGATATCCCGGTACCGACACATAGCCTACTCCCGCTAAAGAAGCCTGCACAAGGCTTATTGCCTCCATCCGACAAATAAATCACCGTCAAGTCTTGTACTCAAAAAATCATTTTCGAAGGAGTCTGCACAAGGTTTAACGTCCCCATCAACAGCTCTTACTTATAGCTAGCTTTTTTGCACACCCCGCCTCACACCATAGCTTTATACGGCCGGTTGCCCTTCCTGACTAGGATTTTAAATCGATATCCCGACATAGCCTACTCCTACCGAAGAAGCCAGCTTAACACCTCCATCCAACAAATGAATCACCCTCAAACACGCTTCAATCATTCTCGCTACTTCGGAAGATAGCGGGTTCGAACTGGAAGCCGTAAATGTTAGGCGAGGGACCTGCGCGATAGTCATTGCATGATCTAGCCGGATGCCCTTCCCGACGGTATAAGTTGCCAGGATTTGAATCGCGTACCCCGACTAGAAGAAGCCTGCACATAGCTTAACGCCTCCATCCGACGAATGAATCAGCCTCAAACACTCTTCAATCATTCTCGCTACTTCGGGGATAGCGGGTTCGAACTAGAAGCCGTAAATGCTAGGCGAGGGGCCTGCGCGATCGTCATTACATGATCTAGCTTTAGCTCAATACCTACAGGTAAGGAATACCGCGGATGTACCCTCGAGAAGTCGAGGATCACACGCTAACTTTCCAAGGCTCGAACTCTTTAATTCTGACACCTCGGCGTCAACAGGAGGTTCGATTCCGGCTTAAATACGTCAGCCTGCGGGACTACAGGAGTGCTCTTGTTGCATTCGTTCCGACTGTACTGCAGTTGTCAGCGATTTTCACATCCGCTTGGTAACAAGCAGCATATTTACTCACCGCAGTCTGCGTGAAGTGCTTACAGTTCTCTGTATGCGTTTATCACGTACACATCTCCCGTCTAAGTACTGTCTGCTGTGAATATTATTCTTCAGCCTTTATCTTAAGGTAAGCTAGAACTGTTAGTTACTGTCTGCAAAGCAACTTCTACGCTAGGTAATAGACATCTACATTCATATATGTTTGTTCTTTTCTTTTTAGGTACCGTTCGAGTTACAGGCTTGAAAGTACGCATTTTATTCATCCGAGTAACAGTCTGCAGCACATGCATTTTTAAGGTATGTTTTCGAACTTTGAGTTGTAAAGATAACTAGGCTAGCTGATACACCCTACACTACATTCATATATGTTTGTTCTTTTCTTTTTTAGGTACCGTTCGAGTTACAGGCTTGAAAGTACGCATTTTATTCATCCGAGTAACAGTCTGCAGCACATTCATTTTTTTTAAGGTATGTTTTCGAACTTTTAGTTGGAAAGATAACTAAGCTAGCTGATACACCCTACACTGCATTCATATATGTTTATTCTTTTCTTTTTAGATTCGACCAGAATATTATCATTCAAGTTTCAGGCTTGAACGCACGCATTTTATTCATCCGAGTAACAGTTTGCAGCGCGAAGATTTTAAGGTATGTCTGACCTCTATTCGTTGAAAATTGGTTTCTTCTAAAACATCGTAACTTTAGTCTATTGATAAATAGTTGTTCTCTTTAATCCTCACGCGAGGTGCGTACATAGCTATGTCTGCCCTCAAAAGGCTGAAACTTGGTTTCTTCCGTAACTTTAAGCTATTCATAAATAATTGTTCTCTTCAACCTACATACTATAGACGTGGTATAATTTCAAACACGCACACATAGCTATGTCCGTCCTCAACAGGCTTAAACTTGGTTTCTTCCGAACATCGTAACTTTAAGCTAATCATAAATAGTTGTTCTCTTTAATCTACATACTATAGACGTGGTATGATTTCAAACACGTACACATAGCTATGTCTGCCCTCAACGGGCTGAAAGTTGGTTTCTTCTGTAACTTTAAGCTAATCATAAATAGTTGTTCTCTTTAATCTACATACTATAGACGTGGTATAATTTCAAACACGTACACATACCTATGTCCGTCCTCAACAGGCTTAAACTTGTTTTCTTCCGAACATCGTAACTTTAAGCTAATCATAAATAGTTGTTCTCTTTAATCTACATACTATAGACGTAGTATAATTTCAAACATGCACGCATAGCTATGTCTGACCTCAGCAGACTGAAACTTGATTTCTTCCGAACATCGTAACTTTAAGCTAATCATAAATAGTTGTTCTCTTTAATCAACATACTATAGACGTGGTATAATTTCAAACACGTACACATAGCTATGTCTGCCCTCAACGGGCTGAAACTTGGTTTCTTCTAAAACATCGTAACTTTAGTCTATTGACAAATAGTTATTTTCTGTAATCTGCATGTCATAGAAGAGGTTAATCTTATAATTTCAAACACGCACGCATAGCTATGTCTGACCTCAGCAGGGTGAAACTTGGTTTCTTCTAAAACATCGTAACTTTAGTCTATTGATAAATAGTTGTTCTCTTTAATCCTCACGCTATAGACGAGGTGCGTACATAGCTATGTCTGCCCTCAACGGGCTGAAACTTGGTTTCTTCTGTACCTTTAAGCTAATCATAAATAGTTGTTCTCTTTAATCTACATACTATAGACGTAGTATAATTTCAAACACGCACACATAGCTATGTCCGTCCTCAACAGGCTTAAACTTGGTTTCTTCTGAACATCGTAACTTTAGTCTATTGATAAATAGTTGTTCTCTTTAATCTACATACTATAGACGTAGTATAATTTCAAACACGCACACATAGCTATGTCTGCCCTCAACAGGCTGAAACTTGGTTTCTTCCGAACATCGTAACTTTAAGCTAATCATAAATAGCTGTTCTCTTTAATCAACATACTATAGACGTGGTATAATTTCAAACACGTACACATAGCTATGTCTGCCCTCAACGGGCTGAAACTTGGTTTCTTCTAAAACATCGTAACTTTAGTCTATTGACAAATAGTTATTTTCTTTAATCTGCATGTCATAGAAGAGGTTAATCTTATAATTTCAAACACGCACGCATAGCTATGTCTGACCTCAGCAGGCTGAAACTTGGTTTCTTCTAAAACATCGTAACTTCAGTCTATTGACAAATAGTTATTTTCTTTAATCTACATACTATAGACGTAGTATAATTTCAAACACGCACACATAGCTATGTCTGACCTCAACAGGTTGAAAGTTGGTTTCTTCCGAACATCGTAACTTTAAGCTAATCATAAATAGTTGTTCTCTTTAATCCTCATACTATAGACGTGGTATAATTTCAAACACGTACACGTAGCTATGTCTGTCCTCAACAGGTTGAAACTTGGTTTCTTCTAAAACATCGTAACTTTAGTCTATTGACAAATAGTTATTTTCTTTAATCTGCATGTCATAGAAGAGGTTAATCTTATAATTTCAAACACGCACGCATAGCTATGTCTGACCTCAGCAGGCTGAAACTTGGTTTCTTCTAAAACATCGTAACTTTAGTCTATTGATAAATAGTTATTTTCTTTAATCCGTATGCCATAGGAGAAGTCAATCGTATAATTTCAAACTCAGAGTCATGTCCGACCTCTATAGGTTGAACATCGCAACTTTAGGCTAATCTCTATTGGTTGTTCTCTTTTCAGATGTTTCCCTGCTCGCAGTGTGATATAACGTTTACAAGAAGAGATGCCCTCACACGACATTTACAAACCAAACATAGAGAAGCGTCTACGTTCACCTGCGAGCAGTGTGAGACATCGTTTACAAGGCGAGATAACTTCATGCGCCATATGAAATCAAAACACCCTAGCATAACATCTGCTTTATGTGATGTTTGCGGGCTGTACTTCGCTAATGTAGAGCAATACCAGGCTCACTTAGCAGAGGTACATCAAATATCTACTTGCCCTCAGGTAGTAGTAGGGAAAAAGCGTGCAGCTACTGATGTAGCTGTAGAAAGTACTAGTAGTAAAAAACCTAGAAAAAATCATGAACTTCAAACTATTCACTGCGAGCACTGTAACACTGATGTTCCATCTTCGCATTTTCAGGGGCACTTACGGAGTAATGCGCATAAAAATAATGCGTGTAGAAGTGGTAGTAACGCAAACGTCGAGGAAATTAATACAGCATTTAAAAGTAGGATTGCTAGTTACCGAATTCTCACCAGTCAAAAGTTTCAGAGCACTTCAAACTTTTTAAATTGCGTTCAACCGGATGTACAACAGCTTCTTGCTAAATCTTTGTCCAATCATAGTTTATTTAAAGTTAATTTTGAACTTTTCGCCTTGTACATTAAAAGCACGGATGAATCCGAAATAACGGACATTAAATCATTTAATACGAAGAATTTTGTCATAAGTGAGTCGACTAATTTTGGTGATGTACTTAGGGATGTCTCTAACATTATTTCAACTAAGAGCGAGGAATTTCAGGAAAAGGAATCAGGGTGGGCTTTAGTTGAGATAATGTATCTAGAAGTTAACATCAATAAGTACAATCCTATGCGTGGATCTTCGCACATTGAGCTGCCGACATGGATTCAGCGAAAAGAAGCTGTTGTAAACATCCAAAACAATGACGAAGCATGTTTTGCTTGGGCGGTGATGTCAGCTTTAAATCCTGTGAAACGGAATGTAGCGAATAGAACATCATCGTATCCACACTATTCAACGCAGCTAAATTTCGATAGTATAGAATTTCCTGTACAGATAAAGGATATTAAGCACTTTGAGGAACTAAATAACATTAGTATCAATGTGTATGGTGTAGAGAAAAAGTCTGTAGTAGGTCCTCTGTATTATACATGTCATAAGAAGAGTACTCACGTTAATTTACTCTATATTGAAAACAGTGAGAATAGCCACTTTTGCTGGATTAAAAATCTGAGTAGACTTGTTGGCAATCAGTTGTCAAAACATGATGGTAAAAAGTGGCTATGTGATGGATGCTTGCAGTATTTCAGAAATGAAGATCAGTTAACGAAGCATTCCAAGAATGACTGCAATAATGTACGTACAGAGATACCTACTACAGGCAATAATGTTTTAAAATTTACAAATTTTCACAAGCAGATGTGGGTACCGTTCGTGATTTATGCAGACTTTGAAGCCATCCTCACGCCATGCAATACATGCTCACCTAATCCTGACAACTCTTTCACTAATACTACGCACATGCATGTCCCGTATAGCTTCGCGTATTACATCAAGTGTAGTTACGATAGTACGCTTAACAAGTTAGAGCTGTATCGAGGACATGATGCTGCTAAAGTATTTTTAGAAAGACTTGAAAGTGATGCAGTTCGTCTCGGTCGTATTCTGAATAGTAATATTCCTATGAAGCCACTCACCGAAATTCAGTTAAATGATCATGAACGTGCTACAAAGTGTAGCATTTGTGATGGGGAATTTTCCGAAAATGACCCTAAAGTTTTTGATCATGATCATTTAACTGGTTTCTACAGATGTGCCGCTCATTATAGCTGTAATCTTAAGTATAGAGTTCCTAAATTCATCCCTGTAATTTTTCATAACTTATCTGGTTACGACTCTCATTTCATCATTTCACAATTTGGAGCTTCAGATGAAAAAGTAGATATAATCCCTCAGAATAAAGAGCGGTACATTGCGTTTGCAAAGTCTGTAAAAGTAGATGCTGAGCATTCTATAAAACTGAGATTCCTTGACTCGTTTCGCTTTATGGCGAGTAGCCTCGATAAACATTCTAGTCATTTACAGCCTGAACAATTTACAGAAATTCGACGCGTTTTCCCTGAAGAAGGGCAGTTTAATTTACTTCGGCGTAAGGGTGTTTTTGTTATGAATATCTCGACTGCTTAGACCGCCTCGAAGAACGTGCCTTACCATCGAAACAATCCTTTTACAGCTCGCTGAATTCAGCAGATATTAGTGATGATGACTATTTACATGCGCAACATATCTGGGAGCAGTTCCACATTCAAACGCTGGGTGAATACTCTGATTTATATTTAAAGACAGATGTACTTTTGTTAGCTGATGTTTTTGAAAATTTTCGCTGTGTTTGCATGAACACCTACAGCCTTGACCCATGTCAGTATTTTACTGCACCTGGGTTAAGTTGGGACGCGATGTTAAAATACACGCGTGTGAATTTGGAACTGCTGTCCGATATCGATATGGTGCACTTTATAAAAGCATCCATTCGAGGCGGTCTGAGTCAGTGCAGCGGCCGGTATTCGAGTGCTAATAATAAGTACATGCCGAGTTTCGATTCCAGTCAGGAATCTCGGTATATCGTTTACCTCGATGCTAATAATCAGTATGGGTGGGCGATGAGTCAGCATCTACCGGTGAGTGGTTTCCGCTGGCTGACGCAGTGCGAAATTGATGCTTTACAGCTACACGCCCTAGGCGATGAAGCTAGTAAAGGTTATTTCCTCGAAGTTGACTTACAGTATCCTAAAGAGTTACACACTTCTCATAATGACCTACCGTTCTGCCCTGAAAATATGAACTCCCCGTACATTGCATCAACGACGAAAATGCTCATTGCTAATTTATGCGATAAATCTAAGTATATCATTCATTACCGAAATTTAAAACAGTGTTTGCAGCATGGTTTGAAGTTATCCAAAATTCATCGCGTACTAGAAATTAATCAGTCACCGTGGCTAAAGCCATATATCGATCTGAACAATAATTTAAGAACGAATGCGGTTAACGAGTTTGAAAAAGATTTCTACAAGCTCATGAATAACAGTGTGTTTGGTAAGACTATGGAGAATGTTGACAAACGCGTTGATGTAAAATTGATTACAAACTGGGATAATATTAAGAAAAGGTATGGTGCTAACTATTTAATAAGTAAACCAAATTTCCACAGCTGCACCATCATACACGAGAATTTAGTTATTATACAGATGAATCGTGTCAAGGTTAAGTATGACAAACCTACCTACGTCGGCTTCACAGTACTTGAATTGGCTAAAACACTCATGTATGAATTCCATTACGATTATATGATGAAGAAGTACGCGCATAATGCGCAATTGCTCTACACAGATACCGATTCGTTTATTTATCAAATCAAAACTGATGACTATTACAATGATATAAAGCCTGACTTGGGTAGGTTTGATACAAGTAACTATCCTGCAGATAATCAATATCATCTACCGCTAGTGAACAAAAAGGTTCTAGGTAAAATGAAAGATGAATGTGCTGGGAATATTATCGATTCATTTGTAGGTACTAAATCTAAGTCATATTGCATAAAACTCTTAAATGAATTACAAATAAAGAGATTGAAGGGGGTTAAAAAGAATGTCGTTCAGAATCAGCTAAGTTTTGAAAACTATAACAATTGCATTAAAAGTAATCCACCTGTTTTGCATAAGCAAATGTCTGTCATTAGAAGCAAGAAGCACCAGTTGTACACTCATTTAATTAGTAAGGTAGCCCTTAATAGCGATGATTGTAAACGGTTTGTCATCCCAAATTCTACCAACACGCTAGCCTGGGGGCATAGTAGTATTGATAAGTACTACTTTACATAAACATTATGCTAGAGGTGTGTGTACTCACGTTACGCTGTCTTACATCACAAAGAGGTACGCTGAGAGTGTAGTACGGCAAGTTTAAACTTGTACATTCAAGAATTGCATCGAGAAGTACGCAAAACATCACTGGGGTAAAATGATTCGAGATAAAACGTGTACATACAAGATGTAAATAAATAATGTAGAATTAGCATATTCTTTTATTTTAGGTTAGGTATCACCTTCCTCCCGCTCCTTATTTGCAAGATAGAGTTTTTGTTTATTACTCATAGAAGAAGAAAGAAGGTGATGAGCAGTTTCGTAAGTATAGTTCGGTAAGTATCTCGAGAGCAGAATTTTTTTTTTTGTCAAAAAAGCACATAGGTTTGTAAAGCACGTGGAATTTGCCGCCACCGGGCAGCACGGTGAATAAAGATGGCGGATGACAGCTGTCAAAAAAGCACATGGCTTTGTTTCCAAACAAGAGCACGTAGAATTTGCCGCCACCGGGCAGCACGGTGATTAAAGATGGCGGATGATAGCTGTCAAAGGTAAGTAGCTAAAGAGGGGACAGCACGGTGATTAAAGATGGCGGATGACAGCTGCACATAGCTTTGTTTCCAAACAAGAGCACGTGGAATTTGCCGCCACCGGGCAGCACGGTGATTAAAGATAGCGGATGACAGCTGTCAAAAAAGCACATGGCTTTGTTTCTACGTGGAATTTGCCGTCACCACATAGAGGGCAGCACTGTTCTCAAAGATGGCGGATGACGGCTGTCAGAAAAGCGCATAGGTTTGTAAAGCACTTGGAAGTTGCCACCGCTACATAGAGGGCAGCACTGTTCTCAAAGATGGCGGATGACAGCTGTCAGAAAAGCGCATAGGTTTGTAAAGCACGTGGAATTTACCGCCACCACATAGAGTGCAGCACTGTTCTCAAAGTTGGCGGATGACAGCTGACGAAATTGCCCGCAGCACAGTGCTCAAAGATGGCGGATGACAGCTGTCAAAAAAAGCACGTGGCTTTGTTTCCCAACAAGAGCACGTGGAATTTGCCACCACCACATAGAGTGCAGCACTGTGATTAAAGATGGCGGATGACGGCTGTCAAAAAAGCGCGTGAGTTTGTTTCCAAACAAGACCACGTGGAATTTACCACCACCACATAGAGGGCAGCACGGTGCTCTCTTGATTAAAGATGGCTGCTGTCACGTGGAATTGTCTGCCACCACAGGTATCTAGCTAAAGAGGGCAGCACTGAGGTTTGCGATGCAAGATGGCTGCTGTCAAAAAAGCATTTTTCAAATTATCCGCCACCGCATTTCAAAGGTAAGTAGCTAAAGAGGGCAGCACTGTGCTCTATAGATTAAAGATGGTGGATGACAGCTGTCAAAAAACACGTGGCTTTGTTTATCTCGCGCCAGTGAGGTTAAGTTGGTAGCACTAAGGTTTAGACCCGTCAAGATGGCAGCACTGTCGATGACAGGTGACGAATTTTGCAGCTACTGCGATATAGAGGGCAGCACAGTGCTCAAAAATAGCGGATGACAGCTGTCAAAACAGCACGTGGCTGTCAAAAAGCACGTGGCTTTGTTTACCTCGCGCTAGTTAGGTTAAGTTGGTACTACTAAGGTTTAGGCCCGTCAAGATGGCAGTACTGAGGTTAGCGATGCGTTGTTGTCTGTCAAAAAGCACGTGGCTTTGTTTACAAATCTGTCAAAAAGCACGTGGCTGTCAAAAAGCACGTGGCTTTGTTTACCTCGCGCTTGTGAGGTTAAGTTGGCACTACTGAGGTTTAGGCCCGTCAAGATGGCAGTACTGAGGTTAGCGGTGCGTTGTTGTCTGTCAAAAAGCACGTGGCTTTGTTTACAAATTCAAATTTCCCGCGGGAGGTGGAGGAGGCATCTGGGAGGCCTCTGGCTGAGGTGGAGGTGGAGGTGGCCACTGGGAGGCCTCTGGCTGAGGTGGAGGTGGAGGTGGCCACTGGGAGGCCTCTGGCTGAGGTGGAGGTGGAGGTGGCCACTGGGAGCCTGAGGTGGAGGTGGCGCCCGAACTGTCCAATTATACTACTAACGAAGAATTTACTTGCTGAAAACCTTTGGAATTACTTTGAAAATGAAAACATATAGAAAATTTAACAATGATAAATTATAAAATTGAGCGATCAAAGTTTCTAAAGTGAGATGAAACATTTTCTATGGATTGCGGAGCAGTTTTCAAATGGCGTAGTGAAACCGATTGTGATTGGGCTTCTAGGTTTTGGAGGAACAGCATATATTAACTGGTCCAATTTTCAGTGGCGAAATACCCGTAAATACAACTTACTAAACCTAGCATCGAAATCACTACCTTAGGAACAAATAGAGAAAGAGTAACAGACTGAAAATCTGAGGTCGGCAGGCAGATCATTATTTTTCAAAAGGATATTTTAAGCCTCGTAACACTTCATTAGAACTGGCCGTATCCATACATCTTATAAATGTAAAGTTGTGGGCGGGAATTTGGGCTGGATTACACGTTTATTTGTCACAGTCGTCCATTAAATTTCCTCAAAGGGAAATGGTGTGGAAACTGTAGTAACTTACTGTAGGTCTGCCCCTGCGGTTGAGTTCTCCTTAAATGATCCCATCTACACGGAACATAACCACGTCTGCTACTGTAATACGGCTTCAAAAACCATTGGCACCTTATTCGCGGTTCTTACTTTGAAAGTAACTACAATGGGACAGCGACAGATTAAGTCTCTTCTGTTTCATCTGGCATTTCACATGTCAGTAGGAATTTAAAATGATAAAGTGATGTGATGTAAAAGTTCTGCAGGTGGCTGCGTAATTCGATGATATAGTTTTATCAGTTAAAGTATTTATCTGTAACAGTCGGTGTTCTTGATTGTTCACGTTAGGAGCCTTCAGTTCCTGGGTTCTATTTCTGGCCATGCCATGGATTTTATCCGTGTCTGGTTATAAATTCCCCTTACGCATCGACTGGGTGATCATGCTTGTCTTGGTACATATACGTTTATTCGCACACACAATCTACACTGAGCGACCAAACGTCAAGGGAAGACACTGAATGTGATGTTAATAATGAGTTACTCCTCAGCGAGCCCTCAGAATGGCAGCAGCACGGCGGAGCATCGACTCTGCAAGGTGTTGGAATCGTTCGGGAGGCATCTGGACTCGCGCATGTAGGCATCTCACAACTACCCACAATAGTCTTGGGTAGTTGCTGCGGAGTTCGTGGAGAGTACACCGGCTAAATGGTCGATTGGATTACGATCAGGGGATCTGGAGGGCCAAACCATGGTCTTAGGAGCAGCACTCCAGTGAAGTTGAGTGCCACCACAGAGCGGTGACATAACGTGTTGAAATATGGCATCTCCATCAGGGTAGTCTAGAGCGAGAAGTGGATTCAGATGATCTGAAACCATGTCCACATTACGTACACCTGCCAGCGCTCCCTGCAGCCGAAGATTGGGGCCTAATTGCGACCATGAGAACGCCGCCCAGACCAGAACTGAGCCATCTGGAAATGGGATTCATCGGAGCGTACCATATGCCGCCACTGTATCATCGCCCATTGCAGATGTACGTGTTTCCATGCACGTCGTTGAGTTCTGTGTCGTGGTGTCGGCCGGTGAAACCTATGCGGTGCAGTTGCCTCCTTAGAGTTCTGGTAGAAATGTGTTCCTGACTCCCAACATTCAACTGGGCGGTGATCTGACTCTCAATAGCTAGTATGGTTCTGCGGAGGTAACGTGATGTCCGTTCGCAAAACACCTGTGGTCTTCTCGTGCTGATAACATCCTCTCTGCGATATTGAAAATCAACCCTCTACACTGTTGACCTCGGGAACCCGAATTCGCCTGTAATCTCCGCAATGCGCCGTGCGCCGTGCGCCGGTGGTCATCCCACGTTCCAAGTCGATTAACTCGCGACATGTTGCCATCTTCACGACTGTGATGTCTGTGACAGACTGCTCAGTTACGCCACAGCTAGCCGCAACGCTCAGGGGTCATGGCATCCCTTCCCGTGAGTTTTGGTCACTGCTATTGTCCTCGTAAGGGCAGGCCATTCCAAGCCGGCAATACCGGTCTCCCAGGGCTGAGTTTGAGCCCCAAAGGAGAGAGCTAGATGTACGGGTTGTGTATTTTATAACATTTACAAGGAAATAAAGAATTACAAAAAATAGTTTGATAAAAATGAAATTTTCCTTTTTTTGCTGTTAGGACTCGTTTAGTGATGTCAGGGAAAATTATTTGAGAAGAATAACTCTCCTTCCAATGCATCATCAGATGCAAACATGACCTAACTTTATTATTATTATAATTTAGGTTCATGACAGACAATATGGTAAACATTCCTTTGTAAATCGGGGAATTAATTATTGGAATGAAGTACCTGCAGCTGTCTTAGAATCTATTCCCAAATATGTAAGATGTTTCGAGAATAGACCCCAGCATTCTGTGAATTGTGTGTAAATTTCTATGTGAGGTTTCATGTTTTAATTCAACGCTCAATCCGCTGTATTTTGTACTATTCGGGAATCTGAATTATGTAAGATGTGTGTGAATTTGTAAATGAATGCTCTATTTACAATGCTAAAATAATAGTAATTGGACAGCTGAATCAACCGTAAGTCATAATGTAAAATTTTGAAATACTTAACATACGTTTGAACTTGTAGACTATATGACGGTGTTGTAATGTTAAGTTAGCACTAAGGTAAACCTACAGTATTTTAAGTCGTAGTGTAAAGTATGTACTGGAAATACTTGAGTTGTGCGTGGATTGTTATATGATGCTGGATTTAGAAAATTATACTAAGTAGTATTTATTACAACATTTTTTCCATGGAATTGCTCGTTGTAGTCTTGTTGTTGTCGTCTTTGTTGTTGGATAATTAGGTTTTAACTTTATGATCACTCCAGGGGATCATTTTCACCTGGATATTTCCCAACTGCGATGTATTTGTTAATAATAATAATAATAATATGTTCTGAAGGATATGTAGAACCAACTTTAGTAAATAATGCGCATGCCTATGTATGGATACGCGGAAAAAGCTTTCTTGTTGTTATAGGAGGGCAGTAAATTAAGTAGTGGCAATATGGAATTAACACAATATTTATTGAATTAACAAGCGCAATAGCATTACGTTGCTTCAACGCAGTACCCGCAAAGTCTATTACCTTTTGTCAAATATCTGAAGGCATCGGGGACCGTTGGCACGGCGTTCTTTGAGGGTGACAGCGACAGAGTGCCCCACTGCGCGAAGTAAAGGTGCGATGTCAGGAAATCGGTGACCTCTGAGGGGTTCCTTCAACGCCGGAAACAAGTCGAAGTCATAAGGACTCATGCCTGGTGAGTGCGAGGGTGTTCCAACGCCTGCCAATGCCACCGTTGCAACAAAGTGCTTTGTCATGCAGCACGGAAGGAAACAGTCTCACAATGAACGTGGCCGTTTGCGCCGCATAGCCGTATGCAGATGGAGCTCATGTTATCGCCAATAGCTGTCGCTGCAAGAATAACACACTCGTAGTCACAATCACCATAATAAGCTTCACCCGACTCGGTTCCTCTCGACGTGGGACTCTCGCTGACGCCATTCATTCGATTGGCGTTCTCATGAATAGCGAAAATATGCAGCAGAAATGCGTCTCCTTCATTTCGGTCTCTTCCAGGTGGATGCCAACCAGTGCATACCGGCGCCATTCCTATACGTGGGTGAGTTTGTGTGGAACCCTCTTATTGACACATTTCATCAGTACGTGCCACGCCGTTCGATGAGTGAGGCCAACCTCTACGGATAATTCCCCGACAGCCCATAGAAACAAGGCCAGTCACGGTGTCAATCTGATCTTGACAAGTGGACGGCCAACCTGTGCGTTGCAAATCCGCACTCTCAAGCCCAAGCATTTGCCTGGTGTGAAAGTAGGAAAACCATCTTCCGGGCTGTGGGGTAATAACCTGCCATCTCCCGAATGCAAACTCATAGTTATGTGACCCTAACCGCACGTCCAACTCGCTCGGTCATTAAAATATTTAGTTAGTATGGAAAGTGGGGTAGAGGCGCGGTGTTACGTTTCCATTCCCAAGCAATCATATCTTAGACCCATTGTGATATTTATAAACATTTTAAAATGCATTATCTGTCTGTGCGTTCCTCCATCCTTGTGGTTGTGCGCCTTTGGCTCGAGAAACAATGAACTGATTTTCATACTTTCTATGCATGGTCTGATTCCCTGTAAGTTGGGGTGGTAAAATACATCCACGGTATATAGTGCCTGTGAAAAGAGCCGACGAAAATTAGATCCTAGCTGTCTTCAACTAGGGAGCGTGGGTAGGTGACCAGGAGGCGTGCTGGGCTCCTCGCTTGTATGTTATCTATGCGACATCTCCAGGGGAGTGCTCCCTTCCGACACCGATTATATTAGGTTTGAAAGGCTCACGAAATCTGTTTTCACGCCCTACAATGTATTTTCCCTTCTGTTCCGATACTCGGATTGTTCGAACGGCCATAGTTTTAAGAGAGGATATTTGCCTATTTGTACTTACCATCGAAACATAATCACAAACGTCACCTGAAAGCAAATCATGTGAAAATACGTCGGAAGAAGAATGTGTAGTAAATCTTGGAAATTTAAAGTGTGTGCCAAAACACGAGAGCTACAATACACCACTGATATGACAAGATAACGGCCCTCGTCCTAGTAAGGCACAGCCTTGATAATTGTCTGCTATTAAAAACGGTATATACCGAGTGAGTTGGCTATGCGATTACCGAGGGACAGCTGTGAACTTGCGTTCCGGAGATATTGGGTTGAAACCTCACTGTTGGCAGACCTGAAGATGGTTCTCCGTGTTTTCCCATTTTCACACGAGGTAAATGCTAGGGCTGTTACCCGCAATAACCACTGACCACTTCTTTCCTTTCCTTTTCCTTGGCCTATTCTATCCCATCATCGCCATAAGACCTATCTGTGTCGGTGCGACTTAAAGCAATTAGTAAGGAATAAAACAAAAAACCCGGCATATACGAAAATATTCTTCAGGACTACCAAACATGGGTTCTGCGTTCAAAACGGCCATCACCTAAATGCAAGGTCGCTTCTAAATTTCCATCTCGCCTGCAACTGAAGCAAAATAATAATAATAAAAATAATAATAATAATAATAATAATAATAATAATAATAATAATAATAATAATAATAATTGCTCATGTCCCACTAGCTGTGTTTAATTTTTTCCGACCCTCTGAATTACTTTTTCGTACGGCAATAGTTCTCCTAAGTGCCGGTAAATCTGTCTCGCATATATGAGCACTTCAAATTATTCTCGTTAAGGAACAAACATTATGAAGACTGGAATGCATCCGTGGGCATTAAAAACAAAGAAAATAACTTATCGAAGGACTATGTACGAAAACCTACTGCATGTCTACTGAACCGTAGGTAGAGTTCAGTTTTAAACTTAGTAACACCGGGCGAGTTGGCCGTGCGGTTAGGGTCGCGTAGCTGTGAGCTTGTATCCGGGAGATAGTTGGTTGAGCCCTACTGTCGGCAGCCCTGAAGATGGTTTTCCGCAGCTTCCCATTTTCATACCAGGCAAATGCTGGGGTTGTACCTTAAGACCACGGCCGCTTCCTTCCCACTCATAGGCCTTTCCAATCCCATCGTCGTCTTAAAGACCTATCTGTGTCGGTGCGACGTAAAACAAATTGGACAAAGAAAGCTTAGCAACAGAACTTACAGGACAGCTGAAATATATTCCAACGTTAAGAAAACCTGGAATTCATATTTTGCAGGTTTGTGATCTAAATTTGCATAAGCCAAGCCTACTATATTTTTGCCTCTACAACAACAGAACCAAAGTACGTAAACGTAAATTCTGGCAACTTAATGTTTCATTTTTCTTCAGTCCAAACCTCAGGGATAAGAGGTTGGTGTGGATACCACACATAGTAGTACTATTAGCCTAATGACGACAGCGCACCCGAATGTAATAATTAGGCTGTCAAGCTTTAGTGAGTGAAAACACACCCACTGGGTTGGTGCTAGGTCGACCTCCACACTCTTGTCTCTACCGTCTGAGGCACTCACCCCTACATGGATATACACGGTGTACGAAAAGTTTCGTCCAATAATCACAAGCCGTACTGAAGGGAATCGGGATGATTAAAATTCGGATACGATCCCTGTGACTCTCACTTTTCATCCCGAGTTAGCAGTGGAGTGACAAAATGTAATTTCGACGAGGTTTACGGCCCAAATGTGCCACAAAATAACACAGAAAGAGCTTCCACGTTGTTATGTTCAGAAACACAACATTTTAGTGTATGTAAAAGTTATGAAACGTCAAATGTCAGGAGTTCTGTCAAAACCGGTGGTCTTATTTGTGCACGCGTAAATTATTTTTCATAATACCATTATGTGGGGCCGTTGACCTGTACCTTTGATCCCTTTAGACACTTGAATCATCATAGATTTAGGATTTTGCTTTAGAAGCAGTCTCTTGTTCTGTTTATTCCATTATTTAAATTTATTTTCTGGGAAGGTGGGGCACAGCGGGTCGGATCCACTGATTGTTTAAGTTCATAATCATTGTTCATTGTCGTGTATTTTTAATGCTTATTAATGGATGGATTTTGGAAGTTTAATTGTCATTACATTGCGCTTCATCTCGTACAACTATAGGCCGATGTCCTAGATGTTAGGCCTTTTTAAACAACAAGCATCATCATCTTTTTGTCAGTTGACTCGGGATGAAAGCTAGAGTTAAATGGTCGGTTCGTCTAAGGGTTCTCATCGTCCTTGTGAGGGCTATTCTTCCTACATCCTGTATATTAAATCATCATGCTAGTTGCTTGAAGACATACCTTCAGGATCATCAGTCCACTGCAAAGCAGTGTCAAACAAATTATCAAAATCTTTGGACAAATTGTAAGATGAGATGGAGTAAACCTGGAAGAAATTATCACATGTTGAGGGCATGAGGCCAGGAGAACAACAAGCAGATGGATAGACCAAATCAGGAAAATAACCAGTTTACCTATTCAGCAGTGTTACATTCCCCTAAAATTCTACATCCTACTTCATTTACCTTTGTCTTCGACTTCTGCATCGCCGCCATGTTACCAACACCTCGCACTAATGATGGGCAAACGATACTCGTGTTCGAGCGGGATCCAGCCGACCCGATATGCGCCGAAGTTCGAGCCTGTTCGAAGCAAGCTCGAGCAGTCACGTGACCGAAGGCGAAGTCTGACTCGGGCTACAACGCGAACGTGAAGATAAGCAAATAGCGTATGGAACGAGGCAACACTCTCACAGCTGTGTGTATGATATTGATAACGACGGTGCTTGCTGTCATATATTACTACATGGGGATTGAAGATTGCCCATGAAATTGGCTTAGATTATGATAATATGCTATGAAAAGGACAAAGCATGTATCCGAAATATTCCCCGCGTATTAAAGGAAATATTTCCTCACAAGGCAGTACTTGTGTATCTTGTAACAACCGTACCTTTGACGCAAAATTATGAATAAGGTAATGTTACTCATACAATGTCATACTTTGGGCGACCAAGGCAGATATGTAGCGCGGCAGGCGAGGTTCTCTTGTCCTCAATGGTGGGGGGTTTTCAATCCACTCCTTCGGAGAAAATTACCCTTTTTGCTGGTATAGAAGAATTTGAGTAAGGAAGGACTGACAACTCATCAATCATGTACACAAGTACATTTATAAATATTATTATGCGGCAATGTTACTGTCTGATTTCGTGAAATATATGTGAAAATCAAAAGTGACTCGAGATTTCAAGCTGTATCCTTTACCAAACTTCAGGTCAATCGGTCCAGTAGTTTTCGAGCCCATTCGGAACAAACAAAACAAGACGTCATCTCATTGGTGTTAAAAATTCTGACCCTGCCCATAATCGAACCTGGGACCCCTGTGACCAAAGGCTAACATACTAACCGTTTAGCCAAGGAGCCGATCGAGAAATGTAACAACTGAAGACAAAATATCACATTTTAGTCTCATAACTAGAGGGTGGATTTCTATGACAAATCATATCTTATCTCTTAACATTGTATCATTAGTCTTGTATTTTCAACACGTTTCCAAGTATGATAATCAAAATTAAACAGTTTTTATTGGGCATATAAATGCATATTTAGGCTTTCTTAAGTTTTATGGCATATCTTGAACAAAATATCACTATAACGGTCTATTTTGGTAATTTTCATTTTAATTTCGATTTATAAAAAGCAGAATAAGCTCTAGAAACTATTTTCAGGATAGACTGGAATATACTACAGAAGAACCAATCTCAAGTAGTGTATTGAATGTTTCTAACAGGTAGGAGCTATTGTTTGCTAGCTGGCTCAATTCCTGGAAACCGGGCCATTGTTTACACAGAAGCAGAGGTAATTCTGCAGTTATTTGTCCTTGTTCTTATGTCTCATCTTCGCCCTTCCCTCTTCCACCTTCAACACACTGAATGACCGTGGTCATTAGGGAGCTTCATTCATTCAGTTCCTTTCAATATGCCCAAAATGAAAGTCTCAATTTGTGGGAAGTTGCGAAGTTTTGCTCGCGAGTTCGGTGAAAACATATTCAGTACGGATGGAGTGATATTATTCTGTAAATTGTGTGAGGTAAAAGTTACTGTCGAAAAACGCTTCTCTGTGCAACAACACTGTAATACTGTAAAACATAAGAATTGTGTAACTAGATATTCTGCACTCGAAAATAGGCAACGTCTGCTACCCGAAACCCCGACATCAAGTTCACAGTGTTCACAATTTTCACAAGATCTCTGCAAGATGATGGTTTCGTGTAATATTCCTTTAAAGAAACTCAACAGCTGAAGCTTGACACTGTTTCTGGATAAATATACAAAGCATCCTGTTCCCAACGAATCTACTCTCAGGAAGGACTATCTGATCCCTTGTTATGAAGAGATGTTGGATATAATAAAGCGTGGCGTGGGAGGCAGTAAGATATGGGTTTCAATAGACGAGACCGCAGATGTGGATGGAAGATATATAGCAAAACTGATCGTTGGCACGCTGAAGGAAGACCGGCCTGGAGATACGTTCCTTCTGACATGTGAAGTGCTAGAGAAGACAAACCATTCCACCATTGTAGTTTTCTTCGACAATTCAATGAATCTGTTGTGGCCAAACGGGGCAAAGTGAGAGCACATTTTTCTATTTGTAACTGACGCTGCTCCGTATATGGTGAAGGCAGCCAAGAGATTTAAAATGCTATACCCGAAAATGATACATCTGACATGTCTTGCACATGCCTTGCATAGGACAGCTGAGGAAGTTAGAAGTAGCTACCCTGAAGTTGATAAATTTATATCGAACTGTAAGGAAGTGTTTGTCAAAGCTCCACTTCGCGTTCAGAAATTTCAAGGAGAAGCACCTTCACTACCCTACCTCCCCAGCCAGCTACAAGGCGATGGGGAGACTTGGTTTGAAGTCGCAGTGAACTATTGCATCAACTTAGATGTCGTGGAGAAGATCGTGAAGTATTTTTGTCCTGCAGAATCGTCCTGCATAAAAACCACTCAAGATTTATTTTCAAGCACTACATTAAAAGCGGACCCGACTTACATAAAGTCCCATTTTAATTATTTATCTGGAGCAATCACGCAACTGGAAGTTTCAGGTGCAGAACTAAGCGATGCACTGGATGTTGTAAAGTGCATTGAATAAGAGTTAAAGCATGCGAAAGGAACAATAACATCTAGGGTGTGTAGAAAATTAGAAAATGTACTGGAAAAAATAGCAGACTTGTATACCTGCGTGGAATAAGTGACATTCTTTGTGGAAACCCTTCATCTGCAGATTTCCAGGAATTTTCTCCAAGTGATTTAACTCTATTCTAGTACACTCCCCTTACATCATGTGATGTCGAAAGAAGCTTTTCTCGCTACAAGACGATACTCAGCGACAACAGGAGGGGATTCTCATTCAACAATCTTAACATGCATGTGGTCATAAATTGCAACAATTCTGATAATGGAGACTAGATAAGGTATGAAAGTTTCCTTCAAATAACATATGTTTTGTGTATAAATTAAAACTGATTTAATATTGAACAGTGAAAGTAACTGTAGTGTTTATGTCTTCCACAGAGCCCGTCCTTGTCTAGGAATATGCAGTGTAACCTTAACGAATTCATGAAATAATCATAATTTTTGTTGATTTCGGGTTAAGGATTTCAAAGAATTAAAACTTTTTAAACTCTAAATTAATTGCAACCTGTAGAAATCGTAATAAGTGTTCCTATGTAACGTAGATGCTATGCATTCAGCCATATTGTGAATTTTATAGGTCATATCTTTATGCTTTTTAGGTCATAGAAATCCACCTCTACTCATAACCATTCAAATATGTAACTATTACGACACGTTTAACGGTTTTCTTTTTCTGTCTTTATACGGCCCAAGCAACACATTTTAGTAGACAATTGGTTTATTCTGATGGAGGCATTTGTAACGAATCATCGCACAAACAGAAATGTTGACTGTCTCCAATATACAGATATGGGTCGTAATAATTATATTTGGTACAAAAGTCACAGAAGTAACAGTAAACAGAGGAAGAACCGGCACTGTTCAGCATATTACTCTTACACATCCTTTTCAAGTTTTCTGCGTGTTAGAGCAAGGCGCTTGGTTGCGGCGCGCAGAAAAACTCGAGCTCGGACGTCACCTGTTCGAGCAGCTCGAGCCGGGCTCAAGCAGATCACTACCTCACACTGCTGTACACCGCATGCCTCTGTCTCTTTTCGCAAGTCTCCAGAACCTTCCTCATGCTCTGTATATACTGAAACTTTCCGTCCTTTCCTCAGTTCAGTGGCGTGTCATCTCGCTATGCTGCGCCTCGGGACTTTTATTTGGAAACATTGTATTATTTGTTTCCCAGAACCTTTCCGGATCCGGCGCTTCTCGCCATCATATGTTCCCGTAACTTTGTGCATTTGGTGCTAGTGCTATGTTTGATTAGTTCATATAACTAGTTTTCGAATTGAAGCATCAAGATGTCATGCTTTTGGAACATTAAGTTCAATATTCTCCGCCAATGCGTTACAGACTCTTGCTATATGTGGTGATACTTTTCTAATATCCCATGAATTTACTTTGGTCGGCGAGGTCCCGTTTCCCACCCATGCTTGTGATCTCCCTTTCCTTCCCTACTATACGGTTCTTCTTTCTAGGTGCTTTATATTGTGTAATTGTATTTGGATATCTCATTTATTCTGAAATGTCCTTGTTGTAATCAATGTGTTACGGCCAGTCCAAGTTATTGATATTTTATAATTTTCTCATGTTTTAATTGAGGTTCTTATCGGTACGCTAATCCTCTTACTTGTTTGCAATTTATTTATTTACTTATTTATTTTTTATTGGTTCATTCAAAATACAATTGTTACTGATATTGTTATCGATTATTTTCAGATTCTAGTTTTGAATCCTTTGAGTTTTTATACGCTTCCCGAACTCTGCTTATTGGTTCTTCTTTTTCTTATTGCTTAACTTCTTACTATTCTACAATGTGGTAACATGTTAATAATATATCTGAATTTACCTATTTAAAACTTATGTTGCATCACAAATCATTAGCGGACGTAACCTGCAATAATACTTCCAACACAGCAGACTTTAAGACAAGTTAGTAACCGTTCGGAATGCAACGCTTGGTTCACGAGGATCAGCAATGAGTCCAACGACTTAATAATAATGATGATGATTTTGAATGTTCACGGGAGAATGAAACTAAATTGTGATTTATTCTAAGAATTACTGCACAAATCTACTTAATGTGCAGAAATGCATTTACTTAATTTGTAGTTTAAAGAGTAGAATAAGTTATTTTACAATTATCTGAAGAACATTTCTCAATTTAACTTCTTCATTCCGTCGTCTTGTGGCAACATTATTTTCATTGCGCAAACAGAAAAGTAATTTATTCTGAACGGCACAGCTTCCCGGGAGAGAAGGATTTAAGAATGTAGCTTCTGTCTTTCAGCATATTACGTTCTCTGCTCTTGCAAATAATGGAAGGCCGTTTCAGTTTACAATTGGGAGACCCTTCCTAGCATTGGCCATTACACTATTAACAGCGAGGACACTTAGGCATTGATAAGTTACATTAAATATAAAAATCAAAGCTGGGCTTACATACAGCCATTGTTAAAATCTTATATTCTATAGGAATATATTTCACTGATCTTTTAATCAACTTCTTTGTATTGTATTCTGAGAGAAGAGGGTTTAAAGTCTCGCAATTGCAAAGTTCCATTTAGAAGAAAAATAAGATTACATAATTAATGGTATTTATCTCCTTAAAACTTGTTTTTGTTGAGAACTTCAGAAAACGGATTACTTGGATAACTTTCAGAATTGGAGAGCTGACCTAAATTAAACGGACCCCAATCTACAGCTCAATCTTTTCTCTTTTATGGGATTACAAGTGCGGAGTTCGGTAGCTGGATCGTTGCCCTGTATGAACCTAGGTTCGATCATTTACAGAAAAGACGAATTTCTAAGACCATTTCTATTCTTCAGGTGATATTTATTTTACTTTCTTTGAAATGAAATATGAGTTAATTCCAAACGCATTCATTAGTCGATGTTAATTATCAGTGAAGTTGACCGTTTTGTTTGTCTTGTCTTGTCTCGCTTCTCTACATTGTTGGATATGAGGTGAGATGAATCCGTCGTGGCGGTTTTTATGACCGGATACTCTTCCTGAGGTCAACCCCATCAGAGGAGTTCATGAGATGAAATGAATGACGTGATATATGAAAGTAGGAAGGGATCGGGTGGAACGCGGTGCCGGCACGTAGCCTACTCCTGTCGGATAGCACCAAGGGGTGTACTAACGGCTTAACGTCCCCATCCGATGGACGAGTCACCATCAACAGCGTCATATGACCTCACTCCATATGAACTCTGCGGAGAGGTTTGGAATTTAATCCAGGCTTTTGACACGCAATCTAGTGATTAGATATTGTAATACCCACCACCTCTCCTACCCTAACGGCCAACATTTTGATGGTGAAACCTTTGTCGACCAACAGGACTCGGACCGGCTAACTACGGTATCAGACCGTTTTAGACTTGAATGCTTTAACGAACATGGCCACCAGGCACGCAAGTGAAGTTGAACGCTTTAACGAGCATGGCCACCAGGCGCGCTAGTGAAGTTGAACGCTTTAATGAGCATGGCCACCAGGCGTGCTAGTGAAGTTGAACGCTTTAACGAGCATGGCCACCAGGCGCGCTAGTGAAGTTGAACGCTTACCAGCTGAAATTAACTAGCAAGAGACACAACCCAGCGTACACTCCGATTTTTATGAAACAAATGTCATTGAAACTACATTTAAATTGGAGAACAATGGAACATATATTGTGGGATATCATCAGAGCTCAGATGAACAATGCCGTTAATATTGTTAATATTGTCCCGTAATCATCAACGGATAATTGGATGAATGTTACGTTTCCTAAAGTTGCTCATCAGTTCAGCTTCTTGGATAAATGCTCAACATATTGGCCTTCTATTCAGGTGGTCCCGATTTCGGTTTCCGGCCGCAGTGGGATTTTTATACTACCTACCGTTAATCCCTGCGAATCAAGCACTGAGTGTTCGTGTTCTTCTCAGTATTACAAATCTACGCAAGTAAATTACACTACTAACTACCACGGAAACACGGTATGGTGCCTACACACCTTCAAATAGGAATCGCGGCAGGAAGGGTATTCTACCGTTAATCTGGGTCAGATATACGCACGTGCTGGCGCCAGAAAATTGTAAAAAGTTTACGAATAGGGATGTTATTAATCACTGAACATGTCCGTTAATTGACTGTTTAGTAAACACGTAAAGAGTTTACTGTTTCCAATTTATTATTATAATTCACATCTGCATTATGATCTACACTTCAACCTGTCCGTATTCTAACGGAAGAAGGTTGTAATTATGAATACTGCTAAAGTAAATCTCATTAACATATTAAGCATTCTCATCGGTGCTTATTATCAGACAACGTGGATCACAGCGGTACCTGTTAATGTACCTGATGTGAAAACCAATTCTCACGTATGTGAAGATTTTCACTGCGTAATCTGAGGATTGCACCAAAATTCTTGCGCATTGTGTGCAATACCTTACTGTTATTATCAGCAGATAGCGAAGAGAAGTGACTTCCAACGTAGTGACGCACATCCGGTTATGCTCACCACAATCCCTCCCTCTCTCCACATTCTATCTATTCCCCCCTCCTTCACCCTATCCCCACAGCAACTACGACGATTATAATGCATTGCTACTATTTCCATTCCTTATGCTTTATAATTCATATGTTTTTACTTTCAAGTACTTACTATGTCCTAAATAATGATCTGATACCCCTAGTTCGTTCGGCATACCATGTTACTGAGAGCATAACCTCACATCGAAAATAGCTTTACCTTGAAATGAATGATTGACACTTAACTACATAGCTGATATTTTGACAAACAATAAATTCCTTCAAAAGCAAGCGAGCAGAGCATCGTGTATTCAAGATATGGTTCAGTACCATATGAAATTAACAGAATTAAGTGAACTGAGGCGGGAAATGTATGTAAATACCTTAATAGAATCATTCAGCTTCCAGCCCCTGAGGTGTACTCAAACAGGAAATACAGGAATTCAGGAGGACTGGCGAAGATATATTTCTAATAAACAAGCAGAAGGAACAAAGATTTACAGCAAAGGCATATGGGCACTTGGAATTCAAACAACACAAATACTGTTGCATTATGGGAACTATCACTTAAAATCGATATTAGTTCGAACAAGGTTAATCGATTGGGTAAAGTCGGATTCATTGCAATCCAGGAATATTATCTCCATAATACTTGACGACTGATTCTTTGTCAGAAGGGCCCACCGATTGAAGTTAGACTCGAAATACTTCACTTCGAGTCAAACGGCTTTTAATTATAAAAATCGCTCTTTCATACGGACTTGCCTGCCATCTACAGAATTTTACTACAACTACACAGACGTTGTGAATGATCTCCACCGCCATCTACAAATAGGGACTGGAACTACCTGAAGCTAGCTACAGATTGGAACCAAAAGCTCCTTTAAGCATTCACCCGGGTGGTCCAGCCGCTGTTCTGCTGGACCGTATTGGATCACGCAGTGCTTTTATTATTCTCTTTCCTGGTCTTCCATTTGGTTTTCATGTTTATTCGTGGGATCTCTTCCTTTCTTCAGTTCACTTGGTTCCTGCTCTCCTTGGAACTTTATTCTCTGGCTGTACTACCCACTTGTTTACTTTCTCACGGAACAAATTTCTGTCGAATATTTCTGATATATCTATCTGGGCTTTCCCCAAGTCCTTTTAGACCTCTTGGGTTCATGATAGGCTCTTCAGCTTTCTGCTATACGTTATAATCTTCTGTGTAATCCTTGTTGATGGGAAACTTTGAACGTGTCCATAAAATTTAAATCTTCGATTATTATTATTATTATTATTATTGAAAAATAGTTGTAGCTTCATCAATTGATTAAACCCCCACTGTCGGCAGCCCTGAAAATGGTTTTCCGTGGTTTCCCATTTTCACACCCGGCAAATGCTGGGGCTGTACCTTCATTAAGGCCACGGCCGCTTCCTTCCAGCTCCTAGCCCTTCTCTGTCCCCTCGTCGCCATAAGACCTATCTGTGTCGGTGCGACGTAAAGCAACAAGCAAAAGAAAAAAAAGCAGCAAGTTACCACTTTCTTATGTCTCTTGGTATTTATTGATTTACAGCAAAATTCTACATTCTCACCATCGAACATAGATGATTGCTGACAGCATGAGAATCGTTGTTCATCAATTTGAAAGTATTTCCAGCGACGGTGGTTTCGTCAAAATCAGAGGGTACAGTTTGGATCATGCCCCTTCTAATAACATATCACGAATTTCATCCTTGTACCTAAAGCTTTGGTTTCCTCGAGTTGTGGTGTCTTAAATCTAGCGGACGTAATATGATGTTGAATGACGCTAACAAAATGTTGCCACATGCAAAATGGACATGGATGCCTAAGAAACGTTAGCCGACACCATCCCCTTATATAACGGTAGCTTCATTTCTTGTTATCGGTGCGTGGCCATCGAGCAGTTCTATCAATACTTTCGTACGGTACGCTCGCAAGTACAATGAACTTTGAGTTTGCTATGACTGAAAAATTTCTCCGGTAAGACCCCAACTAGAGTAAGTTTGCAGTGTATGGGACCCTCGCCAGGATTACTTGATTATGGAACTGGAAAAAACCAAGAATAGAAAAATCAGCTCGATTTGTTTTGAGTGATTTTAGACAAAATAGTAGCGTTACGAAAATGTTACAAATTTCGTGCTGGGAAGACTTGGGAGGAAGGAGATGAGTTGCTCGACTAAGTGGTATGTTCCAATCTGTCAGTGGAGAGATGGCGTGGAATGACATTGGTAGACGAATAAGTTTGAGTGGTGGTTTCAAAAGTACGGAAGATCACAATATAAAGTTGGAATTCAAGAGGATAAGTAGGGGAAAATATTCGTTTATAGGAAATGTGGTTGCACAGAAGAATGCTTAGAATACCCTGGACAGATATGATAACAAACGATGAAGTCCTAAGGAGAGCTAGGACAAAGCAAGAACTAATAACAACTATAAAAGTTCGCAAAACAGCTTATCTAGGCCACATATTAAGAGGAAACAAGTATGGCCTCATAAAACGCATTCTACAAGGTAAAATAGAGGGCAAACGGCGAGTTGGTAGACCAGAGATAACATGGTTACACAACATCAATCAGTGGACCGGTATTGAGACAACTGAGAGACTCTTCCGACTAGCAGAAGACAGAAAAACTTTCTCCAGAGTAATCGCCGACGTCTGGGCAACCGGATATGGCACTTGAAGAAGAAGAAGAAGAAGATGTTCAATGAATTTCCAAATTCTCTGCAATTATTTAAGAAACGACTAGGGAAACAACAGATAGGAATCCACTTTCTCTCGGATCAGGCAGCTCCCAAATTGGCCCGATCCATCACTCGTCCAGAATCAAATTTTCTGAAATTGTCGATAAAATAGAACAAGAGTAGCAGGTAGAGACCCTCGTTTTAGGCATCTCTACTGAAGCAGTGGGTCCTTGTGGGTCCCAGAGCACACTGACCTGGTGTGTAGCATCTGGTAAGGGTGCCAGCTTAGGGTTACGAGTGAAGACCTCAACGGTATTTACAGCGGAGAAGAAAGGCTTCGGTACGGTGTCGGTGCCGGAAGATGTATCCTAGTGCTCGGGTTAACTGAGTAAAGGGTATCTATATCCAAGCTGGAAGCCTATATTAGCCGTAGCGTATGTTCACAGAGGCGGCTGCAACAGCTTCTGTTCCCTATGTTAAGGGTGACTGAATGATGGCCTCAAATGGCATTGGGGAAGGCAACGGGAAACGGCATGAATTTTCCCCAGGATATCATCCATATAGCTGAACAAGCAATTACCTCGGCAGGCCTTCAGTGGCCAGGGGCTGCTAATAATCTCTGGGTCGGCAGTAATGATGAAATGCAATTCGAAAGTAAGACGTATGTGTGAAGGAGGGAAGATCTACAACACCATCAGAGAAATGGAAAGACTCCAAATAAACATCTTGGGAATAAGTGAAATGCGATGGCCGAGATCACGTAGTTGCCGAATCAAAGCTCATTTTGTCTATTATTCAGCAATCAACGAACCAAATCATTTAAATGGAGTTGGCATCATACTGCGTAAGCAAGAGAACAATGAAATCAAGGGCTTCATTCCATTATCGGACAGAGTTTTGTTGATCAAGTTTAACTCAAAAACTTTTAATATAAATATAATACAAGTATATGCGATGGGACTGATGGTGATGTTGAAAGAGCTTGATGAAGCTCAAAATAACCAAAGATTTAGAATTAACCGTATTAAGGGGAGATTTCATTGCAAAAGAGGGAACAGATATGCGTGAGGACATAATTGGCAATTATGGCTTGGATGAGAAAAATGATCGCGGGGATAGGTTTGTCGAAAGAGAGATTTGATGTGACAAATTCCTTCTAAAATTTACCAGCACGGGGATTGTACACCTGGAAATCAAATGCTGAAACTAAGTCAAGGATTGTGAGGAATCAGATTGATTATATTATGATTGAAAATAGATCCAGAAACTGCATTAAGTCAGTGATGACTTTTCGTGTTGCTGATGTTTTATCGGATTATAATCCATTGGTCACTAAAATTGAGCTGAAATTAAAGAAGATTAATGTTTGTAAGTTCTAAATTTAATAGTGTTAAACTCCAAGACACACACCTTAGGAGAGCAGTACTGAAAGTTATAAGTGAACAGCTATCTCACCAGGTTGAAATGCCAAAAGACATTGAAACCATTTGGAGTCGATTCAAGACAACTGTACTGGATACAGAAAATCGTCCTTTGATGCAAGACAAACGAGTTAGGAAAAGCACATAGATGACTGATTAAATCATTGATTTGAACGACCATCGGAGGATGGTAAAGAACAAGAAATGGGACGATAATAATAAAGAACTCAGACCAAAATCCGCCAAATGATTAGAAACGCAAAAGTGAATGGCTTGGTAGTCAGTGTGAGGACACACAAGAATTTGAACCTAAGCATGACACTTTTAACCCACGCAGGAAGATTAAAGATGCTGCGGGAGGACATCATCGAGCACGAAGAAAAACTGAACAGCTGGAAAATCGGCGCGACTAATCTTTACCATTATATTAGGGGGCCATGTTCTTCTCTTTATGATACGGATGAAGGACAATTAATAACTCCCCTCGAAGTAGAAAATGCCCTCATGAACTGCAAAAACGGAAAAGCACCTGGACCGGATGGTATACCTGTAGAAATATTAAAAATTCTTCGAGAAAACCAATCACTAGATATCCTGATAGAGCTATTCAATCCCTTCTGACTAAGTGACATCGACTTTCATCCCTATTTCGAAGAAAACAATGGCTAAATCTCGTGGAGATTGCAGAATCGTAAGCCTAATGAGCGATGTTCTCAAAATCTTCCTAAAAGTAATCCATGCAAGAATATACAGAAATTGTGAATCCTACATAGGTAGCAACAGTTTAGATTCCGTAATGTATTTGGCACCAGAGAGGCATTGCTGGAGATGCATATTTTGGTACAAAGATATATAGATATGTCTCTGGATATATATGATTTTTTATTGATTATGGAAAAGCTTTCGACCATGCTAAACATGAAACATTGCTGCATATATTACATAATGTCGGCATGGGTGGTAGAGATATCCTAATTATTGCTAAACCTGTATTGGAATCAGACAGTATCAGTTAAGGTTGACAGTACCAACACTCTGTGCTATTGAAATAAAGTAAAGAGTGAGCTAAGGCTGTGCTCTATCTCTACTCCTCTTCAATATATACTCTGAAAGGGTATTTTCTGAAGCGCTAGAAGGAAAACAGGAGGACATCGTTGTTAATGGGATCACAATAAATAATCTGCGATATGTGGACGATACTGTTCTACTTGCAACAATTGCTGAATATCTGTAGACATTACTAAACTGTGTGGTCGAACACAGTGTTGGAGTCTCTGCGTTTAATCACTAAAAAGACCAAGTAATGGTCATAAGCAAACATGTCATTCAGACTGTTAACTTGACAGTAGCTGACACATCAGTGGAGCAAGTCCAACGCATTAAGTGTCTCGGCAGCTGGAACAATGCTGTTGAAATTAGGTCTCGGATTGAACAGGCATAGACTGTAGTGAAGAGAATAGGCAAATGTCTCTGTAACAGGGACTTTTAGATCAATTTCCGTCTCCGTGTATTTCGGTGTTATGTATTTTCTGTCACACTTTATGGTGCCAAGACTTGGATCCTAACAGAGAGCACCAGCAAAGAACTTTGATCTTTGAGATGTGGTGCTCCCGACGCCTGCTCAGAATATTGTAATGGTTATAGCGTCCGCCATGCCAAGTCTCTACACGCCGGGGGAGTCATCGTATCGGCCCCATTCCTCTTACACTCGAGCGCGCCAATCACAAGCAACACTTGGTGCTAGGCCGGCCCTCTCGCCTTCGTCCGCGGTCCCACAGCAGAGGACGACAGAAATTACTCGACTATTAATCTCGAGTCTTTTATCTCGCGAGGTTTCTGGATACATCTAGCATCCGGACTGTTCTGGAAGGCCCAGAGCAGGTATGTAAGGAGAGGAGTAACTTGGATTGACATTCAGTGAGGGTTAGACGGAGTTAGTAAGAGTGAGTGAGAGCGAGATTCAGTTCGCTGGAGCGCAGTCAGTGATGGCATTGGAGAGTGCAGCCTGATGGAGTAATTGCCTGTTGGAGATGAGTACTCGTTCCTGTTCCCCTGACGTCATATGTGTGCGAGTCCCTTGTGGCCGGATCTTGGAGAAGAACCTTGTGTGTTCTGCAGCGGCGAAGAAGGGAACGCTGCGTGACGACGTGTGTGGACTGTGAACGGGGTTCGACGGATGGAGTGAACAGCGTATACTATCCCGACCTGCGAAATTGACGGGTAGGCTGTGGACCGTGACAGCGCTAACGAGTGTGACTGAGTGGCTGAGAGAGTGTACTGTAAATAATCGATGACTCTCTGTGTGTGTGTGTGTGTGTGTGTGTGTGTGTGTGTGTGTGTCATTGTAGATGGGACATGAGAAGCAGAGAGAGTGAGAGCGCGAACCGTGTAAGTGTGTAACCGTGTGCTTGTAAAAGTTGTAAGCTCGGCAATCGTCTGTGTGTGTGTAAATCTGTAATTGTAGTGCTTAGTTAATAAATCTCAGAAATAGGTTGCTACCAGGTTCTTTACTCATTTATTCATTTATTTACCCCGCCAACACGTTACAATATTATGGTTTAACAGAAGTAATCCAACGCCTGAACAAAGAGCTAGAGCTAATGCACAACATCAAAAGGATGAAACTGGCCACATCATTCGAAAGGATAAATATAGACTCCTTCAGCTTATCGCACAAGGTAAAATGGAAGAAGTGAGAACTAGGGGAATAAGGAGAATATCTTGGCTACGGAATCTACGAGAATCTTATGGGCTCAGTACCCCCACTCTTTTACGAGTCGCAGAGAACAAGAACCAGATCGCCCTGATGACAACAGACATCCAATGAGGATATGGTACAAGAATACGAATAAGAATAAGGTTACCTCTGGATGAGAGTCATACAACCTATGTCTACCACGCGTACTGGCATGAACTAAGCTCAACTCAAATAGCGTTTGCACGTGACCAGTTAATTGCTTTAATTAATTAAATCAATTTATTACCTTGGCTGCATGGTTGAATTGGGTGTGTTGTCGCCCTCGGTTCAGTGGTTTCTGTTTTCGATTCTCGATTAAGACGGGGATTCTAGGCATGTCAGGTTAATTCCCGTATGTCATGCGGGAAAGTGAAAGAACGAGAAAAATATTTTATTTATTTGTTTTTAGTTTATTTATTTATTTATTTATTTATTTATTTATTTATTTATTTATTTATTTATTTATTTATTTATTTATTTATTTATTTATTTATTTATTTATTTATTTATTTATTTATTTATTGGCTGAGTGGCTCAGACGGTTGAGGCGATGGCCTTGTCACTCCAACTTGGCAGATTCTATGCTGGCTCAGTCCGGTAGTATTTGAAGATGCTCAAATACGTCAGCCTCGTGCCGGTAGATTTATTGCCACGTAAGAGAACTCCTGCGGAACAAAATTTCGGCACCATGGCGTCTCCGAAAACCGTAAACAAGTAGTTAGTGGGACGTAAGCCAATAACATTATTATTTATTTAGGATCGCAAACGTACTTAGCTCACTTTAACAGATCGACACATTTATAACATCTACATTTTCAACTCCATAAAATAATGGAATAGACGATGATGTCATCGGATTTTTCCTTGCTTCTGGACGTAAGTAAACTAGCGTATACTTCATAAATATCCAAACCTCTTTATGCAGCTTTGAGAGTAGTCTGAATTTGAACGATATTTATTTAATTTGCACTAGAGAATAAATGATTACATTTTACTGCGCATACAAACTCATTCTGCCGAATATTATCGCTAAACAGTGTGTCGATCCCTGGCTTGTACTGTACAACTACCAGCTCTCATCTGAATAACGAATGAAATACTGTTTTAATGGTAACCGGAACAATGGTCATCCATGAAGCATCGACTCGTGTGCGAATTTCACCCTCATGTACTAGCAAACCAAGGAAAAAGTTGAATGATACTATTCCGTAATGAGACGCACGTCAATGGATGTTGCATGGAATTTCCTTCTTTAAATTTGCCTTTGAGACTGATTTAAAAGGACAATGGTGCTGTGGGTTTTGAGTTGTTGACACAATGTTGGTAAGGATACGGAATAAAGATGGTATGCTCCATACCGGATTCAATCATTGTAACTATTTATTTTGCTAATTGCTGCATATTCTACTAACACAAATATGTTCTGGGTGACGGTTGGGTAAGAATGGGCTAAGACTGGGAAGTTACAGCTGCAGTATTTGCCGATTTAGGAATGGAGCCCACCATTTTACGAATACAAGGTTACTGATATGTAACCCGTATCACATGACTGACGTCCTCCACGCATCTAAATTCATTAATATATTGAATTTGCTTCTTATGCCTCAATGAATACTAACCTAATATCATCAATCACCAGGACACCCTTTCATGAGGATCGGCCGGTTATATTTACTGATGAGAAGCATGATCCTATCTCGTCAGTCGATATACTAGTACCACTATGGCTTGAACCTCTTGAGAAACAGACGAGTACGCGACGATAGCTTTTGCAACTGGTATTGGAAATGCTCGTCAATAGACGAACCCGAACGATCTCTCAGTTTCATTCATATAGTTCTCTCGAGTTAATCAATATCGATATCCCGCAATGTGGCTCTGAACGCTGGCATACAAACTAGCCGACCTCCTCCTAAATCGCTAATATTTATGGGAGCGTCTGTGCTGTGATATTTGCAGTGCGGCGGGGGTCATGAATGACACTGGGTATATTCAAGCTGAGAACTCTGATGTTTCAATCTTCTATATTGCATCATTCCCAGGATATTATGCTACCGAACGTGTTGGTCATGCAGTTACGGGCGAACAACTGTCAGCTTGCATTCGGGAGATAGTGGGTTCAACCCCACTGTCAGCAGCTCTGAAGAAGTTTTTTCGTTGTTTCCCATTTTCACACCAGGCACTCCTACCAATTTCGTATCTCATCGTCGCCATAAGACCTATCTGTGTCGGTGCGACGTAAAGCAACTCGTATTAAAATAAAATATATTATGATGTTCTACTAACAGAATTTTTTTTTTTGCTAGTTGCTTCACGTCGCACCGACACAGATAGGTCTTATGGCGACGATGGGATGAGAAAGGCCTAGGAGTTGGAAGGAAGCGGCCGTGGCCTTAATTAAGGTACAGCCCCATCATTTGCCTGGTGTGAAAATGGGAAATCATGGAAAACTATCTTCAGGGCTGCCGACAGTGTGATTCGAACCCACTATCTCCCAGATGCAAGCTCACAGTCGCGTGCCCCTGTCCCCACGCCCAACTCGCCCGGTACTAGCAGAATGTAACGATACAAAAGTGGGAGGGGCGAAGTCATATGTAGCCAGTTGACAATTTACTCCTTACTCGCACACTTAAACAATACTGACAGAAGAATGCAATAAGGTATGAAATGTGGACTCAACATGGAAAGTAGAGAATTTCTGTAAAGAGTATAAAAATTAATTTGCCTCTATGTTCCAATAACTACCTTGAACGGCTTTCGGAGAAGCCAAGGTGCCTGAATTTTGTCTCGCGGAAGTCCATTACATAAGAAAGACTGAAATATTTGAGCACCTTCAAATACCATCGCATTGAGCGGCGTTCGAAGCCGCCTAGAAGGACTAAGAAGGTGAGAACTTCTACCATCTGAGCCAAACAACCTTGCTCTAGTAAGATAATTTTCAAACAAACGAATATTAACAGAATGAAGGCGTTGTAATAGTGGTTCGAATTCAACAAACACACAATTATATCACTGAATCTAGAACAAACTTAAGGAATGACTATTAAAAAAGTAGCACTGGTACTGAAGAAATAATTAACATTGCCTTTGATTGGTCTATATGTTGTAAGGATGTCTTTCCTGATATGGATTGAGATGGATTTTGCCGCTATTACGTGTTCCTATATTGGGTGGCGGTGTAATTTTTATTTAAAGAGAGGTGTTTTGAGATTAACGCAAATAATCAGCCCCGAGCCAGATACATTTTTCAGACGTGATTAAAATCCCTCACCTAGTTGAAAATTAAAGCCGAGACTTCCCAATCTGAAAGCTGCATCGCTGACCGTCCAGAAAAAGCCTAACACACCATATATAAGATAACGAAAATGAATATAAGACTGAGTTTGAATCTCAGCATAACGGCTAAGCTAGGGATATGAATGTATGCACATTGAACAACAATGAATAGAAGTGTAGCGTAGATGATGCATAACATGAATATAAAAATAGTATGTAGCATTTTTTACTCGAACTTCGTTTTATATTTGGATTGCTTTAGCATCCAGCAACACTTGTACCCCAGAGGCGAGTGTGTGGCATAAACATGTATTGGCAGGCGCACTGGGGACACCCTGTCTCGTTTCGCGAATCACGATAATCCGATACTCGCAGAGCAGGACCTGCGTGGCTTTATCTCCTTAGCGTCTCCCACACTGCGAGGCAAGTTGTGGGTAGTAGACTGAGTAATCCGATACTTCGAGCAAAAAGCAGATTACAGGGAAAGCAAGTCAAGTACATGGAAATTTTACTGACTAACCAACTAATTGGTGTGAGTGTGTAAAACTTAATTAAAATATATATTCTGTGGCAATAGGTCAACTAAGGAGCAGCGTTGTTGCTCGACCTCTGACCTGACTTTTGATTGTATCATAATTATCACCACGTCATGTAAACCGGCATTTCGCACCATTAAAATGAGAGAAGCCATTCATAACAGGGATACATGTTAGCGTTCCGTTTCTTGTCGACCATTTCGCAGATAAAAGAGCACACATCTTTATCATTACTAACATTATGTAGCAATTTGCTTTACGTCGCACTGACTTAGATAGGTCTCATGACGACGATAGAGTAGGAACGATTCTCGATTAGGGAGGAAGCAATCGTGGATTTAATTCGGGTGGAAAACCACAGATAATATCTTCAGGGCTACCGACAGTGGGGTTCGAACCTACTATCTCCCAAATACAATCTGATAAATACGTGACTCCAGCCGCGCGGCTACTTTCTCGGTATTATTATTATTATTATTATTATTATTATTATTATAGACAGGTTAATCGCTGCTCCAGTGTAACAAATAGCTAGGCCTACATCATGATAATAATTTATTCAAAGAAATATTTTCGTCGTGCTGTAGGAATGGCGTAGTTTCTAGGACCCAACAGACCAAAAGGGCGAGTTTCGTGAACAACACTATTTGGTTAATAAAGCTAGCAGAATATGCAGATCTATCGCCACTGTCGGCAGCACTGAAGATAGTTCCCCGTGCTTTCCCACTTTCATACCAGGCAAATGTTGGAGATATACCTTGGTTAAGTCCATGGCCGCTTCCTTTCCACTCCTACACCTTTGCAATTGTAAAACAAATGTTCGAACTCATTACCTACGGCATGCAAGGTGACAAATACGTAACCAAACTGCGCACGCACTCACTCGGTTGTATCATCTCTGAACGTGATGCTAGACTGATTGCAATTAAGGAGCTTTGTTTATGTGTCAATGATTACTTTGATAACGTTTGATACCACTATGCAGTTCGTTTTTGGTGACAAAACCAGTTAAAGATTGGTCTAAGTTTGTGTTGTTTGGTTTCTGAACGCGAACAATGTGCCATCTGCGGAAATCCATTATCCGGAAGTAACAAATTAAATTCATTTTCTCGAAAAGAAAAAAAATTATCGGCCAATCTGATTCCATCATCGTTCTTAACTGAACACGAAGAGCATCCCTGATTGTTTTTTGTCTGTATAATTCTGATAGCCACCGGGCTGAGTGGCTCAGACGCTTAAGGCGGTGGCCTTATGACCCCAACTTGGCAGATTCGATCCTTGCTCAGACTGGTGGTATGTGAAGGTGCTCAAATACGTCAGCCTCGTATCGGTTGATTTACTAGCACGAGAAAAATCTCCTGCTGGACTAATTTCCGGCACCTAGGCGTCTCCGAAAACCGTATAAAAGTGGTTAGTGGGACGTAAAGCAAATAACATCATCGTCATTATAATTCTGATACACCCTGTTATTTCGGAGATCTCATTTACATTGATCGAGATCAGAACCATGGCAGCCTTTGTGAGAAGGTGTCTACTAAGTCACTTGATCCATGAAATTTCAATGGAGTTCCACTGACAAGAGTTTCACTGTTCTGTAATGCATGCTAATTAAAAACAAATGAAATCACTGGTGAGGAAGTGCCAATAAGGAACTGAATGACTGCACATTGTGACCTTATTTTTCCAGTAGCGTGGCTGCTGAAATAAGCTATACGTAAATTAATTGGCAGGACTGGCATCTGTGTGAATAAACATTGATTTTAAATTAAACTTGACGTAACTGAACAGGCGGGGTTTTGCGAGGATGTGGGCTTGTATTTAATTTCCATGCGGTCAAAAATACCAAAACAAGCCAGATACAACACTCGTGTACTTGTTGTGTTAACTGGTTCGTGATATCCAATATACTCCTAGTTATTGCCTGCATGTGGGAAGTGAATTGAACATTCAATGAACATCACTGAACGAAACACTTCTGTTAGAAATGGATTAAACTTGGTAAAAGACGGCTGAGACACCTGCTATTGTGTTTTGTTCGGTAACACAGTATAATCATCTTTCTTTCTTTCTTTCTTTCTTTCGGAATCTGGTTACCATCCAGGGTTGTTCTTTCCCTCGAACTCAGCGAGGGTATCCACCTCTAACGCCTCAAGGGCAGTGTCCTGGAGCGTGAGACTTTGGAGGGGGGAGGACCAGTACCTAATCCAGGCGGCCTCACAAGCAATGCTCTAGAGGGAACTTGTAGGGGGGGGGGGGGAATATAAGAAGGGAGAGACAAGAGAGAAGGAAGCGACTGTGGCTTTAAGTCAGGTAGCATCCCGGCACTTGCCTGGAGAAGTGGAAAACCACGGAAAACCACTTCTAGGATGGCTGAGGTGGTAATCGAACCCATGTGTACCCACTCAGTTGACCTCACGAGGCTGAGTACATCCCGTTCCAGCCCTTGTACCACTTTCCAAATTTCGTGGCAGAGCCGGGAATCGAACCCGGACCTCCAGGAGTGGCAGCTAATCACGCTATCCACAACATAACAGAGGTGGACTGTAATGCAATAATAATAATAATAATAATAATAATAATAATAATAATAATAATAATAATAATAATAATAATAATAATAATAAACATAAAGTAACTTGAAACTACCGAGCTCGATAGCTGCAGTCGCTTAATTGCGGCCAGTATGAAGTATTCGGGAAATACTAGGTTCGAACCTCACTGCGGCAGCCCTGAAGATGGTTTTCCGTGGTTTCCCATTTTCACAACAGGTAAATGCTGGGACTGTACCTTAATTAATGCCACGGCCGTTTCCTTCCCACTCCCAGCTCATTCCTGTCCTATCGTCGCCATAAGACATGTCTGTGTCGGTGCGACGTAAAGCAACCTGCCAAAAAAAAAAAAAAACCTTGAAACTAAAAAACGCATGGACGCAAGACATATTTATTCATTATTATTATTATGCACGTCGCACCGACACAGACAATTCTTATGGCGGCAATGGAATAGGAAAGTGCTGGGAGTGGGGAGGAAGTGCCCGTGGCCCCAGCATTTGTCTGGTGTGAAAATGGGGAACCACGGAAAACAATCTTCAGGGCTGCCGACAGTGGGTTCCGTACCCAGTATCTCCCGAATGCAAGCTCACAGCTGCGAGACCCTCACCAACGCCCTGGACCACACCTTCGAGGCAGGAGGGACCCATCGCTTCATGTGGCCTGTTCCATACACGGTGCCTCCCATCGGCATGGAGCAGTTGAAATCGTGATTCGTCCGATCATATCACGTTACGCCATTTTTCCAGTGTCCATCCCTAGTGACTGGTGACAAATGCACGTCGTTGTGCCCGATGACGTTGGATTAACCGTGGCACCCGTGTGCGGCGCCGGCTCCCATACCCCATAGAACAGGGCTGTCCAACGTTCGTTTCTACGCGAGCACATTCACATGATAACTAAGGGTATGCGGGCGCCAGGTACGATTCCACTAATTCGACTAGTTATCGGTACTAAAACGACTATATAATAATAATAATAATAATAATAATAATAATAATAATAATAATAATAATAATAATAATAATAATAATAATAAATCTAGAATTAAAAATTATATGAAAATAATTTTACTCACATAATTAATGTGAAATCTGGCACTGCGCTGCAAGTTGAGGAAAGTCTGGTGTGTAACTGGAACAGGCTGCTCTTTACGCGTCATCCAGGTGCGAGTCTGTCAGGCAGGATCGGTATTTTTTTATTGTGTTCATAGTCGAAAACGCGATTTCACAAAGATAGGTTGAACCAAAACAAGATTGCATCTTCAGAGCAACACTGCGGGTAATGGGACATTTTTTACCGTCCACCAGAGTCCAGAAATTGCCACATGTTGCGTAGGAGGATTTCAAAGAAAGGTCTGAATGAAGGCTTAGAATTTCCATTTCTAATTCTTCAGGATTATAATTTTCGAATATTTCACACACCCTCCCTCCAAGCTCACAAACGTCAACAGAAGCGAAGGGATTATTGACAAACATGATCACTGGTTCAAGCATTGAAAACTGGCTAAATCTGCTCCCAAATTCGGACTCAAGAGTTTCAAGATGTTTAGCAAGAGATGAAAAATCACGCTTGCCGCCATTTACTGTATCTTCCATAGATTTCAAATTTGGAAAATGTGAAAGGAACTTTCTATTTAAATGGACAATCCATACCTTAAGTTTCTTTTCAAATGCATTGACAATACTTATCATACCTGAAATATTATGATCTTTTCCTTGCAATTCGAGATTTAACTCTTTTAATTTTGAGGCGATGTCTTCCAAGAATGCTAATTCGATTAGCCAAGATATATCATCAAGTTCGTGATAATATTTCCCAGGAGATGATTTCATAAAGTCTCGTATCGCATCCAACAGGCAGCAAAACCGTTCGAGTGTTTTCCCCCTACTAAGCCACCTTACGTCTGCATGAAGGATGACGACACAATACTCAGAATCTGACATACTTAAAATATTTCTGAACAATCGATGACGAGTAGATGACGATCTTATATAATTCACGACATGAGTCACAATTTTCATGACATGCTCGAACCTTAAAACCTTTACGCATAAAGCTTCTTGGTGAATAATACAATGATAAGAAAGAAATTTTGGAAATGATTCATCCTTAGCGCAAAGAGAAAGAAATCCATTATTTCTACCAGTCATAGACGGTGCCCCATCTGTTGTTATAGCGACAAGCTTTGACAGTGGTAAGTTACTCTCTTTGGTGAATTTAACGAAAGCATTAAATATGTCTTCTCCCCTAGTACGTCTATGAAGTGGCAATAGCTTGACAAATTCTTCCTTTACTGTAAAGTCATTAAAAACCATTCTAGGATATACACACAACTCAGCAGTGTCAGACATATCAGCACTCACATCAAACTGGAATGAAAAATGTTCACACGATTTCAAACCCTGATGTAATTGAGATTCCATATTATTAGAAATCTGTTCAACCCGCCTAGCAACAGTTTGGTGAGACAACTGAAGTCCTTTGATTGAAGATATCAATTTAGATGCTTGTTTGTGAGATTCGAACAGAGATTCATCGACATTTAGCACAGTTTCTTTCACTAATTCCCCATCACTAAAAGGTTTTTTCCTTTTAGCTAGGACGTAACAAACTTTGTAAGAAGCTATTGTCACGTTACGCGTTTGCTGAACTGGCTTCTTAAACGCACATTTTTGCAATGCTAATTTAGATTTTAGGTCTTTCACTTAGTGTTTTCTTGGTTCAGAATTAACAGGAAATTCACTGTGAAATTTTTTGTGATTAGTCGAAAAATGTCTCTGTACATTACTTCTTTTAGGAACAGACACGGTAGCATTACACAATAAACACACATACTATCCTTTGTTTTCAATAAAGCAATACGGGTCCTCCCATTCACTGTTAGTAGTATAATTGGATGGTTCGGCCGCCACCGCCACCTCCGGCTCTCGGGAGAGGCCTCCACCTCCCGCGGGAAATTTGAATTTTGGCGGGAAATTTGAATTTTGGCGGGAAATTTGAATTTTGGCGGGAGATTTGAATTTGTAAACAAAGCCACGTGCTTTTTGACAGCTGTCATCGACAACAACGCAACGCTAACCTCACTGCTGCCATCTTGACGGGCCTAAACCTCAGTAGTGCCAACTTAACCTAACTAGCATGAGGTAAACAAAGCCACGTGTTTTTTGACAGCCACGTGCTTTTTGACAGCTGTCATCGACAACAACGCATCGCTAACCTCAGTACTGCCATCTTGACGGGCCTAAACCTCACTAGTGCCAACTTAACCTAACTAGCATGAGGTAAACAAAGCCACGTGTTTTTTGACAGCCACGTGCTTTTTGACAGATTTGTAAACAAAGCCACGTGCTTTTTTGACAGACAACAACGCATCGCTAACCTCAGTACTGCCATCTTGACGGACTTAAACCTTAGTGGTACCAACTTAACCTAACTAGCGAGAGGTAAACAAAGCCACGTGCTTTTTGACAGCCACGTGCTTTTTGACAGCTGTCATCCGCCAACTTTAAACCACAAAGCACTGTGCTGCCCTCTATATCGCAGTAGCCGCAAAATTCGTCACCTGTCATCGGCAGTGCTGCCATCTTGACGGGTCTAAACCTTAGTGCTACCAACTTAACCTCACTAGCGTGAGATAAACAAAGCCACGTGCAGCTGTCATCCACCATCTTTGAGCATCGTGCTGCCCTCTTTAGCTACTTACCTTTGAAATGTGGTACGTTATCCGCCATCTTGCATCCGAAACCTCAGTGCTGCGCTCTATGTAGTGGCGGCAAATTCCATGTGCTCTTGTTTGGAAACAAAGCCACGTGCAGCTGTCATCCACTATCTTTGAGCATCGTGCTGCCCTCTTTAGCTACTTACCTTTGAAATGTGATACGTTATCCGCCATCTTGCATCCGAAACCTCAGTGCTGCGCTCTATGTAGTGGCGGCAAATTCCATGTGCTCTTGTTTGGAAACAAAGCCACGTGCAGCTGTCATCCACCATCTTTAATCACCGTGCTGCCCTCTTTAGCTACTTACCTTTGACAGTTGTCATCCGCCATCTTGCATCGCCAACCTCAGTGCCGCACTCTATGTAGTGGCGGCAAATTCCACGTGCTCTTGTTTGGAAACAAATTCACGTGCAGCTGTCATCCGCCATCTTTGAGCACCGTGCTGCTATCATGCGGGCAATTTCGTTAGCTGTCATCCGCCATCTTTAATCCAGAGAGAACAGTGCTGCACTCTATGTGGTGGCGGTAAATTCCATGTGCTTTACAAACCTATGTGCAGCTGTCATCCGCCATCTTTAATCACCGTGCTGCCATCTATGTGGTGGCGGTAAATTCCACATGCTTTACAAACATATATGCTTTTCTGACAGCTGTCATCCGCCATCTTTAATCCAGAGAGAACAGTGCTGCCCTCTATGTGGTGGCGGCAAATTCCACGTGCTCTTGTTTGGAAACAAAGCCATGTGCAGCTGTCATCCGCCATCTTTGAGCACCGTGCTGCGAGCAATTTCGTCAGTTGTCATCCGCCATCTTTAATCTACAGAACACCGTGCTGCCCTCTTTATGACTACTACCTTAAGCACGTAGTAGCGGGCAATTTGAAAAGTTCTGTTAGCTATCATCCGCCATCTTTAATCACCGTGCTGCCATCTTTAGCTAGATACCTTTGAAATGTGGCGGCGGATAACTTGAAAAATGCTTTTTGACAGCAGCTATCTTTGAGCACCGTGCTACCCTCTATGTGGTGGCGGCAAATTCTACATGCTTTACAAACCCACGCGCTTTGTGGCGGCAAATTCCACGTGCTCTTGTCTGAAAACAAAGCCACATGCTCTTTTGACAGCTGTCACCCGCCATCTTTAACCAACAGAGCACTATGCTGCGGGTAATTTCGTTAGCTGTCATCCGACATCTTTAATCAACAGAGCACCGTGCTGCCCTCATGCGGGGTAATTTCGTTAGCTGCCATCCGCCATCTTTAAACACCGTGCTGCCCTCTTTATGACTACTACCTTAAGCACGTAGTAGCGGGCAATTTCGTTAGCTGTCATCCGCTATCTTTGAGCACCGTGCTGCTCTCTGTAGTAGCGGGTAATTTGAAAAGTTCTGTTAGCTGTCATCCGCCATCTTTGAGCGCCGTGCTGCCCGGTGGCGGCAAATTCCACATGCTTTACAAACTCACGCGCAGCTGTCATCCACCATCTTACATCGCAAACCTCAGTGCTACACTCTATGTGGTAGCGGATAATTTTAAAAAGAAAAATTCTACAGCAGCCATCTCTCGACGCTAATTGCACAAGATGGTAGCTATACATGACTCCTTAAAGGTGCTCATGCAAGATGATCGCTATACATAGACACCCTTGGGATGCTTGCGCAAGATGGCGGTTATACAAGGCTCCTTATGAGGGATGCTTGCGCGAGATGGTGGTTGCTCTTATGAGGCGGCTCAAGGATCCATGGCTAGAGACGCCCTAAGGTTGCTTGCGCAAGATGGCGGATGCAAGATGGCGGCTATACATAGCTCCTTATGAGACAGCCAGTACAACATGTGATCAGAACATTGATTGATGTGTTCAGAACACAAAATAAGTAGAATCGAACACTGTACTCGATACAACATGTGATTAAAACATTGTGTGGTGTGTTCAGAACACTAATCGAACGCTGTATTAGGGGATACCTTTGTTTAGATTGAAACATAACAAGACTAGAATTGAACACTGCACATTGATTGATGTGTTCAGAACACAAAATAAGTAGAATCGAACACTGTACTCGATGTCGTTAACTTCAACATGTGATTAAAACATTGGCTGGTGTGTTCAGAACACTACATAAGTAGAATCGAACGCTGTATTAGGGGATACCTTTGTGAACACTGCACTCGATGTCGTTACATGTGATCAGAACAATGATTGATGTGTTCAGATCACTAAACAAGTAGAATCGAACGCTGTACAACATGTTAGGGGATATCTTTGTTTAGATTGAAGCATAGCAAGCCTAGAATCGAACACTGTAAGAACATTGTTTGATGTGTTCAGTACAACTTCAATGATTTACCTAGTGTAAAACACACACACACTGTGCACATATCGCATAGCTATCTCGCCTATCACGAAAATCAAAAAAAAAAAAACACTGTGCACATATCGCATAGCTAACACTTCAAATGATTTGCTTAGTACGAAAATAAAAAAAAATCTATACCGCGTAGCTAACTCGTTCATCGCACTGCTATTTGATGTGTTCAGTACAACTTCAATGATTTACCTAGTGTAAAACACACACACACACTGTGCACATATCGCATAGCTATCTCGCCTATCACGAAAATCAAAAAAAAAAAAAAAAACACACTGTGCACATATCGCATAGCTAACACTTCAAATGATTTGCTTAGTACGAAAATAAAAAAATCTATACCGCGTAGCTAACTCGTTCATCGCACTGCTCAGACGCTTAGTAATTGTGAATACACTCATACGAAAATCAAGAAAGCACACTGCGTAGCCAACTCGCTCGGCTCACTCGCTTAGTAATTGCAACACTCACGTATAAGAATGTTCTGAGGTACTTACATGTTTTTTAAGGGGGGTGAAAGATCATAAATTATATGTACACATGTTGTCTCCTCCAAGTTGTAAGATGAAATAGACGCAGTACTGCGAGTTTCCGCTCTAGCTGGCGAACGGAAGTAGCATGATATCTCAGCAAAAAATAATACGCGTGAGCTTGCAAGTCAGACACAATGATGGATACCGCGATTCAAATCCTAGCAACTTATGCCGTCGGGAAGAGCATCTAGCTAGATCATGTAATGACGATCGCGCAGGCCCCTCGCCTAGCATTTACGGCTTCTAGTTCGAACCCGCTATCTTCCGAAGTAGCGAGAATGATTGAAGAGTGTTGAGGGTGATTCATTCGTCGGATGGAGGCGTTAAGCTGGCTTCTTCGGTAGGAGAAGGCTATGTCGGGACATCGATTTAAAAATCCTAGTCAGCCATCTTTGAGAACAGTGCTGCCCTCTATGTGGTGGCGGCAAATTGAAAAATTCCACGTAGAAACAAAGCCATGTGCTTTTTTGACAGCTGTCATCCACCATCTTTAATCCGGAGAGAACAGTGCTGCCCTCTATGTGGTGACGGCAAATTCCACGTAGAAACAAAGCCATGTGCAGCTGTCATCCGCCATCTTTAATCACCGTGCTGCCCGGTGACGGCAAATTCCACGTGGAAACAAAGCCATGTGCTTTTTTGACAGCTGTCATCCGCCATCTTTAATCAGCGTGCTACACTCTATGTGGTGGCGACAAATTCTAAATGCTTTACAAACCCATGTGCTTTTCTGACAGAGCTGTCATCCACCATCTTTAATCACCGTGCTGCCCCGGTGACGGCAAATTCCACGTGCTCTTGTTTGGGAACAAAGCTTTTAATCCAGAGAGAACAGTGCTGCCCCGGTGGCGGTAAATTCCACGTGCTCTTGTTAGTTCGTGATTTAAAATCTAAGCTAGCTGTAAATCCCCGATTCTCGACAGATTCTTAATCCGAGTTGTCAGGAAGGGCAACCAAGAGCTTAGATACTGCTAGTTTTGCATCAGGGAGGGTGACTAGTCTTAAAAACAAATTCTTGCGATTTAAAATCTTAGTCAGGAAGGGCATCCGGCCGTAAAACAATAGTTCGTGATTTAAAATCTAAGAAGTGGATCCAGCTGTAAATCCCCGATTCCCGTGTTAGACGTTGTAAAACAGATTCTTAATCCGAGTTGTCAGGAAGGGCAACCGGTCGTAAAACTATGGTGTATGAGGTTAGATACTGCTAGTTTTGCATCAGGAAGGACAGCTCAACACATTCATGTGATTTAAACACATTTTTATCCCCAAGAGAATCGAACCCGAGACTACCGGGTGAGAGGTATGCATACTGTAGGCTATAGATTTGTTCTACAGTCCTCGAAGTATCGGCACAGTCATTCTGAGCGAGTTGTGTGGAATGCATTTGTTAGCTGAAATTGTACACGTATCTTCCGGCTCGACCTTGAGCGAGGACACTGACAAGCGGCTTGTAACTCGCGAACGTCTTCTTAGCTAAGTACCATTCAAGCTCTTAAAACACAGTACTAATTAAGGTTGTAAAATATTCTGAAATAGTCCTCCTCTGTAGTGCAGTAGTTAGCTGCTACCCTCGGAGGTCCGAGTTCGATTCCTGGCTCTGCTACGGAATGTGTAGCATTTAGCCTATGTAAGTTCCTAACGTAAACTATCATGATTGTACGGAGAGGTTAAAACACACACAGTGCCTACTCCTATCGAAAGAACCAGCACGGTACCGGCATGTAGGCTTCTCCTGGTGAAGGAGCTTGCACATGGTTTAACGCCTCCTATCAACAGCCCTTACTTAATGCTGGCTTTTTTTTTCGCACACCCCGCCTCACACCATACGACCGGCTGCCCTTCCTGACTAGGATTTTAAATCGCAGTATACGTGATAAATTTGTTGTAGCGGGTTTTATAACTAGATATCCCGGTACCGATACATAGCCTACTCCACTGAAGAAGCCTGCACAAGGCTTATTGCCTCCATCCGACAAATGAATCAGCATCAACACTCTTGTACTCAAAAAATCATTTTCGAAGGAGTCTGCACAAGGTTTAACGTTCCCATCAACAGCCCTTACTTATTGCTACCTTTTTTGCACACCCCGCCTCACACCATAGTTTTATACGACCGGCTGCCCTTCCTGACTAGGATTTTAAATCGCAGTATACGTGATAAATTTGTTGTAGCGGGTTTTATAACTAGATATCCCGGTACCGATACATAGCCTACTCCCGACTAGAAGAAGCCTGCACAAGGCTTATTGCCTCCATCCGACAAATGAATCAGCATCAACACTCTTGTACTCAAAAAATCATTTTCGAAGGAGTCTGCACAAGGTTTAACGTCCCCATCAACAGCCCTTACTTAATGCTAGCTTTTTTGCACACCCCGCCTCACACCATAGTTTTATACGACCGGCTGCCCTTCCTGACTAGGATTTTAAATCGCAGTATACGCGATAAATTTGTTGTAGCGGGTTTTATAACTAGATATCCCAGTACCGACACATAGCCTACTCCTGACTAGAAGAAGCCTGCACAAAGCTTATTGCCTCCATCCGACAAATGAATCACCGTCAAGTCATGTACTCAAAAAATCATTTTCGAAGGAGTCTGCATAAGGTTTAACGTCCCCATCAACAGCCCTTACTTATTGCTAGCTTTTACACACACCCCGCCTCACACTATAGTTTTACGACCGGCTGCCCTTCCTGACTAGGATTTTAAATCGCAGTATACGTGATAAATTTGTTGTAGCGGGTTTTATAACTAGATATCCCGGTACCGACACATAGCCTACTCCCGACTAGAAGAAGCCTGCACAAGGCTTATTGCCTCCATCCGACAAATGAATCAGCATCAACACTCTTGTACTCAAAAAATCATTTTCGAAGGAGTCTGCACAAGGTTTAACGCCCCCATCAACAGCCCTTACTTAATGCTAGCTTTCTTGCACACCCCGCCTCACACTATAGTTTTACAACCGGCTGCCCTTCCTGACTAGGATTTTAAATCGCAGTATACGTGATAAATTTGTTGTAGCGGGTTTTATAACTAGATATCCCGGTACCGACACATAGCCTACTCCCGACTAGAAGAAGCCTGCACAAGGCTTATTGCCTCCATCCGACAAATGAATCAGCATCAACACTCTTGTACTCAAAAAATCATTTTCGAAGGAGTCTGCACAAGGTTTAACGCCCCCATCAACAGCCCTTACTTAATGCTAGCTTTCTTGCACACCCCGCCTCACACTATAGTTTTACGACCGGCTGCCCTTCCTGACTAGGATTTTAAATCGCAGTATACGTGATAAATTTGTTGTAGCGGGTTTTAGACGAATGAATCACCCTCAACACTCTTCAATCATTCTCGCTACTTCGGAAGATAGCGGGTTCGAACTAGAAGCCGTAAATGCTAGGCGAGGGGCCTGCGCGATCGTCATTACATGATCTAGCTAGATGCTCTTCCCGACGGCATAAGTTGCTAGGATTTGAATCGCGGTATCCATCATTGTGTCTGACTTGCAAGCTCACGCGTATTATTTTTTGCTGAGATATCATGCTACTTCCGTTCGCCAGCTAGAGCGGAAACTCGCAGTACTGCGTCTATTTCATCTTACAACTTGGAGGAGACAACATGTGTACATATAATTTATGATCTTTCACCCCCCTTAAAAAACATGTAAGTATCTCAGAACATTCTTATACGTGAGTGTTGCAAATACTAAGCGAGTGAGCCGAGCGAGTTGGCTACGCAGTGTGCTTTCTTGATTTTCGTATGAGTGTATTCACAATTACTAAGCGTCTGAGCAGTGCGATGAACGAGTTAGCTACGCGGTATAGATTTTTTTTTATTTTCGTACTAAGCAAATCATTTGAAGTGTTAGCTATGCGATATGTGCACAGTGTGTTTTTTTTTTTTGATTTTCGTGATAGGCGAGATAGCTATGCGATATGTGCACAGTGTGTGTGTGTTTTACACTAGGTAAATCATTGAAGTTGTACTGAACACATCAAATAGCAGTGCGATGAACGAGTTAGCTACGCGGTATAGATTTTTTTTATTTTCGTACTAAGCAAATCATTTGAAGTGTTAGCTATGCGATATGTGCACAGTGGTTTTTTTTTTGATTTTCGTGATAGGCGAGATAGCTATGCGATATGTGCACAGTGTGTGTGTGTTTTACACTAGGTAAATCATTGAAGTTGTACTGAACACATCAAACAATGTTCTTACAGTGTTCGATTCTAGGCTTGCTATGCTTCAATCTAAACAAAGGTATCCCCTAACATGTTGTACAGCGTTCGATTCTACTTGTTTAGTGATCTGAACACATCAATCATTGTTCTGATCACATGTAACGACATCGAGTGCAGTGTTCACAAAGGTATCCCCTAATACAGCGTTCGATTCTACTTATGTAGTGTTCTGAACACACCAGCCAATGTTTTAATCACATGTTGAAGTTAACGACATCGAGTACAGTGTTCGATTCTACTTATTTTGTGTTCTGAACACATCAATCAATGTGCAGTGTTCAATTCTAGTCTTGTTATGTTTCAATCTAAACAAAGGTATCCCCTAATACAGCGTTCGATTAGTGTTCTGAACACACCACACAATGTTTTAATCACATGTTGTATCGAGTACAGTGTTCGATTCTACTTATTTTGTGTTCTGAACACATCAATCAATGTTCTGATCACATGTTGTACTGGCTGTCTCATAAGGAGCTATGTATAGCCGCCATCTTGCATCCGCCATCTTGCGCAAGCATCCTTAGGGCGTCTCTAGCCATGGATCCTTGAGCCGCCTCATAAGAGCTACCACCATCTCGCGCAAGCATCCCTCATAAGGAGCCTTGTATAACCGCCATCTTGCGCAAGCATCCCAAGGGTGTCTATGTATAGCGATCATCTTGCATGAGCACCTTTAAGGAGTCATGTATAGCTACCATCTTGTGCAATTAGCGTCGAGAGATGGCTGCTGTAGAATTTTTCTTTTTAAAATTATCCGCTACCACATAGAGTGTAGCACTGAGGTTTGCGATGTAAGATGGTGGATGACAGCTGCGCGTGAGTTTGTAAAGCATGTGGAATTTGCCGCCACCGGGCAGCACGGCGCTCAAAGATGGCGGATGACAGCTAACAGAACTTTTCAAATTACCCGCTACTACAGAGAGCAGCACGGTGCTCAAAGATAGCGGATGACAGCTAACGAAATTGCCCGCTACTACGTGCTTAAGGTAGTAGTCATAAAGAGGGCAGCACGGTGTTTAAAGATGGCGGATGGCAGCTAACGAAATTACCCCGCATGAGGGCAGCACGGTGTTCTGTTGATTAAAGATGTCGGATGACAGCTAACGAAATTACCCGCAGCATAGTGCTCTGTTGGTTAAAGATGGCGGGTGACAGCTGTCAAAAGAGCATGTGGCTTTGTTTCCAAACAAGAGCACGTGGAATTTGCCGCCACAAAGCGCGTGGGTTTGTAAAGCATGTAGAATTTGCCGCCACCACAATGAGGGTAGCACGGTGCTCAAAGATAGCTGCTGTCAAAAAGCATTTTTCAAGTTATCCGCCGCCACATTTCAAAGGTATCTAGCTAAAGATGGCAGCACGGTGATTAAAGATGGCGGATAATAGCTAACAGAACTTTTCAAATTGCCCGCTACTACGTGCTTAAGGTAGTAGTCATAAAGAGGGCAGCACGGTGTTCTGTAGATTAAAGATGGCGGATGACAACTGACGAAATTGCTCGCAGCACGGTGCTCAAAGATGGCGGATGACAGCTGCACATGGCTTTGTTTCCAAACAAGAGCACGTGGAATTTGCCGCCACCACATAGTGGGCAGCACTGTTCTCTCTGGATTAAAGATGGCGGATGACAGCTAACGAAATTGCCCGCATGATAGCAGCACGGTGCTCAAAGATGGCGGATGACAGCTGCACGTGAATTTGTTTCCAAACAAGAGCACGTGGAATTTGCCGCCACTGCATAGAGTGCGGCACTGAGGTTGGCGATGCAAGATGGCGGATGGCAACTGTCAAAGGTAAGTAGCTAAAGAGGGCAGCACGGTGATTAAAGATGGTGGATGACAGCTGCACGTGGCTTTGTTTCCAAACAAGAGCACATGGAATTTGCCGCCACTACATAGAGCGCAGCACTGAGGTTTCGGATGCAAGATGGCGGATAACGTACCACATTTCAAAGGTAAGTAGCTAAAGAGGGCAGCACGATGCTCAAAGATGGTAGATGACAGCTGCACGTGGCTTTGTTTATCTCACGCTTGTGAGGTTAAGTTGGTAGCACTAAGGTTTAGACCCGTCAAGATGGCAGCACTGCCGATGACAGGTGACGAATTTTGCGGCTACTGCGATATAGACGGCAGCACAGTGCTTCGTAGTTTAAAGATGGCGGATGACAGCTGTCAAAAAGCACGTGGCTGTCAAAAAGCACGTGGCTTTGTTTACCTCTCGCTAGTTAGGTTAAGTTGGTACCACTAAGGTTTAAGTCCGTCAAGATGGCAGTACTGAGGTTAGCGATGCGTTGTTGTCTGTCAAAAAAGCACGTGGCTTTGTTTACAAATCTGTCAAAAAGCACGTGGCTGTCAAAAAACACGTGGCTTTGTTTACCTCATGCTAGTTAGGTTAAGTTGGCACTAGTGAGGTTTAGGCCCGTCAAGATGGCAGTACTGAGGTTAGCGATGCGTTGTTGTCGATGACAGCTGTCAAAAAGCAAGTGGCTGTCAAAAAACACGTGGCTTTGTTTACCTCATGCTAGTTAGGTTAAGTTGGCACTACTGAGGTTTAGGCCCGTCAAGATGGCAGCAGTGAGGTTAGCGTTGCGTTGTTGTCGATGACAGCTGTCAAAAAGCACGTGGCTTTGTTTACAAATTCAAATCTCCCGCCAAAATTCAAATTTCCCGCCAAAATTCAAATTTCCCGCCAAAATTCAAATTTCCCGCGGGAGGTGGAGGCCTCTCCCGAGAGCCGGAGGTGGCGGTGGCGGCCGAACCATCCAATTATACTACTACTGTTAAAGTTATAATTTCTTTGCCTTTTAGCCATGTTAAGAAGAGTTATGTATAATGAAATATAACTGATTATAAACTGAATAATTTAAAGTTTAAATAGTAATGAAAAAAGCACACGAAACATGTTGAATGTACAACTTATCACAACACAAAGCACTCAAAACGTATTCCATAAGCCCTGCATATGTTCACAAGTAATACTGAATGTTCGCCTGAAAGCTAGGAACTGGGAACATTCCAATTGCAAGACTTTCATGAATCGTTTGTTCGTTGTTTACGGCACAGCTTTGTTGGGATTAAAGTTACTTTGTGGGCAAATTGGGTGTCCCATTGTCGCCCTGATGAAACTCTGTCATGGTAGGTAGTTTATGGCATTACCATCAAGTCAATCGTAAGGAAACGGTTCTGTTTGGCAGAATAAATATGCTGCTATATTTGGCTCCGTGAGTAGAGAAGGCCTTATACCTGGCGCTAGCCCCCCCACAGTGAGAGGTTAATGGAGGATTTCCCTTTGTCGCAACTACTTACATGTTGAATAGCTCCCTTTCTGAACCTTTCTTCTATCTCTTCACTAATTGCGGACACGAGTCAGTTAGGCCTAGATCACATTTATAGCTTACTCAAAGCTCTTTGTGTATTTGGAGGTACGGATATAACAAATTTCCTGACTTTGAGGACGGTATTTTTAAGAGAAAAGTAAGAATATTTATTGAAATACAAAAGTATTGTTTTCAAATATTAAGTAAAATTTAATTTGGATATTAATTGCGAAGGGCGCCATAAAAGGGCGCCGCGTTGAACAGGGCTGCCATAGAACCTATGTTCCTACGGATTCTCCACTGGGAGACGTGTCTAGCACGGCCTGTGTTGAATTGAGCCGTGGTTTGTTGCACGGTTCCCCGTCTGTCACTACTGACAATCCGTTTCAGATGCCGCCGGTCACGGTCATCGAGGGTGGTTGGACGGACGGTTGTTCGTCTGTTGTGGACGTTGACACCCGCCTTCAACCATTCACGATACACCCTGGACACGGTTGATCGTGTGAAGCAGAATTCCCGCACCAATTCCGAAATCGCACTTCCCATCCGTCGGGCACCGACAACCATACCCCGTTCGAACGGTGTCAGCTCACGACGACCTTCCATTTTACACCTGTCACATGCACAGCTACTGCTCACAAGGTCTCCTATACAACTGCTGCTGGCACAGGGGGCGTGTGGTGCGCAGACAACACACCTGAGCATCAGTGCTCCGCTATCTCATAAAATTTTCTCAGTCAGTGTGTATATATTCAGGATTAGTTTATAGTAAAAGATACAACCGAAAGCTTCATTAAACTGACTCCTACCAACACAGTGTCCAGTGTGAAATTCATGACTGAGATCTGGGTACCATTATGAGATCTAATCTGGTGACAGACAAGATAATGGACTATATCCACTCCTTTTCTTCTGTGTCTTGGAAATCATCATTCTAGAACGGATGAAGACATTGAACTAATTAGTAGTTTAAAGTAGTTCACCGGGCGAGCTGGCCATGCGGTTAGGGGCACCCAGCTGTGAGCTTGCATCCGGGAGTTAGTGGATTCGATCCCCATTGCGGCAGTCCTGAAGATGGTTTTCAGTAATTTCCCATTTTCACACCAGGCAAATTCTGGGGGTGCACCTTAATTAAGGCCACGGCCTCTTCCTTTCCACTCCTAGCACTTTCCAATCCCATCGTCACCATAAGTCCTACGGTGAGACGTAAAGGAAATTTAAAAGAAGTAAAGTTCACTTTAGGTGTCTAATTCAAAGTGGTGGTGGTGGTGGTTAGTGAGTATTGTTCTTCGAGATAGCGCAACTGGGCAATCATCCTCCATTAACAGTAATCAGAGGAAAAAAGATGTGAGGGTTCCGACACTTTTAAAATGTAGATATTAGCCATAGAAAGAAAAAAGCCACACGGGGCGTGAAAATGAAACCCTTCATAGGCCTCACTAAGCTAATACCATCGGTGTAGGAAGATAACAGCGGTCGCCTAAGGGAGGACGGGTAGGAAAGATGAAGGTGAGTAACCTAGCACAAGTAAGAGGAAATAATGCCAGACTCAGAAAGGGGAACGGTAGATACCAACTTACAGTCCCATGTTGAGATCCCTTTTAGGGCGCTTACAAACGAGCCTTTTCCTGTCGTCGTTGTTGACCGCAAAAGGTGGTTTTTGTTTGGTCAGTTGTCGCCGCTTTTCCGTTACAGTCCACCGACCACGGCCCGACATCAGCGCTTTCCTCTTCACTTGGATGACAAGTTCCTCCCTGGCAGTTATCATGACGTCGATATGGCCACAGAATCTGACCTTGAAATAATTGGTCGAATCTCCTGCAGTAGCTCAGTGAAAGAATTGTAAGACATTCTGAATAACTTGAAAAATCGGGATGATTGGAAAGTTCGTGATATAGAGAATGAATCTGACAAACTTTAGCCGGACTCCTACTATTGTGTGTAACTCCGCGTTTTTCTCAGTTTTCTTACTTATCCGCAGAGCAATAGAATTACAGCTCCTTTTCAGAATTCATACTGTGAATGATCGAAGTACCACTTGCCGAACGAAATTACTCCATACGTGGTGAAGCTGGCCTAGCCCAAAAATGTGGTCATACTGAACTGCAGAAGTGGTCGGGCCGGCGACAAGGGAGCGTATTTTTGTAGTCGACGTCGATGTCAGGATAACGCATATGTGTATGGGCCGGGGATACTGTTAGTGTTATCCTATCGCCCCTACCCCAGGAGGATCCCAAATACGAAGAGGAGGTTCGTACAAATGTTTGTCAAAAATTGAACGAGGAGCGCATTGACTGTCAGATCTTTGCGGAGGCCTGTGCATCAGCATCTTCAGATGAGCAATCTAGAATATAAATCGGCTGAAATAATTTGCTGGAAGTGCAGGACTAGAATTATTCTTTAGCAGATTGGCTGCCATGATGATCGCCGGTGATTCTCAGACAAATTTCCTCCGTGTACCACGAGGAACACAGTGGATCCTCACGTCCAATCATCTTTAATAGAACGCAGTACACTTCCAGAAAAATATCCAAACACCATTCAATCAGGAATGTATGACACGGAAATTTTGGCAATGTATTAGTCGACGTAACACATCTAATTGATTAATGGTTCAGAACTACAGGTTAATATACGTGCGGGGAAAGCCATCAAAAATGTGCCATGCTGGTCCACTAATAACCTGTGTAATCATCTGACTGTTGAATTCAGGCATATAAAAACCTGCATTCATTATATCGTACAAGTGCCGGATGTAAGCTTGTGGGATGGAGTTCCATGGGAGTTCCACTTGGTCGGTCAATGCCGGTTGTGGATGACGCTGGAGTTGTCGTCCAATGATATCCCATACGTGCTCGATTGGGGACAGGTCGGGGAATCGTATTTGCCAAAGCAACATTTCGACACCCTGTAGAGCACATTGGGTTTCAACAGCGGCATGGGGGCGTGCATTATCCTGTTGTAAGACACCCCCGAGAATGATTTTCATGAATGACAGCACAACAGGTCGAAACACCGGACGGACGTACAGGGTGCGTGGGATAACCACGAGAGTTCTCCTGCAGTCATAGGAAATTGCTCCCCAGACCAGAACTCCCGGTGTAGGTTCAGTGCGTCGACGTCGAGAATGCAGGCGCTCACCTGGACGCCTTCTAACCACACACTGCCATCACTGGCACCAAGGCAGAACCAGCTTTCATCGGAAAACGCAACGGACCTACACTCCATCCTCCAATGAGCTCTCACTTGACATCGCTAAAGTCGCAGACGGCGGTGATTTGGCGTAGGTGGAATGCAAGCCGCAGGGCGTCTGGCTCGTAGCTGTCCTTCAAGTAACAGATTTCTAACAGTTCGTTGCGTCACTGTGGTGTCAAATGCCGCCCGAATCGCTACTGTAGACGCAGTCCGCTGCGCCACAGCCATACGCCGAATACGGTGGTCCTCCCTTTAGATGGTGCCACGGGGACGTTCTGAACCCGGTCTTCTTGCAAGCGTACCTCTTCCTAACCACTGCTCCCAGCACGCATGCACAGTGGAGACATTCTGGCAAGTCGTTCTGCAATAGCGCAGAAGGAAAATCCACCTCCAACTAGCCGTATTATACGGCATCCTACAACCGCAGTGAGATGTTGATACTGGCCTCTTCGTCGTCGTAAAGGAATTCTGGACCCACTCACAGTCACTCCGTCCAATCTCACAGGTACTGTAACTAACACTCTCGCACAGTACAACCCGCTGATGTGTAAAGTCATGGGGCCGCTACTAGCGTCACGCTAATCCAATTTGCGGGAAATTTGAATCAACGTCATCTTTCAGATGTGCAAGCATGCCTACCAGCGTCCTTTAATGTAGCACAACCTTTTCCCAGTGGTTGGATATTTCCGCCAGTGTATGTTGAGTTACATCAGTAACGGCTCCTGCTTGTAGTATGACACACAATGTATGCCAAGTAATACATGGATATGATACTGCCACGTAGAGGGCGATTCTGGGACTTGTGTATTCTCTTTTTAACTTATTGTCTCTTCTCTTACTGTGGCACATGGGTAAGGAGGATGCCATTCCTTATATGATGGCAAGTAACGGATTGGAAGGTGAAGCAGTGGTGAACAGGACTGGGTGATCACTAGCTATTTGATGATTAAGCGGTTCAAGAAGATAAAGAATCTTGGTGAAGTATTCCAGCAGAATGGACTAGAACAGAAGAGGATGCTATCATTGTTAAGATCTGGAAATGAGTGTGAGCGTATCAACTCACGAAACATATATTAGGAATATGCTGAGCCTTCGATTCAAGCTTAATCACTATAGTACGGTGGTTAAACCAGAATGTTTATGTACCTCAGAGACTTCGACTGTGAGTCGACGGGGAGAACGCAAGTTTAAGGAAACGTGTCGCAGGTTAAGGAACAATACCACGTATCTGACAATGCTCTCCCTATCAGGTATTTTCCTCAGGACTGGTCACGCCTCCCAGCCACATATGAATATGCTCACCATCAGAACACTTTTCGTTGTGTTCATTTTCCTATGATTGTGTGTAAAGGATAATTAAGCTTAAATAGATTATACTGTTGGAGTATGTTAATACGTCATGCTAACACACAGTGTTACAGTACGGTATGGTAAGGTTCATTGCTTTACATCCCACAAACAACTGTTACGGTTTTTGGAGACGCCGAGGTGCCGGAAGTTAGTCCCGCAGGAGTTCTTTTACGTGCCACAAAATCTAGTGATACGAGCTTGACGTATTTGAACACCTTCAAGTACCACCGAACTGAGACAGGATCGAACCTGCCAAGTTGCGGTCAGAAGGCCAGCGCCTCAACCGTCCGAGCCACTCAGCCCGGATAATCCGCGATATATAGGGTGTTCCCAGACATACGGGATGTGATCGTGGGGGTGGAATAGTACACCCCAAAACAATGAAATAAGGTCAATCGCTTTTCAACTCTGTACGGAAAGTATTGATAATAGCATTACGTGGAATATTCCACGTCGAATAGTTGCCGCCGTTTGGTGTACCATCAGGGATATCGCATTCTATTACAAGATGTCCTTAAAATGTTCTCCATGCGCCAGAATGCACTCCCGAACACTCCGACTCACTGATTGTCGAACACGCCAGGCAGTGCACGTATTTGATGGTAACCTTGTTCCACACGCTGGCGAAGCATTGCAATGCCCGTAACAGAATTGCTGACTCCAAACTTCATCATAAATTTAATACATCCCCGCCCCTGCACCTCCACCGTTCTACGTAATAACTAAAATAGGTTTAGCTCTTAAATGATCGACCGTAGAGCATATGTTGATTAGGGCTTTTGTGTTGTTTTGAGGCTCACTGTTCATAGCTAAATTATAATCAATTATTTAATGTTACTTTTCTTACGTCTCTCTGACAACCTTTTCGGTTGTTGGAGAGGCGGGTGTGCCAGAATTTTATCCCGCAGGTGTTTTTAGCGTGCCAGTAATTTTACCGGCACGGTGCTGACGTATTTGAGCACCTTCAAATACCAACGGGCTGAGACAGGATCGAACCTGCCAAGCTGGGCTCAGAAGGCCAACGCTGTACGTCTGAACTACTCAGCCCGGCCAAGTTATTTTCCGCATTCTCGCGAACACCCTGCACGGTCACGAATCGCCTTGACTAACATTACTGAAGATCTTCAGCGTCTGGTAGATAGAAACGTAGCAGAGAATTGGATATACTTGGACTAAAAGTTGACACCGATAAGACAAAAGTGTCGGCCATTACTAGGACTCGTAACACGCACATTCTTATCAAGGTTCATAGGTAATAAGTTGAAAAAAGTTTAGAAATTTAAGTACCTTGGCAGCTGGATTACTGAGGATATGGACCCCGATTTAGATATCCGTGAAGAATTGAATACGGCTCGCGCTAGTTTTCTGAAAACGTCTTGTTCTCAGAATGAATGCTAGTAACTAAAATATCTTCAAGAATATCAAGTTAGAGCAAATAATTCACTAATTTATTCTTAAGAGGATGAAAGGACGTTTGATAATGTTGATTGGACCAATCTATTTGAGATTCTGGAGGTGATGGGATCAGATACTGAGAAATGAGAATTACGTACAATCTGTACAAAAATCAGTCTGCAGGGATAAGAATTGAGGTCTTTGAAAATGTGGCAGCAATCCGGAAAGGAGTGAGTCAAGGGTTCAGTTTGTCCTCTCTCGTTCTCAGTGCTTATACAGAAAATGCCATGAAGGAAATCAAAGAGGGATTTGGAAAGGGAATCACAATTCAAGGAGAGGAATACCAAAATCCTGAGCTTTGCCGAAAATATTGTTACTTTATTTGAATCTGCAGAAAATCTGGACAAATTGCTGAATGGTATGGACAGAGTCTTGGGCAAGGAGTACAAGATGAAATTAAACAAGTCCAGAAGAAAAACTAATGGAGCGCGGTCGAACAAGGTCAGGAAATATTAAATTAGGAAATTAAGTCTTAAAGGAAGTAGATGAATGTTGTAACTTGGGTAGTAAAATAACTAATGGCGGCAGAAGTAAGGAGGACGCAAAACGCAGACCAGCAAAAGCAAGGAAGGTCTTTCTTAAGAAAAAAAATGATAATCTCAAAGAATGATATGGGAATGATGATGTTTTTGAAGACTTTCGTCTGGAGCGTGGCATTGTATGGAAGTATGAACGATAACTAGCTCAGATAGAGAGAATAGAAACATCTGACATTTGGTATTATAGAACAATGCTGAAGGTGAGGTGGATAGATCGAGTAACGAATGAAGAGATACGGAATCGAACTGGTGAGAGGAGAAGGGTTTGGCGAAATTTGACGAGAAGAAGTGATGGAACGATAGGACACATCTTTCGACACTCAGCGCTTTGCACAGTTTGTTTTTCAGCGAAGTGTAGGCAGTAAGAACTGTAGGGATAGAAAAAGCTAAGAGTTTGACAAGCAGATAAAAGCAGATGTAGGATGTAGTAGTTATGTAGAAATTTAAAATTTAGCACAGGATAGGGTGGCATGGAAAACTGCATCAAACCACTCGGACTGATTACTCGAACAATAAAAGGGGAAAAAATGAACCGATCTGATAATGATATTAGCAGTGGCATTGAACAAGTAAACAGTTATTCTCAGAGTAAAAGTGACGACGAAAAAAAAAAAAAATAATAATGACGATTAAATCCTCAACACACCAGCGAATATAACAAATACAGTGCTATATCCTTGTAAGAGAATTTTTCCAAGCACATAAATACAGTTACGTGTAAGAATCCAAAGCTTAACTCAACATTTTCACGATGTATCGCAATAAACGTAGCAAAACCTTCGAACATTCTTAACAAAGACGTAAACTGAAAATCGGAATCCCTGTCACATCTCAATCAAAATAAATGTCCGACTCGTTGGCTGAATGGTCAGCGTACTGGCCTTCGGTTCGTAGGGTCGCGGGTTCGATTCCCGGTCGGGTCGGGGATTTTAACCTTCATTGGTTAATTCCAATGGCCCAAGGGCTGGGTATTTGTACTGTCCCCAACATTCCTGCAACTCACACACCACACATAACACTATCCTCCACCTCAATAACACGCATTTACCTACACATGGCAGGTGCCGCCCACCCTCATCGGAGGGTCTGCCTTACAAGGGCTGCACTCGGCTAGAAATAGCCAAACGAAATTATCTAAATAAATTGGTCAAGGGGTTAGTTAATGGCATACTGACGTAAAGCCCACCAATAAAGATTGTATATATTACGTCACAACCACCCTGTATATTCAGTTAAAGGAAAGCTATCTTGTTACTACCTTTCCTGTGGTATAAATATCCCTTTCATGATTTCTTTCTTAGCTTTGAAAGAGTGGTTGTAATATGAAACTATAATTACATCCTGTGAAAGTATTTACTTTAAAGGTTTATTTTTCCTTTCATTCGTAATTCTATCTCGCTTTGAAAGTGTTTGCTTTCGTTTTTGTCGAGTGCGACCTAAATATCGCTCGCACTACTGTTTGACAAGACAGAGCGGTGGCGTCTCCGCGAACTAGAACTAACAATAAGGACTAAATCTCTTAAAGATTTTTCTCCATCTCCGGATTCCACTTTTCTACCATCATCCTTTAACAAAAGCAAAATGATGACAAGAAGTATTAAGAACTGATTGTGTGTGCGCGCAAAATACGATAGACGCACTCGTATATGTATTTTTTTCTGGAATCCCGCTTGTTGTCGCTTATTTAAAATCTTCCTGTGCTCTGCACTATGTCTTCTGGTATGAGCTAGAGTAATTTTGTTACTTTCATTGATCTGCCTCAGTCTTATCGTAGGCTTTGACGATGTAAAAGTGACAGAGGTATTAGCGATCTTAGTAATGCCATTCCTTATGCAGCCAGTCCCTGTTATGTTTGGTGTGAAAATGTTGCCCATAGGGTCGTTCGGTGCATGCATTTCAGTGGGCTTGGCAGACTGGTATGTAATAGCGACTTATGGCTCAGTGAGGAAAGCAACGGGAAAATACCCCACTCCTCATTTCTTTAGTACGCCTCTTCGGTGACGCCTAGGCCATCTTTTTGGACAAACCGATGTCAATAGCTGCAGTCACTTAAGTGCTACCAGTATCCGGTATTTATAAGTTAGAGCGTTCGAACGCCACTGTCCGCAGTTTCCCATTTTCACACCAGGCAAATGCTCGGGCTATACCTTAATTAAGGCCATGGAGGAGTCCTTCCCACTCCTACCCCTTTCCTGTCCCATCGTCGCCATAGGATCTATCTGTGTCAGTGCGACGTAAAGCAAATTTTAAATCGTAGATCTATGACAGCTCATGGTGGGTCTGTTGAGGATCCAACCAGACTTGGGGTTGAGGAGTGAACATACAAGACGTCCTTGCTTACAATTTGGAAGGCTTTGTGGCTTAGAAGTTTGAGGCGCTGGCCTTCGGACCCTAACTTGGCAGGTTCAATCACGGCTCAGTCCAGTGGTTATTTGAAGGTGCTCAAATACATCAGGCTCGTGTCTGTAGATTTACGTAAAAGAACTCCCGTGGGAAAAAATCCTGGTCCCTCGGAGTCTCCCTAAACCGTGCAAAGTAGATTGTGAAATGTTAAAGGAATAACATTATTATTTGCTTATAATTTTCTGGACCGAGGATTCAAGGCCCCCGCATTTCTTCTGAGAATGATGTTCTGCGGTTTCGCATTCTCACATCCGGGAAATTCCAGAACAGTTCATTTTGTAGGACACAGCCCCCCCCCCCCTTCCCACCGTACACCGCACCTCTAATCACTGCAGTATATCTTGTTTCCTGAGAGAGAGTGCCACCGTCTAGGAGACCCGCCATACCCCGTCAGGGTACAGTATAAAGGATATAATATCAAAAACCTATTAGATGTGACTTCAAATAGTTGCTTGAAGTTAACTAAATTATTTCTTACTTAGAATTAATTCCATTATTTTATTCCTACAATAAGCCCAGATCTAGATAATGTTCATGGGCTGGATCAATGTTGTTACTTCACTGATGTACGCCAGTCTCATCTTGACTTGGTATACAAGAAAGTGAAAGTGACCGAGGTATGATCAAAGAAAGGAACCACTTTTCACATGGCAGACATCAAATGATCAAAAATGTGTTCCTTGGTCCCGTCAGATAGCCATAACACATAGAGAGCACGGTTACTAGGTAACATTGGCTGTCCATCTGTTTACACTTTACATCACAACCTGCACGGTTGCTAGCACTACACTTCCGTCACACAAACTTCCTTAAAGCTAATTTTTATATTACTCCCAGCCATAAAATACACAGTTCAAAAACTTACGCGAACATGTTTTTTAACGTCTGGTATGTGAACGTTAATTTGGAAGATGCGGTTCCAATGGTCGTACAACATACCTTGAGACCTTAGTTACTGAGGGTACGTCAAATCGAACTTATACTCAATCTGTAGGCGTAGCCGTGCATTCAACTGTCAGGTGGCCCCTCAAAACAAAGTGAATAGCGGTTCATCTGTGTGTTGTTTTGAGGTACACAGACTACTGCGGTCATTCGAGCATGTTGTACGTAAACCAGCACATCCCATGAGGCATCTTAACGAGGTTCAAGTCGCAAGAGCCGTCACTTTGGTCCAAGAAGGATGCACTTTTCGTCGTGTTGCTGTGGATCACAATGTGTCGCCGTCAGTTATTCAACGCTTGTGGAATTGCTACAATGAGACAGGCCATTTCACAAGGAGGGTAGGAAAGGTCTTGGAAGTATGACAACACCACAGGATGACCGATATCTGCCCATCTGTGCGTTGCGGCCTCGTTCGGCAACTGCCAGAGAACTGCAACAAGACCTCGGGAGGGTCAATGGGGTCACAGTGTCCGACGAGACAGTAAGGAACAGGTTAAGAAAAGTGTCCTTACGACCCAGACGTCCTGTTCGAGTGCCCAGTTTAACGCAGCAACATCGCGCAGTTCGCCTTTTGTTTGCCCGTAGCCACGTCAACTGGCAACTTCGCCAATGGAGACCTGTGTTGTTCACAGACGAGTCCAGATTTCCCCTGACACAGCGCGAAGGACGTCAACATGTGGGCAGTACATTCCAAATGTTGTCCAGGAAGGCGAGCGATTCGGATAAGATTCTGTGATTGAGTGGGGTGGCATCAGTATTGAGGTCGTACGGATCTTATCCTCGTCCGTGGTAATCTTACCGCTGCAGGATACAGCGAGCAGATACTGCTACAGCTTGTGCTGGTTGCTGCATATGGTTCGTTCTCATGCACGGCAATGCCAGGGCTCATACAGCGCACATCAGCGCGAGAACTGGACATTCAAGAGATGGAATGGCCGTCAGTGTATCCTGACCTTAATCCCCTCGATTATGTGTGGGATAGGCTTGACAGAAGTGCTCGTGGGCGTCCTGTTCCAACACAGACTCTCCAAGACATCGAACAGGCTCTCATTGACATGAAATGAATCTTAGTAACAAGTTTTTACGACCGGATGTCCTTCCCGGCGTCAACCTCATGAGAAGAGTTAATGAGATGAAATGAATGACTTCATATATGACACTACGAAGGGAGAGGGCACATAGTCTACTCCTATTGATTAGCACCAAGGAGCCCGCATTAATCTAAGCGTCTCCATCCGACGGACGAATAACCATCGAGAGCGTCATATGACTTCACTCCATATGGACACTGCGGGGTGGTTCGGAGTAGAATCCAGGCTTTTGACACGCGATCTAGTGATTAGAAATTTTATACCACCACTTTTCTACCCTGCCGTCCAAACATTCTGAGAGTGATTACGTTTTATGACAAACGGGACACTAATCGGTGTCAGACCATATCGACGTTTAGGGCTTGATGCCCACGCACATTTCCTGCAGATATAGGAATTACACATGGTCAACTTGACATCCTCAGCCATATTCTAGTGAATCGTATTAGATAGATCCTAAGTCGTCTCATGGGGATGAGTAATCCCCGTTTAAGCCCTCGGTTCTGAATTAAAGTCCAGCGACTGGCCGGAAAAAAAACCTCGAATCCTCTGACAGGGGCTCTACCGCTACACCTCGAGCGTTAGAAAGTATATGAAGACCGATACTAAGTATATACATCATCATCTAGTGTCCGATAGGTACTACTAATTGAACAAGGATCAACGAAATAACTTGTTGTAGTTCTGAGAAGACACAGCAAAACCTTTCCCGAAATTAAATATAGTCAGCAATTTGTCTTATAAACCCAGAAGTTTGTGACTAACACAACACGAGTTTCCAATTAAATGATTTTTTTGTTTATTTCTATTCAGCTAGCAGCAATATAGTAAATCTTGACTGTATTGGACCAAGCAAGTGTGCTATGTCATACAGTTCGCGTATCCGTAGGATTGCATTCGGGAAGTGGGGTATATGAGAACAATCGACAAGCCGTTGCAATCGGTCAAAAGCTCATAGGCTGTAACTAACTCATTGACTATATAGGGTGACTGAGAATAAGTTACGGGATAGTTATGGGTACAAGAAACACAGCGACATGAGAGGATCCGTCATCCATGTTTTTCTAAACTGTTTGGTCCACATCTCTTATGTCTTCCGAGGTAGTTCACTGAATTCGCAACAGAACATTAGCGTTGAAGAGTATTAGTATTAACATTAAAAATTCCCAAGGAAAATGCATGGAGTACGCAGAAATGATCAGAATCTGTTACAGGGAAAGGAGTACAGACATGATAGTGTGACTAAGGAGCGCACAATATCAGCTATTTACATGTGCTGTACAGTTAGCAAGCAATACAGTGGTGTGCATTGCGTAACTCAACACACGTAGGGGAGGGAAGTGGACAAGCGGGCAATCGGAAAAGATAAATTTAAAACATCATTTCCTGCAAATGTTCATGTTTGTGCCCTGCGCCGCGTGAAACACACTACAAAAATTAAATAAAAATATTAATGTCCACAGTATTGCTTCTTCTTAATTTGTTTTTTCCCTCGGACTCAGCGAGGGATTCCACCTCTGCCGCCTAAAGGGCGGTGCCCCGGAACTTGATACATTGGGTCGGCGGTACAGCTGGGGAGGAGGACCAGTGCCTCACCCAGGCGGCCTCACCTGCTATGCTGAACAGGGGCCTTGTAGGTGGATGAGAAGATTGGAAGGGATAGACAAGGAAGAGGGAAGGAAGTGGCCGTGGCCTTAAGTTAGGTGCCATCCAAGCATTTGCCTGGAGGATATTTAGAAAATACTGAAAACCATTTCGAGGATGGCTGAGGTGGGAATCGAACCCATCTCTACTTAGTTGACCTCCCGAGGCTCAGTGGACCTCCTTGCAGAGCTTACACCACTTTCCAAATTTCGTGGCAGAGATGGGAGTCGAACCCGGGCATCCGGGAGTGGCAGGTAACCACGCTAAGCACTACACCCCAGAGGCGGGTTCACAGTATGTACGATACATAAATAATTAATAGAAATCAATTATCACTAAACATACGTACTCAAAGACATAAGGGCCGGGCTGAGTGGCTCAGACGGTTAAGGCGCTGGCCTTCTGGCCCCTACGTGGCAGGTTCGATCCTGGCTCAGTCCGGTGGTATTTGAAGGTGTTTAAATACGTCAGCCTCGTGTCGGTAGATTTACTGGCACGTAAAAGAACACCCGCGGGACTAAACTCCGGCACCTCGGCCTCTCCGAAGATCGAAAAAGTAGTTAGTGGGACGTAAAGCAAATAACATTATTATTATTATTATTATTATTATTATTATTATTATTATTATGATTATTATTGTTACGGAGTTGTCCGTGGTAGGTAGAGGTGAAAGAAGGTGCTGGGGGGAACAGGTCTCAAAATGTGAAATTAAAATTAAGATAAGATTTAACAAGGTTATATTTTCTTTTCAAGATCAATAAATAACAATTATAACGGGTACTCAGTAGCCTAGCAACAATTCGAGAATGTACAATTGCAGTGTTACAGGATTTGGGCTCCGAGAGCCAGACACATAATTCTTGACCCAAAAGCCCAACCTTACGATATACAAGATTCAACAAAGGGGCAGAAGACCCCAATCATGCCCAGGAGCTCTTGCTCCCAATTACACAGTAAAGCCTCCTCGAGGCACGCAGAAACAAATTTTAAGAAAGAGCAACCCGCTCTTAAAGTTCAAGCCTATCAAAGGCCACACCAAACTCCACGTTCAAGCTGTCCTCCAAGGACATACACATAGGGGTAAAAATATACCCAACCTACTTAGGCCTATTCAGTGAAGAAACAGAAATATTACATGACCTCCACAATACCAACTTGAGAGGAGGCAAAACTGCACTCCAAATACACCTTATTAAAACCTACTTGGCACTAGGCCGCTAATGCAAGGGCTAATCCCATACTAAAGAGGTGACTTATATAAGAAAACGATTTACATTACATTAGAAGGGAAGAAACGGTTGTGAAAATAAGTTCACCTCAAAGCAATATGAGTGGGAGCTCGAGAGGGTTAAGCACTCTCTATCCCAATTTGTAGTTTAAAAAGATAGAATAGATACCAAGTGTCTTTACATTGTAGAGGAAAGTTACATGGTAAAAGGCTTCGGACCTGCCCCGAGAGTTAAACTGCTGAGCTATCAAGAAAAGAAGTTATTAAAAGGCCATTACTTGGTGGTTGAACTGCTGCCCGAAGAAAGAGGCGCTTCCCGCCCCCTGCTACATAATTTACACAATGATAGATGTTACTGAAGTGGCCCGGAGACCCGAAAATCAGCAGTTTATGTACCCTCGTGGAAAGTTCGAGGCGTTTCGTGAATGATAACACCCGCCCACAAGCATTTTATTGGATAATGGCAAAAACTACTACACTAGACGAAGAAGAAACACCTTATTGGTGGAAAATTAACTACAGAAATTCCTTCTTGGTCAAATTCAAAACTGGCGGAAAGAAAGGGTTAATATTGCCAACTTAAACAATGACTGAAAGAAATTTAACAAAGAACAAACTTATGAACCCAAAATTTCTCCCCAAACAAAGTTCTTTCAATTCGCACTAGGGTGCATAATTGTAGTCCTTCAGTAGTGCCATCTAGAAGAGAATGTCCACACTTCTTACTACAGGCAAAACAAAAATACATCGAAAATGACACAGTTCAGAAAACTTCAAAATTTACAAGTAGGGACATCTTCTGAGAAACTTGAGAATTAACACTGTAGTAAAAGTTCAGGCTTCCTCCAATAGAGGGGATTTCAACTGGCGCAATGTCTGAATTAACGGAGCGGAGGTGTACCGCCCGGTACAATTATTATTATTATTATTATTATTATTATTATTATTATTATTATTATTATTATTATTATTATTATTATTATTATTAAAGACATAATGACTCTAAAGTCGAGCTGAATAAAGCCAGGCCTGTTACGCGAGGAAATCTAAATCACTTAACCAAGATGTTTGGTATTAATAGTGATGTACATTTCTGATTAACACTTATCATAACACAATAACGTGCGGATCTACTTTCGACTTAGTTTCATTAGCCTATATCATAAGACACTCTGTTCAAATACACTGCAATACCTGTCAGGACCACTGGAAATTCCTTCAGTGTTTACTTTTGTTACATAAGTTATGCTACATGGGTATGTAATTTCAGTAATTATTTTGTAGTGTGGCGCATGTTGATATGCACGAAATGTACTGTGTTTATCGACATGCTTCATAAGACAAATGCAATCTACTCATCCGAAACCGGCAGGAGTTTCACTAGTATGCCGGTTTTGTACGCCAGTCGATTCAGGATACCTTATTGCACGATAATCAGAATAAAGACTCTATATTTTCGGGGCTGATGATCAGGTGCTGCTCGGAGATTCGTCAGTTTCCTACGGCGGCGCACCGCCCAACGTTATCAAGTAAGACAGCTTGCCCGGCTACACGCTGCATAGGAGGACACAGAAGTTGCTTACGACTGAACTTACATTTCCTTGTCGACTTTCCGGTGAGCTTTTACTAGGAGGAAATGAAAGAAACACTACAGACTGATTTTTGTTTCAGAACACTATGTCCTCTTACAATTTCCGTAACTTATTATCAGACATCCTGTATAAAGTTTGTGTTGTATCACCAGTTTTCCTTAAAAGTTTCATACCAGTAATATTTCATAATCATTCATTCGTCCCCTGCTGTTGGGGTCGGTAGAATGACATCCACGATATATCCTGCCTGTCGTAAAGTGCAACTAAAGGGGCCTTAGGACTCAGTCCTGGCATTACTTCCACTTTCTTGTGCCAGATTCCTCACTTTTATCCATCCTATCCGACCTCCCTTGTTCCACTGTTATTCTTCACCGACCCGCACGGTATTAGGTTTGTGAGGCTACGGTATCTTTCGTTTTCACGCCCTTCGTGGCCCTTCCCTTCGTTTGGCCAATACCTTCATTTTTAGAGGTGTCAGACATCTTCTATTTTTCTTCTGATTAGTGTTAATAAATTATGATTGCCCAGTTATACTTCCTCTTAAAACAACCACCATAATCATTCGTCACAATACGTTGCACGTTCAAATATGTATTCAAATGTTTATAATTTTACTCCACTAATGCTATATATATTCTGATATTTTCCCCTGTTTCTTTTTAGGTACGTGCAGTCATATTCCCTGCGTTACGTGCAGCTGATTGCCCAATATTGTTCATCCATAAAACAGGTACAGTAAATACTTTTGCATGAACAACCAGCATAATCTATATAAATATTTTCGGTTTATTAGTTGAGAGATAAACGAAGGATTATGCATAATAAACTGTTGAAAGCAAACATTGAGCAAGCTTGACTGAAGCTACCAGGTTTGAGTACTTGTAGTTCGGGTTTAGGAAAGGCTATTTCAGTCACGTTCAACTTGAATGATTCTGCAAGATAATAGCTTGTATTTTAAACTCAGTAAGTCAAATGGACTGTATCGTTATTGACCTATCTGAGGCTGTCGATAGGTTATATCATCGGAGACTACTAATGAAGATGAGGGCTATTGAACTGGACCAAAGAGTAATTGCATGACCCCAATAGTGTGTGTAACAAGATTTCTGGATCAAGGCGGGTGATGTAAATCACCTGTACCTGGACCAGTTGTGTCCACCAAAAAATGTTGGTCTCCCCAACAGTCCTCTGTTCCCTTCAGGCGTGATGCGTGCGAAAGGAGACAAGCTGGAGAAACGAGCAGTTCGCCGGCTGTTTGTTCGAAGACGAACTGGCAGGATGTCGCAGATCTCGCACACCATTATGGGCAGTGTGAGGTATGTGGTGAAGGAAATGGGAGAAACGAGGGGGAATAGAGTGCTCTAAGACGGTGATATGGTATAGATGGCGCTACTAGTACAAGAAGGTGGTATGAGAAAGTGGGGTAGATGATTTTGGACACTTCAACTGGGTGATTTAACTTTAAGTCAAGAAAAGGATACACAAATAAATAGGTGCAACCAGTTTCTTATTGCAAATAATATTAACATGGGATTATTTGGACTCTTACGTCTTCGTTGACGAAGGGACTGATGCTTTTTCAATATGTATTGTACCCGTAAAATGTATTCATATCTTTAAGGCGCTTGATATTAAATTAACGAGCATGGATCTTATCCTAGGGAGTGGCTTTATCATTGGAGTTGGTACAGAGAGGGGTATAGTTACCAATTTTAGAAATTCTTTTGATAAATTGAGTTTATTGATCATCAAAAGCAAGTTCATATCACCTTCGTACAGCAGCATGGATTTGTCGTGGCTGGTCGTTACCTCCAAGTCTTGGGATGGCGCTGGACATCGCCTGGGCAGGGACCACGCCTGCTCGGATGAGGAGTTCTGGAATGTCTCGAAGATTTGCATACGTTCCAGGGTTCGATTTGGGACATAATTCACACTTGCGTTTTCTGCACGGCACTCCACACATTCATGGCACTGTCTGAACAGATATGACCTTTTAATTATGGTTACTGCACTCTAGATATTAAATCAAAACCTTCTGGAATAATCACTCGAAGAACAAGATGATTTTAACTTTGTACAGGTAGAAATGCAAGTTCATAACACAAGCTTACTGTAAGTCAGAATGTTCTAGAGGATTACTGTCAACACAGTTCTAAATGCATAGTTCTGAAGATTTAAAACACATTGGCAATGAACTGAATAAATAGCACTCGGAAACTGTCTTGTTCCGTCGATAGGCGAAGTGAATAGCCATTAAAGAAAGTAATATTTGAAAGAAAAAGTCTGATTTCATAAATTATGCATTCACTCAAAATACTGGAAAATTCTAGGCTTTCTTGGAACCCGACATGCGTATTCTGAATTGTCACAGTCTTTAATGAGGATAAGAATCAAAACACAAGTCCCTGTGCAGCACTTGGGAAATATTGCATATTTCACAATCAAACGTAATATTGAACGTCCCCTACGTTCCACAGTTTTTACAAGACGTAAGTTCAATGAGGCACTTGGAAAAACAAGACATATCGTTCACACGAAAGTTTAAGTCGGTAGCGCACAAGTTCATCCTACACGCTCGGAAAATTTCAATATTCCAGAAATTGATTCACAAAATACAAGTTCGAATAAGTTCGAAACGTAAGTTCAGTGTGGTACACAACACTCGTGAAAATTCGAAGTCCTTTCAATCGTCGTCGGATAACTAAGTCCCTATGTGGCACTTCAAAGAAACAAAGTTCCAATGTGTAGAAATAACAAAGTTCCGATGTGTCAAAATATTAAAGTCCCAACACGACACTCGAAGAAAATAAATTTCCGATGTGTCAAAATATTTAAGTCCCAACACGACACTCGAAGAAAATAAAGTTCTGATGACAATGTTCCAGTATGTCACCTTAAGAAAATAATAAAGTCTTACCGCGACACTTGGCGAAAATAACTAAGTTCCAATGAGACGCTTCAGAAAAATAACGAAGTTCCTATATGGCACTTTAAGAAAATATCAAAGTCCAATCACGACACACGAAAAATAACAAAGTTCCAATGTGTCAATATGACAAAGTTCCAACACGATGTTAAAGTCCCATTCAGGCACTTCAAGAATATGATAAAGTCCCGACACAACACTTAGAGAAAATACCGAAGTTCCAATACTTGTATTTCGAAGACTGTCAACTAGAAGTTCAACACACACAATACTCCTCCTGTCACCCGTGTCACAGAGACGGCGGAGTGACAGATACTGAATTCGTAGGTCGGGGGGTCCTCCTTTTATACACGTTCGCATGGAAGTGTCTAGAACCTGGGTATTATCTACCCTTATAACTCCTATAATACTCGGTGGATTTTCTTGAAATCTTGACAGATTACGTCCATTGTAATGGTTTTTAAGATGGCAGTGTCAAAATAGCGATAAAGTAGCGCAAAATGTACTTTTGAGGGTAAGCTGGAACATTATCATATATGGCATGTTTAGCTGGCTTACGGCGGCCACGTCACTCGCTGGGTACGTCACTGCGTTCGGCGGGCTGCCAACCTTCCACCTCGCATAAAGTTCAACAAACATACTTCGGACTTCTCTCGTAGCGGCGTTCCCGGTACATTATGTATGACAAAACATTCAAAACCCAATGGATAGGCCATCTCGCCAAGGAGGATATACTCTATCAAGCCGGTAAATCACGTGAAGGCATAAGAAATCAGCTTTTTTACTTCATATCTTCCGAAGCGATAAATACAACCTCATACAACTCATCACAGAAGATGATACAGAAAGGGGCGTGGCCGTAGATGGAGAAGAACCCCCGACAGATGTTAGACATCAACAAATTCAGCAACCTACAGTACTTCGAGGAAGAGCATCCGACTAAGAATAATTTTCTTGTATAGACTTCACAATATGCGACAAAATAAAGAAGCACTGAAATTACAAAAAATGCTGTGTTCGTCAACAGATTGGAGGTCTTCGTAGCGTAACGATTAGCCGCCGTCCTCAGGGGCCTGGGTTCCATTCCCGGTACTCCCGAAATATAAGAATGGCAGGAGGGCTGGTATGTTGTACATGCAACTCACCCCCCCCCCCCCCATTGGGGGTGTGCCTGAAAAGAGCTGCACCACCTCGGGGTGAGGACACGGGATTACTTCATTACGTATCGCGGTGTTGCCTACCCCATAGTCCCGTTCCTTGATGCGGAGTCGGCGGTCATGGCATGTCCTTCCTGACACCAACCTCAATTGCGGAGCTAATGAAAATGAAATTCCGAACGTAGGTGGAAGGAAATGGGTGTAGCCTATAAATAGTAACTCCTAGTATTTCCATTGAAGTGAAATGATAAACCACGTAATAGCATTCCCAGGAGATCCTACGACGGGATCCGAATCCACGCTTCTCTCGAATGCAGACCTTGGCTCCATAGCCATAACGTGTTAACGTGCGCGGCCAAGTACCTAGATAATTTAAATTGTTCAGTCTCTGTACTAAATTAGAAAAAGCAATAAGCATATATGTTACAATGGAATGGAGAAGAAAGCTGAACTACCTGATCAACAGTTTACACAAAAGTTTTCGGAGCTGCTCCGCCTCGCTAGACAAGGGTGGAGTAAGAGATATTTAGGTCAGTCGAAAACGCGCGAGCATTCATTATAGTAGTTTCAGTTCACTTTGCCTTGGAAATGGAGTTGAACTAAAGTTTGCCGCTTTTGAGTGATTTTCTGAAGTTGGTTTCTCGAGTAACAAATCTGCAATGCATATAGTGTCTGCCTTCACACGTACACTGGTCTACTTGTTGATATCAATACAAGATTTTGCTTATTCGTTACTGTGTCACAGATGGACAAATCTTGGCCTGACTTTCTCCTACTTGCATTTTTACGCATATTTCCTAAGCAGGTCCAAAATCCTTGTTTCAGAAATAAACGCATTTTAAATACAATTCTATCTTACTGATAATTACGAATTCCTGGTGAAAATAAACATACTATAGATGTTTGAAATATGGATGTATTGTCCAATATTACTATGGTTACCCACAAGAAGGTAAGTAAGTTACCGAGCTCGAGAGCTGCAGTCGATTACATGTGGCCAGTATCCATCATTCGGGAGAAAGTGGGTTCCCTTCCCTGTCCCATCGTCGCCATAAGACCTATGTGTGTCGGTGCGTCGTAAAACATGTAAAAAAACTAAAACAAAATACAGATTGTTTCGATATCAGCTATTCGAAAATACTCATACAGGGAGCAGGGGGTATTTTAAATGTATTCCATGACGCTCAACAAAATTCCGTGATGAGAAGATAATAGAAGAAGATTAAAAATAAATTTTAAGTAGTTTCCTAAAGTTTGCATAAGTTATAGACTGGAAAATATCCGATATTTTTAAGGGAAATTATCAGTTACAACCAGTACATTTACAAGAAGAATCATGGGAAACTAGCTGACCCGCTCTGGTTTCAATAATGTTATTTGCTTTACGTCGCACTAACTACTTTTACGGTTTTCGGAGACGCCGAGGTGCCGGAATTTTGTCCCGCAGGAGTTCTTTTACGTGCCAGTAAATCTACCGACACGAGGCTGACGTATTTGAGCACCTTCAAATACCACCGGACTGAGCCAGGATCGAACCTGCCAAGTTGGAGTCAGAAGGCCAGCGCCTCAACGGTCTGAGCCACTCAGCCCGGCCGCCCTGGTTTCGCATGGTTGGTCTTACATATTAAATATCTCCCGTATATACTACGTTATGTGACTCTCTATCAGGGGCCAACCCAAATACATTTTCTTCGAAAGTAACACGTGTCAGAGCTACACAGTTCACCACATGAAAATCATTCAGGGCTCAGGTCTGGACCTGTAAATTTTAGAGTTTGGCCCTGTGATAGTGCTATATTAATGGTCATACTAAGACATACTTTTACTGGAAACTGGATCCTTTTAAACTAAAATGGAAATTCGGTGGTTATCATTGGTATCTGAGGGATCAAAACAGTTTCATCGGCTCCACTAGCAGTGAGGATCGTGCACTTAAGTAGATTTCTTTAACGATTTGGTTAGAAATCGTATGCCATTGCACAATATTGGTGTGTTTAGTTTGCGGAGCAATAATAATGGGGAACCTACCTTTAACATTAGTTTGTGGATATAAGTTCCAGGAGGAGTCAAATAATTTAAATTGGATAAATGTATCGCTTCTTCTACATCCAGGGCAGTATCAACTGAACGGTTAGAATGTTCAGCAGTGAATTATACTATAGATTACAAATTTCTTGTAATTAAGTGTTGTGCACGCCTGGTGCGATCTCTGAGCATACGCTGCTCTCTATCTCTTCGGGACCTATGTCCTTCACAATCTTGAGATAATCGTTCCGTTCTAGGGAAGTTTCCCTATCTCTTCGCAGACTGGTTCGCCCTTTTAATCTCTAAACGATCTTTCATTATTGCGTAGTACGCGTAGTCTTCTAGTATTTACCGTGTTGTATCCTATATTAGCACGTCGTTGAGGCATGATGAAATCGCAAAGGAAATAAAACCAACGACCTTATCACAGTCTACATTATATTGCTCATCGCGGCCATTCACTGCAAGATACAACACTCATAAGATGAGTTCTCTTCTTACACTCAGAGCCAACCGTCAAATTGTAAACTATATACGACCTGCTTGCTTGAGATAAACCGTGACTTTGTCCTATAGGCGGCGCCTGTAGTCAATGTAGGCAGCTTTAGAAAAACTATCCAGAGCAACGCCACGCAGGAATAGCACATTGCCCGTCTTAAAGATGGCTGACGGTAAGAGCAGGCTCTGTGACCTAGGTAACGGCGTGAATACAAAGTAGAGTGCACATCGTATCCGAGGTTTCCATTGTAGCGATGGCAAAACAAACTGAGTGAGCGTATTAATTAGTTAATATGATAAACATGTTTCTGTTTACTTTTCATGAAACGCAAGATTTTTCCTGTAGTATTGAGACGGTTTAAGACCTTCAGTTTTGTGAAACATACACATTAGCGTTATTTATATATGATTGAATAATCATTCTTTAGAATTATGGGAAGTTCCTCTCCATTTATTGAAGTCTAAAATCCTTTCTTCATATTATTATTATTAATAATAATTTTAATTACTCAGCACTTGCATGTTCTTCCGATGTGTGAAATGTTATGTACATACATTGCCGCGGGAAGCACGTAATGCAATTCTCCACTTAGAGTGGCACAAGTTTCTTCTCTATAGCTCTGTCGGCAGCTTCTGTAGGAGCAAGCAGCACTTTACTTTATGCTGAAGACCTACTGCGATGGCCAATTGAATAATCCTCAGGGAGTGTGGCGTAACGTCGTTAGCGCCTGGCCGATTGATCTACCTGCCAGGCCGACTGCTTGGCAGCACGTCCAGCTAATTCTGCCACTTCACTTGTCGCCACTCGAGCTGTATGATCCCAGCATGATCTATTATGCTGTATACAGTCGGGTGACAGTTATTCATAGGACTGAATCTGAAATGTAGATGCGAGTAAGCACTCAATCGATCTGACAGGACGTATAGCCCAGAAAATTAGTTGCAACTTAAGCAGTAATTCAAACACCTTCGGCTACTGCAACAAAAGTATAAGCTCTGCCAAGCTATTCTGAAATATGTGGCAATGTGTTCGAATGAATGAGATCAGGTCGAAACTGATTGCAATTTATCGCTTCTTATTTAAGGTAGATGTGATTCATATTTTTAACTTTTCCTCTTATATTAGCATGATTTTCATCATGTTTAGTGGAAACTAATCGAACTCCTTTTGATTTTACGATTTAAAAGTCGAACAGACTTATTAATTAAACTTCTACACCTAATTATATTCCTTAATCCAACATCGAGGTCGCAATCTCTCTTGTCGATATGAACTCTTAAAAAAAAAAAAAAAAAAAAAAAAAAAATACGCTGTTATCCCTAAGGTAACTTTAAGTTTAAATTGGGAATCAGAATAACATTTCGAGTACCATCGTACTGTTACGTGCTAGGCCCGTGTTAGTCCATTTTGGTCCTTCCTGGAAGAGACTAGTGAATCAGCCGATCGCGGAGCTTCCAGGCGGCCTGGAGGGCATGGATGGTATTTCCGTGTATTGTTCTCGCAAGCTGGCTTACTGAGTTTTTGGAAGATTCAACGGGAATTTTCCACCTCTAGCCACCTCGCAAATTTTCTGGTTTCCATCACCCGAGCTATAAAATAGGAGACTAGCCGCGGGCAGTCAGTCACTGTTGGGCTTCGTGGTGGAGTCAGTGTGTTGGCATGCGGTGGCTGGGCTGAGGGCGACAGACATGTTAGCTGCCGCTAGAGCCCCACCGAGGTCTGAACCAGAAGCTGTTGGAGAGAGAGTGTGTGTGTGTGTGTGTGTGTGTGTGAGAGAGAGAGAGAGAGAGAAAGAGTTTGTGAGTGTGTGTGTAGGAGTATCAAGCGAATAGCTGGACTGCAGACGACGTGCGGAATGGAAGACTGTGTACTACCTTAGAGTACTGTATGTGGACTAAGGACCACCATGAGTCTGCGAGGGAAGTCGCTATCGTAATTCTGAAGGTAAATGTACCTGTGCTAATATTCGCTGTTGTATCTTCCTGCTGTTGAACACTGTTGAGCTGTTGCTGTTTGGTTGTTCACTGCATGTGACTGTGCGAATTACTGGACTGTCTCTGGAATCGAGCCAAGCAATAGTTGTCGTGTGTTGTGTAGCCCGTAGTCCTGTAATGAAATCCAGCGGACAACCTACTGTGCCGTGAGGAAGAGAGACTTGTAAATATACAGTAATTAGTGTGTTCATTCATAGCTGATTGGGATTGAGTGTGTGTGTGTGTGTGTGTGTGTGTGTGTGTGTGTGTGTGTGCGTGTGCGTGTGCGCGTGTGTGCGTATTTGAGTCAGCCTGAAATAAATTACAGTAATTAAACAGACGGAGTTTTATTCGTAGCAGTAATCTCCTCAACCCAAATATTGTTGAACAACATGAAAATAGTCTTTTTCAGGCAGCAGTTTGATTTCCTGGTATGGCCTTCCTTATCCGATGCATCGAGGAATTCTGACACAGGTCTTCCTCTGAATATTTCGCCTTCAACACGTCCTTTCACTAGCGTAGTGACCAGTTGGAATATCTTATCAGGTGGCAGATTAGTTGAGCTTCCCTTTTGTTAATGGCATCAACGATGCTGTATATTTCTGAGCACACTCTCGTCCCTTATATCCCTAGATGTTCACGACATACGTCGGCAACACCACATCAGAAGTGCTTTTAGCCCATTCTGCTCAGCTTTCTAATGGTCCAAGTATGCAGGGATGCTCCACTCCTACAGTATACGTGTGTTTTCATATATCCCCTGCGTATCGTCAGCGACTTCATTTCAGATTTCAGTATATTTCCCCTTCCTATTGGTATGTAAATCATGGCAGAGAGTCGATTTTAAATATCTTCGAACTACGAGGGAGCGACAGTTGTAGTTCAAGAAATAGAATAATAGGCTGTGGCTCAGGCAGTTAGTCACAGGCAACCTATTCCGTGGATACCTTTTGGGAAGCATTTTAATTTAATGACCTGGTGTCTGATTAGCTTACTCATGTTTTTAGGCATTGGAGGAACCTGTCTACATATAACAAAGCAAACAGGCCGACAAGCAAGTAATCTTATAAATCAGGGCCTCTCAGAGTGCGTGCACCGGTGCATTGGCCGGCGAAAGGTGCATAAGACGACTTGGATAGGTTGACCAGAGTGCCGAACCCACACTCCTCGCTTGTTCTACAGCGCTCCACCACCCGACCAGAGTTCAGCCAGGCTTAGCCGAGTCGTCCCGAGACAAAACGTAGGTCCGAACCGGGCCGAGTCGGACCGATGCACGGTTCAAAGAACCTCTGCGCCTTGTTTTGCACGCGTGAGATGTTGGGTGTTGGAGAAGTCCTATTATAGATTTACGTGATCAGTAGTGATCAAATGCACGGGACATGAGTGGAATATGAAACTCTCGAAGATGATAGTACTATTTCAAAATTATCTCATACTTTAGCCGGAATTTCATCCGTGGGGTAGTTTATCGTATGCTTTATTGTTCACTTCTGGAATACTTACACATAAACCTAAAATGCAAACACAGTCTTCTTACAGACCGTGGTCATTCGCATCGGGATGGAAGGTAAGGTTTTCCACTTTTTGTTGCTTAGAGACTAAATACCATTTTGCAGTTTCAAAACATTCATGCTCATCAAGGTGCAGCAATCGAACTGATGAGCCCACTACTACACTGGGGCGAAACGGTGGTAACTTTACGATTGAAAGGCTTGAAGAGCTTGAAAGTTTTTAACATTTGGAATCAATGGAATAAAATTATGATTTCTTTCTGGAAAAGTTTATGATATTATGCAGTTTGTTTAACGTCCATCACTTCCACCCAATGGATTTAACCGTCAGCTCATTTATGTTGGAAGCTGTATGAACGTCTCTTCTAAAGTGCTAGTCTCTTTTCTTAATCTCACCTTTATTTTGGAGACCCGAAAGTTTGACCTTTCTACAACCACCAGGTAAGGCTAAATTTCAAACATTTACGAGAAAAAGTAATGAAATAATAAAACACAACAAAAAACTGAATATTGAATTTTCACGACCGCATTGTAATCGAAACAGACTTTCAACGTATTAGGTCGTGTTACGTACATGTAGTACGTGTTGAAGAGATGTTAAGTACAGAACAAAAGAGGCCAGCCGGACACCAGTGGGATCCGAACCCACAACCTCCCGATTTCGCGTCGGTTGCTCTACCAATTGAGCTATGGTTGCCTAAGCCATCTTTGTTCTGTTTGAAAGGATCAATTGGTAGAGCAACCGACGCGAAATCGGGAGGTTGTGGGTTCGGATCCCACTGGTGTCCGACTGGCTATTTTTGTTCTGTACTTAACATCTCTTCTACACGTACTACATGTACGTAACACGACCTAATACGTTGAAAGTCTGTTTCGACAACAAAAAACTATTTCTATTAGGACTAAATTACGGTACTATCAGATTGTATTACATCAGTAGTGCCTGTATACTTCAGAATGTGGTAACAACCAAAAGAGACATTGAAGAAATCGAGGAGGAGGAGGAGAAGAAGAAAATAAATATTTTAACGAAAATTCTTGGACCAAAAATGTGCCGATACATACTAATTACTCAGTAACAAAGAAGTATTATAAAGCATGGAGCTGGACATCAGATACAATACGGAAACGAAGACTTAAATTCTTTGGACATATTGCAAGATTGCCTGACGACAGACTCTCTAAGGATTCTTTTCACCTAAACAAACCTAATAGGAAAGGCAACTCTTATTACAAATGGTTTGTTAACACCAAGGGGGATCTGCCAGAAGTGTTCATCGTGGATCAAGATATCCACAACAGAACCACTTTCAGAAGAATGATACATTTGAGGGGTTCGCAAGAGAATGAAGGAATACTGGAGTGTCAAAGGAAACTGAAGTCAAGAAGAGCTGCTTACGTGCTCCAAAGTTGGCCAAAATCTGTTATGAATGAGTTCCAGTTGCTATGCAGTTTCTTGTTTCTGACATTTTTATCAAGTGTCTAGATATTTGATCAGAAATACCTTACTTAAGACATCATCATTCGCATAAACAGTGTGTTATCAAAAGAGATCATTTTCCAACCAAAATATCTTGTCTTTTGTTTGCCGTCCTGGACAAATACCCAGTAATTCTGGCGATGTTCTGTAAAGGGAATGAACAAGTGGTGCTAATGCAGTAATGGCACAAACAAGGAATGCATTAGTGGATACAGCGAAAATAATCAGATTGCCTCGCTTCACTGGCGACCACACATCCTGTAGGTAACATTTTCCCTCCTAACAAGCAATTTGTCACCTCATCCGCTCTCGTTTACTTTTCTCTGCTGTACGAGCTTTGTCTTGGTGCTTCCGAAGTAACCAGATTAAAATAAATGCGTAGTATGAACCATGGGAATACTCTACTACCGGGGTGTGCCAAACTCGGTCACGACTTAACTGTGGCTAAATGGATAGCTTGCCATGTTTAAGGTGAATTTCTGTTACGTCAAGCCTGTTTTTTAAATTTGTGACGTTTTACCGCGGTTAAAATTTAACCGGTTGTAATAAGCGAGCCTACGTGATTAGAAGTGAGGAGCTATCTGACGGTGAGTGGCGGCCGCGGTCTAGAAAGCCAAGAATAACGGCTTGGAGGATTCGTCGTGCTGAGCAGCGGTCGCTTGGTAGGCCAAAGCACTTCAAAGGCTGTAGTGCCATGGGGCTTGGTTGTTATAGGACATTGACAGCCTTAACACAGATATTTTAAATTTCTCATAGCTGGACCAAGATGTGTAATGGCATTAAGCTTTCACTACTATGTATTTTAATACATTCATGATCTTCTGATTTCTTCAATATCATATTGGTGCTACATCACATAAACTTTTAACTGTGTGTTTGTTTTTCAACACTAATTTCAAGAATGGACGCAGCTTGAGGATGGTGAACAGGGACAAAAAAACAGTGGCGTCCATGTCACTATTAATAGGTGACCAAACTCGATTTCCCAAATCACAGAAATAATGCTGTTTCGGGAAGAAGTAATATAAGTCGGTGAGTATTTCAGTTTCAAATGCACTAAACTTTGGTGCTTCGTTCGCCCTTTTCCATATTGGCTGATACTGATCATAACCTAAACTACGCTAACCTAACGAAACAAATTAACCTTAGAAATAATAGAAGATATGATAAAAATGACTAAACTTATCCTGACAACGAGAAAAATGGTTAACTCATAATATCTTTATTGTAACATAATAATAATAATAATCCTAGAAATAAGAATACAGCTGACTATTCCTGGCATAACGCTTTCTATACAGGGGCTGCTATCTCACCATCAGATGGATTCTCAATTATAATCACGTAGCCTGCGTGGATCTTGAACCAACCCTCAGGTTGAGATAAAAATTCCTGACCTGTACGGGAACCCAGCACGGGGCCCTGCGGGAAAGAGGCAGACACGCCACCCATACACCACGGGGACCGTTTGAAGGCTACCAACTTCATGGAAATTGCTAGGAAAATCAAGTATGATTGACGAAAACCAGTTCTTTTCCGTGTAAAATAAAGCATTTGATCAAGTGACTGACTTTAAGCAGTTGCTGAAACGTTTGGTCCTAAAATTGAAAATGACCGAAATCATCCTATAGAAATATAATATTATATTATACATACAAGTACAACATACAGGGTGCTTTCGTGATGATGGTACAGACTCCCAGCGATGCTGGAGAAAGGCACATGTATCAATATGAGATAGGGAAGACCAGTCTAGAATCACCTCCATCGTATATTACGCCAACACAGTTTTTCGTAGGTGGCAGGTTTGTCAATTCATATCGGCTCAATATGATGCGGGCTCAGTCCTTTTTCACATGATGATTAAAATTTTAATAATTCGTTCCCGTGAAAGTTGATAGAAAAAGGAGATCCTGTTCCGTGGCCAACTCGTCCGCCTGTTCTGATCACACTTGATCCCATCTTGTGGAATTATGAGAAGAGTCCTCTCTTCCAGACACTTGTAGAGACTGAAAAATATATCCCGGCAAGAATCCTCACTGATATTGACGCTGCTAGAAGGACTCGAGATATGCCAGAACATACTGCTAAGTTATTTTGCCTTTATCGAATCTGGAGGATGCTATTTTGAACATGACTTTGTAGCGTGTGCATGAAGTTTAGTAAATAAAGACAGTAAAAATCGATGCAAAGATCGCTTTTTACTTTAATTTCACGTCTATAAGTATCCCAAATGTACATTGCTTTATACCTAGGGACTGAGACGTTTCCGGGCTTGGTTTCCTTATCTCAAATTGATACATGTACCCTACTCTATCGTCCTTGAAAGTCTATATCATCCTCAAGGGAATGCCTGGTAAAAATACGAATACTTCCGTGTACAGGTTATTTTCCGGAGCAAAGATGGCCTACGCTATCCCACTTAGCACATACATACATACATACATACATAATCATTATAGACTGTTATGCCTTTCAGCGTTCAGTCTGCAAGCCTCTGTGAATTTACTAAATGTCGCCACAATCCTCGATTTGCAACTGGTGTTGTGGCCTCATTTAGTTCTACACCTCTTACCTTTAAATCGCTAGAAACCGAGTCTAACCATCGTCGTCTTGGTCTACCTCTACTTCTCTTACCCTCCGTAGCAGAGTCCATTATTCTTCTCGGTAACCTATCCTCCTTCATTCACCTCACATGGCCCCATCACCGAAGTCGGTTTATGCGTACAGCTTCATCCATCGAGTTCATTCCTAAATTAGCCTTTATCTCCTCATTCTGTGTACCCTCCTGCCACTGTTCCCACCTGTTTGTACCATCAATCATTCTCGCTACGTTCATGTCTGTTACTTCTAACTTATGAATAAGATATCCTGAGTCCACCCAGCTTTCGCTCCCGTAAAGCAAAGTTGGTCTGAAAACAGACCTATCCCACTTAGCGCCGATGTTAAAGCGGCGGAACCCTTTACCGTCCTCTCCTACAAGGCCTACACGGACGATACGACGACTTGGATTTTCTTTTCCAGCTTCCCATTATTACGTCCTGGAGTAAATGCAAGGGAATTTAACCATAAATATTATGTTCTATTATATTATATTAAACTATGGATGAATACAGTGCAAATTTCCCAGGATTTTTGTCCGTGGTCCAGCTGAGTTTCTAACTCAACATTTCATCAGAAACTACCCTCGACATTTTCAAGTGTGGCTTCTCTCCGATGGTAAGTACATAGTGGAATGAACTTTCGGAAATCAACGAAGAGACTGAATAAGTTTAGACGTCCATGGTGTCTTAAATTTTTCATACAGATATTAGATTACATCACAGACGCTCCTTTACATAAAACACGTTACTCTACCACGCGTTATTGAATCTGTCCATCCACATAGGGTAGGCATTGCTTCCATCCAGCCGTAAAACACAGGGTGCGAAATCAGGAAGAAATGGTGTGGAGGAGGAAGGAAGGAAGGAAGGAAGGAAGGAAGGAAGGAAGGAAAGAACGGTTTATCTACTAGTGTTTGAGGCATTAATCGGTGGAAGAGGGGTTGTACAATTCCCCAGGAAGTAAATTTCCCCCTCCCCCAGATATTTTGGTTTGTTGTTGTTATAAAAAAATGGTAAACAGAGGAAAGTTTTTCCGTATGTACACTCCTTAAGCGAATATTGTGCTTTTGGCTACCTATCGGAAACACGCCCTCTGCAAGAAGTACAGAAGTGGTGTAAGCTCAAGCTAAATAGAGTTATGACAAGGGAGGAGGGCTTCAAGTAATTTATACTTTTGCCCGGGTTTCAGATGGACTTACCAGAGTGAAACATGTACAACAGACTGCAAGTGAGGAGTTGCCAACCGAGCTCGATTGTTGCAATCGCTTAAGTGCGGCCAGTATCGAGAAGATAGTGGGTTCAAACCCCACTGTTGGCAACCCTGAAGATGGTTTTTCGTGGTTTCCCATTTTCACATCAGGCAAATGCTAGGGCTGTACCTTAATTAAGACCACGGCCGCTTCCTTCCCAGTTTTAGCCGTTTCCTATCCCTTCGTCGCCATAAGAGTGATCTGTGTCCGTGCGTCATAAAGCCAACAGCGAAAAAAAAAAGAAAAGAAAAGGAGTTGCCACCACTTTGTTGCTCAACATCTGGCAGTCATTCTATAGTTTCTCTATTTGTGTATTATTCCTGATGTTATTTTATGAAAATATGCACTGTAAAAGCATCAGTTTTAGTAACACACTTGTTCTCCATTTTCTTCCTCATTTTATCATGAAAGAATCTTCCCCCGGAAAATTCCAGTGGGGAGGAACCTTTGACATAAAATTGTCAGTGGTGGGGTAACCCCGCAAGATTTTGCACTCTTATAAAACAGGGCTACCGCAGACAATTGAAAAGTCCAGGAAAGGAGAGGAATGAGATGATTGACCGTGATTGACCGAGTGAGAATACAACTTATTACTTGCTCGCTTGCTTGCTGTCAGACTACCCTGTCGAATAACACCAAAGGGTCTGCTCAAAGCTTTACATCCCCATCTGACAGACGAATCGCCATCTACATATGAAGGCTGCGGTAAGATTTCGAACTGAATCCAGGCTGTTTGGTACGGGACTCGAACCGGTGTCATTCCATATAGACTTTTGTGCCTTAACGCCCATGGCTTTCAGGCGGGTGGAGGGCACAAATCCTACCACAACAGCACGTAAAAATAAGTGCGTGGATTGATCACTGAAATGTGCTAATATGTTGACGCATATTCGTTCGTTCAGTTTTGGAGTTTATGTTCTTCCTAGTAACAAGATTGTAGAGAAAATTCTAGGAGATTTTCAGCCTAAACAGATTACATAAAAGCTGTTGCCATCCACAGTGACTAGATCATCTACTCTGATGATGCCAGCCCTATTGGAAGACGAAACGTGAGTAAATTTAAAATGTTCGGCACTGAATGACAACATGAAAGCTCCGTGTAGAGATTGCTATCCTCGCCATGAAACTGTGAACCAATCGTAAAAATATAGTTTGCATCAAAATATACACAATATCCATGCATGAATGTCTGTCGTAGCACATGAATACTCTAGGCTCCAACGGCAAGAACTCTCAGGACTGTTTATTCCGACAGTCAGTTCATTAGCTCGATCACTTCGATCGCAGCTATGGACTAATTCACTTGGTGCACGCCCAATTACTCTCTTCAGAGCCGTATATTACGTAACTGAGCCCCTGTTATATTGCTGCTCCGCGACAAGTACGCCAGGGCAAAATGGACAGTTTATTCCCTAATTTCTAACAGAGTTTTTAATCACGAAACAAACATTGTTATGTTAATTCGTGGTAAATGTACACGGTGCACCACGTAAACATATTACATCGTATTAACGTGCTAGTTAAACAGTTTGTGTAGGTTTAATTGCTATCACATGTTATAGTATCCACCTACGTATGCAGTCCCTGCAGAGAGACTGTATGAACTGACGCGGAAAATGGAGGCATGAATATATTTGCCTCAATGTTTTGAGGAGCATGTTTGGGATTGGAAATTGTCAGCTATAAACCTAATTAATTAGCTATTGTTCATCAAAGTGATGAGAACTGGGTGATAATTTTCTACCCGTTTACAGTGAGTCAGAGGCGGTTCGTACATGAAGTGCTTTTGGGCGCTGCCCCACAATAAACGTTATTTCACTCTGTAATTAATTACATAAAGAGATTGAAAGATCTAGCGAATGTGGTATGCTATTCAGTTACACATTGTTATCTTTATTATTTCGGCAGTAAATATTTCGCTTTTCTTTTTGCAGGGAAATGCCGAAGGCTTTCAGATCGTGACCGCTGTCCAGTCTTGTGGTGTCCGGACTGTGACAGGAACATCCTCAATAGGTCCCTAGACTTGGCAAGTATGCAGGGTGCGGGAAGAGCCTGGGAAGGGCAACATGGCCTTACCAGGGAAAGGCAGATTGCGGGCGGGTATATAGCCTATCTGGCAGAGCCCTCAGTAGGTCCCTAGAATTAGCAAGTGTGCGGGGTGAGGGAGGAGCCTGGAAGGACGATATGGGCTTGTCAGGGGAAGGAAGAATGCAGGCGGGTGTAAGCGGTGAACGGCGGAGCCCTCAGCAAATCCCGCAACCACTTTACAGTATACCTTTGCTTTTTACCCCACGTCTGACATTAACTGTTGTTATAGATTCATTCCAAAGAATCATTTTACAAAATAATGAAATACATTATACTGATTATTTAAACAATTCATTTCCATAAAGTGTAACAATAACGTCACGGCTCTATTTTCAGGGTGGTCAAATTGTTAAATACGTTTTCATGCTTTGAAGTTTGAGCAAGGAGAGAAAAATTCGAGAGTGCACAGTTTATTTTTTTCATTTTCTTTTTATTATTTGTTTTACGTCGCACCGACACAGACAGGTCCTTTGGTGACGATGGCATGGGAGAGGCCTAAGAGTGGGAAGGAAGTGGTCGTGCCCATATTTAAGGTACAGCCCCAGCATTTGCCTGATGTGAAAATGGGAAACCACGGAAAACCATTTCCAGGCCTGGCGACAGTGGAGTTCGAACCCACTATTTCGCGGATGCAAGCTCAATGCCGCGCGCTCCTAACCGCACGACCAACTCGCCCGGTATTTGTTTTCATGAATGTCGTTACTATCAGTTGTGATTGTGATCAGCGAAACTCTGCAGTGCCATAGTAGTCGGGATTGCATTAGCTGTTAGTGTGTTAATGTGCGTGCGTAAATTATTTTGTAGTGTAGTTAATTAATTAATGTTGTAGTGCAAGCAGATTTCTATTCAGTCAGTGTTATCGGATTATTATTATTATTATTATTATTATTATTATTATTATTATTATTATTATTATTATTATTATTATTATTATTATTATTATTAATCTAAAAGTGTCGTGGTGTTGTCCGGCTCCATGGCTAAGTGGTTAGCGTGCTGACCTTTGGCCGCAGGGGTTGCGGGTTCGATTCCCGGCAGGGTCGGGAATTTTAACCTTAATTGGTTAATTTCGTTGGCCCGGGGGCTGGGTGTATGTGTCGTCTTCATCATCATTTTATCCTCATCATGACACGCAGGTCGCCTACGGCCGTCAAATCAAAAGACCTGCATCTGGCGAGCCGAACTTGTCCTCGGACACTCCCGGCACTAAAAGCCATACCGCATTTCATTTCATCGTGGTGTTGATGAGAGAAAACGGGACCGATTGGGGAAGGGGAAGAGATGGCAACATAGCCCTTCCAGAGTAAAATGGTACGAACCGCCACTGGTGAGTCCTCTTCGCACGATATTAGGTTATAGGTTGATTGTAGATCCAACGTGTATAACGTACTGATTATGGTAGTCATTGGAGAGCTACTTAATGTCCTATCAAACACCATCACCACATGGAATTTTCCGTCTTAAATATGTAATAGTTAGATGGCTTGAATATGAATAATGCCCATGAGTAGTAGGGCACTTGGCAACATAATTACATTTTCGTTGAAGTCCACTGAGTCCTTCAGTGACAGTTAAAACAGGCTTGCTAAACCCTACCATACACTACCGGGGAAAACATCTAGCAACATCCTCAAGGGCTATGCTCAGCGGCATCAGATCTATGCATACTGAGCGGTTGTTGTGTTAGTGATTTATTTGTCACGGACATTGGCGCTCAGGAGACCTCTCTGTGCGAACTTGGTTTTCACTCTGCAGGCTGTAACTGTGGTGACGTTAGAGGTGAAGAGTGTTTGCTACAAATACGCCCCTCGGATGAGTACGTGCTCCTGCTCAACAACTGCAGCCCTTTGAACGGGGTCGCATTGCGGGTAGCTGCACATGTTGGGCACTGTGTATCGGTGGTGTGTCGCTGCTTTCAGCAGTAGTCTCTGGAACATTTCCACACCCGTACACCAGGCTCCGGACTTACGTGTAGTAAAGACACACGTCCAGATCGGCGCATTGTGCGAGCAGCGCTGGCCGACCGAAAATCATCCAGGAACGAAATTAGGTCACATGTTGCACCTACTGTGTCACCAAAGACCACTGGGAACCACGAGTACTAGCGCGTGTTTCTCTGGCCAGGCTACCACTGACACCACGACACCGGCAAGCACGGCCATTCTGATGTCGTGAAGGAGACGACTGCAGAGGGGAATAGCGCTCTGTCTCTTCAGTGACGGGAGTACCTTCTATGATGGATGAACACGCGTACGGCGTAGACCTGGTGAGAGTGCATTCGCCCACGACACCCAGGTCCTTCGCCAGGGTTCATGGTGTTGTGGGGCAATCGGTTACAACTCGTGGTTACAGTTGGTGTAACCAGTGGTTGTCCCCGTCCTACTGTCATTTCTTCGACAGAAAGGTGATGTGCTTTGTCAGCAGGACAACACATGTCCACAGACAGCTGCTGCGACGCAACGAGCTCTACGTAGTATACAAAAACTGCAACAACTGTCCTGACAAGCAAGATCACCGAATCACTCGCCGACTAAAAAGGTATGGGTCATGATGAAGTGGGGACTTACGCGTTCTCCAGAGCCTGCAAGAACTATTGCCAATTTCATTAATAGGTGCAAGATGCTTGGGAAAAATCTGTCGCAGGATGCCATTCGGTACCTTTTTGAGTATGGGCGAGTACACGCCTGAATTGTCGCCAGAGTATGACCGGGGGGGGGGGGGGTTTACATTATGTATTGATGCGACTGTTTGGGAACCTTTTGCGTGTTTCATTTGGTCTGAATTTGTAATCATCTACTCCTGCAGTGATGGACTACCTATCACATCGCTTGTGAATAAAATGACATTGTGCTTGACGCTGTTGCATGTTTTATTTCCGGCTGTGTAGCAATAACATAATATAAAAATCTAAGATTCGGTTTTCAAAGTAATAACTTGTACAATATTGAATTTCGGTTGTACGCCCGGAAGCACTGTACGCAGCAGAATGCCTTACAATGAACAGAAAAGGTCTGATGGAGAAGCTACAAGCTAAAGAAAGAAAAATCCTGAAAAAAGATTCTTGGACCAATCAAAGAAAATGGTTAGTACAGGAGACGACACAACAGCGATCTGTACCAGTATATGGAGAGGATAACGGACACGATTCGGAAAAGGAGGATTAATTTTTATGGCCATATAGCACGCATGAGCACACAGAGACAGACCAATAGAATCTTTTCCTACTTTCTTAACAAGAAAACCAAGGGACCCTGGTTTATCGAAATTGAGAAAGGCCTTCAAGAAATAGGAATCACACTCGAAGACATCCAGAAATGTGCTCCTCTCCAGAAAAAGCTCCAGGGATACAAGAGGTTCCAAGAAAGGACAAAGTTGATAACAGGCAAGAAGTGGACTGATGAAAGAAAGGAGGCTCACAGAACGAGAATGCGTGAGTACTGGGGAAGAATTAAAGCACAAGGATGCAAACGGTTGAAATAACGTGGCCCACAGCAGGCCGAAACGAAGAAGGAAAGAAAGAAAGAAAGAAAGAAAGAAAGAAAGAAAGAAAGAAAGAAAGAAAGAAGACCGAATGTCTTATCTGTGAGGTCCGCCCTGACTTTAGAGTTTGTATTCTGGAGATGGTGGATTCAAACCCTGCTATCAGCAGTTATGAGTCAGTTCATCGCAAAACCAACAGCAATAAAGCTTTGTACAGGATGGAGTGGTACAGGTGGTGGTCGCAGTTTCAATAGGCAAATCAACGGAAGTATCAGCCTAATTTTAACACCAGTACTATATGAAGATATCAGTCGGGCTGAGTGGCTCAGACGGTTGACGCGCTGGCCTTATGACACCGTCTTGGCAGTTTCGATCCGGGCTTAGTCCGGTGGTATATGAAGGTGCATTAGTACGCCAGTCTCGTGTTGGTAGATTCACTAGCACTTCGAACAAATCTTGGCCGACAAAATTCCGACATCTCGGCGTCTCCCAAAACCGTCGAAAAAGTAATTAGTGGGAATTAAACACAATAACATTACATAGATAACATACCCTAAAATTTGGGGGGAGGAGTTGTGTGTGTGGAGTGAAGTCCTGGATTCCAAATGGTGTTTGTGTATTGCTTTGATATATGGAAAAGAAAGGCAAATCGCAAGCAGACAGGATGTTAATACCCAAGGAGGTTCCCACATCGAACATGTGGTACTGCAACGGCTGCACACTGTTACTTTTCGATGAACTATATATCAAGAAACCGAATATCCTGCAGAAGAAGAGGTCCAAATCGAGCAGTTCAGAAGAGCTTACACGACAGCGTAAGAGAGGTACGGAGTTTTTTCACAATTGCTTTACGTTGCACCAACACAGATAGGTCCTATGGCGAAAGTGAGATGGGATTGGGAAGGAAGCGGCAGTGGCCTTAATTAAGGTGCAACCCCAGTATTTGCCTGGTGTGAAAATGGGGGAAAAAAAGGGAAAACATCGTCAGGGCTGCCGACAGTGGGGTGCGCCCGTAACCGCACGGCTAACGGCTGTTTGTCACGTGACAAGAGAGCAACAGTCAGGCGGGTTGCATACCGTGGCCGTACTGTACTTGGGCCACTGGCCTTCAGTACGTACTACGTCATGCATTTCCCCTACTTGCTCGCTAAGCTGCTCTCATTCCTCGAGAGCGGGGAGCAAACTGGCTCCGAAGGCATTTCGCTCTCGATTGACGGTGCCTGTGGTACAGTACTGACTAGGCCGATGAATAAAGATAACTATATAATATGATTACGTCAATACGGATCCACCACTGGCCAGTATGGTCAAGATTATAAATAAAAATTCGACAGTTGTATAGATAGTTGTAATTACATAGTGAAGTTCAATATATCAATAGGCACAGCGAGCTCAGTAATGAAGCCATTCCTAGTACAGAGAGACACAAGACTTCGAGTCTACAAACCACTATCTAGACCAATTCTCACATATGGAAGCGAAGCATGGACTATCAGGACACAAGATGAAACCAGGATCACAGCTGCTGAGATGAAATTTATGAGACGCACAGCACGATACACATAATGGGATCATGAAAGGAACTAAGATGTGAAGAAAGAATTAAAACTAGAACCTGTATGAAATTATATAGGAACCTACAGGATGAACTGGTGAGACCACATCAACAGAATGCCTAGCGGATAGTACGATACCACCGTAGGAGGACGTCCAGCTAAAAGGTGGACTGAGACCGTAATAGGCCTCATTGCCTAATACGTGCCCGACAGATAATGTCGATTATTAATACTGTGTCATGAATGCTAGTGTTCATTGACATTTCTAATAAGTCCTGGGGGGAAATCGTTTACATTTTAGAGACCCCACATCCTATTTTTGTAGTAAGGATTGTAGAAAGGATGTAAAAGAGAGGGCATATAAGTATCTGGTAAGACCCCAACTAGAGTATGGCTCCAGTGTATGGGACCCTCAGCAGGATTACTTGATTCAACAACTGGAAAAAAATCTAAGGAAAAGCAGCTCGATTTGTTCTGGGTCATTTCCGACAAAAGAGTAGCGGTACAAAATTTTGCAAAGTTTGGGCTGGGAAGACTTGGGAGAAAGGAGACGAGCTGCTCGATTAAGTGGTATGTTCCGAGCCGTCAGTGGAGAGATGGCGTGGGAGGACATCACTAGACGAATAAGCTGGAGTGGTGTCGTTAAAAGTAGGAAAGATAACAATATGAAGATAAATTTGGAATTCAAGAGGACAAATTGGGGCAAACATTCGTTTATAAGAAGGGGAGTTAGGGATTGGAATAACTTACCAAGGGAAATGTTCAATAATTTTCCAATTTCATTGCGATTATTTAAGAAAAGGCTAGGAAAACAACAGATAAGGTATCTGCCACGTGGGCGACTGCCCTAAATGCAGATCAGTAGTGATTTGATTGATTGATTGATTGATTGATTGATTGATTGATTGATTGATTGATTGATTGATTGATTGAATCGTGACCATCCCCCATACTAGACAGAATGAACGTCGTCTTCTGACAGACGATCCGCCAACTGCAGGGGTTGTATCAGGCTTAAGTGCGGGAAATTTGACTTCAGCGTTGTCAATTTAATTTCACGGGTTTCTGATTTGTCTTGCACCCAAACACGTTCACTCTGAACAAAAACTTACGTGAATCCTCATCTTCTGCTCCCAACATCATCTGCCAAGGTAGGCTAATGTAATTGTTTTTTTCTCAAATTTCCTTAGCACCACACGGTTTCTCGCCGTCTCAATTCGGAAAGTATTGCAAGGATGTTCGGTCATGTGACATGGCGCTGACCCGACAAGTGAATAATTACGGGCAATACACTGACAGGATGATATGTACAGTCTTAATTAATTATCTGTTTGGCGCATTAGAAGTGACTACGAATGAGGTGTAACATTTTGTATACACGTGCGATCTCTGTTTGATGACCTTTCCCTTACCTTGCAGCATCTAGTTTAGGAGAATGTTGAAGAATTTAAAAGTAGATGAACGTATTTATTTCATAATACAACCCTAGCTAAGGCCACAATGCAGAAGGTTCAGCCGTAAAGTAGCTCAACCCGAAGTTCCCTTCTGCCGTCTCCCTTAGTTGGTGACGCAACCAACCTTCTGATAACTTTTGTCTTTTTTTCTCTCAATCCGTTCACCGTTTCTCATAGGAGAAAAGTTCTCCTCGGAGCCAGTGCACAAGCCATCTCCATTTCCTCATTCTGATTAATTTTAACACCTCTCGGTTTTCCTCAAAATTAATTTTAACACCTCGCGGTTTTCCTCAACTTCCTCCTACATCTCCTCCTTCCTTAAACTTTTACTTCGATTATCCTGTCCATTATTCTTCATAATAATATCCCAAATATTATAATTCCCGAGCTTTCAGGTCTGCCTGCAGCTCGCTATGCTTCAAAAAATTATACCTTCGGTCTTTCTTAGACCATACCCGACTGTGCTGTTCGAATTGCATTGGTGTAATCTTGCATTCGGGAAATGGTAGTTTCGAGCTAAACAATTGGCAGCCCTGAAATTACTTTCTGTGTCTTTTCATTTTCACACTGGGAATATTGTATCTTTCTTGAGGCCTCGGTCTCTTTCAACCCAGTGCTAGTCCAAACCTGTCCCATCACCTGTAGAGTTGGTGTCACGCTAATTCACTAGCAAAAATATATCTTCTTAGACCCGCGTCAAGGTGTCCAGAGGATCAAGTATGAGCATGATGGCTTCATAAAGCTGAAGCTCTTTTACCGTCCGAGTTCTTCCATTGTGTTCGGTTTTGCATGAGCCTCGTCAAGAATATTAAATAGACATTAACTGAGTGCCTGAGTAAGAGACGGAGCTAACCCACAAGAATACATTTTCGAAATAAATAAGGTTTTATTAGATTGTACAAAACACAAAACAAATTGAAAATTTGAATATAAATTCGTACTCTTTATATTAATTACATATCAGTGTAACTCAGAAAATTAAGAGTAGAATAACATTTTAAGTTCGTTAATAGAAAGATATTAGTTTAAAAGTATACTGTGTGCAGAGAATATAATAATGTAAATTAGGATTTTCCCCGTCTTAGTTTTCAGTGTAAAGATCTCCATTAACTTTCTTAGAAGTTGATTTGAGGCTTAAATAAAGTCTGTGATGCACTGCTGAATGTATGGCAGTAGACGCAGCAAATCTCTGTGTCTTATATGATTATGATTATTATTATAGGCATAGAAAAAACGAAAGCAGAAAGGAACGTTATAATTGCCGGAGATTTTAACTGCAGGATAGACATAGAAAATACCAAAACTCGCATCCTTCTTGAGACACTGGAAGAAGAAGGCTTCAAAATAGCGAACAAAAAAGAAACACCAACCTACTTTGCACAGAACGGTCATAGCGCCATCGACCTACTATTTTTTAGAGGAGTACAACTACAATTGTGTAAACAAGAAGGCCTATGGAACTCATCGGCAGCATCAATAAGGGAACACATAGCTATAATGACTCGCCTACGCATGGAAATCCAACAAAAGAGGAAGGAAGCAAAAAGACCAAGTATATATACTAGAAAAATCCAGCGGGAAACAGTAGAAGAAAGCGAGGAAAACATCGGGAAAGCTAGAAACCTAATAGAAGAAGAAAGACTAGAAGAAGCCCTAGAAACAGCCACCAAAGTAATAACGAAAGCTATAATGGTAAAGGAAAGAAGACACGCACAAGCTTGGTTTGACCAAGAGTGTTACAAGGAAAGAAAAGCAACTCTAAAGGCCCTGAATGCAGCAAAATTATACAGACGCCCAGAAGACTTAACAGCATATGCAGAGAAAAGGAAAAAATATAAAGAACTAATAAAAAAGAAAAAAGGATATAAAGAGAAACAGGGAAGGAAACATGCCGAGGAAGCAAAATCAGACCCATACATAGTGCTGAAAAAGAAGACCTCAATCGCAACAGGAGGAATTCATATGGAGAACTGGGAACATCATTTCTCGAACATAATGAATAAGGAAGGGCTGAAGCAAGCATATGACATAGAAACAGCAGAACCCGCACATGCTGTGGAGCCAAAAACAACGTATGAAATTAGGAAAGCAATACAAGGAGGGAGAAACAAGAAATCCGCAGGACCAGAAAAAATTTACATGGAACACTTAAAAGATTCACTTGGCGAGATAGAAGAACTGTGGAAAGACCTAATGAACAAATGTATACAGACTGGGAAAATACCAGAGGGATGGAACACAGTGACTCTAAAGATATTGTTCAAAGGAAAAGGGAGCAGAACATCACTAGACTCATTTAGAGGAGTAGCACTAGAAAATGCATCCTTTAAAGTTTTCACGAAGATACTAAATGAAATATTACTGGAAGCCTTCAGTGGGTACACTCCAGAAAATCAATTCGGTTTTACGAAAGGCAGGAGCACGGTCCAGGCAGTGAAATACCTAATAAATCAGGTAGAAGAAGCCTTAAGACACATAGGAGGGAAATAACACGCAGCCTTGTGGATTTCAAGAAGGCATTCGACTCAATCGACAGGCGAAAGCTAATCGAGAAAATGAAATTGACAATCGGTGAGAGAGACCCACTAGTGAGAATAGTTTAAGCATGTCTACAGAGGAACATAATCCGAATAAACAACAACGTAGAAATTTCTGAAGACATAATACAGACGAACGGATTTATGCAAGGGGATCCCATGAGTCCCACACTTTTCAACATTTATACAGCAGATGTGAACCGCATAGTAGAGGAAGGATCAAAAGCAGAGCTGATCCTATACGCAGATGACATGCTGATCGGAGCGAAAGAAAATGAGGATGTGCAAAGGGCAGTCCGCAGACTAGAGACCTGGGCGGAGGAAAACAGCCTACAGATAAATGAAGAAAAGACAGTACAAATGACCTTCAGAAAAGGTGGGAAATCAAAGCCCAAAGACAACATAACATTACACCAAAAGCCATTACAAAAGGTACGAAATTACAAATATTTGGGAATAACACTACAGACAACGGCGGCGTCCTTTGGTATACATATTCGAGAAAGAACGGCAGCAGCAATCAGAGCCTCATACAGCATCCAAAACATTTCAAACCTGTCAATCAGCACGGCGATGAGACTTTTCAAGACGACAGTATCGCCAGTGATAACATATGGAATTGAGATCGTGTGGGAAAAGCTGAAGATCGGAGACCTGATGAGAATAGAAAGAATAAAAGCAATGTTCATGAAGAGGATTACCCGAGTCGGAAAGACAGCGCCATCCCGGATGGTATACGAAATGATGCGGGAGACGTATTTCATAGAAGACATACGATCACAATTCTACCTACAATCAACGGAAGCAAGCAGGGCACTAGTAAACATCAGAGAAAGGAAGAAAAGTGAAATCGACCTCGACTTCTACGCCTCACCAGCGATGACGGACGATAGATGGACTAGAGAGTGCAACACACAACGCCACGTGATAACACGACTCTCCATACATGGGTTTCACCACAAGATATGCGTAAACCAGAAGTTCCATGAACCAGACGAAGATTGTAAGTGCATTTTGTGTGGACAGAAGTGTAGTAGATATCACATCATAACATGCACGAAAAGAACCAGGACAATTACAGACTATAGCAAAGACTGAAATGTGAAATTTATTTAATGCTCAAACTTGAGTGTACATTTCTCTATTAATTAATTATATGATTTTTATACATTTTTGATGGGTACAGGGTGGTCACGTTTTCCAGTGCCTGTTCCAACATTTCGCTTGTAACCAACCCTTTCATCCTTTTGTTCATTTTTTTGGCCTCCCAGGTTGTTTTCGGAAAATATGAACTTTTTTCCATGAATCTGAATGCGAGTATGAGAACTTAAGAAGCCGGAAACCTGGCTTGTCTTTTTACATTTATTTCTATTTCCCTACTCAGTACTTTTCTAATCTCAACACTTAGTTTATACTTCACTACAATGTTTAAGAGTGTTTTAAAATCCTCACATTAAAACCACTGTTTGTGCCACCACAAGACATCTTACTCACACTAACACTACTATTTGTACCATCATAAGTCATTTTCTGGTTAGCAAAATAACTGTATGTAACTATCGCCCCTCTGCTCCAGCTGACTGAGGCACGTGGGTTAACCCCTTCTCATACTAACTGTGTAACACATTCCCGAGGTCCTCAGATTTCTGTGTGTACTTGAACAGACAACTAACTATCCCACAAACACAAGTAGTGCACAGGATTGTTAAGATATACCAGGAATATGCGAAAACAGGAGAACAGAAAATTTCTCAATCTTGTGTGTCAGCCCGTCCGCTTACTCAGGCACTTTAACACATTAGTACCCAAGAATCTTACAGCATTATTTCGCAGTTTACGAATATATATATTATTTATGATAGTCAGTGATAGCAGGAATGAAAATTACTTTGAAATTAATCTCCAAAAAACAGTTAAAATGACAATTAGGAAAGGCGGAAAATCTACTCTTATAAATACCCTCACGTTGTACAACAAACCATTAATCGTAGTGAAAAAATTCAATTACCTTGATATAACACTCCAGAATTCAGAAAGGTCATACAGCTATCATTTAAAAAAAGAGGTCTGCGAAAGCAGTGAGAGCCATCTATCAAAATCTAACAGTCCTATCTCTTATTACAGCTTTGGCACTATTCCAGATGTCCATCTTATCCATTATGACATATACGTAGAAATAATATATGATCACCTCAGAATCAATTATCTCGAAAGAATCGAGAGTGTAAAGTCGCGTTTCTTAAAATGTGTCCGAAGAGTTGGAAATATGGCCCTGAATGATTAATTTACGAGCTAGCGAAAGAATACTTCTGCATAGAAGACCTTAGGATGGAATTATCATTGGCAGCTACAGGACCAACTACACACCTATTAGAGTGTAGACAATCAAAGAGAAGAGATCGATCCAAACTTTTATATTACTGACGCCGTGATGGACAGAAGGTGGGCCAACGAGAATCAAGGTCAAAGCAACATAATGACGACAATCGCCATTCATGTTTTCCACCTTAAGATAAGTTCAGCAGATCATTCCACAGTCCGAGTGACACATGTGTACTGTTGGTGTACTATGTTACCAAGTGTGCACCAAGTATCATCTAACGACGTGCCACAAAAGGAAAATACTTTTCGTGAATAAAGTAAGACATTTTTCTTTGTGTTTCAATAAGGGATGTATATTATTATATAATATATATCAACGAAATAATAATTTAGTTTGTACTGTAATCGTTCATCACCACGCCATAGGCATGTCATGAGGTCCAGTTAATAATGTTTTCCGTTTTCCGCGACAATCCGTGACATATAGTGTCATGGTGAACATTTTTCACCCAGTCCGGGACACGAATGGCGCCGCGATGTTCGCAGAACAGAGGTCTTGTTACGCGTACCGAGAGGAAATAGCCATGTACAGCGATCTCAATTAAACTCAATCAGTAGATAGAAGAATTTAAGGGCTACAAATTGAGTGCTCACTCGACTCTGAAAAGTAATTATTAGCGGAGTGATCGTTCAGAAGGGGACGGAGCTTACCACGTCCACTTCCAAAAGAACAGATCTCTGTAACAGAAACGGCCAGACTAGGCCCACTATTCAGTCATCCATTCGTTATTGTATTCGGAAATAGTCTTCATGATTCATAGTATACCAAGTGTTGTGCAGTGATATTGAAGAATAGTAGTTCTATTCAAATTTGAAGTGTTCAAGTGAAGCCTGTTATATATTATACAGTTCTATTTCGAATATAATCCGATCGTACGGGATGAAGGCAGGATCGTGGCATGGGAGTGTAGGTGCTTGTAACTCCCATATTCACATATTCGCATGTTAAGGGAGTGCATACTGTTAATAAACAGTGGCAGCTCAAATAAGTGTGCTTTAAGAACTGGTCAAGCTTCAGTTAACAAGAATGCAGTGATGGCAGCCCAGACGCGCCTTCCAATGACAGTCGACTACAAGCAGAGACGTTCAGTACGTGCCAGTTTCTATGCATGAATTTCGTATACCGTACATAATAGTTTCTATTGCCTGCAAATATATAAAGAATAGATTAGCACCATAGGCGTGTTTTGAAGGGTCGGAAGCTTTTATTAATAGGTTTTATATGAGTTTGTCTTCTGTGATTGGATAGTCACATTTTTCTCCCTCCTGTGACATTAATGCATGAATTATCTCTAAGGCCCTAGTGTTTATTGTGAATCAAGCATTTGTAGTTGGATTAATATTTCAACAACCGTTCTAAGTCACTACATGTTCCATTTGTCTTTACGAGTCGTCAGAATAATTCGTGTGTAATTGGTTTTTATCCTTCACCTTGTAGTATTAAGGCTACTGACGAGATGATGGCGAAATGTGACGCGGAGTACGATCCATTATTTAATTAGTACGCGAGTGTTATGGTGTTAGTTTTAGTACCTGGTGACATAGAGTGCTCTAACTGAATGAGCAATGTGGTTTGAAATATTCATGTGTGAGAGAGGGAAGTACGATTCGTATGCAAGTGTTTGAAATTACAGACCGGAAAGGTGAAAGTAATAAGATGAATATTACAATTATAGTCAGGATGAAAGAAGCCGGGTCGTTGATAAAATGATATTTGATAATAATAATGTGTGCCTGGACAAAGCGAATAAATGCGAAGGGAAAAATCCGCACAGGGGCTGGAAACGAGAGCGGAAGACATTCCTCTCAGCCAACTGCTCAGTGACATATTTATGATCCCTTTGTACGAAAGAACGTTGAGTCCAGAGACAGGGTTTGCTTGGCTGTCAAGTGCCTGGAACATTCATACGATATGTTCGCTCCCCCTCAACATTGAATTAATACCAAACCAAACCCCAAACCCCATGGCACTACAGCCCTTGAAGGGCTTTGGCCTACCAAGCGACCGCTGCTCAGCCCGAAGGCCTGCAGATTACGAGGTGTCGTGTGGTCAGCACGACGAATCCTCTCGGCCGATATTCTTGGCTTTCTAGACCGGGGCCACCATCTCATCGTCAGATAGCTCCTCAATTCCAATCAAGTAGGCTGAGTGGACTTCGAACCAGCCCTCAGGTCCAGGTAAAAATCCCCGACCTGGCCGGGAATCGAACCCGGAGCATCCGGGTAAGAGGCAGTCACGCTTCCCCTACACCACGGGGCCGGCTACATTGTATTAATAGCCACATGCAAATTATAGATCACCGCCAGCGTTATAGACTCGATGTTCTACGAGACAAAGAGATTCCACCCAATTTTCTTTATTACTTGAAATCGAAGGTAGGGTCTCAGACGTGTACCCCATAGTCTGAAGAACATGGGTCGATTCATGTAGAGTGACGACCATGGATCAATACCAGGGGACCTGGAGGGGTCGCAGCTTCTATATGCGTTCTTGTGTGTGAAGTGTATATATTATTGTCATAATTTCATGTGATTGTTCTTATCTCTATGTTATTTTTATGTGTTTGTGTTATTCGATAGTGTCATGGTGTCCTACAGGAAACCAACGTTGTTCGGGTCCGTTGTTTAGTTAAGACATCCTGGAGAAATATGCTTATGCGATTTGAAGTAATTCATTAAGGTAGTTAGGTATAATCTAATATGAAAATACGGTGACATGATTTCATAAATGTAGGACTGGATGCCTCAAATACCTTTTTTTTGCTAGTTGTTTTACGTCGCACCGACACAGATAGGTCTTACGGCGACGATGGAACAGGAAAGGGCTAGGAGTGGGAAGGAAGCGGCCGTGGCCTTAATTAAGGTACAGCCCCAGCATTTGCCTGGTGTGAAAATGGGAAACCACGGAAAACCATTTTCAGGGCTGCCGACAGTGGGGTTCGAACCTACTATCTCCCGAATACTGGATACTGGCCGCACTTAAACGACTGCAGCTATCGAGCTCGGTGCCTCAAATATCACCAGACACACCAATGACTGTGTGGTTTGTGGGAAGTGTACCAAGTGAACATATTTAATCTTTTGTTTGTTGTACAGTAGTGTAAGAGATACCAAGAAAAATGTTTCTTAAGTGCGTGTGTACAAGATGATTTGGAAAAGTCAAATGGGCGTCAGATATATAACAGACTGACGTGAACATGGAGACACTCTCCAAATAATTGATTTATCATGTATGTTTATATGGCATTGTGTCCTGTATTTATTTTTACCCTCGTGACTCTATCAGTGCATTCAAATTTTATTTTTTTGATATGGGACAAAAATCTACTCTTTTTTTTTGCTAGGGGCTTTACGTCGCACCGACACAGATAGGTCTTATGGTGACGATGGGATAGGAAAGGCCTAGGAGTTGGAAGGAAGCGGCCGTGGCCTTAATTAAGGTACAGCCCCAGCATTTGCCTGGTGTGAAAATGGGAAACCACGGAAAACCGTTTTCAGGGCTGCCGATAGTGGGATTCGAACCTACTATCTCCCGGATGCAAGCTCACAGCCGCGCGCCTCTACGCGCACGGCCAACTCGCCCGGTAATCTACTCTTTTAGTAGTTAGCTTATTTCTTTCATGTTGTAGGATACCCTACCTACAATATATTTAAATTATTGCCCATTCTAGTCGAACAGACCATTGACCCGTTTGCTCTTGAGTTTAGCCGTAGAGACAATGAAAGTAGGGAGGATGGGACATCGATGTCCGGGATCGACTGCCGAATTTCTCATTCAACCTATTTCCATTCAAATATGTATTTGTGAAACGCAGTTATTTTATTGATGCCATGTGGAGCCCGAGACAGGTGCAGTACACTGGAAATTTTGATCTCATATGACGTATTTATCTCAAAGTAGATAAACATGAGTTAAAACATGGGATGGATCGATGGATTGGATTGGATGGATGGATGGATGGATGGATGGATGGATGGATGGATGGATGGATGGATGGATGGATGGATGGATGGATGGATGGATGGATGGATGGATTTATTTATTTATTTATTTATTTATTTATTTATTTATCAACAAACCCTGAAACAATCGTAAGTACAGTATATTATTTTTGAGCGATTAGCACATGTTGTTAACGTGTACTTCGACTCTGAGCGATCGCGAACGTGAGTTTCTAAAGCTAAGCTCCATGACAGGCATTTCTTTGAAACTGTAAGAATACCTAAGCCCAGTGGTCTCTCAAGAGATATTCTCCAAGTTTCGCTGACGTGAATATTGTATGAAGAGAGGGGAAACTTTGGATCTCAGCAACATGTATAACAATCTCCAACTTTTGTGAAAAAATAAATTTGAGGCCCCAAGAACCGGGCCATGCATATATTAAAACTGGACACTTTCCGTGAAGACGGGAATATTGTGACAAGGTATTCTAAAAGTGCATAATTTAAGATATGAATTTTATAATATTCTAGAAATTGTGAGACCGTGTATTTTCTTACAGATTACTGAGAAAACGAGAGTGTAATACGTGTAGTTTTCTGCTGTAATATAGCCTTCGTTAGTAAATACGATCTCTTGGAATGTTGTATATTTAAGAATGTATTATAGCTTGGTTCCATTTATGAATGTTACTCTGAAGATTGGTATCGGTTTATGCGCAATCAAAATAATAATAATAATAATAATAATAATAATAATAATAATAATAATAATAATAATAATAATAATAGCCTAATAATAATCATAATAGCCTAATAATAATAATAATAATAATAATAATAATAATAATAATAATAATAATAATAATAATAATGTAGTGGTTAGCGTGATTAGCTGGCATCCCCGGAGGTCCGCGTTCTGCCACGAAAATTTGAAAAGTGGTACGAGGGCTGGAACGGGGTCCACTCAGCCTCGGGAGGTCAACTGAGTAGAGGTGGGTTCGATTCCCACCTCAGCCATCCTCGAAGTGGTTTTCCGTGGTTTCCCACTTCTCCTCCAGGCGAATGCCGGGATGGTACCTAACTTAAGGCCACGGCCGCTTCCTTCCCTCTTCCTTGTCTATCCTTTCAATCTTCCATCCCTCCACAAGGCCCCTGAGAGGTGAGGCCGCCTGGGCGAGGTACTGGTCATTCTCCCCAGTTGTATCCCCCGACCAAGAGTCTGAAGCTCCAGGACACTGCCCTTTAGGCGGTAGAGGTGGTATCCCGCGCTGAGTCCGAGGGAAAAGCCGAACCTGGAGGGTAAACAGATGATAATAATAATAATAATAATAATAATAATAATAATAATAATAATAATAATAATAATAATAATAATAATAATAATAATAATCGTATGGCCTCAGCTACCGTGTGCAGACATTTCGATTTGACGCCATCTGCTCGTCAATTTCGACGTTCCGTTTTACTCTAGGCCCACTAGATGGCAGACCGAGTAAACCGGATCTCTCTTGGGCGTTTATCGCTGAGATTTAATGAATTTTGTCGGGTAAATACCAAATGTATCACCAGAGATCTTTTACATGCCGACATCGTACGGCATGGAGTATCGAATGGACTTTTTTCCACCCTTCAAAAATCCGACTACCTCTGCCGGCTTTGAACCCGCTATCTTGGGATCCGGAGGCCGACACTCTACCATGGATCCACAGAGGCAGCTACAATAGTGAATGATAAGTCATAACATACTTGCTGCGCTAAGATGAGAATCGTGGGGAGCAGTAATTAAATGTGAAATAATAATAATACTGTCCCATGAAATGAAAATATCTGGAGCCACACTTGATGTATGAGACTGAAAAGAAGTCTATGAATGATTCAAGTCTTGGATTTGCTTGATAGTCTGTATGTATTGGAACGGACTCTGTGGTTCTGAGACGTTTCTCCTTTGATCTTCTGCGTATACATGATGGACGGAAACAAAGTGAACCTGGAATCTGAGCGTTATTGTGCTCGTTATATTGATACATTTTGTAAAAGTATCAGCTGCTGAAGTTGGTCAGTCAGATCATTTTGCGGGTAAATTCAAGTGAGTTTTACGAGGCGATTTTGCTTAATATGAACGTGGTTTAAGTCTGGCCTGAGAGCGCTAATCTCAATCACAACTGCCTCCTATAAAATACGTCTCTACTCGAACATTGAACTATAGACGCTGCAAGAAACCGACAGCTAGCTGCTAGGCGACCGGTTATTAACGGAAATATTCATTCAGCAGACGTACAGTGGACTTGACTCACATTGCAACACAATCCTTAACCGCTGGAGCTGTCTTTGTTTCATGCCGCGGTAAACTGTGTTCACTTTGGATAGTGCAATAACCAGTACTATATACCTGAGTTATCAATGTAAGGTAGTTTATTATACTGCAGAACTACTGTCAGAGTAAATATCGTTACATTGCAACAAGATTTATATACACAAGGAAATGAGGTTCACACGAAGTTACATGATGAACAGTGAAATTGCAAATCGCATTCTGTGCCAGAGAACGATAATCTTGTGGCGAATATTTCCTATTCGCTTTCGTTTTTCCTTCTCGATTAATACATCCTTGAACGAGCTATGAAGTAGTTTTTGTAAATTTTCTTCAACTTTCTTAATGTATTTTTTAAAAGACCTAGCGGGCCGCCATTTGGTGACCCCTGGTCTAAAGCCATGTGCAGATTTATCAACACCACTACCTCGCAAAGCCCGCGAAGTGATCTGATTGGCTAACTTTCGCAGCTAATAAAATGAAAATGGGACTGACCCTCTAACGCTGATATACACGGTTCACGTTATTTTCAATCAGTAACTGTTACATACTGTTCACATATATTCCGCTCGTGGAACTTAATATTCTCTGCAAATTCCGCAATATTTTTATTACCATTACATTGCCATCAGTCGTGGAAAGTTGCAGCTACGAGACATCTCCTCCACTGTTCTTTGTTCTTTCCGGTCGCAGTTACAAGTAATGTCCTTATTCTTTCCCGTCACAGCTACGAGACATCACCTTCACTGTTATTTGTTCTTTCCCGTCACAGCAACAAGGCATCTCCGTCACTGTTCTTTGCTCTTTCCCGTCACAGCTACAAGGCATCTTCTCCACTGTGTCCTGCTCTTTCTACTCTCTCGTTAGTCTTTACCGATATCGACCTGACATATTCTGTCATTCCACTTTTCCTCGTTCTACCCATTGGTCTCTTCCCACCGAGTATAAATCCATCTGCTCCACGCGTCATTTAAGTATACCCATTCTTGTGACATGCCCAGTCCACACGAGATACTTACTTTCCTACGTATTCATTCGTTTTCCCGCCGTTAATGGCCTTTTTCTTTTTTTTGGCTGACGCCTTCATTTTTCGACGGATCTGTCAACTTCCACTTTTCCCATCTGATTATTGTTAATACAGGATGATTGCGTACTTGCACATCTTACTAAAACAATCACCACCACCGCCACCACTGTTTTATACACTTCATACAGCACATGATTACATTTAATCCGCTACTTCCCGGTCAGACTCGTATCACTCGGAATATCTTCCGCATAAATTTCCTTTGAGAAATGAGAAGACTGTTTTATTCCTGTTCTCCGACGTACCACGACTCGCAGCCGTACTACACTGCAGGTATGATGTGAGGTATAGCTTGAGTTTGAACCGTCTTGGTAGGCTGAAGATGTAGTGACAGCAATTCCAGATTAAATCCTCGCCTTTTTCCCTTTTATTTTTATATAATGCTTCCATTGTGAAAACTGCACCCAATTATTTGAAATAACTGAATCTTTTGAAGAATCAGCGTACAACGTCTTGGGTAGTACCTCCGAACCATTTTTCTCTTCACCTTTGCTGATTAAAATTGATTTATTTACGTGGAGCTACGTGTTGGTTTCTACAGTATCCAAGACGTCATACGCCTGAATCAGTGCCACCCTGGATTCTTAAAATATATTAACGTCACCAACATTCGCTAGAAAGGTAATATTCTCTCTTTCAACCTGGATTCCATAAAAAATTCTCTCAGAGTGCTTCCGTGGCAATTTTCCCATGCATTGTGTTAAAAATTATTGGACTTGCTATGTCGTTGTTCCAGGTTTGTAATATGTCATAATTCCTCGTGAGTGGACTACCAAATTTTATCTCGTATTTTGTATCGCGTAACAGAAGATTAACGAGCTTCTAGAGAACACTAAAATCGATGAGACTCTTATATACACTCTTGATGAATGTAGTCATACGCTCTCTTGTAATCATCGGAAAGAACTTGCATATTTTAACCATGCTTCCTTATTTTGCCCATAACCACTCTTATACTCAGTGATATTCTGATAAGTGCTGACGTATGTTAAGCTGATTCCAGAAATCTTGTAACAGATTTCGAGAAGAATAATTCCAACCCAGTTCCTGAAGTCTACTTTTTTCTTTCCTCTTATACGGTGCGCTTCTTAAGAGCTTGTTGTTTTCCATACTTCTGGGATTTCTGCCATGACTCATATCGTCTCGATGAAACTCTACAGTCTCTAGCGAATAGTCTCTCATCCCTCTTGAATTATTTCTGCCAGAACTCCGTTCTCTCCCGTGCTTCTTTTTATTTCAAGGCTTCTCACTTGCTTTTTGATTTCTGCCGGAGAAAGTGGTTGGTAGTCGATCGGTAGTCCCCAATGTCTGGGATATGGACCTTATGGGACTCGTTGGGTTCTTAATACATAAGGAGTTGTCTTTCCACTTTTGGGTGAGCGATTTAGCGCTCATTGGCTGAAATACATCGTTGATTTTGCGAAATTCCATCTGCTGTGCTATATTTTTTAGTTACATGTAGGAGAGAAATAGTAGTAATATTTGAGTCTGGAACAATCTTTCCTTACGTAGCAACAAGCATCAGTCCAGGCACGATCTGAAATCCTGCTTTCGATCCAGTGTAGGTAACAAATCACAACTGGAGCGTGTCCTATCTCCGTTCTCTCTCTTATGCTCTAAACTTACGTAAGGGTGTGGTGATATGATGCAAAACATGTTGACGTCTGTCCTTCAGGATTCCCTTTCTGAGAATGGTAGACCACATCTTACATGTCTTGTTCAGTCAGACACTTCAGATGGCCTGCCCTTCGTGATGGTACAAGTCATCTGCGTCTTCAACTTTTTACTCAATGAAAGATTTCTCCAATTTCTCTGGTCTCTTGATAATGTGTCCAACGTATTTCGAAAGCTTCTGACTCACAGGGATGTACAGTCTCGTTTTCAGGCCGAGTTGTCACAGGATAGACTCATTGGTGCGTTGTACCGTCCATGGTATTTGTAATAGCCGCCTATTCCACCACAGGTGCAAGGCATCAGTCCTACCGTGGTCTTCCATCGTTACTGTCCACGTTCCTGCCGCATATGTTGCCATGATGAAGATGTTGGCTTCGTCCTGGCGATGATGGCGGGGTTCTTCCAGATACGAGTCAGCTCTTCCGGTCATTGTGGTGTGACTGCGGTTTTCAGGCTCGCAGTGGTGGATCTCTGGTATTCAAATCAAAGGACGGTCTCATATCTGGGTAGTTGTTTTTGGGAGGTGTATGATAATTTCCTTGGTTTTCAAATTGTTAACTTCAAGTCCATACACGTGCAGTCAAGTTTGAAGTTAGATTGGCATACGCCCGAGGTCGTAGTCGTAGTGGCGGGAGAACAGACCCTCATCACGACCTTCCTTTGCTGTTCGTTTTCTGTGCCAGCTAACTCTGCGTTCATAAGGATAAAGAAGGTATTTTAACAGACTGGAGTAAGGTTTAATTGAATGTGCTCTGTTGGTTAAACTACAAACGGACTGCTTCTTGTGCTTGAACCAAACCACTCAGATCGATATTAACGTGCGTTCACTAGATCAGTTTACAGACTTATAAACGTGCTTCAACCAATTAGAGAACCTGCTTCATTCTCATTCACACGGTCAGGCACCAAAAAGAATGAACTGCATCAGTAGGGGAACAATTCTCCACCCACAACCTCAGGTGCACCCCGATACAACTTTAAAATAGGATATACAGAACTATAAATACTCTTGGGTGAAATATGACGCGTTCAGAATACAGGTGGTGTAAGTCCAGATATACTACGTTTGTGACGTTCGGATAAAGTTATCAGAATAAAAAAAATCAGGGTATATTTTAAAAGTCTAAATTTGGTCTGTCTGCAAAGAGAAAACAGTACTTAACTCGTCCCATGTGATCTCAGTACACAAAATAAACATTTGATATTATAATAATTTTTGAAATAGAAATTATGGACTTGCTTCAGTTGTCTACTGGATTTTATTACAAAACATTTTCATTTGAAGTTTGTAAAGACATCTTAAAAATACATCACTCCAATGTTTCCATTCGCACTTCTCGTATTGATCTTACTTTACACATTCACACATAGAACAGTCCATCATTGTCTTAAATTTTAAATTTCTTGAGCATGTGTTAACTTCATCTGAAAAATTCATTGCATCTAATTTTAAACTATCCCCAGCCTGAGTCGCTCTTATTAATTGGACCTATCATTCCTGATTCAGAGAAATCAGTTTAGCTTCATTGTGTTCCACTGAAATCTTTGTTAATGAAGATTAAATTTAGTCACGAAAATACTGTAATAGAATTTCTCTTTCACTGGTGTTGTCTATTCCTTACATTCTCGCACGTACGTATTGTCCATTTTTCAGATAGACAAATGTGGGTTAATTTATTTTTCAGGACTTGTTCCTGGTGTATTGACTCTGATGTGTAGGAAATGATTTCATATGATTAATAACATCAGTTTTCTTAATAATGTTATTTGTTTTACGTCCCACTAACTACTCTTTTACGGTTTTCGGAGACGCCGAGGTGCCGGAATTTAGTCCCGCAGGAGTTCTTTTACGTGCCAGTAAATCTACCGACACGAGGCTGACGTATTTGAGCACCTTCAAATACCACCGGACTGAGCCAGGATCGAACCTGCCAAGTTGGGGCCAGAAGGCCAGCGCCTTAACCGTCTGAGCCACTCAGCCCGGCACATCAGTTTTCAAACTTATCTTCATTTTCTTCCGAACACGTTCCTCTGTCAATAGTAATGATTATCTGGTGTTATAGGTACAAAATATAAATCAAACATGGAGTGTGAACTTTCTTCACTTGTCTTATGTGCGACTCGTTGATTGAACGGTCAGCGTACTGGCCTTCGGTTCAGAGGATCCCTGGTTCGATTTCCGGCCGGGTCGGGGATTTTAACCTTAATTGGTTAATTCCTACGGCACGGGGGCTGGATGTATGTGTTGTCTTCATCATCATTTCATCCTCATCACGACGCGCAGGTCGCCTACGGAAATCAAATAGAATGACCTGCAACTGGCGAGCCGAACCCGTCCTGGGATATCCCGGCACTAAAAGCCATACGACATTTCATTTACTTGTCTTATGAAATAATGAACACCGGTTTCAGTGGTCATGAAATGTGCTGCCACCTGGGGAGAAACAGCTCAACTATGGACTTCATTCACTAGTCCTCTGAAAAAGCCCCATACAGGGAAGTATAATACGCCTCTGTTCTAAAAAGCAATAATTTTTGGACTTACATCTCTTGTATTCTAAACGCCTCATACGTCACATTATAACCTGTTGCACCTTTGTGTCGACATCTGTTAATATTTGTCTAAATCATGTCAGCACAGCGCGTATTCTGAATGTTGGTATATGATGAAAAATTATTGTACATACAGATATGAGTTAAATAAACAATGTATCATAACTAACGCAACAGGAATAGAATCATTCATCCAACTGAATATCATTCAACTCGGAAAAATTATTCGCAACTGATTGATGTAATCATTGTGAACTGGGGCATGGGGGTAGTCTATAACAAAGGAGCTGTCTGTCGTGTGTCCGCACTCGTCAATGACTCTATGTTCCCACTCATTAGCTCGACCATATCCCATCCCACGCACAACACGACAAATGCTTCTAATTTTGAAGGTTCATTTGCTATGTTTTGATGTTGTCGTGCCATCGACTAGAGAGCGCCTGATAATCGACATTTACAATTAGTACCCACCTCTCGCTAGAGCTTGTCTGCGGCCGATTCCTGGTCGGCTCATGGCGATTGTTATGGTTGTTTTGTCGCATGACCGCTTTGTGGAACTGGCAGCCAGTCATGCGTGCACCTCACCCGAGTATTTGACCCTCCACATCATCAGTTCAGTAGACGACTGCAATCTGCTTTCAATAGTATTGTTAATTTCCTGAAGAATTTTCACTTCCTAAATAACTACACTGATGTCTTAAAAATCACAAACCGCTTTGAATATCTTGGGAGGTACGACGTTGGCTTTATGAGTCCCAGGTAACATCTGTAGACTTACTGGCACATAAAAACAACTCCTCCCAAAAGAATTTTCCGGCATGGGGAAGCTCTGAAAACGTTCAGAGGAGTGTAAATTATTATTATTATTATTATTACTATTATTATTATTATTATTATTATTATTATTATTATTATTATTATTTATCTTCGGTATGGCCGACTACTGACCACGATTGAACTTACTTAGCAGATGTCGTTGCCTTTTCTCTTCTCTCAAAATCTGTTCATGTTCTAGCTGTTTCTTGCTACCTTCTGACCAGGTTCTGTTGGTGGTAGTGCTTGGATGGTGTGTAAAGCGGTGATTATCAACAAGTTTTCTGAACTTATATCTGTCTAACTCAATGTCATCTGTGATGCCTGCTTCCAGAAGATCTTTTCCAACTTCGAGCAGCCAATTGTTTTTTACTTTCATTCATAGAGCAAGGTTCAGAATTATTTTGTTCAATCTCTGATTACTCATTCTGAGAATATATTCGTAATATTTCAAACTTATTTTCTTAAATGTCTGATATTTTGTCAGAGAGTTGGTACAGGTTATGAAATTTCCATATCATCCGTATTCCCTCTGTATAGACTGGTCCAAATATTTTCCTTTTTCTTTAATTTTCTACATCTTTAATCTTCCACAAATGATTAGTGTTTCAGATGCATATTTGGCTTCAGGCTTGGTTACAGTAGACTATCTTGTTATATATCTGTTCCAAGTGAGTCTGTATTGTACCAGTAAAATAGCCCAACTTAGTGAATTAATTTCAAAGTTAATACGAAGTAGATCTCAGGGCAGTACTGGGTGATTTACAGCTAGGGCTTGGCACAAGAGGCAGTGTCCTATCTACAAGAAAATTTTAAAATAGATTGAATAATAAGTTTTTATTCAGAAAATGCATTTTAAAGTTCACATCACCTTACTGCAGACAGTCGCTGTTTTCAACATCGCCTTTTAGATGCCCCGTGCTCCCAGTCCATCAGGCTGAACTGGACTGGAATACGTCCTGCAGGTTGTAATATTACGTTGAGGTAAGGCCGGAACACCCAGGTCGGTTTGATATGGATTTGAGTCTCGAACTTTCTACGATCTGGACGGTCTCCAAAGCTCTCCGACGATGTTGCGGGGTAATCACTCGTCACATAACTTTCACGAGTGTCCAAAATTACACAGTCCCCCGACACTTTGGTTTAACAGCACTGTTTCACTTAGTTTGGTTGTGATATGCAGTCGAATTCACCCTTAATCTTGTAGGCAGAATTTATAAGTTCAGTAAAGATGAAGATGCGGGCAGCATAAAGATTGGAAGAAACTAAAGCACAGTTCATGAATAGAAATAACGAAACTGAAAATTGTTCACGCCCTTGGCACAGTTCGTGGTGATTTTCCACTAAATAAAGGAGCACTTGACATTGAAAGAAATGTATGACTGCTCTAGAGTTTGTCAATGAAACTGCTGTCAGTCATGCAATAATACTAAACATTTTGACGAAGAACTAAGGTTGAAATAAAAAGTACATTTCGTTGTTAGGCGCACTTGACATTAAATAAAATAGGCGACTGTTCGAGAGTTTATCAAAGACACTGCTGTCAGTCACACACAAATAATTCACACAAAATTCATAAGAAATAATACACAGATTGAATTGAAAAAATAAAACAGTTTGAATTCAGAGTGAAACACTCGTGTCGTAGCACACGATTATATTTTTATCATGCTAATCACTTGCATTAACATTCACGAGAAAGTTCGAACACTTTCATAAACAGTCTTGCCTATAAAGGAGATTAAGCTGACTGGGATTTTATAAAATGTCACAGTTAATAGTATAACGTAGTAGTGTCACACTGAAATTAATGATATGCGTTCAGAGATTAAGTTTTGCTGATTGAGGTTTAAAAAGGAATTATATCACAGTTCCTAGTATATCGCAGTAGTGTCATATTGAAATTAATGATATTTGTTCAGAGGCTAAGTTTTACACAGGCAACGTGGTAATAAATACAGTCACACAAGAAGTTATATCGATAAGTTTCGACAAGCGCACAGAATATTAGCTCAACTCAACTATTGTCACCAATACATGACTTGTCATAATCAGAGTTCAAACTCATGCAAAATTTAGAAGTTCAATTTGACGGATATAATCAAAGTCTACTATATAAAGATCACATCACATCTTCATCACACGCAAAAATTATAAGTTCAGCTCGACTGATAGACTCGATATCCATTATAAAGACTTTGTTATACATTAGAGTTCACACGCACACAGTTTATAATTTCAACTCGACTGTCAGAGTTTAAGTCCCACACGAAGATTTTGAATCATTCGAAGATAGACTCGGTCAGCACTTCGATGTACAATAACACTGCAGCGTGGAGAGTCAGGCTGGATTCCCAGCTATGACTGTCTGATCTGGGTAAAGTGAGCTCTCCTTATATTCAGATTGGGGTCCTACGTCATCACATAACGTGATGCCTTTAAAATAGATTATCTCGCGAATCCCTCGACGGATTTTCTTGAGATTAACAACTGGAGACGTGTATGTTATCCTCTTCAAAATGACGTATCGCTCAAGTCGCTTCGATTTTTATTATTACAGAAGTTTTTTTTCCACATCGAATGTTCGCGAGGGATGACGTTCATATCCAGAACATACCAGGTCATGCAGGCTACACATGGTATCAGGCGGGTAGTCTAACTTGTGCCTGCAGCTACGTCACACACACACAGCTGTCGCCGGCTCGCCTGCTCGCTCCTCTGAACGTAAACAAACCAAGTTCGCTATGAATGCCTTGCGTAATGGTGGAATACAATTAAGTCATAAAATACGGCATGTACAGGTCGTAACCGGTACAGTATGCACTTTGTAGTTTAGAGATCCTCTCTTTGTTTGCTCTACGATTCAGTTCTGATTTGTTTATGGGGCCAGTAATTAAACCCGTTCTTTTCAATAAGGGTTCAGTAGAATGGGTACGTTATACTTCTGTGTAAACTTATCGATGTGGTGTTGTAAATTATAGGCTGTGCCTAGAGAGGCCTGAAAGGGTAAGTTTATTGAGCAATGATGCTCTAGTAAAAGCATGGTTGCCTTGAGTAGGCTGTAAGGGTTTGGGAGCGCGTTCTCCTTGGCAGAAAATTGTAGCGCAGTGAGGCTCTTTCCTTCAAATATAAATATATTTATGTGATATCGAATGGTGCCTTTGGAAGGCCATATCTTGTAACCGCTGGAACAATAGTGCTCTTGATAATTGTAATCTAAAATTTCCTGTAAAACAGTCGGGAGATTCGTCTACTTGTCTGTCTGTCTAATGCAATAGATGCGATGTTGGGACCTTGGTAAATTATGGACTAGAAGCTCAAATGATAAGTAGCCTTTTCTGGGTTTTTCCTTTTTTCTATTTTGTACTTAACTACCTGTATCTGAAATCTTATTGTTTGTTAAAATGTAATATCGGAAAAAATATAGCCTTTATTTTAAAGTTTTAAGTTAATCATTGACTCTCATAGATAGACCCATTCCAGTCCGCACCTTCTTTCACCTCTGCGATCCACGAAAAATCTGCAACAGATTATTATTATTATTATTATTATTATTATTATTATTATTATTATTATTATTAAAATATACGGCAGAAATTTACAAATTGTGGAAATTTGAAGAATGTAGCGTGAATAAGTAAAATGTTATGACATAGAAAATCTCTTTCTATTCAGTCCTGACCTGTAGGAAGTGCGGTGGTAGTCATTGTGATATCATAGATAACAATGATACTTTCACGGCCCGTACTTGTAGACATGGCATGAGCTTTTGGGTTTATGCCGTGTCAAGAAAACAAGGGGAATTTTTTTTTACGCCAGCCTCTTGCCCGTAACGTAACAGAACTCCATCTGGTCTAAATTCTGGCACCTCGGCATCTCCGAAAACCGTAAAAACCAGTTAGTAGGGTGTAAAGCAATTAACATTATTATCATTATTATTATTATTATTATTATTATTATTATTATTATTATTATTATTATTATGTGCGTATGGACCCAATGGATCACGCAAAGCTCTAAGGATTCTGTTTTCTGAGTTGCCAAACGGCTCTCATCCTTTCTCCGTGGATCCTTTTTCGCTCTTCTGTCCACTTTGCTCCAGTCTTCTTTTTCACGTCGTTCTCTGGTTGAACTTTCCATCCATTACTTTTTTTCCTATAGAGGGTTCTGTCCGCGGTGTCAGTTGAGTTCATCTGGGCTTGCCGGCAATCTGCGGACGTGCCAATAAAATTTTAGACGTCTTTTGCGTATGTCTGCTGCAATGTTGGAAAGCTCTTCTGTCACTTTGCAAGACCTCAGTCTGTAATCATATTTTGTTTTTCGTGGGCCGAGAATTTTCCTCAGGATTCTTCTTTCTTCTTTTAAAATGTTTTCTAGGTCACCTTTCCCGTTAAGTGTATAATAATGTTAATTGCTTTACGTCCCCCTAACTACTTTGTAAGGTCTTTGGAGACGCCGAGGTGCCGGAATTTAGTCCCGCAGGAGTTCTTTTACGTGCCAGTAAATCTACCGACACGGGGCTGTCGTATTTGAGCACCTTCAAATACCACCGGACTGAGCCAAGATCGAACCTGCCAAGTTGGGGTTAGAAGGCCAGCGCCTTAACCGTCTGAGCCACTCAGCCCGGCCCCGGTAAGTGTAAGGGTCTCGCTGGCATATAAGACTTCGGGCTTGATTACTGTATTATAGTGTCTGGTCTTTGCATGGCGGGGCAAGCACTTTTTATTGTACATGTAGGGAACCCTACCGTAGGCTTTCCGAAATTTTTGTAGGCGAAATTTCTGGGCAGCCTTCTCGCCTCCCGTTGGTTCAAGTATTTCTTCCAAGTACTTGAAGTGTGGTACTCGGTTGATTTGCCCGTATGTCGTGTTCAAATTTTGGATGTCAAGTTTTGAGCAAAGAAATTGGTCTTTTCAAAGGAAATTTGTAGGCCAACCTTTCCAGCACACTCGCTAGGGGTTTCAATTTGTTTAACTGCTATGGCTAAATCATCTTTCATTATGGCCAGGTCATCTGCAAAAGCGAGGAAGGATATCTCAATACCGTCTTTGGGTCGTCCTAGTCGTATGGGGCGCCAGTATTCCATGTCTTTCAATGCCTTCTCCGACTCGCGGATGACTTTGTCTAGGATAAGGTTGAAAAGAAGCGGAGATAGGCCGTCACCTTGTCTGAAGCCAGTTTTACTCGGGAATGGTTCAGAGATCTCCCCCATGAATTGTTTGGAGATAGTGTCACTGAGTGTTGCCTTGGTGAGGTTGAGGGTCTCGGAATCAATCCCTAATTCCTCAAGAATAACGAAGAGAGACTGTCGATCAACCGAGTCGTTCGCTTTCCTGAAGTCAACAAAAATGCAGATGACCAGTTTGTTCCTTAATGCTTTGTATGTAAGTGTTGCCTTCAAGTTGAATACTTGTTCTGCACACGAGCCACCAGGGCGGAAGCCTGCTTGATATTCGCCAATACTTTGTTCAAGTTGTTCTTGCGTTCTTATTCTTCTTATTATCATTGCAAACTAGATACTTCATATCACTAACACCTCTCACGTGGTACGTATTCCACCTCGAAACTAGCGACATTGGCCCCTCACTGGATAATATTTTGATTTCATTTTTGTACTGTATATACGATTCTACTAGTCTATCTTCCTTTTCTAATTCTTCTGTCCTTCTGTCCCATCGACGTTCTTTCATTTCTCTTTATTTAAAATTTAGCTATTTTTCTAGCTCAAATTAGCCCACACCCCGCAATCTTGCGTATACTCAGTTATAGATTTATTGACAGCCAGCCTCTGAAATAATAATTATTCTAGGATTCTCAGTAGTACCTTATTCAAAAGTGTATGGCAACGTACTTCATAGTGATTTTTTAGTCCTTTATCGAAATGTCAGAATTCTTCAAGAACCATTATAGTAAAGATGATGGAAAAAATACTAAAAATATTTTGTTTAGGAAAGCATAATGTCAAAATTTTGATGCTGTATATGGACCTAATGCAATTCACACGGGAGAATCTCCTTGTAAACAAAAATGAATATGAATACTATTGTTGGTGAAAACGAAAATTCACTGGCCACATCAAGTGACACAATACCTTTCTTACCAATCCGCTGGAAGGGAAGAAAGGCCGAGGACGACCGAGGAAAAAATTCCTTCTAGACTTTGCACAGAGTCTTCATGACGGTTCTTAATTTGAAGTGACACGAGGAAAGCAAGGAATGGTTGTGTAGACAAGGCATTGCCGTTAGATATTGATGAAGATGATGGATCTTGTCAGTATGATTTTTAATGAAATATTTCAATAAGTAATGTGATTAAGTTAATGTTTAACCCGGGAATGTTGACGCGGGGTCTTTTGTGGCATGGCGCAAATTAATTTTGTTCGATTGTGCTTAATTTTAAATGTAGAGACCTTGGGTGCCACATACCTCTTCTCAAATTCCTGGATTTTGTCTCAGGTCAGTGCTATTGTAGTGAAGTGTGTTCATTCACAGAAAGAGGGATTATTGCCAAGCTGTGCGATGAAATGTCTCGTTGAACCCCGCACCACCAGTCCAGTTCGTCGGAGATACGCCAGCAGAGTGGTGAGTGTATCACTTGTGTGATCATGTTAGGAATTCATTCGTTCAATCCCTTATCGCTTATATGATTTATGAGGAGTATGAGAAAAAGAGTAACGGTCGAGTTGACCGTGCGGCAAATGGCGCGCAGATGTGAGCATGCACCCTGGGGGTAGTGGGATTAGAACCCTACTGTCGGCAGCCCTGAATATATCTTTCCGTAGTTTCCCATTATAACAGCAGAAAAATGCCGCGGCTGTATCTTAATTAAGGCCAGGGCCGCTTCTTTCGCATTCCAGGCCTTTCTTATCCCATAGTCGCCTTAAAACCTATGTGTGTCGGTGGGACGTAAAGCAAGTAGTAAAAAAAAAAAAAGAATAGACGTTAAAGGGTGTTACCTCTATTATAGTCTATGAAGAGGAAGAAGTTTTAGTGAGAATAAGGATGAATTAGAAGTAGTAGACTCTAAATGAAGAAGTAGTAATTATTAGTAACGCTGATTTACCTCTTTCTCAACGGTTTTGTACCATACCAGGAAAGAAGGGTGTTGCAAATCAGACAAAATTTCCTCCTCCTGAAAACTCACGTACTCGAACCCACAATATTGTCACTCATTTACCGGGAGTGAAACTCATAGCAAGAAGTGCATCATCGCCAGAAGCAGCTTGGGGATTTTGTCACCAATGATATTACGTTTCAACTCACTGTGAAGTGTACGAACCTGAAAAATAAAAGTGTCAGAGGAAATTATACTCGCAAACGAATTACTTATGGCGATATGGATTGTCATTGAGAGAGTAATTACTTCCAGTAGCGGAATTATTTTCGAAGGACCCCTTCCTACCACCCAAGGATATACGGAATGTAGTTAGCAGAATCTAAGCCTGTTAGCTGTAATCAGCAAGATAACGTATTCAATAAAGTTTATACTGTGCATGATAAGATTTTACTTTTATGACTTTCATACGCTGTGAAGCTAAAGTATTGGTTATATAAAATTATTTTCGCGATACAATATCATGATATTCAGTTAATTAACCTAATGAATCAATATATGATACCTAAAATGAGTAATTATTTTATGAGAGCAATTTAAATCATAGTGATCAGAAAGTGCCCCTCGTCACCTCTTCAACGAGTGCCACCTGACCAGAGTTAATAATTTGCCATGTACTTTGGAATAAACAGGGAAAATTACACTTCACTATCACTCAAAATGACACCGCCTGTGTTCCGTTGCCATTCCCTTTAAAATTATTTTCATTGTAATGGTCTTTCAGCTATTTTCCACAGTGCACACATCTGGCTTACTTATACAAGAATTTTTCCATTACACGTTTTTCCTTTGTGGTAAAAGCTCATCTCAAAGATGAAATTCTTCACAGGTAATGTGATTCCGTCACATTCTTGTTCGCCTCGCTTCTTGTACTCACTCAGTTTGTGATCACAGGGATCAGCAAGCGTGAAAGGTGATGGCGTTCTCCATCTCCGTTCTTTGGCAGGAGTATTAAAGTCGCGTCTCCCATATAAATATAAAGTATGTACCGAGCTAATGTACTCTCTCCTTTCTTATGCATTGTTTTACAGGTATGACAGTTACAAGTGCCTACATTAAGGTAAAATAAGCCGGAAATGTTTATCTAATGGACAGTTTAGAATGCTGAGAATTTGTTAAATTTTCCTACAATTGTCTTTATTTCAAGTCACATAAACCCCAAATCAACAACAACAACAGTCAAATTTGATCTGCATTTAGGGCAGTCGCCCAAGTAGCAGATTCCCTATCTGTTGTTTTCAATAGCGTTTTTCTTCAATTAATGCCGAGAATTTGGAAATTTTTTGAACATCTCCCTTGGTAAGTTATTCCAATCCCTAACTCTCCTACGTATAAACGAATGTTTGCCCCAAATTGTCCTCCTGAATTCCGACTTTATCTTCATATTCTCATCATTTCGACATTTAAAATCACCACTAAAATGTATTCGCCTACTAATGTCATTCCACGCCATCTCTCCTCTGACTGTTCGGAACATACTCGGAACATACAACATAGTCGACCAGCTGTTTGTTCGTCTGTTCCACCATCACGGCGAAACGGATGGATAGACCTCGACCAAACTTCATATATAGAGTATTGAACCCTTTCTGGCCTAGGATAAGAAACCACCACGAAAGTGAAGTTCAAGTATCCCAGACAACATATGTGGCAACGCCCAAGGCCAGTGCAGGATTCAAACGCACATTTCTCCACACCCTTGATCTTCTGGGGTGGTCTGTCCGAATCTAGAAATGTATATCTAGCTTACAGGCTTAAGGGTTTGGGAGAAAACTCAGGATGCTCAATACTACGGCAAATGAAATTCTTCCAATTTGAACAAACAAACATTTAATGTCCTTGGCAAAAATAAAAATAACAAATAAAACAATATACATGTTTACACAGGTCTTTGAGATCATATTGCGGAGTACATGAAACTCCAAAATACATAAAATTAACCCACAAATGTATATGACAAGATGATTTCTAGGTATATTTATTCAGATAAATGCATCCTCATTCTTATTCTTCTTTTTCTACCGCTTTTCCCACACCTGTGAGTTCGCGGGTGCGAACTGTGTTCCACGGGTGGATTTCGTCCTGTTTTATGGCCGAATGCCCCTCCTGACGCCAACTCTATATGGAGGGCTGTAATCACTATTGCGTGTTTCTGAGGTGGTTGGTAGTGTGTTGAATAAATATCAAGATGGACGTGTTGGGATAAACACAAACAGCCAGTCTCCGGGCCATCAGAATTAATCAGAGGCGATTAAAACACCCTACCCTGTCGGGAATCGAATCCGCGACCCTCTGAACTGAAGGCCTCAACGGTGACAATTCGGCCAATGAGTCGGACAAATGCATCACCATTATAATATATAATAAATTACTGTATTTGCGAATGCGTCAGCGAATCATAAATAATATTCCCTTCGACAATAGGAACCATGTTACAACTAAACAAGGAAAACACTTGAAACTGGTTGAGTGGTCAGTGGCGCTCCCTTTAAAATTAATACACAAAAACAAATTAAATTATACACATAATAGAATGGTCTACTACTTGGGACAGTGAAATAAGAACCCAGAATCATTACGTGAGAAAAGTCAGCATTTACTCAGAACAAACAATCAAATCACTTGCATAAGCAGTGATGAAACACAAAGGAAAACAATTTTAAAAAGTTCAATCGCTGTCTGTGTGTACATATCTGTCCAGGTCAAAGAAAACCCGGATGAATTCACGTTGGTTGTGCCGGGATTCGAATCATAGACATTCTGCTATCGTAGCGGGTCACTGAAAGAAAAACCCTATCTATTTTACTTGCGAAAAGGGTTCCTATCACCTACATTCATTAATTAATTACCTGGCCCTACGGCCGGACAATTTCCTGGTATATGTAACAAGCATAACACTTTGCATCTCCCTTGTGACAGTAAAATACGATATTGGTCAAAAGTCTGTCTTTTAACGTAGCAATGTTCTCCCCTCAGCCATTCATATCAAAGTGACAGCCGGAACAGGTAGGAAGCCACGCCTACCTGTCTTCTTTCGTTCTCATTCTATTGAAAACAAATCACGTATGCTTTAAAACTAGTCATATAAATGACCCTTCGGTGTGACAGATAATCACAACGTGAAATTAATAGGTCGTTAGAAGGGGATCTCGCTATACAATTCATAATGACACAGAATCAAGAAATACAGACCGGGGTTCGAGACCTGAGCACGCCGAAGAATAACAATAAAACAACACTCTTAAACTCAATGACCCAGCATCCTCTCGATATATAGGAGATACTGCAGTGAATTGACAGTGCGTCCATTGTGGAGCACATAGGGACCATACAGAGTGCCTAAATAGTTTCCAAAACCTCGTTGCACCGTGGATCATAGAGTTGATGAAGGCTCGAGTACTTTGAGGTGGGGGTTTGGTTTCTTCACCCACATATGGAAGGCTATAACTTCAGTTTTCGCTGCGTTTTTTCATAATACCTAGTTGATATTCGGATTTTTATAGAGCTCAGTAATTATCTGCTACAGGTTTACCACTTTTGCATATATTATATAGCTAAGTGGGGTTTGAATTAACACTGTTCCATTTCACTCAATGTTCCATATTTATTTAATATAAATCAGTGATATAAAGACATGTATCAGCAATATGTTCAAAAATACTATACATTTTACTTCAGAAAATATTCACTAGTTATCGTTAATTTTAATATATACCCTCAATTTTTGCACTGTTGATTATTAATACAATTACTTGTATCATAGGAAATATTGTAGAGCACGGTATTCATAATAATTAAATACAAAAATTATGCAAATATATAGTTTTCCAATTGTACATTCTGTAGTTTCTTTCATATGTCGCACCGACAAAGATAGGGTTGATGCTTACGATTAGATAGGAAAGGGTTAGGTTTCAGAAGGAATTTGCCATGGCCTTAACTAAGGTACAGCCTCACCATTTTTCTGATATGAAAATGGGAACCTACGGAAAACCACCGTGAAGACTGCCGACAGTGAGGTTCGAACCCCCTACCCCCGAACACATGCTCACAGTTACGCAACCCAGCCCACGTTCTCAACAAATACAGCCTGCGACAGTGGGACGCACCACTTGGTATATTTGAAGAATATATTTAAAAATATAATTTTAAGAAGTGGACATGAAGAAACAATCCCATTAAAGAGAAAAGTATATCCTTCAATGTTAAAAAAATTGAAACTCACCAAAATCCGAAAAATACTTAGTGGGATGTTAAACAAATGACATTTTAAATCTGTGTACTTTGAACCATTAAGGTGTGCGTTCTTCCCTGGTTGCCACCGCTTCTCTCTGGATTCTATAACTAAAATGATAAGTAGGGTATATTTCAGATCTATTCTTTGCCACTTTGGAAGTGTACCAGTATACCCATGTTCTCAATTTACAGCTGATTGTGAGATATTTCCTACTATATAGGCCAAGAGAGTAAAATTCTTTCTCCATTTACTTCGACAACTGAGATTATTATGTGAAATGTAAATGGAAATTTGAAGTTACCACGTTAAAGCGTCTTACGACTAAACGTTACATTTTCCAGTTTCAGTGTTGTACCCATGTCCGTTGTATAGAATCATAAAAGGAATTACGAAGTGTAATTATGAACCATACTGAACGTAGTTATATCAGCCAATCACTGCTGATCTGCATTTACGGCAGTCGCCCAGCTGGCAGATTACTTATCTGTTGTTTTCCTAACCTTTTCTTAAATGATCGCAAAGAAATAGAAAATTTATTGAACATCTCCCTTGGTAAGTTATTCCAATCCCTAACTCCCCTTCCTATAAACGAATATTTGCCCCAATTTGTCCTCTTGAATTCCAGCTTTATCTTCATATTGTGATCTTTCCTACTTTTAAAGACACCACTCAAACTTGTTCGTCTACTAATGTCATTCCAAGCCATTTCTCCGCTGACAGCTCGGAACATACCACTTAGTCGAGCATCTCGCTTCCTTTCTCCCAAGTCTTCCCAGCCCAAACTTTGCAACATTTTTGTAACGCTACTCTTTTGTCGGAAATCACCCAGAACATATCGAGCTGCTTTTCCTTGGATTTTTCCACTTCTTGAATCAAGTAATCCTGGTGAGGGTCCCATACACTGGAACCATACTCTAGTTGGGGTCTTACCAGAGACTTATATGCCTTCTCCTTTACATCCTTACTACAACCCCCAAATACTCTCATAAAGATCTATACCTTTTATTAACAATCATATTGATGTGATCAACCCAATGTAGATCTTTCCTTATATTAACACCTAGGTACTTACAATGATCCATAAAGGGAACTTCACCCCATCAGCACAGTAATTAAAACTGAGAGGACTTTTCCTATTTGTGAAACTCGCAACCTGACTTTTAACCCCATTTATCATCATACCATTGCCTACTGTCCATCTCACAAGATTATCGAGGTCATTTAGCAGTTGATCACTACCTTGTAACTTATTTATTACTCTGTACAGAATAACATCATCTGCAAACAGCCTTATCTCTGATTCCACTTCTTTACACATATTATTGATATATAAGAAAACAAAGGTCCAATAGTACTGCCTTGAGGAATTCCCCTCTTAATTATTACAGGGTCAGATAAAGATTCGCCTACTCTAATTCTCTGAGTTCTATTTTCTTGAAATATATGCTACATCTTGCTGAAATCCTACAAGTTAAGCTTCAGTGGAATAACCTTTCCTATACCCGAATTGCCTTCTGTAGAACCAGTTATTAATTTCACAAACATGCCTAATATAATCAGAAAGAACGCTTTCCCAAAGCTTACATGCAATGCATGTAAACTGACTGGCCTGTAATTTTCAGCTTATACACAGCTTTATACACAGGGGCTACTACAGCAACTCTCCATTCATTTGGTATAGCTCATTCATGCAAACAATAATCAAATAAGTACTTCAGATATGGTATTATATCCCAACCAATTGCCTTTAATATATCCACAGAAATCTTATCAATTCCAGCCGCTCATCTAGTTTTCAACTTTTGTATCTTATTGTAAATTTCATTGTTATCATAGGTAAATTTGAATACTTCTTTAGTATTAGTTACTTCCTCTATCTGGACATTATCCTTGTAACCAAAAATGTTCACAAACTGCTGATTGAATAATTCTGCCTTTTGAAGATCCTCGCGCACACTATCCCCTTGTTCATTAATGATTCCTGGAATGTTCTTCTTGGAACCTGTTTCTGCCTTAAAGTGGGAGTTGTACGTCTATTGTTTCCAGAGAAACATACATATAGTTATCTTTGGGTAAACACCGGAGTGGAGAGACATCCCGAATCTATGTAAAGATTGTCCTTGTGTGCGTTGTTAGTATTCTACGGTGGAAGTTCGAATGTACGTTATTTTGTCATCTTTCAGAACATGTCGGTTGATTATGTTAATTTTTCCTACCACTTTCACATATGACTGCGAGGATAAAGCCAGTATTCGTTGTTACTGTCATTTGAAGTCCTTTTTAACTAATTCAATACTTCTTCAGCTAACCTGACCGTCATTCCTTTATTTCCCGTCATTTATATATAGATTTCTGATTTATTTTCCTAAGTGCGTACCTTCCTTTTATTTGGAACTCCTCTCAGAATCTCACAAAACCTAAATCATAGTGTGGTATTCTTGTGCTTAATTTAAATAACGTTACTTGATTGTTAATAGAGAGCAACAGGTCTATAAAATTGTTCCGAACAACATGGTGTCCATTTATTTCAATAGTGGCAGCACGATGGCGAAGTGCTTTATCGTATTGGCTGCTAATATGGAGACGGGCGCAGTACATGTCACCATCTCCGTGTTATTCTGTGCTCCTTGGCAACCACCTACAACGAAGCTTCAGACACGTAATTTTCTTTAACAAGTATCGAATTCCTGGTTGTGGGAGTTTTATTGTATTTTTGTTGTAAGGTAGAGGCAGCGACTAATAACTGGTGCGAATTTCAGCTGTGGAGACATTCTAGTTTTCTCAGTATCGCTCTGAATGACAGACAGTATAGGTATTAGATAGATAGATACTAGAACCATTAGGATGTCAGACAGCACACATTCATCAGTAATTTCAAGAGGCTCTTTACTACGGTACCCCAAGCGCCACACATGAACGAAAAACAGCATGAAATTCATGTACTGATGTGAATGGTGATATTTATTGGTCTGTTGCAGGAAGCAGTTAACATATGTAATATTGTCAAGGAAGGAAAATGTATGGCTCCACGAGAGAAAATGGTATGTGGATTAAGAGGAGAACAGCGGACCTCTACTCATTAACTGACAGGTTCACTAATGCCGTACGCAATAGACTCTTAAAAGTCTATTGTCATATCTATGGAATGGACAGCGACAGACTCACTAAAGATTATTTAAAATAATCAACTCAAAGAAGGTCAAAATAAACTGGCTAGAAGAAACTAAGGCGGACCCCCAAGAAATTAATGTCACAGACATCATAGAAGATTGTGGAGCCTTTAGTACAATAGTAGCCAAGTAGACATTCGTAGAGAAACTTAAATAATAATAATAATAATAATAATAATAATAATAATAATAATAATAATAATAATAATAATAATAATAATGTTATTTGCTTTACGTCCCACTAACTACTTTTTCGGTTTTCGGAGACGCTGAGGGGCCGGAATTTAGTCCCGCGGGAGCTCTTTTACGTGCCAGTAAAAATGCCGACACGAGGCTGACGTATTTGAGCACCTTCAAAAACCACCGGACTGAGTCAGGATCGAACCTGCCACGTTGGGATCAGAAGGCCAGCGCCTCAATCGTCTGAGCCACTCAGCCCGGCAACTTGAAAAAAAAACAGAAAAGTGGTGAGAAATGGTCCACAGAACGAACGGAGCAACACATTGCTTTCTTGTAGAAATTTTGGTAGGAAAAGAAGGCTGAAACCATCAGGCCAACGGACGAGTCCAAACGCACTTTTTGAATGAGCATAACGAAGAAAGAAAGAAAAAACAGAAAGAAAGGAAGGATACAAGAAATAATAAAAAGGCAGTTTCGTTTTGTGGTATAGAGTGACAATTACTTCTATAGCTAGAATTCCATGTTATGATTCTATCAATAACATCAAGAGATCAATCTGTACTTTCATTACAGAAATAGTTCTAAGCATTGTACGTAGTTGGATGATTATTCAGATCATTTTCCAGTATCGACGATTTGGTTTCTGCAATCCTAGTTCAGTCGTGATAGGTGGATGGGAGAGGCTCACGGCTTTGATTGAACCAGAGTGCAAGCGGAACTGTGATTAAATGGAAGCAGGACTTGTCTGTTACTGCGAATTGCGCACCGTGTTGTAGGTGAAGGGTTGTGATGCTAAGCGACAGCGAAATTAAACCCTTCTCTGCGATGTATGAAAACAGAGTTACAATCGTGTGGGACGGGCTTGCATAGGTTAAAGGAGGGTGCGGTTGTCGGACCATTGTTACAGAACCCGGCTTTGGCAACGGAATTAGCTGGTGACGAACTGCCATTGTCACGCTAACACAAATTAATTCAGTTACGAAACCGCATTGTGCCTCTCTGTAAATATCGCATCATTGATAATCTTTCACTAACAACTGAATTAGGTGAGTATAAGCCTTCAAATGATAAAGTATAAAAAATTTACAACATATCGATAAGAATCCTCGACACTCCTAAGAATTTCGATGATTCCAAATTCTTTCATACGGAAGTAGGTCGGATCTTTTTTGAAAACTTTTAACCACCGTGCGCAGATGAGTTGTGTGAGCACATTGATAATATATCGCCTCTTCTTACGTCTATCACACTCCGAGGGTGGAGTTCGTTTACCTCTGGAGCTGTCCGTGGAAAGATACCCTTTCTGTACCTAACAAAGTTTGATTTAAACAAAATACAATTTATTGTGTTTAAAAGGACTGGAAAATAGTAAAAAAAAATACTCAAGATATGTTACTTAAAAAGTATCTGCACAATCTGGCTGCTTCTGTTCTGTTAAGAGCCACGGGTTTGATTCCTTGCTGGGCCAAGGATGTGAATTGTGTATGGTTCATTCTTCCAGCTCGGGGACCGGGTGTTTGTGTTTGTTCTAATGCATTTATCTTCATCTACGTAAAACACGTCACACTACAAACCTCCACAGAAACACTTAATAATGATTACATTCCTCCCCACAGCTTGGCATCAAGAAGGGCTTCAGACTGTGTAAAACTCGGCAAAATCCACAAGAAGTACCAACTCCAGTAATTTGGGAAAGAGGCAAGAAAAAGTAAGAATAGGATAGAGTGTTTAATGTGTTATTTAAGTTCGCACTAACTCAGCGCTTTAGTGTCGCTGTGGAACGAAATGTTCCGAACTGGAAAGAAAGCACCTCTAGCTCTAATTAAGGTACAGGCGCAGCATCTGCCTCGTGTGGAGTGAGGAAACAATGGAAAACCATTTGCAGCATTGCCAACGATGGTGCTCGAACCCGTCATTTCTGGAATAAAGCCTTCAGCTATAAGACGCGTACCAAGTTGTCAAATTGCACTTTGAAGGAGGCGTTTCGCCTTGGAGCATTTTCTAATTCTAAAGTTCGTAAGTGGCTTGTAACATTACATGATGGACTGAAAAACTCGATAATATTGCACCGTTATTAAAACGTTTATTTATAGTATGTTATGTGAATAGCGCTCGAATTTGAATATATTTCAATTTAGGAGAAGCAGAATCATGTTAGTAGGGAATTTTTTGTTGAATTGTCGTAAGAATGTATTTTATTTATTCCTCTTTAGTAATGACAATGTTAGGAGTCGTAGTCCTCACTTACACTTAAACACACAACAGTAAAACATGATTTGTACACTATTCAAACTACTAAGATTGCTGAACATTGTTTAATTCATACACATGTACACACAAATCACTGTTCACGCACCATAGATGTACATCCTGTAGAAGACTTACGGGATGGAGCCTTAATACATCCCGTTGCAGAAGATGTGGCGAGTTCTAAACCTTACCTCATGTATTAGGGTTCTGTTGTTAGGGAGAGCTGATGAGAATCAATCGACACAATACATTTCGCACATTGATTGTTGGAAGCCACCGCAAAACAACAATACTTGTAGATCTATGAAGAAGTACGATGTCTTTCCGCAAATGAATTCACAAGACGAGCTGACATTGTTGTCATCGACCGGGCGAAAGGTACGAGTATGGTGATTGATCTCGCTGTGAGATTCGAGGGAAATAAACAACAGCTTCGATTACTGCGTAGGGAGAAAAAGGCCATATATGAACCATGCATTGAGGATCCCTGAAAGGAATATGAGATTACAAAACGGGGGGTCGTTAAAATTATTGGCGCTAGAGGGACAATTCCTATGGAGACGCTCTTTTTAAAAATAAACAAAATAGCGGACACCATTATCGAGACCATAGCAGACTCTGCGTTAAAAATTCTTTGGCGATTGTTACACCATTTGTACTCCTCGACTTGAAGTGCCATGTACTGGATTTTCTCTTTCAAATGAAATGTGAAAGATACAATCTGCCTGGTGGTGGCAATTGTAATCTTAATTTATATCTAAAGCCCTGCTTAATCCAGATATCAGATAAAATAAATATTGTTCATGTGAACTGATTAGGAGGCCGATGTTATATTGCCTAATAGGGGCGGCTATCAGGTGGATTATCGCTATGATTACTTAAATGAAATATCACGTCAACTGAATGCATGAGAATTCGACGCAATTACCGATATATTTTGTCCTGATTGTCAGTGGCATTTCCACCGGCTTCTTACCAAAACGGCCGTGGTCTCTATACCGGCCAATTCAACTAAGATTTTGAAATTAACATTTAACCTAACGTAACCCATGGCACTACAGCCCTTGAAGGGCCTTGGCCTACCAAGCGAGCGCTGCTCAGCCAGAAGGCGTGCATATTACGACGTGTCGTGTGGTCAGCACGACGAATCCTCTCGGCCGCTATTCTTGGCTTTCCACACCGGGGAAGCTATCTCACCGTCAGATAGCTCCTCAGTTCTAATCACGTAGGCTGAGTGGACCTCGAACCAGCTCGCAGGTCTGGGTAAACGTATCTGACCAGGCCGGGAATCAAACATGGGGCCTCCGGGTAAGAGGGAGGCACGCTATCCCTACAACACGCTGCCGGCCAATGAACATTTATGTCTTTGCATTTCTATATCTATATTTAACTGGAATTCCTACGGCTGTAATCATGATACTAACAGATTCCTTCTCATAATTTCATATTTCCAATCCTAGAAAGGAAACGAAGCAAGATAAAATAACGTTGACCTAAAGGAAAGTTCCTTCCAAATAGGTTATGTAATGAACCGACTGAATTTACTGGAGATAAAACTTATTTTGTAGCATCACCGCATACTTAAAATGAAATAAATACGTTATCTAAATATGGAACTTGCTAGGCAACGCATGCAGGTTCATGATAAAGCACCTATTGTTCTAAACAAATGTGCACGGTTACACTTCAATGGCTCAGAAGACAAATGGTTACTGCATGCAAATGGAGCCCAATTGATTTCCGAAGTTTCGACGTTGCCTCCCTTGCGAGTTGTAGCTGCGAACCAATACTTGGCCGAGATGTAGATGGGAGTTTCTCTGGCAGGTAAGTTACGGACTACCACACCACCGTGTCAAGAGGAACTTGGCTACAGTTATTATTTGTAAGACAGAGTCAGGCTCGTTCTCAACGTATGAGGTTGCTGTGGTTAACACCTTCGCTAAGAAGTCGGCAGTGAAGGGAATGGCGAAAGTAAGAACTAGAAACAGAGTTCAGAAATGTAGCAGTAAAGTTCATTCGCCTCTGAAGCAACTCGAAGCAAATGCGTCTCTGTTGCCTGTTTGAAACAGATTGCAGTCTTGAGTTCAGGCAGAATCATAATTTTAGCGTAATTTGTTCGCTTTAACACCAAATGGGAGAGATAATTCTCAAGTCACTTCCATTATGTTTCGCCTACTCAAAGATACACCCGTTACAATGTACAGTGTTACTTTGATGATGATGTTTGTTGTTTAAAGGAGCCTAAAAGCTAGGTCATCGGCCCCTAATGATACGAGATGCAACGAAATGAAACGGTAATTAAAATTTTAACATGTATCCAACGACTGTAATTTAAACGAATGAAGATGACATATGACCACGAAGCTAAAACACTCAGTGGACCGAATTCACAATGCTGCATTTTCTCAGACGATGCTTGCTGTCCAAAGGGCTCCAAAGTCCAGGTCACCGGCCGATCATAAAGCTACTAATCACTGGTAAAACAGAACCATGGTGTTCCTCATATAATGGTATTAACCATAGGCAATGTAGTCCCACGGTGTATCACAGATTATGGCACCACCCACAGGTAACACGGACCCATGGTTTTCCTCACCTAGTGGTACTAATCAGGGGTGCTGGCTTGACACGTGGTGTTCCTCACGCAGTGGTAGTATCACGGGAAACGTAGACCAATTCTGAATACATTGGAAGCAGCTCAACTTAGCGCAGCGCGTGGCAACTTCTCACGCATTGACATTAGTCTCTGCAGTCGAAAGCGACCGTTCCCCGCCTCCGTGGAATGCGCACGCTGGTACAAATTACAGGCAACGTCCAGATTCGTGGTGTTTCTCACATAATGGTGCTAATCACGTGTGATCTCATGGTTCCAAGACCATCATCCCTTTGTCTCCCCTGTATTTGCCTCTTATGACAAGTAGGGAATACCGTGGGCGTATTCTTCATCTGCTTCTCCCACCCACAGGGGTGGTGTTATTTTGATAATGCTGGAACCATGGTGCCAATAGATGACACGGGAATTAGTTTCAGCCAGAATATTCAGTTCTGCTTAAAATCAAATCACTGTACGAGAAAGAGTGATTGCCAGGCACTAAAATCATGAAAAACATTGCTGTGTAATGGAAAAGAAGGTGCTTCGATGACCATTGGGAATCACCAAACTAAGCCAGGGCCTCTGAAAGTGCATGCACCGGTGCATTGTACGGCGCAAGGTGCAAAAGACGACTTCGCTAGGTTGACCGGAGTGCAGACCCCTACTGCTCGATTTTAAGCAATAGCTCTGTCTCTCTCCTTCTCTAGGCCTGTCGTGCTTGCTACGCCTGTCTCCCCACCCCCCAACCATCTTACTTGCTCTGTAGCGCTCCGCCAACCGAGCAGAGTTGAACCGAGCTTAGCCGAGTCGGACCGATGCACTGTGCACTTTGAACGCGTGAGATATTGGGCGTAAGAGGCCAGAATATTGTTAGAGTGCAAGTCATCTCTTGTCATTTTCAACTTAGTTAATTTACAGCTGTGGCACAACTCAATTTTACAATAATATCGTTAGTTTTATATCATTAAATTATAATTTGCTTAATTTTTCACTGTATTTAAATAATTAAAGTGACATTTTTACTAATAATTGTAGGTTAAGACTGGTTTTCTCCCTAGTTGCATGTGGTTTAGAGGGGCTTAACATCTAGGTCATCGACCCTAAGAGTGGTTTAGTAAGACAGACTTTTCCTGGATAAAAGTAAAGTGACTTACATTTTTCTCTGTCTATCAGAGACAGGCGGCATTGACGGTGAAACACTGTGGTTGACATGTGTCGTTGAAAATAAGATGTAATTACACTACATTAATTCTACGTCTAATAACTTAATTAACTGATACAGTGAAATAAATAAATAATCACGGACCTAGATGGTACGTTTAAATCCTCGGACACATTTGATCCTAAAAGAGAACGACTTTCTTGGCTCCAAAGTGTTGAAAAGAAGAAGAGATTTCCTCATCATTCAATAAAGTTCATTTCGCGCTTTCAAGTATAATGGCAAATATAAAAGGCAAAGAAATAATAAGACATGACACAATACGTCTACGCCTGCCATAGAGGAAACTCGACCCCTTCAATATCTCTCTAAAGAACTCGTTGACCTCTCTTGAAGCTGCTCCTATTGTCTTGCTTCAAGAACCACTCTCTTCCAGCACTTTCAGCTCCTCTATTAGATTCTTCGTACTTTTAGTAAAACCTCTATACGATATTGTGACTAATTTCATATTTATATAACGATGTGACATCAGGAGCAATGCGGATCCAGTTTTCTATCCTTGTATTTATACAATAATTGTACGGTTCTTACATATAATTATTAACATAAAATCAACGAATAGGATTCTAATATAAACCAGAAAATTTTAGACTATTTTAAAACATTGAATTGTTTGATTCGTGTTTTAATTCACCTGAGACATCTACGTCAACAGTTCTGTGCGGTTAGTGAGTCATCTAATAAAACCTATGTTTCTTCCAGAAATTGTACAGTATTTCTTGAGTTTCATCAGCAACTAGCTTAGGATACGCTGCTTTCGGACTATTTATTTTAAGAAGCAGTACACAGCTGACCAATATGTTGTCAGCTTTACATCGCAAAAGCTAATTTTATGGATTTAGTAGACCAGCGAGTTGCCGATATTTTGTCTCGCGGGATTAATTTTATGTGCCGTTAACTTATCTACGCAAGGCTGGATAATTTATGCATCTTTAAATTTAATCGGACTAAACCAGGATCGAAACCCCACGTTAAGTTCAGAAATTCAGAGCTTTTCGTCTGACAAAATCATCAGATCATCGGTATATACGGTTTATCTAAGCCGATGAATTAAGAAGACACCAATGTCTTAGAAAAGCCATAAATCTTGCGAAAAAGCTGCATTGAAAATTTTAATGGAAAAAATTTGAACTTAAACATGTATTATTCTTCAAACTGTTTGCAGTGTCATGTTGCAGGACTAGTTAAAAAAAAATATTCCGAAAAATAATACCTATTCATCAGTGTTAATCTCAGGGAGTGCAGTCAATAAAAGGTGTACAATGTGAAACTATTAGGTGCGGCCAAACTTTCAAGACACATTCGTCACACACACAATAAGATAATATGTTGTAAGGATATGGGTTCAGAAACGCTTTATTTATATTTTCTACTACTCTATATGATACAGGGTGACCCAAGGGTCTGCTAACATTTGACGAGTCAATACTTCACAGAATATTGGAGGTAGAGAGGTAATAAATGATGCACATGATTGGCATGTCATGGGGTTTCATTGACACCAGAACAAAGAACACAACATGACCAACAGATGGTGTTGGACAGAAACACGTTAGGTAGAAATGGCCACACATGCTTAACATGACATTGGGTTTTATTGAAACCAGAATAAAGCGCACAAAATGACCAACAGATGGCGCTGGACAGCAACACGTCAGGTACAAATGGCCACACATGCTTGACATGACATTGGGACTCCAACAACGGGTGCACAAATAGGCCAATAGATGGCACCGGAGAGCAACACGCCATTGATGCCACATGAGACCTGTGTACGTTATAAAAGGAGCTGCCGTGGGAGAGGGCATCAGATGCACCTGCAATCACATGTCCTGCTTGGCCTCCCCGGTCCCCGGACCTCAATCCATGTGATTATTGGTTATTGGGTTACCTCAAGTTGCAAGTCTATCGGAATCGATCGTCCGACCTCATTAGGAGTTCTAAAAGACAACATTCGACGGCAATTTCTCATCATACCTACGGATATGCTGTACTGTGCTGTTCACAACATTGTCCCTCGAATACAGTATTGCTGACGAATGACGGCCAACGTGTTGAGCTTCTGTTATAAAGAACATGGTCTTCGATAAACCTCGATTGTTATGCTAATTATTGCTAGTGTATCGTATGAAGCGCCACCTATTCGCCATTTTTGTCCATTATTTTGGTGTCAATCAAACTCCTTTTCAAGCCAATCTTGTGTGTCAATTATTACCTTCCTATCGCTAATATTTCGCGAAGTATTGCCTCGTCAAATATTAACGGATATTTTTGGTCGCCGTGTACATTAATCGTGAGAAACACAAGGGAACGGAATGTACCAGCATATCCAGTGAAATGTTCAAAATGTCCCCCGTTAGCATTGACACATGCACCAAACCGCGGTCACGTTGAATCCCGGATTCGCGGATGTATCTCTCGAGTATTGCAAATGTTTTCGCAGCCGGGTACGATGACTCCTTGCGTATTGTTCCGGGGTTCGACACACAGGAGATTTGAAATGCGGCGACAAGTGAAATGAGATCCGAAGAGTGTGGAGGCTATGTAAATCGCCCACCTCTCACTATCGTATGTCACGGAATCTGTTATTTAGTAATCGATGGACATTAACACTGAAATGAGGAGGAGTTCCATCATGCATGAAGTAAACGTCTCGTCGAATTTTTGCAGTTCATCTCGCACAACAGGTAGAGCATTCTCTAAGGAAGCAGTGTAAGTTTTTTTTTAGTTTATCCTTGGTGGAGGAAAATCACGCCCTAACAAATAATCAGAAACCATTCCGGCTCAAACATTGACAAGTTCTCATGTAGGCCTAACACTCGCCAGTAATGTGGTCCATATTACTTGTGCAGTTCATTGTCTTACGCTGACACTAGGATCGTCAACACCATGAAGTATTGCTTACTCCAATTGAGGAACCCTCGTCCTTCTAGGCCACCACCTAGTCGCGAGTATTATGTTTACCGGGCGAGTTGGCCGTGCGGTTAGGAGCGCGCAGCTGTGATCTCGCATCTGGGAGGTAGTGGGTTCGAACCCCACTGTCGGCAGCCCTGAAGATGGTTTTCCGTGGTTTCCTATTTTCACACCAGTCTGTACCTTAATTAAGGCCACGGCCGCTTCCTTCCACTTCCTAGGCCTTTCCTCTCCCATCGTCGCCATAAGACCTATCTGTGTCGGTGCGACGTAAAGCAAATAGCAAAAGAAAAAATAGAGCCTACTTTTACACCAGGCAAATACTAGGGCTGTTATTATGGCCACGACTCTTCTTCCCTAGTCCACCACGAACACCATCACCACAACTTGCCTTTTCCTATATGATACTTACGAAAAACATATACGATTATACTGTATATATAAAAAACCCATATAACCTACTATTTAAATTTCACTATTATGTGTGTTTACTTGGCAGTACATATAAGTGAATCCCTCCCTTTTGACAGCCTTCTGACGATCGGGATACGTAATTCTGATATGTATGTAGTCAAAGTGACCTATAATTCCATGGAAATGACCCCATGTATATAATGAAATATGTCGGTTGCCAAGAATTTTATTCAAGTTGACAGTTAGCGGACTGTCCTTTTGTCAGTCTCAAGAAACAAGTGTCTCGAAAAGCGAAACTTTTTATAAGATCTATCTCCCCGTACATGTAAAACGAATTGCTGTGATTTAGCAGCGGGCGACCCACAGAGAGGCTGTAAGACTAAACTTTCTTGCCAGAATCTTTTCAACATGGTAATACAAAGTGCATGTTTCATGGTACATTACCTCTTGTGATTCACTCCACTCATTTGAAGTTAACCAGTGCTCTCGACAGTGTTTGAACATGACCAGTTCAACATCGGTTTTAGACTGTGTCTAAGTGATAAATAACGTCTCTGAAATGCGGCAGCCATACTTAAGCATTGTTTAATCGTAGACATCGTCTAAATATCGTTTCTGCAATCGCACCTCTTGTTCACAATAGCCTTAATTTATACCAAAATAGGAAATGACTGGGACACTGGATAAAGAAAATTCTACTATTCACACCCCTTTAATCACAGAGCCGTTGATCTCTATATCTCATACAAAGCAAAATACGGCTCTTTGGGTGAATGGTCAGCGTACCACTCTCCATTTCAGAGTGCCCGAGTTCAATTCACGCCTGGGTCGAAGATTTTAACTTTAAAATGTTAGTTCCCTTAGTCTGGGGTCTGGGTGTTTGTACTGCCCCGAACATCTCTGCAGCTCACTAACCGCACGTAACGCAAGCCTCTACCACAATAAAGCACAGTTTCTTATACATGGCAAGTGCCGCCTACCTTCTTCGGAGGGTCTACCTTACAAGGCTGCATCGGAATAGCAATAGAAAAAGAAAATTAATACGAATAAAGCAAAAGCATAGTAACATGTAAGGTACTACAGTGATTCGCGGCCCTAACCAGCATTTGCATCGCGTGTGGTTAATTCCTCTGACTCGGGGAGTGGGTGTTTTTGTCGATAGATTCTTCTTCATTGACAAACCACCAGAATAATATGCAATTCAACTTATATATACAAAATAACATTACTAAACACATATTTAACGCATTTTGATATATTCCAGTATTCATAAATTCTGTACATTGCAGCATTTATATCAAATTTAACTCAGAGAGTTACAGTATTTGAATACTGTAATAATTAGGAGAGGAGGGGTTCTCGTACGACAATATTATTGGGACTTTGTTTTCTTATAAATATAAATAATACGATTAAAGATCTGGAATCACAGGTAAGGATATTTTCGGACGATGTTATACTGTATAGATTAGTAAATGAGTTGTAGGATTGTGTGCGACTGCAGGGAGACTTAAACAATGTAGTGATATGGACAGCAGACAATGATGTGAAAAGCCAAGTTGTTTTACCAAGAGGAAAAGTCCTCTCAGTTTTAATTATTGTGTTGATGGTGTGAAAGTACCTCATGGGGAACAATGTACCTAGATGTTAATATAAGGAATGATCTTCATTGGAGTAATCCTATTAAAGAGGTGGTTAAATAAAATGCTATAGATCTATTCACATGGTTATAAGAGTATTTACGGGCTGTAGTACGGATGTAAAGGTGAGGGCGTGTATATCTCTGGTAAGACTGGAGCTGGAAAAAATTCAAAGGAACGCAGCAAAATTTGACCTGGGTGTTTTCGGAAAACGAGTAGGGTTACTAACATGTTGAAAATTTGGACTGGGAATTATTGGGAGTAAGAGGACGAGATGCTCGACTGTGGTATGTTTTGAGTTGTCAGTGGATTGCTGGCGTGGTATGAACTAAGTAGAAGCTTGAGTGCAGCTTTTAAATGTATGAAAGATCATAATATGAATATAAAGTTGTAATTAAAGAGGGCAGATTGGGACGAATATTTATTTATTTATTTATTTATAGGACTAGGAGTAAGGGATCGGAAAAAAATCACGGAAAATGTTCGATAAATTTCGAAGTTCGTTGCAAATTTGTAAGAAAAAACTATGTAAACAATTATAATTTAATATAAATACGAGCTGAACAATTGGTAGGCAATATGCCACCTGGGCGAATCATTGATTGATTGATTGATTGATTGATTGATTGATTGATTGATTGATTGATTGATTGATTGATTGATTGATTGCGACGAATGTGAAACCACAATCAACAGGTGGAAAAAATAATTCTTAACTATGCGTTTTGAAACCTTTCAAAATCATATTTTCGGTAGGGAAGGTAACAGAGACCGCTACATAATATTAAGTTGACATTCTGTGTGTACCGACAAAACTCTACCTACACAACATTCCTCACGAGACAGAGGAGCGTGTGAAGTGAATGTGTATTACTCGAGTTACGATAATGTGCAACTGTATAACTTGTTGCTGCAAATCACGAAACTGTATCCAATGAGCTGTTAATGGGATATTTCCTGTATCACACGCAGTTCACTCCCAAACAGGATATAATGTAATTGAATTAGGATATTACTCCCTTTAGCTTCGTCATAAATAATCATTTATAGCCATTGTGGAATCGTACCTCTGCGGTTATATTTTACCGACATGGTTCAATACATCAGACGTTAGTATTTGAATTTATTTTCCGAATATTTTTTTGTTAACGTCATCAGTTCAAATTTACTCATTGTAGATGTTGCTATTAGTGGTTTTCAGTGACATACCATTAACAACGTATTTCAAATTGCTGGTGATTGAGTGTTACCTAATTTCATTTAAGTATATAATTCAGTTGTTAAATAGTGTATTATAGCCGATCATTACCCTTCAAATGTTTAAGTCATACTTCATATTTATCTCGAATTGGGCATAGAAAAGGGGTGCCTGGCCGATGCGGTAAAGGAACCGAGCACCGGTTCACCTACAAGAACGTGGGTTTGATTATACGCCAGAAAGTCGAAAATTTAAGAAAAGATACTTCCTCTTCCGGAGGCATACGTGACCCTGAGGTTCACTCAGACTACAATAATATGAGTGTCAGGTTACTGAGTACAAGTTACATAAACATATTTTAAATGTGCTAGTGATTTCAAGAGTGCTGCACAAGCATAAATATGGGCCACTTACGTACAAAGAAAAGAAACAGATGTAATAAATAATACATTTTGCAAAATAATTATGGGGCTTCCAGAGTGCACGGCCAATTGTGGAGATAGAAGACTATATGAAGATATAAGCATTCAAACAGATACACCCGGGAAAGTAGTAAAATTTTGGTTATTATTAAGAAGGGGAAAGACGAGGGAAATACATACTGAATTTAGCATACAAATAAGAGATGGAACACTTAAAAGATGGTTACTGGCTAACGAACTTGAAAAGAATGCACGACACACTAGGAATTGGAAGTTACGGCGCTAAGGAGATTCAGTATAATGATAAAGCATTCAGTAAGAAAGTAATAGTCAAAGTGAAGGATACTGAGAAACAGACGATTATGGCAGAATATGGAACTAAAAGGACACTGCCAGAATATCATAAAATCACACAAGGTATAGCAATAAGGAGAGAAAGGCTTCCTAACAGAGAAGTGAGAGGAATGGTGTGGTGGCTAATGGGAATTTATAAACACAGGTGTCAGAGAGAGAGAGAGAAATAACGAAGATCAGTGTTTACACTGTGGAGAAGAAATGAAAGAAGTGCATCTATTAAGAGTTTGTAGGGCATCCGAAGCAATGAGAGTAAGTGAACATAAGCCAAAAATAGAAAGATACAGAGAATTGTATACAATATTCAATAAAGAGTGGATTACGGGGGAAATATAGCAACTTTTTTGTATTAAAAATTTATGTAGAAAAAGGAAATTATAAACCTCAAAAGAAATTCAAACGAGTGAAATGAAGGATGAGATGGATAAAGGACCTGCGTATCCTAGGACAATGAATATAATTACTGCTAGGTTAATAATAATTTCAAATGTAGTAATATAAAAATTGTTATATTGTCGTGCCATTATGTTCTATTCATAATTCAGTTGTTAAGTAAGGATTGTTGGGATACTCCATAAAGACTTGTAACACAAAAGTAAGCATTAAATAAGCTAAGGAAAGATACATGTTGTCCTAGACTATGTAACATTGTTAACGTCTAGGACAAAATAAAGTATAGTTAGTGTAGTAATAGTCAAATAATTATAAGAGGAAAATGTGGCGCAGGTATCGAACTTGTAATAATTTCAATAAAAAAGAGCTCTCTCTCTCTCTCTCTCTCTCTCTCTCTCTCTCTCTCTCTCTCTCTCTGCAATGAGTTGGTAGTAGAATACGGACAGGAACCAGCTGCCGGTTTTTCTGGTCATGACTTGCTGTATGCTGTATTCACTTTATCCACGCCAAAACAAATTCCTAAAACTATTCTTGTTCGAGACTTCAGTAAATTTGACGTGAACAATTTTCGTGCTGACGCTGAATTACTACCCTGGTATATGTTTTTTCAGTCTAATGACGTAGATCAAAAAGTATCTCTCTTCAACAGCTTTGTACTTTTACTCTATGACAAGCATGCGCCACAAAAAAGAATTCTCGTAAAACACCGGTCATCACCATGGTTCAATAAGCGTATTAAGGAATTGATAAGGAAACGGGACAGAGCTAGGAAGAAATTTATTAAAACTAAACTTCCAGATGATTACGAGCAATTCAGGATCTTACGTAACGAGACAAAACAAGTAATTAGGAACACTAAAGTGAAGTATACGTACAACATCTTCCGTAATTGTAAGAGCACCTCAGCTTCTTGGCGTGCTGCAAAATCTCTTGGTATTGGAGTCAGTCACTCTCTAGATAGCCAGATGCCTGTTACTCCATCTGAATTAAGTGAATATTATATGACATCAGTCTCTAACTCCAACACTCCGAAAGTATCAGAGACTGCCAAACATTATAGACATCTCACTCCAAGTAACAGAGATAAATTCTATTTCATGTACGTACACCCTTCACAGGTAGAGAAAGCAGTCAGATCAATACGAACTAAAGCTAAAGGTCCAGATAATATTCCAATATCCATGATTTCTACCTGCATGGACATATTTCTTCCTGCCCTTGTGCACTTATTTAACTTCTCTCTACAGAATGGAGTTTATCCCTCAGAGTGGAAGCGTGCCAATGTACGTCCTGTGCCCAAAAAGAAAATACCAACAGTCTGTAGTGATTTTAGGCCTATCAACATCCTCTGTGCACTTAGTAAGGCACTAGAAAAAATTGTTCATGAGCAGATATGTGAATATTTGTCTAAATACAACATTCTAAATCCCTACCAATCTGCCTTCAAGAAGCGCCATAGTACTACTACTGCTCTTCTGAAGGTTACAGATTATTTACGCGCGGCCACCGATAACAGGCAGCTTACTATCTTATGTCTCTTTGATTTCTCTAAGGCATTTGACTCTGTTAATCATGAGTTGTTTCTTGCTAAGCTGAAGTCAATTGGCTTCTCCCAGAGTGCTCTGTCGTGGTTTGAATCATATCTGTCAAATAGATCACAGAGTCACGTTCGTTGACGGTCGATTCTCTAGCTGGGAATCAGTAAACTGTGGCGTACCACAAGGATCAGTCCTCGGTCCTTTATGTTTTTCTATTTATATTAATGACATATCTGAAGTCTTTAAAAGCAGTAGCTTTCACATGCATGCGGATGACTTACAAGCTTACTTCCACTTTTGTCCCACTAACGCATCTTCTTCTATAACACATTTTAACCATGACATCTCTCGATTGATTGAATGGAGCGCAAATCATAACCTCCAATTAAATGTGGCTAAGACCCAGCTTATTTGCGTAGGTTACACAAAACTCCTGAAAACTGTTGACCTCAAATCCCTCCCAGCAATAAAAATTCTAGAGACAGATATTCATTATAGTGACACCGTTAACAATCTAGGTCTAATTTTCGACAGAACCTTATCCTGGTCTGATCATACGTCAAATGTAATCCGAAAAGTTGTGTCATCCATGCATATTTTGAAACGTAACGTGTCATGTACACCACCTTTCATGCGAAAACTACTTGTTCGAAGTCTTATATTTCCAATAATTGACTATGGTTCAGTCGTATACAACGACTTATCTGAAACTTTGAACATAAAACTACAGAGGGTACAAAACGCATGTGTTCGTTACGTTACAAATGCCAGGCGTGATGAACACATAACACCCTATTACATACAGCTACAATGGTTGAAACTCCATGAACGTCGGGAAATCTCAGTAGCTGTTGCTACGCAGAAAATTCTCAAACTGAAGACACCATCCTACCTTTATAATGCATTTAAACCTATGGAGTCGGTACATAACAGAGATAATAGATTTACAAAAACCACCCTTCAAATTCCCCTTCATCGTACCACTAAATTTAACAAATCCTTTGTTTGCACTGCATCACGTTATCTTCAACGTCTTTAATCTTCACCGTTTCGCAAGTAACACTAACTGTACCCAACTAAAGCAGTTCTTAACATCTGTCTTTCTGGAGGAGTACGCAAGAGGCTGAGATCAGGCATTCTTGTGTCGAACAATCAGGAATATGTATATTTCGAAGAAAATTGTTTCTCTGCTTTAGCTTTATATTCTTTAAACCCATGTAGTCCAGAATAACAGAAGGGCTTAATGATTTACTTTCTTACTTATTATATAATGTATGTCTTAACCTTACTGGATTTGGTATCTGTATTTTCATTTTTTTTAAGTTTCTTGTTTAGTTTAATACTTTAATATTATAAAAATGTCGTTACTGTTTTCATAAATCTGCATTGTATTATAAGAAGACGCTGCATAAAGGGGCTTTTCAGTCTCAGTGGCATGTAAATCATGATCAATAAATTCAATTCAATTCAATTCAATTCTCTCTCTCTCTCTCTCTCTCTCTCTCTCTCTCTCTCTCTCTCTCTCTCTCTCTCTCTCTCTCTCTATTTCCAGGCGATCCAAAACTAGGAGATGGAGTAATCCATTCTATTTTTCTCTAAAATGAGTACCAGATTAATTCCTGGGCGAATGCCAAAGCCTCTACTTTCCACCCGTCCCAGAGCTTTCGTCGCCTGTAGGGAGATGACGTTGCTATTTCCTTTCGGTATACAAGGATCGAAAGTAAATTAAGTTCATTTTTTCTCTCCTGTCAGTTACATCAAGAGAAAAACTTTAAGCAAATTTTTTTGAAACTTGGTCTTAATATACAGTGCGAACCGATATTAAATGATAGGAACAGAAACAGTCAAGCTCTGCATTAATATTAGCTGTATTGAAAACCCATGCAGAATGATGCTCTCAGAATATGTTTGATGTGGTTTTACCCTGTGATGAATAATGCCAGAGATGTTCACGTGGCTCAGACTGCAGTAAGCCGGTCTCTGACCGCTGCTTTTCGTGGTTGAAATCTCAGTCACTCCAAGCGAGATTTGTGCAGGACAAAGCGGAGGTGGAACAGTCTTTTTCTCCGGGTACTCCGGTTTTCCCTGTCATCTTTCATTTCAGCAACACCCTCGAATATCATACAATTTTCTCTGTGTAGTCATTAATTTATCATTATCCCAGGGGAGTGAGACAGGCTTCGGTAGCCGGCGAAATTATTTCCTCGCCGCTAGATGGGGATTCACCGGGCGAGTTGCCGTGCGGTTAGAGGCAGGCGGCTGTGAACTTGCATCCGGGAGATAGTGGTTCGAATCCCACTGCCAGCACCCTTGAAGATGGTTATCCGTGGTTTCCCATTTTCACACCAGGCAAATGCTGGGGCTGTACCTTAATTAAGGCCACGACCGCTTCCTTCCAACTCCTAGGCCTTTCGTATGCCATCGTTGGCATAAAACCTATCTGTGTCGGTGCGACGTAAATTCACTAACAACAACAAAAAGTAGATGGGGATTTCATTCCATTCCTGACCCGTTAGAATGACTGTAAACAGGCTGTGGATATTTTATGTTCACGATTCCAGATATCCCTGAAAATTTAGTTCTGTCTAGGAATTTCACCAAGAAAGTTGTATACAATGCAGCTTACTACCTTTTGTATTACTGGGTCATCCATTCATCTTGGAAGAACATAACAACAAATATACAATACCACGTAATCCAAACGTTACAAGAAAGTTTGCGATAACTTAACGGAGAATAAAAAGGAAGTAGGCCTTCGTAAAAAAAGGAACGACTTGCCAATCAAAATCGCAAAGGGATTAATACGAAGTTTGAAGAAAATACACTAACTTTTATGAAAATTGAACAGCAAGAAGGAAACGCATTATTGAAATGAACTTTTTGCCAGAGATTAGGTGCATAACCATACACATACGATTAACTTTATTGGTCTTAAGATGACCTTTGAGTTTGAGAGTTTAGCACTTTATTTAGCCTCCACGCGCTGCAATCAGAGCTTCTAAACGTCGTGGAAAAAGGCTCTCCTTCCATGCAGTTTATATGAGAATCCACAAATCACTGACACTTGTTACTTGAGGGCCATGACAAACAAGTTGCCGACTAACAATACCCCTGGCATGCCCGATGGACGATATACAGGCGATCTTGCAGGCCATGGAAGTAATGGTACCCGTCGTTCTTCGAAGAAAGCTTGCACATTTCTTCCTAAATGTGGCTGGACATTGTCCTGCAAAAATGTGCCGTGGGGAGTTACCTGAAGGAGGGAGAGTTCTTTGGTCTCTAAAACTGCCCTCATGTACCGATTGTTGTTCAGATAGCCCTCAATCCGTAGAGGAAAGATCGGTTGTCTCCCCCCCCCAATCCCTGGGGATGTGGGACGCAGATGAAGAATACATCCACCGTAAGAGGCGAGTAAAAGGGGCGACCAAGGTATGATGTACTTAGAACCATGAAACTACTTAAAATTAGTTCCATTACGTGAGGAACACCATGTGTCGACATAACTTGCGATCAGTGCCATCATCTAAGGAACACCTTCGGGCTACGTCACCTAGGAGCAGGGCGCTCGGTTGCATAGCCTAGCGTCTAGCGAGAATAGGTGCCGAGCACTGCGCTCATACCATGGGTCTGCATTACCTATGATTAGTACCACCAATCAACGAACAACATGGTTCTACTTTGCCAGTGATTAGTACATTATGAGGGGCAATGACCTAGATTTTGGACCCCTTTAGATAATAAGCATCCTTCCTGAAATTAAGGCATTCTGAATTGGATGCAGTGATTGTTTTGGTTTCACGATCATTTTTTCATCATCATTCGTTTTAGATTCTAGTTAAGGAGTTCATTTTGAAGTCTTAATTTTATTTTCGTTTCACCTTGTAACAATAGGGGCTGATGACCTAGCTGTTAAGCCCCTTTAAAGAACGGTCATCATCATCAGATCGGATGTTGTAGACACTGACACCCCAAACCATCATACTTGGTGTTTGTCCACTATGCCACTCAACAATGTAGCCTGGCGGATTGCGATCACCACGGTAGTGCCGAATACGTATGTAGAGCAGGTTGAAGCGGAACTCGTCCGAAAACACTAAATTTCGCAACTCAGCACGCTAATGATGGCGTTCACGTGTCCGTTGCAGTCTGGGGCTTTTTTGATTTCTCGATAATGGAAGCATGTGTGCAAGCAGTCCAGTCCACAGCAGAGTGCGTCGAGCCGTCGATACAGACAGGTTCACATCTGTTTCAGTGCTCGGCATCGAGCCAACATTGTTAACAAAACTGCACGGTCCGTTACGGCCATGCGGACAAGATGTTGGTCATTCCGTGCTGTGCTCATACTTCACGGTCCAGTACCTGCTCGTAGCTGTGTACGACTCTCCTCTATCCTCTGCTTCCACACACATACCACTGTTGTAGCAGTATGCTCTGTACGAACAGAAATGTCACGGTATGACAATCCCGCTCTCGGAAGACCGACCAGTCTGCGCCGTTCGAACTCACTTACATGATCGTATAGCAGCGTTTGACGGTGACGAGGCATACTGAGGCTGACTTTCACGTGTATACCTTGTTTGACAGCTGTTCGTTGACCTGGGCGGCCAGACAATACAGGGCCGTTCTGGGCCTACGTACAACCCTAATCACTTATTCCTGGCACACTGTTCTACACATCCACGGAGTTTGGAATCATTGGGGCCATTCTTTGACGATGCTGCAATTTTCACAAAAGTTAGTGCAGCAGAAAATGTTACCTTAAATAGCGTTGCATAATAAAAACCTAAAAGCTTAGAAATTCGCGCAAAATTAATTAATTCGTCCATTATAAATAGTGTACCAAAATAATTTCAGAACACTATCACATATATAGCACATACAACTTAAATATGTTCCGTGCCTTGTACTACAGTACATTGAGGGGCACAATGACTTACTACTAGTTCAACATTGTAAATATAAGGGCCATTCAAAAAGAAACGAGCCGGAGGCTATGCAATTAAATCCTGTACCGTTATTTCAAAAGTATTGCCTAGCACTGTCGAGACATCTGCCTCACTGCAATGGAAGGCAGTGAATGGCCGTTTTGTAAAATTTCCCAGGCTGCGTTGTGAACCAGTTCCGAACGTACTGCTTGACATCGGTGTCCGAGGTACGTTGTTTGCCCAAATACTTTGGTTTGCCTCTCCGAGCCTTCATTATATCACAATAGATTGTTTTTGAGGCGGCCACCCTACATGCTTCCACTGGAGACTTTTTTCGTTTTGCCTCGGTTTCGAAGTGATGATACCATATCCCGTCTCCAGCGACCATACGCGACAGTGGCACAGTGCAGCAGATGTACAAGAGAGAGGTTCATTCAGTATCTTTCCAGTGCTGGTTGAATACTGTGAGACACCCGTTGGGCGCACTTTTAGTGAAATATCAATCTGTCCTTAATGAAGGCGTGAAACGTACCGACGCTCACTCCGACCTCTGTGGCAATGGCTGCTACCGTAACTCGCCCGTATTACGTAATGAAGGCATTCACCTGCTGGACGATGGCATCGGTGATGCGGTGTGGCGTTCCAGAACGTACATCATCGGCCAACGACATCCACCCTTGCCTGAATCGCTTGTGCCATGCCTTGACCCTTGCAACGATATGCAGTGCTCTCCATACATTTGTGCAATTCTGCGATGAATTTTCATTTCCCTTACTCTTTCTGCTGTCAAGAAACGCTCTACACCTCTTTTCCCTCACTTAGAAGCCTCCATTTCAATGTTTTCAGCAAGACTGGGTGCAGTGGGCGAACAATGCGTGCGCGTGCTCAGTCTGTTGTGACGTGATGTGCACCCATGTTCCTCCAGCGGCAATTTTAGGATATCAGCGCTCTTACAGGGACCGCGCCTTCCACTGCAGACAATTGCATTACGATCCTTTCAGCAGTTCTCACAATATAGCCTCCGGAGCATTTCCTTTTGAACGGCCCTCATACAACACGATCAAATTCACACATAACTTAAATACTTCCAGTGCCTTATCTGATCCAGCTTGTTATAGAGCTTATATATTGACTAATTTACATTTCAAGTTCTAATCTATCAAGGCTGAATTTCGCTGATATACAAATATATTTCCCGTCGTCGTCGATACTGATTATGGTAATGAAGGATTTAGTGATTGTTTTCTTAATTATGCAGTTATCAGTTCCTATTGATCGAGGTCCACACAAGTGGTACGTAATTAACCTCTCCTCATAACTCTACGGTTTATAAGCAGTTCAATAACCCATCAACGACCATTAGTACAACTTGTGGTAAAACAAAGCCATCACATTTAATCATACTTCAAGCATATGGAGGTTGAGTCGTTTAGAAACTCAGCCTCAAATATCTCCAGATCCGATAGACATAGTGACATTCTGTTTTCATGCATCGACAACAACTTCGTTTTTTTTCAAAATAAAACTATATATTTTTTATCCATCAGCGCAGCAGTCGGAACTGTTAAGTTCCAACCTCATAAAACCACTTTGGTAATATATTGGCATCACTTGCGTTGCATCTAACCAACGAGATTTGCTTGTTCAACTTCTGAAGTCAAAGAGAATTCCTTGTAGTTTCAATATTAGTCCACAGATGGCAGTTAATATGAAGTGTACAGCTTTCACTGTATGCTGCACAATATGTTAGTACCGTTTAAAGCAAGAGGATTTTAAAATAGTCAACTTTTGCGACGGCCATCTTTTTTTTTTTTGTCATGAAGATACGTTAACAGTGAGACTTATGTATAATATACATTTTTCATTTATGCATTTGTATGTTTAACAAAACATACAATACGCTTCAATTGCCTTGTACCGGGTTGGTTGGCGGTTGTAGGGTAGGTTACGACCTAGAAGTGGTCCGACAGCTCTGCACTCCGACCGACCAACCGAGCAGAGGAGCGGTGGCTCTACACCTCTGTATTCGGAAGAAGGAGAGGGGCTTCTCTCCACAGTCGGATATCCTGAGAATGGATTTCCGCCGGGACAGTTCCTAGTATAGCTCACAGCCGCCAACCGTCTCACGTTCACCACAAGTGTCATGTCCTGAGAGACGGCGTCATCGTCTAAGAGTCCGGCTCCATGGCTAAATGGTTAGCGTGGTCGCCGTTGGTCCAGCGCGTACCGGGTTCGATTGCTGACCTGGTCTTGGATTTTAAGCTTCATTAGTTAATTCCGATGGCTCGGGGGCTGGGTATCTGTGCCGTCTTCATCATTAGAATTCGTCATAAGTAGGATTCCATCCTCATAGACGCGCAGGTCGCCCATATGGCGTCACCTCGAAGGAACTCCACGAGGCCTATTAAGAGGCCATACGCCATTATAATTATTATTATTATTATTATTATTATTATTATTATTATTATTATTATTATTATTATTATTACGAGAATTGAGTCGTAAGTGATGGCAACTATTTTTTCTCGCGAACAGGAGATAACATGGAAAACCTAAGGTATGCATTTGGAAATATAGGGCATGTACTTATACATCGTGCCTGAAGACAAATTCTGACTTCAGGAGATTCACGTAGGAAAGTGACAGAACACAGGTCATTGGTAAAAACTGTTTTAATATGGTACAGACAGCAAATACACAAGACTACGTACAAAGGACAGGTCTCCACTGGTTACAGACCTTTGAAACAATCGTCCAAGGTTTCCACTGTGCGTTGCCAGCGGTGGGGCAGGCGCTGAATACCACTCGCTGCATGTGTACGGCCTGGGCGCGGCAAATCGGCAGTTGATACTTTACCCCGTTTGAACGTCTCCACCCACCTCGCCACTCTTCTATAGGGCATTGCATGCACACCTAATGCTTCCCGCAGTTCTGCATGGCATTAGCATGCATTTCTGCCGTGGAGAACTGCTGTTTTAATATACGATCGTTGCTCCTGCTTGATGACTTCCATCTTGTGACGCTCTCATTCACACACTGAACTTGGGAGCATGCTTAGACCCACACTGTTCTTTACATACATAATCTAGTGGCATCATACACAAGTACAATCCATATCTTAGATTTTACGTGTTGTCTCCTGTTCGCGGGAAAAAATAGTTTCCATGACTTATGACTCGACCTACGTATTATTATTATTATTATTATTATTATTATTATTATTATTATTACTATTCCGGGGTTTGTGTGGAACGCAGAGATGGTGAAAGAAGGAAAATTAATTTAAAACTTGAACAGAATGTTACATTTATTTTAGAACTTCAAACTTAACAATTTTTCATAACAATCTAACATCAGGTACAATGACAATCTTGAAATAACTAGGAAAATCCACAATTAGTGATTTTTACAGATTCTGGGCTTCAAGCCCCTAGTTTTACAATTTTTCCTGAGCAACGAGCTCAACTTTACCAATTTTCAATTTAAAATGAGGAACAACATAGTCAAGGGCAGAAATCCCATAATTCAAGAGCGCTTGCTCCCTAAATTACAATATTTAGCCTTCCAGAGGCACTCTTTACTGTTTTAAAGAAGAGCTAACTGGCTCTCAGTTTCCATTCAGCCTACCCAAGGCAACATTACATCAAAATCTTCCAAACTCTGGCCTTTCAAGCCAGGAATTACAAATGGGTATAATCTTACACAGGGGTATCTAGTTCCCAACCTACTGGGCCTTTGCGAAAAAAAGAACAGGTTAAATAAATGGCCCGAACACGAACTGAATGGAGGCGAACACTGCACTCCAGATAATGAAAACATTAAAACCTTCAGGGCTCTCGGCCGATGAAAAAGGGACTAGTCCCAAACTAATAAGGTTGCTCGCATGGAAATTACTTTAGTACTTTACAACAGAAAACGGTTATTAAAACGTAGTCACCTCAAACCAAGATAAAGAGGAGCTCGAGAGGGTAACTCACTCTCTATCCTCGATTCACAATTAAAGATTTTATGAAGTTTATACATGAGCCGAAAGAAAGTTACATTTTAGAAAAGTATTGTTACATAATTAAAGATTCGGACCTTCCCCTCGTATAAAGCTGCGGGGGTAGCAAGAAAGAATGAATTTAGGGGGCCATTACCTTATAAATGTTCTGCAAACCGCAGAAAGAGGCGGCCCTGCCTCCTGCCTTAATACACACACACACAGAGAGAGAGAGAGAGAGACTGACGATGATCAATTGGCAAGGAAGCGTGAAAAGCCGCAGTTTATAAACCCTCAGGGAAGGTTGGAGATCAATCAAGACTAATCAGGACACAACCTCTCAATTTCTATTGGCGGATTCAAAGTGAACAAGAAATGCGAGATTGGTTGAAAATTAATTACCAAAATTTATGATTGGTCCGATTCAAAACTGGCTGAAAGAAAAGGAAGTGTTGCCAATCCAAAAATAAATGAACATAGATTCAGTTATGAACAACCTAGAAATACAAAACTTCTTTAAATTACAAGTTCTTTCACCTTGCACCAGGGTGCATGAACATAGTTTTTTGGTGGTGTCATCTGTGGAAAAACATCCAAACTTCTTGATGTATAGGAAACAAAACAAGGAGAAATTCTGTCAGTTTAGGAAACTTCACAACAAAACAATTACTCAATTTTTCAGAGGTACATCTTCTGATTAAAGTTCCAAGTTCGTGTAGTTTCAGTTTCACCTTTTGACAGATAGAGGAGTTCATTATGGTGCAGATTTTGAATGCGCGGCGTTGAGGTTTACCTCCCCATACAATTATTATTATTATTATTATTATTATTATTATTATTATTATTATTATTATTACCGTCTAAGAGGCACGCCTCTTTCCATTCAGGGGAGTAGTAACTTATTTGTAGCTGAATCAATATTAAATTTAACGAAATTAAAACAGGACTTATAGTCAAGAAAGGGTTTAATTATTGTTTTTAGTTTTTGCTTGGTGTAGACTATACTGTTACATGCCACTCTTATCGCAGCCCCGTCGGTATTTCCTGGAAATAACTAATGGTTCAACTGGGAACTCCCAACATTAGAGCACGATTGGCCCATCCCTGTATTTTTCTCATAATCTCTTTTCATCCTCCACCTTCTGGAACACAGAATGGGTACGTTGCGTTTCTAGCCGATCCCTGACTGTTCTAATAAGACTTCATCGAGATATGAATACAAGACCTTCACGAACGAGGTGTTGTAGTGTTGGAGAGTCGAGTGTGTGGTGCCTGAACTGGGGCAACAGCAGTGTTGGCTGTCACCATTGTCCCACCACAGTCTGAACGAGTTGTTATTGTGTCAGAGTTTTGGAGTTCGGTAGTTACACTGGGGTGACAGTGTAGACCGCCATCAGTATTCCACAGATATCTGAGTATCCTCGTGTTGGAGTACGGAGTAGTCTCTGTGTACTGCCTTGGAGTACTGTGTGTATGCAACCGTGGACTGTCGACTGCCCTGGATTATGTGTGCGGAGCATGCCAGTGCCGGTTAGCACTGTTGAGCAGTTGCTGTCTACCAGGTCTACGCTTTCCCTATAGGATTGGTGAGGGCGGTTGCAATACAATAATGGACAGGAGAAGAGAAAGTAAACTAATAAAAAACAAGAAACAGCAGCACATAAATAACATAAAATCTCAATCACAGAACACTTACCTCCATAATCACCCATGTGAACGCTATACCGAATAACCGTTCCGTTCTTATTATGAGTCTATCATTTATCTCAAATCTATCGCGTCGTGCACATGTTGATCGGCCCTATTTACGGCATAAGGATACATCGTATTCTAATCCAATTAACTATCTTCTATTATTTTCTTGTTCCTTATCAATGTCTTTGTTATTGTCCGTTTCTCTATAAAAACTGCCATATTATTTCGGGTGGGTCTCTGTAGCATTCTTTGTCGGGCCAGATTTCTCTCTTCCAGAACCTTACCCAGTACTTCGTCATAGCATTTATTTCTACTCTGTTCCCTTCTCTCACCAAGTACTTCCTGCGCTGTTGTATTTATTGCTAGCTTGGTTTCCTCCCACATTGTATTGATGTCCACATCTCCGTTTCTGCCCATCTCTAGCTTTAATTGCAGCCGGTCTCTATACTCTTCCTCCTTCTTCTCATTCCTTAACAGTTCTACATTATAGATCTTGCTCTGCTCAGCTCTGTCCCTGGGTTTAATTGCCAGTCGTTCTTGGAACTTGATCCTCACCAGTATGTGATCTGAATCACTGTCTGCACCACGCATGCTTCTCACATCCATTATATTGGAGGCATGTCGCGCATCTATCAGCACAGGGTCTATCTGGTTATTTGTCAGACCATCCGGTGATATCCATGTCTCTCTATGGATCTCCTTATGGGGAAAACATGTGCTCTTAATCACCAGCTCCTTGCTGAAGGAAAACTAAATCAATTTCCACCCGTTCTCATTGGATTCTTGGTGTTTCCTTAGATATGCTGACACTGGGTGGTTTTCTTTCTCTTTGCCTACTTTGGCATTAGAATCCCCTAGGACAACTTCAACATCATACTCGGGCAACTGGTCATATACTTGCTCCATTTTTTCATAGAACTGTTCTTTTTCTTCCTCTTCAGCATCCTCTGTTGGGGCATGTCCACTAATTAGTGATATGTTGGCAAATCTCCCTTTCACTCTTAACCAGCATAGTCTGGGGCTTATTGCTTCATATTCAATCACATTATGACTGACCGATTTCTTGACCATAAACCCTGTTCCTATTCTATTTTCTTCCGCCACACTATTGAACAAAATGTAGTGCTGTAGGTCTGTCACCTCGATTGTCTTCCGCCTTATCTCATGTAATGTTGCCACATCTATGTGGTATTTAAGTAATTCCTCCTCCAGTTTTCTACTAGCCCCAGCCTGAAAGATATCTCTCACATTCCATGTTTCAATAAATCCGCATCGTTGCCATTTAGCGCGCTTTAGTAGTCGTATGTTTGACACCGTCCGGTTATCTCGATTTGGTTTCTGAACAATATGTAGTTTTGTGGTAGTGGAGTTGTTAGCCCCTCGCACAACCCCCCCCACCTGGAGGAGCAGGGCATCACTCTTAGTCTGGATCATCGCCTTAGACCTGACCGGCTTGGGTGGCCCTACCAGGAGCATACGCTCCCGCCGGCATAGCTCTAAGTATCATTTGAACACGCAAGCCTCCAAAATACCCGGCAAAATGTATTTAGCCTTCGTCAAGGTGGTGATACCATCGGGAAGAGTTACATCATAAGTAGATTAAAATATAATTAATCCAAGTGGAAAAAAATCATGAACACATGGTTACATACCTCGGCTTTAAAACACAACACATAAATACACTTGACAATAACAAGCTGTCAAAGCACACGTCCATTCCCATCAAAGCTACAGAAGCTAGTCGCAACAATAGCAAGGTACGAAGGGATAAGACAAAGCCCGCTGACAACAAGACAACGAATTAGTGGGACATAGAAAATGACGTAATAAGGGACTAGATAAGCAACAACAATTAAAGTTTCACAACTGATTAGAATCTGATTTATAACATATTCCGATTATCACATTAACCAAAACTTCACATAATTAACAGGAAGTGAATTATTAATTAAAATAATAATAATAATAATAATAATAATAATAATAATAATAATAATAATAATAATAATAATAAAGTCAAATCTCATTTAGAATCTGATCACTCCGCCCGAAAGGAATTAGAGTTAAAGGGAAGCACACAGAAATAATGAAAAATTAACGCGTTCGCCTTTCTGGATATATTAAATTCAAAGTATCTACATACTTAACAGAAAAACCTGAAGCACACGAACGCTGTAGTCATGGGCTGAACACGGCGGTCTTCTTTCTCCGTAGTGGCCCATGTATGTCCGGACCCCGGTGTCTTCCCGTGATGATTGTTGCCAGCACCGATGCACTGTGGATACATCCCTACCAAGTCTTCATGCGATATCGTGGAAAGAACATCCACCCCCTTGTAGCCCTCGTTCAAACCCAGTAAGCTACTGATAGTGCGTTCTTCGCCTCCTTAAAGGCATGTTTTATTCACACCTACTCAACATCAACACCGGATGATGACTGACGTAAGCCACAATCCTCAACAGTGCCTAGAGGTCCCGGTAAAATATGAATAATTCTAGCCCGCCGATCCAATTAGGACATTGAGTGCTGGTGCTTAATAATTTTCTAGCTAGCGACTGCATTACTGTTGTTAGCTTATGAACTGTTACTATAGAATCGCACTGACCAGCATGTAACCTGCACCTCATAGAATATCCTTAGGCCTCCGGTGTCGAAGTCGTATGGTGTCATAATTACCTATTTTCCTGACCAGTGGATTTATGTTCTCGGTGAGCGCATCATAAAATTTAGTAGCAGTCTTACGTATCCCATGATGAATAGGATCGAGCTGACACTGTATATGGAGGTCATCATTTCTAGTGTACCACTCAGAACCTGTCAAGCGGCGAAGTGCACGCTTCTGGGCGCGCTGTACCTTTAACAGGTGTCACTTGACTGTAGTACCTCAAACACGGCTGCTGGCATACTCATGTATCGTTCTAATAGTCGATTTGTAGGGAAGGAGTCTTTTTTTCTATAGTAAGCTCATTGCAGGCACTAATTTCAAGAGGAATGCTGGGGCTGTACCTTAATTAAGACCACGGCCGTTTCCTTACCACCCCTGGCGGTTTCCTATCCCATCGTCGCGACGTAAAACCAATAGTAAATTAATTCAAGAGGCGCACAATTGCTTGCGCTGTGATACAAGAAAACACTGTACGTTAGTCCACAGTCCAGGGCGACACCTAGATACTTGGTTTTCTTGGTCCACCTGATGACTACGCCAGGAAATATTATGGGCTCTGGTTTATGGGCTATGTTTAGTGAAAAGCGTGGCGCTACCCTTGTCTACGCTTATCATAACTCTCCTTATCTCTCACTAGGGTTCGAACGTCGGGTAAGCGCCCTGAAGATTGTCTTCCACCTTACATGAGACATAGGATTTCGCCATGTCTTCCGCGTAAAGATGCAATTGCGGATGCGTTGGTTTTGGCATCTCCGATGATTGAAAATCGTGGGTGAGATAAGCCTGAACTGAGGGACACCCTCCTCTATTGGACGCGATTTCGACTGCGCTTTAACAACCTGCACTTGAATTTTTTTGTCAGCTAGGTAACACCCGCCGAGTTTACAACCCGCATTTGAAGCGAAGATACATTGCAAGGTCATAGTGGCGTGGCTAGCACCAATCTTGGTCGACCAGCGCGTAAATTTAAATGCGCGTCAGATATCAGATGTGCAAACACACGTCCCGAATTTCGTTTGTTTAGCACACACCTTCTTGGTGTTGGGATTTAGTTTTCTGTTAGTGTATGGTACATTTTCTTGTATTGAACCCTTTAAGGCCCTTCCACGAATACCTACCTACCTTACCTATCAGCAATCGACATGTGATCTTTCTCTTGGGTTGTCTATAGCTTATTCGTCACTTGCAAAGGTAAGAGGTGGGTTTCAGTAATTTAAACTATTGTCTACAATGATTTGACTCAAGTTAAAGGAAATTGTTTTTTTAACCTTAACTCAATTGCCTGAGGGACATCCTTACTAGAAAACACTGTCTTAATTTAGGAATGAAATAATAAAAATCTGCAGATCCCTAAGATCGGTTTCCATGTGAGACTGCATGTACCAGGATAATGATTTGCCTACAGCGGGCATTCATCATTACTACGCAATCGCTCTAAATGGTAAACCGCGTATTTCACTAAAATGAATTTCATATTTACACTGAACAGAATTTGGTGATAAATTAATAATTAACTTGGGCAAACACAAACATAGGAAATAAACGTACCGAAATGCTACTTCGTTCTGGACATTATTAGTTTTACGGCCATCAAATCTACTACTGTACAACATTTCACACGCTAGTTTCACGGCTATCCCAATTATCCAAGAAACTTAAAATGACCTTTCGTCGTATTCCTCGGACATTTTCACGAAATAAAAGGGTCACCAGAATGCGTCAGAGACACACAAATACAATGGTGATATAATGAAATAAACAAATGCACTTTACAAAAGGTAGTTTAGTTACCTGGAAGTCGTACGTGGCCTCGCCAGCCTTTCCCGATCCCTTATCTAGTCATCTCGACAGACAGTGGCTTCACTAAACATAATCTTCCTTTCACTTTTATTTCATTTCATTCACCTGGAAATAACGACCTAAAATACATGTCTTTCACTCGTTCTCTTCCTCGTGAACCGATCTGCACACGCAATAGAGTACAACAACATATTTTCGAATTCAACTGCAGGATTTAAGGACGATAATGACCGTTGATGATAAACATTAATGGTCTCTCTTAACCAAATGAATCGTTAAGTTAATTCAGAAGCTAGGCACTATATTTTCGTCGATGTAACAGAGTTTGAACTAATAGGAGCGTCTTTCGACAGTTTTCCTCCTGGAGCTGTTTAGCGGTCTAACGTCTATACCACTAACAAGCAAATTGTGTCACCTACGATATCGTGGCGTTTACTACGGCTGTTACGTCGCCAATTCTTCTTAAAATGGACTTTTAACACAAAAATAGTTCCACCAAATTACTTCGTATCCCTGCACATTCTACACGGCTCGGTGACGTAATTTCTGTAACGTGAGAATGAGAATCACCCCACGTATTCTCCACGTGTCGTCTCTGGTCAGAAATAAAAATGCAACTAGGGCTCCTCATGGCTTCTAATTTATATGGTGCCTTATATAATGAATTTTGGTCTTTGGCTCCTTATGACTCAATGGTCCTGGATTCAGTATATCATGCTGATACTTTCATTGTAATACTAACTAAATAAGCAAAATCAACATCGCACGTAAAGGAAAAATATAAACTTACATTTAGATATGGTACCACTGGCACAGGCGTGTTTTTCAATAGTTACGTTTAAAAATTGTGTAAAATAAATTAAATTCGATTTATTCTCTGAAACTCAAAGATGCTTACAGACACTTGAAATGCGCCTGCGCCATGATCTGAGTATGTGGAGTGTTATCTTTTTGGTGTGTTATTTTATGGTTCGATATTGGTTGTCCCCCCTCTTGTTTCTTTCCCTTTCCTTCACAAGAGTAGTCTAGATGGCCGGTTGTGTCACGTGGTTGAGATTCATTCCTTCCATCTGAGCATAAACTTAGGGCTCCCTTTCGAACCCGAGGCTGCTGGGCTGCGAGCATCGGAGTGTAAGTCGTGAGTGTATGTTGTATGTATATGTTCAGCAAAAGGTAAATTATTGAGGCAGTGATTGTGTAAGTGTTGTGCTTTCTGTGTGTTCTGTGCTATGTGCATGTGTCGGGCTCGTAGCCCAGGGCCTATGGCCAGATGTAGGCTGTTCCTTTTAAGTATTCCTGAATATCTTTTACTACATTCAGTACTTTCTTTAGATGAAATACGTTATTTTGCGAATCATAAATCATACGAGGCCAATAGCGGTATATAACCGAGCTCGGTAGCTGCAGTCGCTTAAGTGCGGCCAGTATCCAGTTTTCTGGAGATAGTGCGTTCGGAGTCCACTGTCGGCAGCTCTGATGATGGTTTTCCGTAGTTTCCCATTTTCACTAGGCAAATGCTGGGGCTGTATCTTAAGGCCACGGCCGCTTCCTTCCCACTCCTAGTCCTTTGCTAACCCATCGTCGCCATAAGACGTGTCTGTGTCGGTACGACCTAACGCAACTTGCAAAAAAAAAAAAAAGTATATTCATGTAATTGCTCTAAAGTGCTTCAGCATTTTCATTTTTGTAAATATGTCGCTACCTTGTTAAGTTTTCTTTTGATGAGTTAGTATAAACGCAAGTGAATTTACAGAAGGTAAACTTCCTAACCTTCGATTCAACCTCACTTCCACTTTGAGTATATTCCTTTTTCCTGGGCCCTAATGCTAGTACTTTCTCACCACAGATCTTGACACTCGTTCTTCACCACAAGGGAGAGGATTGGCTTGCCCTACTTCTGATAATATTCCTTCCATGACATTTCGATCAGCAATATTATATTTCCATCGGCTAACCTCCTCCGAGTCCACTTTTGACACGTGAGTGCCCTGGAGTTGTACACATTTTTACCTTACGTGTGATTTACGCCCCAAGCTTGTATTTGCGTAATTATTTAATTAACGCTGTTTCAGTACGTTTTAATTAACTGTCAATCTAACTTTAAATATAGTGTACAATATTGGAAGAATATCGGTCCTCATTTATGCGCAATTCAAATTTAATTAGCAAACACAATAACACATTGAACATGTATACTACGAAAACTCTACTCAGTGAAGGATAGTGTATAACTATTTGAATATCACGTAAAAATTGCCATGTTCAGGATGACCCAAATATCCGTTAACGTTTGACGAGGAAATACTTCACATATTATTGCAGATAGAGGGGTTATAATTGATGAGCATGATTGGCATCACATAGGGTTTTACTGGCACCAAAATCGAGACAAAATAACCAATACATGGCGCTTCATACGATAAACAAACAATAATTATCATAAAAATCGAGGTTTAGCAAAGACTATGTTCTTCATAACACATACTCAACATGTCGACTGATATCGATCTACAATACCTGTAGTCAAGGGACAGTATTTTGAACAGCGCTGTACAGCATATCCGTGACACTTTGCCCTTGGATATTGCTTTTTTGGCATCCCTAATGATGTCAAACTATCGGGGTAAACTTGCGACTTCAGCTAACCCCACAACCAATAATCACATGGATTGAGATCGGGAGACTGAGGAGGCTAATCAGGACATGCTGCGATTGCAGGCGCATCTGACGCCCTCTCTCACGACAGCTCCTTTTATACTGTACACTATTCTAGTGCGGCATCACTGACGTGTTCGTGTCCAGCGCCATCTGTTGGCCTGTTTGTGCACTCGTGTCAATAAAATCCCATGTCACGCCAACCGTATATGTCAATTATTACCTCTCTACCTCCATTGTTCCGTGAAGTGTTGCGTCGTCAAATATTAACGGAGTTTCGGGTCACCCTGTGCTTTACGGTTGTATTCTGTTATACCTTAGATGCTGGTATTCACAAGGTGGAAGGGGAAGTGAAGGGCATTACTCAGGTACTTTTTTGAATGTTCACTTCAAGTATTTGTATTTCCCTAACTGTTCATTATGTGAAGTGAATCTTCCTTACTCCTTTATTGTCACGTTGATTGATCTTTTACCCGTCTGTCTGTCTGTCTGTAGGGTCTACACGCATCACGAGAAAACGACGGAAGAGAATTTAATGAAAATAGTGTGCCCTACTGGACTCTGAGGTTCCGGCCAGGCGAAAGCCGGTCTCGAACCCAGAGTACAGTAGTGAAAGAACTCTCACAAACGTGAGCTGGTGCACATAGTCTTACCTGAACACATATCCATCCTCAGCCGGTAACAAGCGCTCTTCTCAGGGATAACATGGGATAAATGGGCAACATAAAGATAAACACTAGGATATGTGACTAATCAGGTAAGAATCGGCTAAATAAAATATAAAAAAATCTAACAGAAACATCGCTGCATTCAAAGTTTAACAAACAGGGATTTATTACATAAAATTAAATTATTTACAAATGAAAGAGCTTTCAAAATGATTGGGTAAAATCACGTCGAGCCGATGACAACCAGTGCACTGCCTTCACGAAAACAGCTGTGCTGTAACAAGCATGTTACAATAGTATAAGTAACGAATTCTAGAAAAACGAATATCTACTGAAATACACATCAAACCGTAATTCCCATAAAATTTACAATGCCTCGTACCATCGAACCCCGGTGCAAACAAATATCACCATGTAAAGTACAGTGTCCTGACTCGGTCACGAACCCTAGTCCCATGAAGTGTAAGGCGTATAATATTCATAAACAAATAATATAAAAGAACACAACCGACATATCCAAGGGTATCAATATCAAACGGGTCAGTGTAAAATAAATGTAGAGCAAATAGAACAAAAAAATCTCCTCCTGCTTTCAAACATTACGGTCGTCTCTCCCCTTAACAAACTCGACAAGCTGCAGACAGGAAAATGACCAAGTTTCAAGACTGTGACGTCAGGCACCACGACCCTCACCCTGCCACCACTTCACCAGCGACAGTCCACATAATTGATGAGCTCAGCTGACTGCCAGCAAAAACATCTCGCCTCTCAAAATACTTCACGTAATCTGGCTGCTAAAAAGTACTCTTTTAAATACATCTGGGCGATCCGCCCTCATCTCAGTGTCACCCGCCATATCACAAATCTTACTTCCGCCTCTCATGGGCTCAACCTTGGTGCTACAAAAACACAAATCACTAAGCGACAGTCATATGGCCCTAATAAGGCATCTCCAATACATCAAATACATTCTCTAACTGTGCGGGGCTTTCTCATCTTAAATACATACAGTCAGCTATCTGCATAATGCTCATATCTCTCAAATATTCGGACTCGCTCGCCCTGTCAGTGAAGCTGGGTGAATCACGGGTTCCATCCTGGTCTCAACTATGCGTATCTACGTCTGCAGAAACAAACGCCTAAATGCGCTACAATAAAAAGTGCCTGCCTGTTAGACTAACCTACCATGACCAAAGGAGTTCGAGCTGACCCATCAAGATAACACGTACGCTCATATAATACAATCGAACTGAAGTATAAACACACTAATAAGGAATCTACAAAATATCATCTACCCTACTGTACGGGGTTCGAGCTTGAGGCCTAGCTCTTAATTACAAGGAAAAGTTTCCTACCATAACTAATCTGTTGACTGACGGCCCCCCTTTTCCTATCTAAATTTAAATGACATGCTTGAAACAGAATTGGAAAGCTCTGACCTTATGTTATTGATGACATGACGGAGCGGCCCTCCCTGTGGACCACTGAATTTACCACATCATGACAGACTGCGGCGCTTGCATCCGATACTGTTGACCACTTGGAGACATTCTTTCTTGCGTGACTCCTTCGTACAGCTCCTTAGATAGTTGAAAGATGTCCCCTTCGACGTCGCGCTGATCAGGTGCTCCCAACGTTCCTGGATCGATGCCCGTTGTCGTGTTGGCTTCAGCTCCTGGTTGTGGCTTCCTCGCAATGATGATGTCAAAAACTCGTTCTGACTTGATGCTGGGGTAACTGAAAACAAATTCATTCATTACAGACTGTCCAAACTCGATGCCTGTTTCCACTACTATCGTGTCTCACACGTTACATTGACCAAGTCTTGTTCAGAATTTTAAACCTGGTACACAATAGTTTCTTCATTACTCTAAGTCACTGTTATTTCATCCCTTCATTCGGACAACATGTAATTCTTGAATGACCCTGAGCCTATATTTATCCTAGCCTTACGTCAGTTGCAACTTGACCTCACAGAAATATGAAGCTACTAGTTCATCAGTCTCTTCAAGCAGTACCTCATCTTCCCATAGCATATCCTCACAAGTAAAATCAAGAATTCAGCTGAATATTCAAGTTGATTACTTACTTCCTGGCAGGTACAGTCGTACTAGTAGTATGTGCAGCTCGAAGACAAAGCGTTGTTCTCAGTACCAACACGCAGTATGACGACTCGTTCAAGCGGCCTTCTGGTCCAAGAATGAGACTGATATGCCAGGCGGCCTTATTTTTATAATCCAGTTTAGCGTCATCACGCCGCTTGATCGCGTGCAGTATCCGCGCGCCCGCGACTCGCCGTTCTCCCGCGCAACTCCCGCCAAGTACTCCATTTAATGAATGCATTTATGATTGCAGCCCTAATGCATATCAAAATTAAGCAGAAATTATGCAGGTTGCAATTCTTGTCTCAAATCCAATCCAACTCTTCCGTATCCAAAGATATTAATTTAATTCTTTCTTCCCTCCTAATATAAGTTTTGCCGGGATCTGGGAAGCGTCCCCAATCTTCATCAAGAGGCTTGGCTTGGGACATAACTCCCTTTAATGAGGTTCTGGAGATTTCTCATAATGACGCTCTAGCTCACTTCACACAAGAACGCGTCTTCTGGACTCATTTATGAACTATGCTATAAGACAATGACTTCGTGGGTGGTCTTATATAATCCCAATATCCAATACTAAAATCGATGCTATTGGCTCATGAACAGTATGGTTCAATATTATGTTAAGTAGGGGATGAGCGACTGCAATATAGGCTATAAATATAAAAGTGGTAGTTTAGGGGCAGGCCTAAAATTGAATTCTCAAATATTTATATTATTAGTGGTCCTATTGATAAATACTACATAACTAAAGTTATATAGAACTAAATGTTCGATCATTTATGTCTTATACTCTTTTACCGTACCGGCTATGTTAACAAAGATATTCATGAATTTGTATTTTTGTTCTCAAGTCCATATCAAAGCCGAGCCACGAGAAAATTGGTCAACTGGAGTTAACGAAAATCTGTATGTAGAGTCGGGGAATAAAAAAAACTATAGTCTAAGCTGTAAACGATTTCATTCACGTTAATGAAATTGTAGTTTAGTGGAAGGCGCCTAAAAATTAATCTTTAAATGCCTATGTTGTTGGTCCTAACGCAAAGTACTACATAACAAAAGTTTAGAGAATACAATTTCCCATCATTTATATTTTATTCAGTTTCTCCGTACCGACAACGATAAGAGTGATATTTCAGAGTTCGGAAGAAAACTAAATGTGAAGGCTTACAAAATCGAAAGTGCATAACATTGATCAACAACAACATTACATTGACCATTGTTTGCTGTGGTGTTCTTTGTTTCTTATGCTGCCTCTCAACTCCGATAGATGGGATTACTGCTGCGTACTGAGTGTAAATGTCTGACTGAATATTGACGGCAAATACCTGGGGAGTTAGAAAACTTCCTTCTTTAACTTGCCATTCGTTTTGTCCATAAATTTTCTGATGCTGCTGGTACGAAACACACTGGTTCACCATAGTATTCCAGATATTCGATCTCTACTCTGACGCGCTGTTTTGAATGGGCAGTGTGCACACTTTAGGCAGAGGCTCACTTACAAGCAGTAATATGACCTGCCCTAGAATTATAATTTAGGCCTATTCCAAATTATACCACCACAATTCACTAAATAATTCAAAATTCAACCCTTAAGAAAAGCGTCTTCCTCTTCACTTTTATTAAATTCTACATTGATTTCATTCCGAATTAGCAGTGAAGAGGGAGTTTCTCCTCTGGTTTCGAGAAAAAATTGCCTCCAAGTCAGATAGATTTTTCCGCCGCCAGTGTACTGAATTGAGATTTTCCGACTCATCAGGTACTCCTAGGAAAAAGATCAGTAAAGAGCGTAGTATTTTTCCCTGGTAATCTCCACTATTCAACACCCCCCCCTCCTCTCCGACGAAGAAAAACGAAGAGTGTTCACGGATCACGGCTGTCTGCGGCTTGGTCATTCAAGCTCTGGAACTTTGAACTGCTTGATCAGCAGCATAGTACTGTTCGTTAAAAGTGGGAAAATGTGTGGTTTTTTATTTGATCGAGTATTTCCTATGAGAGCATTGTGTTAATCGCGCCATTCATTTTGACGTCATTGTAATAACCTAGGCAAACGGGCCTACAATTACAATGAAAATTCCTTAACCGAGGCTTCATGTGAGAAAGTTGTTTGGTGATTTCTCCGTCGCGTTGCTAGGGTAACGTTAAGAGCTATGCAATTTAATACAGTCCTGCTCACAACGTGTACACTACCTAACATAGAATTCTGTATACAATGTAGAATTCCTTGGCGAAGCACGGGCACATTAGCTAGTTAAATATAAGTACAGTCATGTAATAAGTCAAATCTGACTTTCTTACTCTTCGCTTTCTTCCCAGTTACCTGGGGTCGGCAAAAATGTAGATTAACAGCAGTTTTAAGGCTGGATGCCCTTCCTGATACCTACTCTATGCGATTAAACGTGCTGCATTAAGATCATTTTTGTTGATAAAGGTCGGAATTTCCTGGTCCTTACAACGGACCGAGAGATCGATGCACTCTGGAAAGGTTGTACGTTTGCAGGCTCTAACCACGAGAGGCATTCGTCAAATGTTTCATAATGCCTCTAACTGTTGCAGACACAGTCCTGTCAGAAAATTTCCCCCCACATTAATTTTTCCTAATGCTGAACCAATGCCGCATAACTAAAAATGTAAACTCTCAAATGTCACTGAACTAATAACTCAACCCACTACCTTGAGAGTAGGATGACAACGTGAACAAGACCCAGCCAAGGGAGAAATAGACACTCTCTGAAGTCGAGAGTACGTAGTGGGAGATGAATATATGTCATATGGACTAGAAGATTGGAATCATATTACAATATGACAACTATAAGTCGACCATACCTGCTTCCTTTCCTAAATCAACAGAACTCCAAACATTTGAATATCTAGATCTCCACAGTTTACGAAAATACAAGCAAGTCCACAGTAGCGGAATGTGCAAAAGTGATCAAAAATCCCTATAGTGTAAAAGGGGAGCATGTACATTAAAATGACTGATATACAGTGAGCGTTATCGAAGATGAACTGCCGATAAGGCAATGCTGAATCCCATGTGGGGAAAATATTCTATTATAGGCACATGAATTGCACACGACTGTTTAATAATCAAGCAATTTTCAGTTTAAAAACCCATCATACCCATTATATGAAATGAATTCAGACGCTATCAATGTAATATGAGCCATTGTACGCACTAAAACATTATGGCATTTATGGCATATTACACGCTAAGTAAATTAACGGTGCTATATTGATAATGATAGTATACAGAACTACTTTGAAATTAATACATGCAATTCACAGTTAGAATTCCCTAGTTTAAAATGTAAATCAATGTTTTTAATAATATTGTAATGCTACAGGCAAAGGAAAGCGTAAGCAGACAATGAAGACCCCCAGCAGAATTTAAAAGGTAAGGCTACCAATTTGTTTGGATCCTTGGCTGAATGGTCAGCGTAGTGGGGAGGCCCGGGTTCGATTCACGGCTGGGTCGGGGACTTTAGGGGTTGTAGCAAGTATGTAAAGGAGAGGGCTTATAAGTCTCTGGTAAGACCCCAACTAGACTATGGTTCCAGTGTATGGGACTCCTACCACGATTATTTCATGCAAGAACTGGAAAAAATCCAAAGAATAGCAGCTCGATTTGTTCTGGGTGATTTCCGACAAAAGAGTAGTGTTACAAAAATGTTGCAAAGTTTGGGCTGGGAAGAACTTGGAGAAAGGAGACGAGCTGCTCGACTGAGTGTTATGCTCCGAGCTGTCAGCGGAGAAATGGCGTAGAATGACTTTAGTAGACGAATAAGTTTGAGTGGCGTCTTTAAAAGTAGAAAGATCACAACATGAGGGTAAAGTTGTAATACAAGGGGACAAATTGGGGCAAATATTAATTTATAGGTATGGGAGCTAGGGATTGGAATAACTTACCAAGGGAGATGTTCAATAAATTTCCAATGTCATTGAAATCATTTAAGAAAAGGCTAGGAAAACAACAGATAAGGAATCTGCCACCTGGGCGACTGCCCTAAATGCAGATCAGTATTGATTGATTGATTGATTGATTGATTGATTGATTGATTGATTGATTGATTGATTGATTGATTGAACATGCGAGTACGTGGCGATAGCGACCACTGATTTCTTAGTCGTTTCAGCGACTTGTGAATCAAGAATCTTGAAGGATTGCAGGATAAGCCGTCCTCACTCGGCTACTCCCTCACACTTCATTTCAAAGTTTGTGTCAGACTGTAAAGGTAAGACAGCCGTGTTTAAAAAGTTACGAGAAGATCTTATCATAACATCCACAGTTCTAGCCCTTCGGGCAAGCAAAATAATTGAAAAGTTTCTATTAATATTAGCTACGAATTTTAGGTAAACAACATAATAAATTATGAGAATATATTCTTTAATAATTCCTAAAAATGCAATCATTTCCTTAATCCTCGTTATCCGGTAGCTTAGATTGGCAGTTTACCTTTTTCTATCACTACAAGCGCTAATGTGAGTCAATGCAGAGTTCCACTTAAGCCCTAACTACAATCGGTGTGGACATTATTCAGAAATTTAAAAATAAGCGCTTGAGGATACTGAACCATGGAATACATTAGAGAAAGTATTAAGTAAATAAGTTGTTTTGGCTAAGATTTGAATAAAAAATAAATTCAGTAAAGATAAAAGCGATTGTAGACAGTTTTTCCGCAACTGCATTTGGGCCGGAAGTGATTTAAGAAATTTGTTTCTTATTTTGATGAAGATATCAAAAACTCAAAATATGAAACCTTTCCGGGCCATTTATCCCTTCAACTTCGGTTACAATTGAGGAAACTGCTTAATTTTACGCTTTCCGGAGTGTGGGAACCCCACTTTGCCTGGTAAGAAGCGTTTTCAACGTTAAGATAGTCTATTCTTAATTTTGAACTGTTCTTAAGAAAGAGTCTATTGAAACTTTCGCATATATATCAACGTATTTAAATAAATTCTCATATATTCTGTTTGTTTAAAACTCTGAATTGCTTTCTTAATCCTTTCGTTTAACGTTACGTAGATTTTTCCTCTCTTCCTCCTAGGCTAGGAAGTGTCAACTGACTTGAAATCAATATTAATTACTTTTTCATTAAGGCCCCTAATCAACAGGAGAAAGAATGTTTTCAGAACATTCTGGATTTTGTGAGGTACCCAGTGCTGTTTTCATATTCTAGCCTTTGGGACATTCGTGTGCGAAGTTCTTCGTGGAAAATCTTCTTAAATGGTAATAAGACAGAAAACGGAATGCCTTCATTCTTAACAAATGTAATTACCGTACATGAAACTGTTCACTGATAATTTAATGAGCCTCTCTCTAACCAGACCGTATTTTCTGTTATTTAATACCCTTAAACACATCACCAGTCTTATTTAATAGTATAAATACAGTCTCTGGACCAAATGTGGGCAAGCGCTGAGTCACTAATATTTCAGTACTCGTCCATCTTGAAGCACTAACGTGCTGTAATATTCCGTCCCTATTCCTACCACCCCTACTACAGTAAATGTTGGCAAATGTGTATATATATATGTAGCAGTTTCTAGGAATTTCCTTCACAAGCAATTCTACAACCTCCATGCGCCCCACCACACTTCCAATCTGGATGGTCATGCTGGTTGCAAAGAAGTTTGAGACGAACAAAATTCTAGCTTCCGTGTTCCTCAGGAATTGTGAATCTCATAGCGTCGTAGTAGGAAGATGACTGTTTCTGAGCATGGAACATTGAATTAAAAATTAAAGGAAATTGACCTCCTATAAGTCAAGAACGGTCTGGAGATCTGTGTTCACCACGCAACGTCTCACGTGCGCTGAGTTTCTGGACGAATACTACTGAGAGCGCAAAAGTAGATCGTTAAAAATATCCTCCTGAGTTTATTCCATAGTTCTGTGCAGTTGGTGAGTAGTGGAGCCGTAAACCATTGAGATAATACTTGCCCCTTTTGACATGTGGGAATATTGAAATAATAATAATACTAATAATAATAATACAGTTGTTTTACGATTGGTTTTACGTCGCACCGACACAGATAGGTCTTGTGATAACGCAGGGATAGGATTTGCCTGGTATAAACATTGGAAACCGCAGAAAACCACCTTTAGGGTTTCCGACACTGGGGTTCGAACTCTTATCTCCCGAATGTAAGCTCATAGCTGCGCGCCCCTAATCCCGAGGCCAACTAGCTCGGTTTATTCGTTTTTACATTCCACTAAGTACTACTACTGTTTTCGGAGACGCCGAGGTGCTATAATTTAGTCCTGCGGGAGATCTTTTACGAATCAGTAAATCTACTATCATGAGACTGCCATATATGAGCACCTTCGAATACTACCGGTCTGAGCCGGGATCGAACCTGCCAGGTTGGGGTCAGAACGCCAGTGCTTCAGCCGTCTGAGCACCGAGCTCGATAGCTGCAGTCGCTTTAGTGCGGCCAGTATCCAGTATTCGGCAGATAGTGGGTTCGAGCCCCACTGTCGGCAGCCCTGAAGATGGTTTCCGTGGTTTCCCACCAGGCAAATGCTGACCTTAAATAAGGCCAAGGCCGCTTCCTTTCCACTTCTAGCCCTTTCCTGTCCCATCGTCGCCATAAGGCCCAACTGTGTCGGTGCGACGTGAAGCAACTTGCAAAAAAAAAAAAAAAAACAAAAAAAAAATCCGCGTGAGCCACCCGGCCAGGCGAAAAATTGAAAGATAAGGTATCAGATTCTATGTTACTGCTGGTTTTGATATGGTCTGTTTCTTCCTGTCTTTGAGGACGGCAATTTGTATTCACCCTGTCAATATGCTGTAGTTGCACGTTCATGTGGTGTCTCTTTAAGAGATGGAGGCTGATTCTTGATTTGGTCGCTGTTAAGTACACAAGCATTGAACATTGTTGGAAGAAGATTAATGTGTAGACTTTGTCATGTTATACTGTGTAAGTTATCCAGACATGACCGTTAAGTGCTAGTGGTCGTTTTAGGATGAAAACTTTATGTTCTGACATAATGGCTACTGGCGTCCGAGCTGCAAGATATGGGTGGTCGTTCTAATGAGAGGAGATAATGTAATTACTTTCCATAAAATGTAGAACCTGTCTTATAGGCAGTGTTATATCGATGTTAGTGCAAATCAGTGACTCCCATGGCTCTCATATCGTGTAAGGATGCCGTTACAATCTGCATCTCTTGGCAATCTGATGTTCAGGATATACAGGCGTGCTAATATTAGCGTCCAGAATAACTTATAGTCAGGTACGCAGTTCAATAACGTTCATAAACATTGCCATGGCAAGGTTTTAGACCACGTAGAATTTTAGACGGTTACCTAAGAGACAAACAAACAAACAAACAAGCAAACAAACAATAATTTCTTGAGACAGTAAGTACTGTACATCATACAGACGTACTTACTGTATATGAATACATACATACATACATACATACATACATACATACAAAGCGAGTTGCCGTGAGATTAGGATGGGTGTAACTGTTACCTTACATTCGAGAGATGGGGGGTTCGAACCCCACTGTCGGCAACCATTTTTACATCAGGCATTTCCTGGGGCTGTACCTTAATTAAGGCCACAGCCGCTTCGCTCCCACTCCTAACCCTTTTCTGTCTTGTGGTTGCCGTAAGACTTATCTGAATCGGTGCGACGTAAAAGCCAATTATAAAAAAAAATACCTATACATTATAGAATCTTATGTCCCTCAGCATTCAATCTGCAAGTCTCTGTGTAGTAACTATCCGCCTTCACTATTTTCTATTTACAGTGTAAGTTTCCAGCGCGTTTAAGCACGAGTAGCTACAAACTAGCCTTAGGAATGTGGTGGGTTTGAATCCCACTGTTGGTAGACCTGAATATATATTCCCGTGGTTCCCCATGTTCACACCGGGCAAATACTGGGGCTGTACTTTAAGGACACTGTAACTACCTTACAAATCCAAGCAATTTTCCATCCTTTTGTCGCTGGAAATCTTCGATGTGTTAGTGCGACGTTAAATCACACGCAAAAAGAAAAAAAAGAAAATCCTTCTATTTGCAATTAGCTATGCTGATTCGTATAGTTTCATACCTCTTTCACACTCCAGAGATAGATCAGCACATCCCGGATTCCGTGCCTCCATTTGCCTCTATGTGCAGTTATTCAGTAGGTTGTTTACGGACGGCCATGACCCTAGTTTTCATGGTGTTGGAATTCAAACCGTATTTTGAAATGCTACCGTGATTCTCACGTACCACAAGTTCTTGATAGTTATACTATTCACCGTGCCACCAACTTCTGTTCTCCCGAGTTCCTCCTTAAAAATATCTTTAAAATGTTGAATAATGGAGGAGAAAAGATGCATCCCTTCGTTTATACAGTCGCTCATAGTTTGCTGTTTCTTTTATTTTCACGACCGAATGAGCTCTGGATATTAAGATCTTACGTTTCCTATGACTTGTTACTTCAGCAACAGTATAATCCAAATTTGCTTTCTTAGCAATTCTGGATTCATTTCATTATAAATACACGCCTTTACCGACGCCGAAAACTCTAATAAAATACTTCACAAACACTCAGTACACGTGAATGATTTTGAACATATCACAAAATAGCACCACGGCTTCTTTCGAATCTACATTTCTTGTCTTCAAATTATTACAACTATGGTTCTAATAACATCTTCTAGAAACACTCTGCTTGCTTACTCGTTATCACCAAATTTATTATTATTATCCTCCTTTCCTACAGTCAGGCGGTAGAGAGCTAGATTTCAGAGCTTAAGTTCATCGGTTCTATCCCAACTCAGCCTGGTGATATTTGAAGGTAAACAAATACGCCAGATCGTATCAGTGGATTTACCAGTAGTTAAAAGAACCCCTGAGGGGTAGAAGTTAGGCACCTTGGTACCTCTGGAAAGCGTACGTAGTCAGATGGACATTTAATTATGGTGTAATGGTTCCTTTATTTTCATTTTATGCTTCAGTTTTCTCTTCTGTTTGTTGAGCTATTCTTTCTTTCTTCATTATGTATTCAACAAATATTTTTGTTCAGTTTATTTTTCCTTGGTTGTATATCATATTGTGTAATTATAATATATTAACTTAATTAACCTGAAATTTACGTGGTTAAGTGTAAGCCCTCACTTCACCACTGATATGGACACAAATAAATGAATTAATTAAAACAATAATATTCATATTCGTATGGACTCTTAGTTGTTATGCATGATTTCATTGAATTAACTCGTTTCTAACGTAGCATCTCTCTTCATTGCGAATAATTTCCTGCCAAAGTTCCTGTCTACTTGTACCTACAATTCCCTCTACATTCTCTTATCTCTAGCTTGTACGGGATATTTATTGTTGTTCCGAGCTTTCATTCCTTTTTTCAATACAGTTCTAAGGATTGAGACACAGAAGAGTTTCTTACAAGTGGCTTTAGGTCAAATCGACACAGATAGATCTTATGGCGACTATGGAATAGGAAAGGTCTAGGAGTGGGAAGGAAGTGGCCGTGGCCTTAATTAAGATAGAGCCCCAGCTTTTGGTTGGTGTGCAAATGGGAAACCACGGAAAACCATCTTCAGGCTTCCGACATTTGTATTTGAACACACTATCTCCCGGATACAAGCTCACAGTTGCGCGCCTCTAACTCGCCCGGTAAGAAGAGTTTCGTCCGTAATTTGACATCCAAATATCGCAACTGAAAACTCACTTCATTAGCTTGTTACAACTTGATACGATTTCACTACCGTACTATCATTCTGAGATCAAACTCTTCATAAGTACTAGAAATTATCCGCGTGGTGTCGTGTATTCGGCACGACGAATCCTTTCGGCCGTTTTTCTTGTTTTTCTAGACCGGAGACACTACCCCACCGTCAGACAGCGCTTCAATTGTATCTTCCAGTTTCGTATTTTCCACCCGAGATGTAATGCTCATTTCTTTGTTTCCGACTGATATGACTTTAGCCTTGGAAATATCTGGTTCTGTGGCTGAGTGGTCAACGTCCTGGCCTTCCTACCTCGGGACTCAGGTTCGATTTCCGGTCTGGCCTACAAATGTTAATTCCCTTGACTCAGAGACTGTGTCTTCGTGCTGTCTTTAACATCTTCGCAGCTCATACACCACATTCAACAAGATTCTCTTCTAAACTAACACGCAATTTCCTACGCACGGCAGTTACCGCCCTACTGCCTTTACTTTCCCACCCCGACGGTATTAGGTTTCCGAGGCCTACTGAGGTTTTCGTTTTGGCGCCCTGCGTGGCCCTCGTCTTTCTTCATGCGATACCTTCACTTTTCGAAGTGGTGCACCCATCCACTTTTTCCTCTCTGATCAGAGTTAATACAGAAAGGTTGTCCAGTTGTACCTCCTATTAAAACAATAATAACCACCACGTGCCTCGTCGGAATGTCTACCTTATAAGGCCAGACCAGCCTTCTTATTCTTCTTCTTCTTCTTCTTCTTCTTCTTCTTCAACTGCCATTTCCTCTCAGAAGGTCGGCTACCATCATAGAGATTCTTGCTTTGGATGATGCAGCGCGAAACGGCTCAATAATGGGACAGTTGAAACAAGTTTTCAGTTTATCAACCCAAGAAGTGCGTCTTCTTCCTGGTCCTCTTTAGCCTTGTATCTTCACTTGAATGACCATCTGCAGTAGATGATACTTCTCTTCTCGCATCACATGACCGAGATACTTGGAGCTTTCTGATTGACAGTATTTTATATTTCCTTCCTCTTTCGTATTCGCCTTATTACCTCAACGTTTGTGAGGTAAATACCAGGCTACTAATAGCCATATACATTTTGAAAGTCTTGCAAATGTAATATTAACGTCATGTTCACTGCATTCCGAGTTTGATTGATTGATTGATTGATTGATTGATTGATTGATTCATTCATTCATTCATTCATATCGAGCGTAGGTGTTCCTAGTTAACGGCCATGGGTGATCTGCATGTCTGCTTGTTCTAAGATGATGACGTTGATGAGGTTGAGAGAGGGTGAAACCCGGTATCCACCCATAACGAATAACACGGAGTTTATTCCATTTTTAACGTCCCCATCTGACGATTGAATCACCTTTAATAGCGTCAATACTCTTACTCCATTTTAATACTCCATAGAGGTTTATAGTTGAACTCAGGCTTTTGACACTCAAGCTAGTGATTATAAATTTTATACCACCATCTCACTTACTCCTCCAGCCAACATTCTGAAGTTTTCTGCCCTCGAGAATCGGACCGTCTAACCACGGTGTCAGATCACGAAGTCTTATTGGCGGTCATGGCCACCAGGTGGGGCTTTTTACAGTTCATTATATGTTATATATATGCTAAACACTTCATTATATTTGTCTGCTTCGTTCAATCATACAGGCACGGCTTACCAAGATGATTGCTGATGCCACTTGGCATGTGAATAATGGCCGTGCAGTAAGTCATATCAAACAGTTAAACTCACCACTCAGAATAAACTCCATTTTCTTCTTCCTTTCTCTTGCAATTCTTCCTAACACCCTGGAGAGATGGTGGATGTGATCTGAGTCGCACATGTAGATATGGTCCAGTTTAACGGCCGGTTGCACTTTTTGAATCTAATCCTTGATGGGGGGAGGGGGTGTATGCACTAATACGTGTTTCCATGGTGTTTGTGTGGTGTACTGTATGAAAATAAAATATTTTCTTTGAAGACGAAAATGTACAATCAGTCTCTGAGCAAGAGGAACGAAATAGAAGCGGCTAATATCCCCGCTCGTGTCAACAATAATTGAACTCGGAGACATCTGAAATGAAGGCCCACCATGCGAGTTGACAGTGTCGTTAGGGGCGGACAGCTGTGAGCTTTGAATCGGGAGATAGTGGGTTCAAACCCCACTGTCGGCCTTGAAGATGATTTCCGTGCTTTCCCAATTTCACACCAGGAAAATGCTGGGGCTATACATTAATTAATGTTACGGCTAGTTCCTTCCCTCAGAAAACTGCAAAAGTAGTTAGTGGTAGCCAATAACGCTTCCTAGCTTTTTCCTATCACATCGCCGCCATACGCCCTGTGTGCGTCGGTGTGTAAAGAAATTGTAAAATAATGAAATGAAGGCCACTAAAAAGCCAGTACCATTCCAGCCCTCACTTCAGAATTTAAATCCTGGAGGGATTAAGGAATCAAACTCTAGACCACAGGATAAGAGGCAAAAGAGGCAAACAACGCAACTTCCACGCAACGGATCTGGCTCAACTTACTACAACCCAACAATTTCTCACCTTTCAGTAAATGATCCACGTAAACTATGAACAAAATAATAAAAACAGAGTTAGTTCAGTCTCACCTAGACCTCATAGCTACTTCGAAGCAAGGGAATTTTCTGCCGTGTAAACCTGCACCTTGTCTTATAAAGTATTTATATTATTCCCCTCCTTGTTTAATGTGACTGTTACAATATACATAGCTCCTAAATTCGGCTTTATCTCCTCATGCCCTCCTGCCAACGTTCTTAGCTGTTTGTACCTGCAATTCATTCTCCCTACATTCATGCCCATTAATTCGAACTCGTATAAAACATCCCGAGTCCAACAAACTTTCTCTCATGTAACATGATCATCAGTTTCAGGAAAAAATTTCACAACTTCACACTGTCCAACTCCTGCCTGACGAGTTACGAAAATAAAATTAATTACTGAAGACATTACTCTTTCCACAATTAGTAGTCAGAATATAGGCTTTACCATGAATGTATCCATATAAGGATAAAGATTTAATGGTTTCAGAATGCGGAACATAAGCGTCATATTATACTATCAATTCAAAGTCTCTCTGCCCGACTCACCAAGCAATGAATCGGAAATGAGATGTTCCAGATGTAAGGCAGGGAATTCTTCATTATTGCGCCTCTGTTGAATTCTAAAATAATTTTCCATCTCCATTTTGTTGACTTATAAGGAGGCATCCGTTTCGCATCATTCCGGGTCGCTGATTTTGACTTCTTTGATAAGAAATAATATATTCCTTTCCCTTTTGAAACTCCCTTTTAGGACGATTCGTTAAAGAAACATCTGCCAATTGTAGCTCGAGTTTCTCCTTACAAATACGTAATTGGATATCTTTTAAGTTTTTTCTTCTACTTGTAGTTCTTCACGGTCTTTCCTTTTCGTCCGCTCCTCCAGACGCGAACTGCTCGATGAGAAAGTGATTCATGGGCTGGCGTTCAAAGGGCTTCAGGACACTCCATACCTCCCCTTGAAAGGGTACGATGGATGTTCACGGGAAATGTAGGGAAATCGTATTCAGGCTGACTGAATGTAACATATTACATCGCATATTGTATCCAATTGAGAGTAAAATCTACTCCTTGAAGCTATCGTACGTACATTGTCATCACCATAAGTATTCATTTGCCAGCATGTATAAATGCCTTCTGATGAGGGAACCCTCCAAGAATGCAGCTCGCCGTACAAAATGCATTTGGAAGAACTCTTCTCGTTATAAAATATCAAAGCCATATTAATAACAGCGCTGATAATAGCATTTATTATTATTGTAATTATTATTTATAATTATTATTAATATCCTGGAAAAACAATTCAGGAAAATGGGCTTGAAACACAAGCCAATTAAATTAGATGCAAAAAGTTGGAAACTGCCTATCGACTAACCCAAAATATCTATAACAAAATAAGTATCTCCAACGACACAAAACTAAACCATTACAATTACGCCATTTAACCAGAATGTATTTATGGATCAGATACGCTAATTTTAAACAGAAAAGCAGACATTGAAAACATTTAGGAAAGGAAACGAAAAATCATAATAAGAATTCAAGGCCCAAAACTCACAAACGGACAATACCAACTTAGAGGCAGGCAGGAATTCAAACAATACACAAATATTCACAGTGATATTAGAAAACGCAAGCTAAGATTCTATGGTCATATTAAAAGATTGCACCCAGACAGACTTACCAAAGAAATAGTCGAATTCTATCAATATAGGAGTAAAATTAAAACAGACGCAATGAAGTGGATTGGCGAAATCAAAACCGATTTGAAACTGGCAGGAATTACACCAGCAGATGTCCAAAACAGGGTAATCTTCAGATCCAAAGTTCACTAATGGCAAGTTGACCAAGAGGAAAGCCAAAGAAGACGACTCGAAAAACCTGGTCTGAAGACAGAAAGAAAGCCCACAGTAAATGAATGAAAGAGATATGGGCACAAAGGAAGGCAAATATTTATTATGTACTAGCTGTAGTATCCGGCGTTCCCGGTTTGTTTTTGAATCTTTACATTTTATGATTGATATATATTTTTTTGCTAGTTGCTTTACGTCGCACCGACACAGATAGGTCTTATGGCGACGATGTGGCAGGGAAGGGCTAGGGGTGGGAAGGAAGCGGCCGTGGCCTTAATTAAGGTACAGCCCCAGCATTTGCCTGGTATGAAAATGGGAAACCACGGAAAACCATTTTCAGGGCTGCCGACAGTGGGGCTCGAACCTACTATCTCCCGAATACTGTATACTGGCCGCAATTAAGCGACTGCAGCTATCGAGCTCGGTAAGATTAATATTACGAGTTAGTTATGTGTGAAGTGAATTTTTATAGAATTCTTCTTTGGAATATTAATTTTTACCATCTATTATATAGTTTTAGAGTTATTTCGATGTGTCTGATTTCAAGTTTTAGATTATTAAATTTTCGAGTATTTATTTATTTAGCGTATGATGAATACAATATTATTTACAATATATACAACTACCATCTCAAGCTCGTAACTAAAGTTCCATGTCAAAATTTAATAGCCAGAGAAGAGCTTCGTTTGAGACACAGTTTAAGTCCTCAATAGAGCCTCTGTAACTACGCAAAGGACACTCAAATGCAAGGTGTTCCACTGTCTGTTCCCCTTGTCCGCAGTCACATTGCGGTGATGTCTTCCATCCCCATTTGAAGAGAGTGGCTCCACATCTACCTTGGCCGGTCCTAATTCGATTTAGCATCCTCCACTGCCGTCTGGGAAGAGAAAAACCATCTGGGCACTTGCATGGGTTCTCAATGATGTGGTGATGTGGTAATGCGGATTGCTGATGCCATTGTTCTTTCCAGGTGTCCGATACATTAAAGGAGGTGTCCTGTAAATTCATTGCAGTACGCCAAGAAGGGTGTCTGAATTTCAGTCGTTTAGCTGGGGAAGCTGCTATGTCAGAATGAATAGGAAGGTGAGGATTGTTTTCAATTTTCTTCCACAAGTTAAGCAGTGACTGTGATCTTCTTAGGGATGGAGGTGGTATGTGGCTTAGGGTGGGAAGCCAGTGTGTGTTAGTTGGTCGGATGCATCCTGTAATGACACGCATTGCTTGGTTCAGCTGGGTGTCTACTAATCCAGTGTGAGCACTGTTAAGCCAGGTAGAGCAGCAATATTCAGCGACGGAATAAGAGAGTGCAAGAGCAGTGGATCTCAGGACTTGGGCATTAGCACCCCAGGATGTACCTGCCAGCTTTTGGAGGATGTTATTTCTGGTCTTGATCTTGGCTGACACATTATAGAGGTGATTCTTGTAGGTCAAGGACCTGTCCAGGGTGACTCCCAGGTATTTTGGGTTACTACAATACTGTAGATTCTCTCCTTTGAATGGTATGGTTGGTTTGTACCCAGCACTTCTATTCCGCAATAGTTTTCTTGGGGTTTGGTCTAAGGTTGTTGTGATAAAAGTAACTGTCTAGAATCTTTAAGTCTGATGTAAGCGTCGACTCAGACTCATCGAAGCGTTGATATTGGGCAACCAATGCGATGTCATCTGCGTAGATGAATTTTCTGGATTTAGTTACAGGAAGGTCATGTGTGTACAGGTTGAATAGAAGAGGGGCCAATACAGAGCCCTGAGGGAGTCCGCCATTTATCTTATGTACTTTACTTCTGGAGTCTTCGGAAAAAATCTGGAAGTACCTATTACTCAGCATGTTACCGAGTAATGTGGAGAGTTTCAAACAAGGGATGATGCTGATAAATTTGAGAAGGAGCTTATCTTGCCACACGGTGTCATATGCAGCTGTCAGATCTAAGAAGACGGCCGTGCTTACCATTTTGTTCTCAAATCCATTTTCAATATGGGTAACTAGTGCTAAAACCTGTTCTTCACATCCTCGTCCAGGTCTAAATCCAGCTTGCTCGACTGGAATATGCTGGTTTATTGTAGCAAAAATCCTGTTATATATCAGCCTTTCCATAAGCTTCATTGTAACACTGAGTAGTGCTATTGGCCGGTAACTCTCAACTTTTGTTGGGTCCTTAGATGTTTTCAATACAGCTATTATTTTTGTTTTCTTGAAGACTGAAGGTAGGTTACCTGTCTCTAGTATGTTTGTGAAGAAGTTAGTAAGCCATTTAGCAGCAGCTGGTCCAAGATGAAGAAGGAACTCTGGATATATACCATCAGCACCTGCCGCTTTGCCAGGTTTTAGACTTTCTAAGGCCTGCTTAGTTTCTTGTAGTTGAAATGGGGCAGAGAATTCAGAGGATCGTTGAGCCGAATGTTTCTTTTCCTTCAGGAGGTGCTTTACGTGCCTTCTATGATGCTTTTCAACTGAGACCTTTGAGGTACAGATCATATGCTTGGCCATGTCGTCTAGACTGATGCTTGTTTTCGGTCTAATTTTGCTATTTGGTGTGTCCAATTTCCTGATCAGGCTCCAAGCTTCTCTGCTGGAGTGAGTGAAGTCTAGGGACTCTACTGTTTCTTGCCAAATTCTCTTCCTATTTTCATCTAGGGATTGTAACAGTTCCGAAGCTGTATCTGGGTCACCATTGGCCTCAAATTCTTTGAAGAGCCTTTCACTCTCCTCGTTCCAGCCGAGGATGTATTGTTTACGATATCCTCTTGGGATACATCGTTTTGCTGCACTTTTAACCACACCGATGAATCTGCTGTAGTTACTATGAATAGGTCTTATCCATCGCAGGTTGGAGTCAATCTGTTTAGAAAATTCTTCCCAATTGGCTTTTTTAAAATTCCATCTCTTTTTCGGGCAGGAGTGAACGATGGGCACAAGCAATCCAGACTGGATAATTATTGGTCTGTGCTGACTGTGAGGAAATTTGTTGAGCACTGTGCGTCGTATGTTGCTGAGTGGGTGTTGTGACTGCGTTACAAAACAGAGATCCGGGGTGTATTCTTTGTTCCATCGTGCAGAAGAGAAGGAAGCCTTATCCTTGGCATCATAGATAAGCTTAAGGTTTTCAGTTTCCATCCAGTCAGTGAGCTTTTCCCCATTACTGTCATTCTCTTTGTATCCCCATAGTGTGTGATGGCTGTTGAAGTCGCCTGCAATTATACTTGGATTTTGCAGAGATGGAATTGGTGGAGACGGCCAGGGAGTTCCAGGAGGTTTATATACGTTAACTACTGTCAAATCACAAACTTTGATTGAGGTAGTAAATATTTCATTATCTGAGAAGGATGGCAAGACTTGATAGTGGGTAATATCACTCCTCACATAGGTGGCAATCCCATACTTTGCGTGATTAACTGCGGACACTAATTTAAATCCTGGAATTCTCCCTCTGGATTGCAGCTGGAGATCATTTTCCGTGTGGGTTTCTTGAAGCAGGATGATATGAGTCTGGTGTTCTTTGAGAATCTTTGCTAGGTGTTCACACTTTGCTCTGCTTATGCCCTCGATGTTAAGCTGGCATATTTTCATTGAAGGGCCAATGTTACGAACTTGAGGGCCCTGAGAAGGGCCTCTAGGTATGATTCTTCTCCATTTTCCTTGACCGGGAGGTCGTATACGACAGTTCGGTCTCATCTTATTCTGATGTTGCTCACTTAGCACCACCCGGGGGACATGTGTAGGGTAATTTAAGGTTAAACCTACGGACATGAGCAACAGTGGTCCCCCAATTTTCGAGTAAAACTTTGTCTTTGTGGAAGGTCGAATTTAGTGGGAATTATTTGATACTTGCAAAAAAAGAAATAAGTGATAACTGTATGTCTGTATTAGTCGCGCTATAAATATGATCTACACGAATTCAACTCTCTTTTAGACTGTCACCAAGCAGCCTTGCGACCCCAAAAGCAGTGGATTCAACACTAATCTCGCTAATTTTAAACTACAGTATTTACTATTAAACCCCATTCAGCCTCCCGTCTCAATGGAGGTTGAAACGTGGACTTATTCCGTATTCAGAGCGTCACAATTCGTCTCGGCGACACACAAACAATGACTTCGGCATTAATATCGGTTATTTTCCATTATTATTAAATGTCATCCCCTCCCATTCGCCATACACCCATATGTATGACTTAACCATCCAAAGTGTCACAGCTCAACACAGCGACCTTGTAAACGATGGTATTCGACATTAATATCAGTCGTTTTCATATATTTTTATATTTCACTACATCCGCTAGGAGTCCTGAGGGTGTTTTACCCAACCGTATTTGTTTCAGATAATAAATCATGTGTACTAACATTGTATGAGAGCTATGTGGGAAGAAACACTCATTCATCCGTTATTTCGTTCATTTTGGACAATTTCATTTCCACCCCTTCTCATCTCTATGGCGATGGGGGCTAAGGATTGACTTCAACGATGCCCGGAATGTCACTATTCTTCTCGGCGACCACGAAAACAATGGATTCGACACTATTTTCGATCAAGCCTTTAAGGACGCTTGTAGTGTCATTCCGGGGGTTTGTCTCCTGATAGCCTACTAAGTCACAAGTGTACCAAGTTTGGTTGAAATCGCTCCAGTGGTAATACATGCATGTTCACATACAATGACATCTATATATATAGACCTATAGAATATTACCGACCGGGCGAGTTGGCCGTGCGGTTACAGGCGCGCGGCTGTGAGCTTGCATCCGGGAGATGGTTTTCTGTGGTTTCCCATTTTCACACCAGGAAAATGCGGGGGCTGTACCTTGATTAAGGACACGGCCACTTCTTTCCAACTCCGTCATTTCCTATCCCATTGTCATCATAAGACCTGTCTGTGCCGGTGCGACATGAAGCCACTATGAGAACCCCCTGTTGCTCTTCGTTAGGAGTGGGTGATAACTCGTGTCATTCCACTGTTGATATTCTATATTTTTCGGTCTCTTAAATATTGTACGCATCTAATTTACAAATACATTCTTCAAACTGGACAGACCTATCAAAGTTGGTCCTATGACAGGAAAGTACATCTCGATCACGGCATGTTGAATTGCTATTTCCAAATAAAAGAATGAACGCCCTGTCATGAAAGGTACTTTATAAAACATAGCGGCATATTCCCATATACAGCATTTATTATCGGACTATCGTGATGTAGCGTAAGCTGCTGTCGCCTAGCGACAATCTGTCCATCAAGTCGATCTAATCTTGGTGCGGCTTTGAAATTTAACAAAATTACACAAAATTGCACATAGTAATAAAACTATCTATCCAATTTCGTTCAAACCACTTCATAAACCCCCTCATAACTAATTAGAACAAATTGTGAAATTTTCAGCGAAATCGGCCGAGTAGTTTTTGAGTCTATTAATCTCAAATATACCAACATCCAATTTTATATACATAGCCAATAATCAGAAGGAGAAGAAGAAGAGGAACTACTACTTTAGATACGAACACTCCAAAAATTAAACATGTTGTATCATAAGTTAGTGCAACTGTATATCAGTGTATTGAATAGGCACAACCCCAGCATTTGCCTGGTGTGAAAATGGGAGACCACGGAAAACCATCTTCAGGCAGCTGACAGTGGGGTTCGAACTCGCTATCTTCCGGATTCCAGCTACCAGCTGCGTATCCCTAACCGCACGGCCAACTCGAACGGTCCAATATCATTTCGTCTGTCAGTCATTAATCATTTCCCCATAGGAGTGTGACAGGCTTTGGCAGCTGGCGCAATTCCCATCCTCGCGACAAGATGGGAGCTTTATTCATTACATTCCTGACGCGGTTGAAATTGGAAACAGGCTGTGGATATTTTCATTTCCTGCACTCATTTAACAAATGTGTTTTAATAAGACTGTACGAAGTATGAGAAGAACTCACCTGGAGGAACTACCAATACACAGAGTCAGAAGACACAAGAATACAAATATTCAGATTAAAGCACATATAAGTTCGAGAACTGTTTACGCGAGTACAAATGAGTGCTATGGGAGCGGTAGTTTCTAGAACGATCTTTAAACCCATACTATCTTATTTTCAAGCAGACTTTATTTATTTATTTATTTATTTATTTATTTATTTATTTATTTATTTATTTATTTATTTATTTATTTATTTATTTATTTACATAGCGGGGCTCAGGCTATGAAGCCTGCTATTATGCCAAACCATATAATTGTTCACCTGTGTAAACAGAACATTATAACTTCTTAAAATTAAAAATAAATTTAGTATAATTTGAAATTAACGTGAAATGTGTTTTAACTGAAATGTAAATTATCCTAATTTGTTTTTAACATTTTATAATGAATTTATAGTATTTACTATTATTAAAACTATATCTCGAAAAATGTCAATGTTATTAATCTTACATTTACATTTTATTCATTTGACTTAATCTAACATTTGAGGGTACTTCTTAGAGTAAATTATTCTGAATGACGGTAAAATTTCCAGCACATTCTATTGAATACCTTCAGGTTGCTTATGTCTCTAATTTCAGCCGGGAGAGAATTCCAGGAACGTACGGTCCCCGGTACAAATGAGTTGTTATACATCCTACTGTGGTGAATGGGGATGGACAACAGGGATCGTGTTGATGACCTTGCGGGTGTTCTACCTGAGGGAGAGAGGTAGCTGAAATATATTCTCAGGTAGTCTGGTTTACCTGTTCGCAGTATTTTGTGCAGAAGAGAAACAGCATGGTGCTTACGTCTAACACATAATCTTAACCAGGTCAGCTGATGGAGGAATGGGCTGATGTGGGAATGGAGCGGAACATTTAGAATGAATCGAATGCAGGCATCATGCGCCCGTTGAAGTTTTGAACCTTGGGAATAACATATGTTATTATAGACTACGTCACCATAATGAAATATTGGTAGAATTAGTCCTTGAACGAGCAGTTTCCTGGTTTTGACAGGAAGAAAGTCCCTCAGTTTGTGCAGTGAGTGTAATGAACCGAATACACGTTGACAAATTTTTGTTACGTGCTCTGACCAACTTAAATACTTACCAAAAATTATCCCAAGGTTCTTAACGGAGTCTTTCGGTGTTGTAGGAGTTTCATTGATCTTGATAACAGGTATATTGATACTTTATAACTTGGCATGCGCTTTCATAAATCCTATTATGATGGCTTGCAATTTTAATGGGTTTACCTTCAGGCAGTGGCTACTAGTCCATTCGTTAATGTTAAATAGGTCTTCGTTTAATTTCATGGTTGCTTCTTGTATGTCATTCGGCTTGGCATGAATATACAATTGGATGTAGTCTGCGTATAAGTGATATTTACAGTTCGTCAGTTGTTTTGAAGGGTCATTCATGTATAGGGAGAACAGAAGCGGTTATAACACCCCACCCTGTGCTACCCCCATCTCAGTATTTAGCCATCTAGACATATTGTCTCCCACTGACACACATTGTTTACGTCCACTGAGATAGGAACGTACCCGGCATAATACATTATTAGAAAATTTCATCGTTTCTAATTCGGCTAGTAAAATGTCTTTGTCTACGCAGGCAAATGCCTTCGTAAGGTCGAGAAGAATTAGAATTGTCATTTGTCCGTTATCCATTGCTAGCTGAATGTCGTTAGTTACTTTTACCAATGCTGTGTTGGTACTGTAATTCGATCTGAACCCTGATTGATATCTGTCGAGTAAGTTATGATGTAAGAGATAGTCTGTCATTTGTTTGTGTACTAGTTTTTCCAGTACTTTTCCTAGTACAGGGAGGATACTAACAGGCCGGTAATCGTCAAAGGTTATAGGGGTACTAGTTTTCGGCAAGGGTCTGACGATGGCGTTCTTCCAGTTCTCAGGAAAGATTCTCGTCATAAGAGAGGTGTTAATAATGTGCGTTATTGTAGGAAGAATGATGTCTAGAAGTTTTCTTAAAAGGGACAGGTTTATTCCGTCGTGTCCGGTAGACCCTGATTTTATGTCATTGAGGGCGCTCTTTACATCACCTGGAGTCACATGAGAGAAGTAGAATGTTTCTCCACCATGCTTTCTCTTTGAAGATATTTTGTCAATAGTGGCTCTCTTGGTATTTCCGTTCGTCTGGACGTTTCTTGAGCTAAAATACTCAGATCGTCCAAAGGTACATTGCAGTTACTATCCTTTGTCTTTGTTTTATTTAGACCCATATCGCAGAGAGTTTTCCATACAGCTGCAGAGTTATGTGTATTTAAAACTTCGTACGAGTAGCGTATTTTAGCGTTTCTTATCATTGGCGTTGTTTTATTTCGGAGTCTTTTATATTTCTCGAAATTGTCCTGTGTTGGATATTTCACATAGTAGCTATAGGCTACGTCTCTTTCTTTCATTTGATCACGAATTTCTTGATTGAGCCAAGGGTTATAGGGACGCTTTACTCGAGCAGTACGTAATGGGGCATGTCTGTCGTATGAAGTTAAGAGAAGTTCGTTAAAATGAGATACTTTGTCGTCAATGTCCTTTATATACTGAACTGTGCGCCATGGTGTGCTCAGAGCGTCCTCAATGAGGGCTCCTTCGTTCAAATTTTTGAAATCGCTGTATGTGATTATCTTAGGCTTGTATTTTGGACAGTTCAAAGAGTATGAGCGTAAATCATATCATGGCGGGAAGGGCCTGTGCCTGTGCCCGTTCACACCTCCGCGACAGTTTTCAAAATGGCGCCGAGTGAAGGTATGGCCCATTTGATCTTTAGGAAGCAAAGAATAGACACCAGTTGCGGTGACATAGAAGGCCATACACGTCATGGAACGGTCGAGTATTGAGAGTGAAACGGACAGTGGACTGTCTACTGTATTGTTTTACGAAAAAAAAGTAGAAAACCTGGGATTGTTAAGAAAACTCCATCTTAATTTTTCTCAACGGAGAGTGAAGACGGAACTACCGACCGCGGTATAATTTTTAAGGAAGAAGAAAGGATCAGAAGCTATACTAAAGGAAAAAGCGTCGGAAACGTGAAGAAAACAAGTCAATTCACCGAAAAATAAGCAGAGTTGATTAGAGATATTAAAAATAAAGGAATCTGCTAAGTACCACGAGATACGCGTGGGTGGATACAGAGCGCAGTTGATCTATACTCTGCGAAGGGAGACCAAGCCAGCATCTAAAAAAGAAAGGGATCTCATACAAGAAGAGATACATATCGATTTATTGAATCAGAATAAAAATAAGTTTTCCCAAGATCTACAAGAAGCGGCCGACAGAAATAGATTCATTGAAATCAACACCAACGAGATCGAAGATATACGTTGGAGAGCCACATAGGAAATAATAAATTTAAGGATTACAAACTTCAAAAGGAATTATATAATGGCTGTTCACTGCACTATAATCCTTATTTTAGTTGCTGACAAGAATAACATGAGGACGATGTGCTAAATATACATGATGGACCAAGCTGGAGACCAGTACATCTTGCTATACGACCGAGCCATGATGAGGAAGGCGACAGGAAACCATTCGACCAATCCATGATGAGGAAGGCAACGGGAATCCAGACAGCAATCCCGTGATGAGGAAGCAGATGATGGACCAGATGACCAACCCATGACCTGACCGCAGACCCAACTACATCCATTTGGGAGCAGAACAGCTGGACTAGGACCAACCATGAGCGAGCTAAGTCATTTACAATACTTAATCGCATAATTTTTGGTTTGCCTACACATGTGCCTTAGGCATGTGCCGATGGTTTAAATATAGACCGATATATAAGAAATGCAAGTGAATGTTACCAATGAAGTATGAGATACTTAAGTCCGTAGTTACATGATCTAGCAATATAGCATAAGGTTCTAATGTGTTGGATATATACGTCATCGTACATCGGTCAAAATACACGTATGTAGCGAGAGGTTTGAAAAAGAATTTTGGAAACAGCTGATAGTAATGACATACTGGCAGATTACAGAGATTTCGTATTGGTAATGCTACAAGTCGGCGTCACGTTTGGTTGCACGCGGTGTAAAATAAACATATGGAATCACGCATTATTTTGCTTCACAATAAGGGCATTGAACTCAATCATATGTTATGAGATATAGCAACTTTAAAATGTATTTTTAAGAAACATAGTGTGGTAGCTTTGACATGGTCATGTATATGGGAACGCGACGCGTTAATATTGAGGCTACGATGTTAAGATATTATATGAATGTTGAAATAAGGTTACAATTGTGCTAACTTGAGGAAAAGTATGAGTTATATAGTGTTATGAGGAGTTTTATACGCACTACGTAGGGGCCATTGAATGCCTGCAGTTTAAGACATGCCACGCTACATTCTTTAGATTCGTATACGTGAGATTGCCCACACCGCAGGATTGACCTAAGCCAAGGTATGAATAGAATTTACTATTGTAGAATTATGCTTGTGACGGAATCGTATGTCAACTTTAGATGTGCTGAAATGAATATCGGAATACTACGATACGTTTTATAGCTGTGTTTTGACCAAATGCATTCACGACACCGATAAATGTGAAATTATGTTTCTGAATAGAACGACATTGCACTTGCATTGTAACAGCACGTATGAATAAAATAGCTTGCATTGAAGTAGAATGTTATGGAATATAACGAAGGAAAGGGACATTGAGCCTAAAAGACATGTGTATGACGGCCAAAGGTTATGTTGAAGTTAGTTAGATAGCTGAATAGATTAACATATACTCTGTTTGAACTTGCATTTTCTCAACGAACAACATCTACGGAAATGTTACCCGAGTAGGAGCCAAATTTAACAGGCACTAGGAACAAATGCCTTAGTCCGTAAGTAGTTATCCATGCACAACGTGAAAGTTGTAATAAAGCATGAGTTCGGATTTATTCATATGGATTTATGCATTCAAATTTACGCATCTAGATTTACTTATTCGAGTTTACTTATATGGATTTACTTATGAGTGACTCGTCATTTACTGAGTATCAGCTACAATTTACTATTTAATATTCTCAACGCTCAATTCTAGTATGATTGGCGATTAAATATAACTGTGATATACAGTTCAGTCCTGCAATTTAAAGTTATAATTTGGTTTAATTTCAAGTTTGAGCTTATTAGTGGACTTTATATATACTTCAGCTTAACCGTATGTTTTATTCAGACTTGTTTAATTAGTCTTGAAGCAAGTGAGCTCTCGTAACAACTTAATTATATTGGTGTTGTATCTATGACTTAACTTCAGTATGGACCTTAGATGTCCAGTGATCGATTGTAATTATGTACATACTCAATTTTGATTTCACGATGAAACTGATCTACATAGTTTAATACTAGATATTATTTCTCTTTCTACGAGCCAGCGCTGACTAACAATACGCAATGACAAGTAATGTCTTGGATGAAATTCCAATTTAATAATCCAGTATTTAGTGAATAAATATATTGTCTATTTTTTTCATATTAATGGATTAATGGATTCGAGCATGCAAGTTAGTCGCCTAGTTTCAGTAGTTGCATTTGTCAGGTCAGTGTTAAAATCTCCCATTAAAACCATGTGTTTATATCTGGATATTAAATCCTATAGATCCGCTGTGTTTCCGGTCTTCGGTGGGCGATACACTACACCGAGTAAACACGTCGTACCACGAATTTCAATTTCTACGAACAAGAACTCCGGTCTGTGAAAGTATTCACTTGGCGATTTGGACATTACCTTGTATTACAAATCGTCACGTATGAATATTCCGACTCCGCGTCCAGACTTTCCTTCTCTATCGTTCCTAATTAAAGTGTAGCCACTCATTTTAATCGGTGCTGAAGGGATAGACTGACGCAGCCATGATTCTGAAATCATTATAGCATGCAGATTACAGGTTAAACATATTTCGGAAAATTCTGAGAAATGTATTGACACGTGCTATTTGTAGAGAAGTAGGGTATGGCGCAAGAATGTCTTTGAGACGGTTAGCGGTATTCTTCGAGGAGGCTGGAACGGCGGGGTAATGACCTGCCTGGGACAGTGGTGAAAGGAGGTTGAAATTAGAGACATATTTTTCTGGCTGCTTAATGCTGGCAACTTGAACGTTAAATTACGACAACTGATAATAAGAAGTACCTACTACAACTATAAGATTAGCACCTAAATCAACACTGCAACTATGTGGAAAATTAACTTAAGTGAACCAAAATAACTATGGCGGCCCTATATTGCAGAGAGTCTGCTCATGGCTAGTGAATACTCTTCAAATCTGAACGTTTAGTAATGGCTATTTTTTGGTTCCCGTGTTTTGCATATATGATCCCATCTCTAGACACCCGTTCTGGTTTTTCCCAACCCTGTGAGACCTTTCAATATCATCCACGGAAAGACTGACCCCGATTTATTTCGCAATGTCTAGAACTAAGTTGTTGCGCGCGGCTGTGAGCTTGCATCCGGGAGATAGTAGGTTCGAATCCCACTATCGGCAGCCTTGAAGATGGTTTTCCGTGGTTTCCCATTTTCACACCAGGCAAATGCTGGGGCTGTACCTTAATTAAGGCCACGGCCGCTTCCTTCCAACTCCTAGGCCTTTCCTATCCCATCGTCGCCATAAGACCTATCTGTGTCGGTGCGACGTAAAGCCCCTAGCAAAAAAAAAAAAAAAAAAAAAGAAACTAAGTTGTCAGTGTTCTCGTCCGCATTTTCCGGTGTACCGAACACTCGTAGGGACTGCCTTCTTTGATATTGTTACAAACAGTCAGTTTTATCCTTCAGTTCAGTTTTAGATCACTGATTTTGTCCCGCTCCTCCAGAGCCATCCTGAGTTTTTCAATTACACTCGTATTAAAATGAATAGTCTCCTTTAATTGATCAACAACTGACTTTGTTATCTGGTCCTGAATAAGGTTGGCAAGCGTGCCGAGTGTCTCCTTGCTGCTCAGCGCTTCTTGTACGGCCTGCTTAACTATGGCTTCCATTGGCACTTGCTTCACCTTGCGTGGCATTATTAATTTATTGATTTTTTGCCTTACGCTTTCACCAATCACTTCACTAATACTCACTCGGAACTACTGCGCTGGTAGAGATAGTGTAGTAAACTCTGAGCTGCCACACTACGAAAATTCACCTGCTAAATTGACGTTCGTCACGAGCCTCGTATTCTGCGTCTATGCACTGTCCGCCATGTTTATTATTATAATTATCATTAATATTTTTATTATTATTATTTACCAGAAATCATACCGGATTTACGGATGGCATGGATGGTCCAGTGGAGGAGATCTAGCCCCATGTAAATTAGTTGCTTCACAGACCCACTAAGCTAATGTTTACAATAATTACATTACTCGCATATTCACGCTCGTACAGTAATCCATTCACTCGACAACACTTGCACTCCCTTTCACTCCCATCCATGCACACAGAGATTTACATCTTTTACATGGTTCGTACACTGTGTTAGAGGCAAGGCTTATATTTTAGCTGGTAGCTCATTCAAGAGACGTGCGGACCGGCCGTAGTAACCGGATTGGTAGAAGGTTGTACGGGCAAATGGAGGGTCAAGATTAACGTCTCTGCGGACAGAGCGAAAGGAGACGGAAAGGTGGCGAAACGGAGTCGCCGAGGGCATTTCGGAGAAAGATCAAGTCGGTTCTTTTGACAATGGAAGGTTGTGTTGATTACATGTTGTAAATGCCATAGAAGCAAGCGAGCTCGCTACGCGGTTTATATCAAGTAGCTGTCAGCTTGTATTCGGAAGATAGTGGGTTCCAATTCCACTGTGTGCAGCCCTGAAGAAGACTTCCAATGTTTTCCTATTTTCACATCAGACTAAAGCTCGGTCTGTACCGTAAATAAGAGCACAGTCGCTTCCTTCTCCTTCCTATTCATTCACTGTCCCATCGTTACATAAGACTTGTCTATGTTGTTGCGATATAAATCAGGTAAAAAGGAAAAAAAATAAGAATCCCATAGACATGTTAAGTTTAGAACATAACTGAACATCAGGACGCCGATGGGGACTGAATCCACAGCATTCGTAGCTGGATTGGAACAATACTGGGCACCATTGAAGGAATGTAATTGAACTGAATTAAAAGTTCAGGAATGCCCTTAATTTTTCTGATCGTTCAATGTACACCAACATCATCAATAATGTTTTAAATTGTTTTTAGGTGTTCATAAAAATGATGCTCTCTTTAAAATCTTAACTCGTAACTATAGATTTAGTGTTTCGGTAGGACAGGGATTGTTAGACTATCTTTGTTCTGTTTTATATTGTCGGTGTTTAACACGATATATATTTTAAAATACATTATTATTGAAGTAGGAGCACATTGTTCTGCAAGAACGTTGGTACGTATGTTAGATATCTTCATATCAACATCAGAAGATCCACGATCGCTCTCAGCATTTTTCTCACAAACATATTTGGAATGTACAGGTAGGCAGCACAGCCCCACCTATCGTTTCGACAGCCCACTCTTCACGCCGGTTTTCAAATCCTCTCTCCACGTCACTCGTCCAGTTGGTATCGATTGCCACCACCTCTCAAGCTTACCTCTATCTGAGTTTCCGCGAGTCCCTCGAACTTTCAAAATATTAAGTTTTGGATATGTTGAATACCGTTGTACACTGCATACCTAAACAGTCAGTCGACTCCGTGGCTAACTGATTAGTATACGGGAAGTTGGTGTAAAGGGCCCGGAGTTCGATTCCCGAGAGCATCCGGGATTTTAGACAACGTTCATTGTTTCCTTCGTCTTCAAGACCAAGTGTTCGTGCGTCTTTAAAATTAGATTTCATCCTAGGTAAGGACCCATCTTTACAGAAACGCAGGTCGTCTATGGAGGTCAGCTTAAGAGTAGCACAATGTCTCCCAACAGGCCATACACCATTATAAGTATGTTGTTATTATGTATTATTATTATTATTATTATTATTATTATTATTATTATTATTATTATTATTATTATTATTATTATTATTATTATTATTATTCCGCTTTTCCCCCAACTGTTGGGATTGTTTTTAGGAATTGTGGCGCAAATGTGGAATTGTCTCTATTTTAGTGCCGGATGCCCTTCGTAAAGCAACTCTATCTGGAAGGATACAGTATAATTACTATTGCATGTTTTTTTAAGTTGTATTATGCCGCACCGACATTGATAGATCTTATGGTGACTATGGGATAGGGAAGAGCTGAGAGTCCCACTGTCAGCAGTCCTGAAGATGGTCTTCAGTGCTTTCCCATTTTCACACCAGGCAAATGCGAGACTGTACCTTAATTAAGGCCTAAGCCGTACCTTACCCCACTCTTAGCCATTTCCTATCCCATCGCCGCCGTAAGATCTACCTGTGTCGGTGTGACGTAAAGGAACTACAGGAAGATTTGTATGTTACTTTATAAATAACATAATAACAAAAATCTACTGTATATCCATAGATTAGATATCGTCTTTATTGGTTGTGAAGTTAGGGCTCAAGGCTCTTTCTTACAGCTAACCGCTATTTCATAATTTGACTAGAATGCTACAAAATTTAACAATACAACAACTGATAATAATAATAATAATAATAATAATAATAATAGAATAAAATACATAGCGGAGGCGGGACAGGTTTTCCTCCGGGTACTGAGGTTTTCCCTGTCATCTTTCATTCCAACAACACTGTCCACTATCGTTTCATCTCTCGGTCATTAAACCAGAGAAGTGCGACAGGCTTCGGCAGCCTGCACAGTTCCTATCCTTGCCACTAGATAGAGGCTTCATTCATTCCTTTCCTGAGTAACTGGAAACAATTACTAATAAAATCTTACAGGTTCCGCCTTTCTTAATACAAAAACAATGTTGTCACATGTTTTACAACATACCTTTAATTGCAGTACTAGTTTAGGCGGTAATTATGGCGCCATCATCAGTTGCATGACAGTAAAGAGAAACATTGAAATACACATAAAATATACAACATACTCATACTATAACTCCTTAATATTTTTAACTTAACACAATTTAACACAATATATTAAGGAGTTATTTATATGAATATGTTGTTGTATATTTTATGTGTATTTCCAAGTTTCTCTTTCCTTCATGCAGCTGATGATGGCGCCGTAATTAGCGCCGAAACTAGTATTGCAATTAAAGATATGTTGTAAAACATGTGACAACATTGTTTTTGTATTGAGAAAGGTGGAACCTGTAAGATTTTATAAGTAATTGTAATCTCAGTTCAATACGAGTAAATCAAGATGAAGTTTCTTATGTTTACTGGACACAGGCTGTGAGTTTTCAATATAAAATATTAATTCTGAAACGAATACGTAATTATCAGCAGAACGAAATCTGAGAACAGAGCGAGTTGGCTATGCGGTTAGGGTCACGTAGCTGTGAGACTGCATTCTGTAGCCCTGAAGATGGTTTGCTGTGGTTTCCTGTTTTCATAAGAGAGAAATGCTGAGGCCGTATCTTAATTATGACCACGGCCGCTACCTTCCCAATCCTAGCCCTTTCCCATCCCTTCATTGCCGAAACCTTGGATGTGTGTCTGTGCGACGTTAAAACAGGTGGCAATACAAAACAGTGTAGGATTAAACCAGCAAGATATTATAAACGAGCAAATCCTGAGAGTGATACGGGAGAAAAAGAACGAGTTCCTTTCTCTGCCAGATCATACAGACCACACATCCATGGTTAAGAGATGTATTGATTAATATTTATCTCTCTGTACAACAACAGTGCTTAGCATATGGCTTATATATTTTGAGACCTCTTACTCAACAACTGTGATCACTTCATTTTGTTACTATTTTAAGGTTATTCTTTGTAACTAAAAGTACAACTTTAAAGTATACATTGTATATAAGATTTTCCCGAAATGTACATCTGCATAAATCTCTCTGTTTCAAATTGAATTTATATATATGCAAAATCCTCTTTCAATAGTCTTTCCATATGACTGTTTAATACCATCGGGTATATGTGCTTCTATTAATCCATAGCATTCAACAATCAGGTAGTCAACTCGAAAGTAAATCGACATTTTCTAATGAATGTATATATTCGCTGTGTGTATGCAAAAAAAAGAAAAAAAAGAAAGAAAAGCAATTTCGTATGAAATTGATGTTACACTAACTCATAGTTATAGGATTACATAGTAAAATTCCAACATGGAACACATTTATATCTTCTTAAAGTATGCAGGGAGTATTGCCAGGCCTTGCGGTTGAAACTAATGATTTGAAACCTTTCACGATCTACAGTAATTAAAGCTCCAGTCAGTGAGCTCGACAGGGCAGCAATCATAGAACACTTCCATCAACGTGTACCGTAATCCAGTTTCAATAGGTAGAACCAACGTGCTAACGTTTAATATGACACACAAGTGTAACATAGCGTCATTTAATATCACATCCATCCAATTACAGGTCACAAGCTGCATAGTGTGTTTCCAGTGATCCCCGTTAAACCTCCTGTCTACATATGCTGTTCAGTGCACTGACCGTCTGAGTGGACTTACTGAAAGACTAACAACCACATTTATTAGGAATGGTAATCCTCAGTATCCTTGAATTCCACACGTTCTACGTATTTTACGCACACAATTGGCTAAAACAGTGGTATTCAAACTTTTTGGTTGGCATACCTCCAACATCCAAATATTTTACCTTGGTACACCCGACGTGCGAGCATATTGCAATTATACCAGAAATAACAAATTATTCTTGCTGGGGCCAAGCACTATTAACTACAGTATAATCATCTTCCACAGCTGATCTATGCACTTACTGAGGCATAAAATAGTTTTTGTTTTTGTTTTCTTGGCTATTGGTTTTACGTCGCACCGACACAGATAGGTCTTACGGAGACGATGGGAGAGCAAACGGCTAGGGCTGGATAGGAAGTGGCCGTGGCCTTAAGGTACAGCCCCAGAATTTTCCCGGTGTGAAAATGTGAAACCACGGAAAACCATCTTCAGGGCTGCCAACAGTGGGGTTCGAACCCACTATCTCCAGAATACTGGAAACTGGCCGCACTTAAGCGACAGCAGCTATCGAGCTTTGGTACGAAAAAGTTGTGGCCGGGGATTTAAGATCACGTGCCCTTCCTGATACCACAGGATTATCAACCGAAAATCTCACCTCAGCGACAGCAAGAGTCAAATCCGGGATGACAGCGGAGGAGCTCAGCCGCTCCCCAGTAATAACAACAATGTATGTACTCGTCGCTGGGCAAAGCAAACCTCGTAACAGTTTCGGAGTAAAATTTACAGAACGAGTTCAAAACTGAGTAGTTACCAATGGCCGGAGGAATGTTCTCGCATTTTCATTGCTTAACGATAGCCGAGTCTTCTTTGCTAGTTGCTTTACGTCGCACCGACACAGATAGGTCTTATGGCGACGATGGAATAGGAAAGGCCTAGGAGTTGGACGGAAGCGGCCGTGGCCTTAATTACGGTACAACCCCGGCATTTGCGTGGTGTTAAAATGGGAAACCACGGAAAACCATGTTAGGGATGCCGACAGTGGGATTCGAACCCACTATATCCCAGATGCAAGCTCACAGCCGCGCGCCTCTAACCGCAAGGCCAACTCGCCCGGTGCGAATAGAATTACAAGTTTTCCTTCGTCTTATATATACACGTGTATTGTATGTTCAGTCCTCAGGCGGAAGGCTGGCTGGGTCCTCAACAGCTCCACCATCAGCTGTCATAGATGGCCTAGGCGTCACTGAAGAGGCGTACTAGGGAAATTAGCAGTGAGGTACTTTCCCATTGCTTTCCTCACTGATCCAGAAGTTGCTATTACATATCACTCTAGCAAGCCCACTGAAATTCATGCACTAATCGATCCTATGAGCGATATTTGCTCACCATTCATAACACGCACTGGCTGCATAAGGAATGGTATTACTAGCATCGCTCACAACTTAGTCACTCTCATATTATCAATGCCAAGGATAAGACTGAGACAGATCAATGAAAGTAACAAACTTGCTCTAGCCTATACCAGAAGGCATAGTGCACTATAAACACAAGGTTTCGCCAGCAAAGGGCATATACGAGTATTAGTTATGCAAAAATTACTATTACTATATACACTACTACTGAAAGAAATGACGTGGATTTTTAAACAAAATGGTAAAACAAGAGAATGCAGCATGTTTAAGCATTTTTATATTCCAACACAGTAGGAGGTACAAACCGACTTATTTTAGAATGAATAGTTGGTAAGGGGGTTTCTGTGCAGTGTTAGATAAAAACTCAAAATCAAAACAAGATGTTATTGAAAATGAGCAAGCTCGACTTTTTCCAAGAATTGCTTACTGAAGACTGTTGAAAGCTACCATAAATTTTTGTACCCCTTGAGACGAACCGGCGTACCCCTAGTGGTACGTTTACCACAGTTCGAAAATTCATGAAATCGATGACCAATTTCCGTCCGAAGAACGGGTACATATGCTAGTTGGTAGATAAATGACGTTGTTTTTATTGAGAGAAACACATACATCCCGTTTCCAAACCAAGATATTATGAGACGCACCTGACCTTCCCATGTGAACCGGGAATCGAATCTGGGTCCTTCTGAAATGAAGTCGGCGATGCCGAATATTCATCCACATTAATATTTGTCTCGGATGCTAATAATAAGCAGACCCCGACTACAATTGTAATGAAGGTAAAGAAGAAGTTTACCTGAAGTCCAGTAACATATTGAAAACTCGGTTTCAGTAATACTATGAGTAATCATTTTCACATCTATACCACACTGAAAAGAAACTTTCCAAGTTTAGAACGCATTTAGGCTACAGAAGTGTGAAAAATATTAGATTCAGGAGTATTTTTTCTTATTTACTCTGTCGCATTACGTATTGCTTGCCTGCCCATACAAATCTCTTTGTGCTGCAGTGCAGCCTCTGTAAGTGTTGCTTCTTGTCTGATTAAAGTAACTTAAAGAAGGCAACTTACATTTTCTTTCAGTTACATCAGTGACGATATTATAGACAATTGACTCCTCTATCAATATTACATTCCAGTGTTGAGGATATTTTACTTCTATTTTGAGTGTAGTTAGATAAAAATGAATTACATTAAGTGGTACTGTGATTTTTTTTACCTGAGCGCTGGTAATTCGCTGTGCATTGTATTATTTACTACCCAAAATCTTGGAAACAGGTGCAGGATTAGCAGCAAACCAAACAGAAATATTTAATCTCGATATAACATTAAAGTAAAATATGAATAAAACACTATTTCACAAAGTTTAGTAAGTCAGATGAATATTTGAATGAAATATAGGGAGTTTCATGGTAGAAATTAGAAAGACAAGTGAGGAAAAATTAAAATTAAGGCAATTTAAGTTTTTATCCTCTCCTTTAAAATTTCACAACTCTGCATAAAAAGGGAGTAGTTTCCTTGTCGACGTTAGTTACATTGAGTGTGATGTCCGGTGCCGAGAAAGTGTGTGCGTGTGTTTTGCCATTTCATAAAAGGTAATGTAGTATGGATGTTCAACGTGAAATTTCAGAATAATTTAGGGAATTAGCCACCAATTAGAAAGTAAATTTACTAGGTTTATGGGAAATTTATAAGTACGGGTAGTTTGTGCGCTGAGAAAAATGTCTGCTCCACTTTTGAGAAGAAAATGTGAAAACAGAGATTCACGAGATTCTGGAACAAACCAGCGAAAGAGTTAGACCGTCAGCTTCACAATGTCCGTGAGAAGAGTTCTACGTATGGTAGTGACTAACACGAAAAACGAATTGCGTCTACATGAGTCCAGTCTTGTGTTTACTACATAAAGAAGCAAAACAAGAAGACGATGTCATGAATTATTTCATTTTTGGTAACGAAGTGACATTTCTAAAATGGAACCATAGACAAACGTAACCGCCGCATTTCAATTACTTATGAGACCAACCATAATTATAGTCTTTTTGCTATATGCTTTACGTCGCACCGACATAGATAGGTCTTATGGCGACGATGGGACAGGAAAGGCCTAGGAATGGGAAGGAAGTGGCCCCAGCATTTGCCTGGTGTGAAAAATGGGGAAACCACGGAGAACCATCATCAGGGCTGCCGACAGTGGGGTTCGAACCCATTATCTCCCGAATACTGGATACTGGCCGCATTTAAGCGACTACAGCTATCGAGCTCGGTAAATCATAAAGTATCAGAGTGATTCATCGAAGGTGAAAAATTTCTGCATATTGTCATACGAAATATAACTTGAATCTTTTTCAGTCTGTCGAACACACAAGTAAAATAAATATATTACACAATAACTTGTTCTTATTCTTCTTTACTGGCGTTCACTCCCGCATTGCTGCAGGTTCTGCTTTTAAACTTGCCCTTTGCCACTTTCTGTGGTCAAGGGGTCAGGTTCAGTGATGCCTACAAGACGCATGTCTTCTTTGCAGTAGTCGAACCATCGCTTCTTGGAACGACCTCGGGATCGAGAACCTCCAGCATCAAATTGGATGTCTTTATGTATCGTTGAGTCTGCAGGTCTTCGGGCAACATGACCATACCATTTAAGTTTTGTTTTTCGCATATTCTCTGGAATAGGTGACACTCCCAATAGTCTTCGGACATCTTCATTTCTGACATGGTCCAGTCTTGCACGATCCAGTGACTATATAACGTTTTCATCTCCGTACAATGTAGAACCTGCTCATTAATCTTAGTTATAAGCCATAATTGCGACACAAAAGGAGTGCAACTGGTCGGACCATGGTTTTGTAGAGTTTCCTTTACAGCTGGGTGGCAATTTTCATATCACATAGCACATCATTGACCCTACGCCACTTCAACCATGTAGCATTTACTCGTGCTCGTGTGTCTGGTAATGCCCTTCCATCTGAGGTGATGAGTGATCCAAGGTTTTTAAACTGGTTTGCTTTAACTAGGTCTTTCCCGTCTATGCGAATAGTATCAGCACTCTGCAAGCCACTTTGCACATACTCAGTTTTAGTTATCTTCAGGCGCAAACTATATTCCCCTAAACGGTCTTCACAAATTTTCAGGAGATTCCAGATTCTTTCGGGACTGAGCCGCAAGGAACACATCAGCATATAAGATGGTCCACGGATGTGGCGTCTGGATGTCAGCTATGACTGTATCCATACAAAGGATAAATATGGGAGGTGACAGTACTGAACCCTGATGAACCCCAACATTGATAGGAAATGGGTGTGAGATCTCTACCCGACAGCGAACCACACCGGTGACTTTGTCATAGAAAAGTAGGGTCGATCGGACATAGGCTTCTGGAACATTACGGCATCGGAGCGATTTCCAAATAAGCTTATGTAGTATCCGGTCAAAAGCCTTCTCTAAGACCGAAAAGGCTAGGTGAAGAGGTTTCTCTCTATGTTTCTCCACCAGGAGACGAGCTGTAAGAATACCGTCAGTGTACTGACCCCTTTGACAAAGCCGCATTGGTTTGTAAAAATGTGTACGTACAAAAATCTTGATTGTATGATATAACAAACGTATTGGTCGGTAACTGACGCATTCACCAACATCACATTTGACTTTCCAAATAGGGACTGTAGTGCTGGTCAACAAATTTGCAGATATGCTACCATCGCAAAAAACACATTATTAAACAAGAAATAAAGTACACTATGTTAACCAAAGAATGACACATCTAAAGTTAATATTCCTGTCAAAGTCTCCAAATATTGTTTCAGTGTTCATTTAACTTCTTTACATTACAGAACACGTGGCATAACCTATTAATTCGATCGTATTACATGTACCAGTTTTATTTTAAGGCGCATTAAAGCGCATGTTTGCAGAATGGTCCTTAGTATTTGGCGCGGAATTGTGCATGCCAATTTTTCTTTTGCTAGGTCCATGGATCGATTTACGGTGATGACACACAGGTGGCCAAGTGCCTTATCGACCATAAGGAGATATCGCAATTTATTTGGTGTTCATAAAACTAAATTATGAGGATCTTTAGTTTATAATAGTTATTGGAGATGCTTATTGTTGTATACAAGTAACTTGGTATACACGACACAACATAAACGTTTATTGCTTCAATACATTTATACAATATATACATGAAATAGAATGAAACTTTTCTTGAAGCTTGTTGAGTTGCACACGTTTAATGTCAATATATATGGTAGTAGTCTGAGGGCCTGAATAATATTTACATTTGAGATTCCTATATACATTCAATCTTGTCTTGATGAGACAGTCTGTTCAAATGTCCGACTCGTTGGCTGAATGGTCAGCGTACTGGCCTTCGGTTCAGAGGGTCCCGGGTTCGATTCCCGGCCGGGTCGGGGATTTTAACCTTCATTGGTTAATTCTAATGGCCCGAGGGCTGGGTGTTTGTGCTGTCTCCAACATCCCTGCAACTCACACACCACACATAACACTATCCTCCACCACAATAACACGCAGTTACCTACACATGGCAGATGCCGCCCACCCTCATCGGAGGGTCTGCCTAACAAGGGCTGCACTCGGCTAGAAATAGCCACACGAAATTATTATTATAGTCTGTTCAAATCAGAGAATATTCTTGATAGTCGAAAACTATCGGTCATGTATAATAACAAGTGTAACTTGTAGAGAGAGTTCGTATTAGCAGAATGCTAACAGGAGACGTATAACTTGCAAGGAACTTGCGTCTAGTGTTCAAATATAGCAGAATGCTATTATTGGAGTCGGAGCACTGTAGGGGACTTGAGTGAGTAGCAGAATGCTGGGATGGGTGCTCGACGTGCCTACAGGATGCAGGATGAGTGAGGCAATGTCCAGAGGTGAAACCTCACGGCCAGGAATCGGTCCACCTACTCAGAACACATTTTTAAGAGGGTGCCTCCGTGTCTGAGTTGCGGTGTAGTCTGGTCGTTGGACACTGTAGTAGTCCTGGAGAGGCGAGAAACGGTGCTCCTTTTTATAGCGCTGGCTGACGTCACAGACGATCACGTCAGCGCACTGCAGTCTGCCTCGTGGTCTCTGGAAACATCCATGTGTCAGGCGGGCTGCGGAGATTGTAGGCGCGGAGGACACACACAAAACTTATCCCCATAAAATAAGGGGTTGGTGAACGACCCGGTATAGTTCACTCTGGCCTCATACCTCCACGTTTACTGAAGTTACTCTCCACTCGATGTAAATGATTTTATACCAGGGAGCACCCACATGAATACTACCTTTAATATTATATACAAGAACAGTATACCTTAATAGCACAGTCTATTCAAGCGCTACGTACACAACTATATGGTGCGGATGAATGTGTTTTAATACAATAAGAAATAATACTATGCTAATTAGTCTAGGAACAGTGTTGCTATCACTAATTCTGGCACCTTTAGTGCTTCTTAACATCACCATTCTTCAAATAATATCTTTTCTTCCTTTATCTTCTCACAAGAAACAAGCTCGTGATGTAGTATCTACATATTATGATAGATAGGTTCTGTTAAGAGAATGATGCAGTAAAGTTATCTGAGAAATAGTGAATACGATAGTATTTATTTACGGTTACCTTAAGAAAGATGGAGATTCCGATGTGGTGATGACTGCAATAAACGTGAGGAGTTCATGACGTAGATTTATCATCACGGAAAGGTTTGTTTAACCTAGCAGAGAGACTGTAACAGGCAGTTTGGAGTGAACGCACTCTGCCGAAGGTGAGTTAACTGTGATTGGTAGTTCAATCAATATTTGGAAAGCGGAAACCAAACATAGAATTAGCGTTTGCTTTGAGTGAAACTGAAGGGATTAACGTTTAGGAAAGTTATTTCTACCCTATCAAGTTGTGCCTTGTCCAGTCTCATCTAATCATCCTCCCACCATACCTCTGTAATTTCTCTAAGTTTGCCCGTTAAGGAACATGTATCAAAATAAATATTTTTCTATTGTACTGTAGTACATACTCCAACGACAATAACTGACCTACACGTAGCATTGTTGACATCACTGGTCGGTATAAAATTATACGGTAAATCACATACAACGACTTAAAAGATAACTGTAATGCCAACTCTACCAGGGGTATACCTTCGCCGTGTACCTGAACTGCACGCTTTCTCTACGGCCTTCTATACCAACGTACATGAACTTTCTTCTTTGACAGTTAGATGGCTGTACCATCGATTCTTTAGCGCAATCTTATAGTTAGATACGAACTAATTGTCAGAGAAATGTTTGTTTTGGGAGTTCGTCATCTATCTATCTATCATCTATTTGCAAATATATTCTGTAGCCAATCAAACCCGGGGGTGTGTATGCAAGTTCAGCCTATCAGCATATTGTAGTTTAATTTAGTCTGGAACTTTCTCCTACGGAACTACGGTATAAAAGGAGGGCAATTTAGAGCCGTCTTGTCTGAACTGCTTCAGTGCTTGAAAGTACGACTTGACGGAGGCCAGTGAGGGATAGGGAGGCAGATGCGTGACCTGCTTGAAAAAGTTCCAGCGATACAAGATGATGGCAGAATTTACCTAAACATGTGATCGTGTTTGCGGGTAGTTCGAGGGGAAAGTTTCAGCCGTTTCTTAATGTAATTTTGTATTTTGTTGGTTGAAGTGTAGGACCTTGAACGCAGTGTAGTTCCATTGCATACTGGGAAATATATAATGTAAAGGAACACGAGTGGTGACCCTCAGTTGTCTCCCCTTCAACCTTTGACTTTTGTGAGTAAAGTTTTCAACCTCTAAATTTCGAATATCTTGTCTTGGCTTTAAATGTTCATCCTTGCTAGTCACCCTTACTAGTATGGGATTGGCCTCTCTGTCATTGGGCATTAAGCCCACTTATGTTATCGTCCTTAAATAAATTTCTATAAGGAGTGCTGGTGTTTCGCTTCCTTACCTTTTGTTGTTGGCCTGTTAGGTGTAACCTTTCCTTTTTATTCTTAAAGTCTTGTAGTATTGGCAATTATGCCCCTGTTTATTCTGTATTATTCATAGGGCAACTGTCTCTTAATTTTGGTTTCTTTTGGGAACAGTAATTATACTTATTGAGGAGCATTGCAATAGATAACCCCAGCATGGGGCAATCATGTATGAACATTTTAAACTGGGGTTACCCTATGAGTTGCCTAGTATGTCAAAAGCAACTCATTCCCTTTTTATGCTAGATTCTTGTAATTTGGAGGTGAGACTCCCGTAAAGTGCACTTGTTCGGATCAAACTATGCTCTTCCACAATATTGTAACTGCCAGGATCAAGTATGTTCTTTCGTATGTAATTTAGCGACTGGGGTTTCTCCCAAGTTATTTGTTCCTGATTTGGGACTTCTACGTCCAAGGCATTGTTAGAGCTGACGAGCCAGTTAACATTTTCAATTGTTCATTTTCTTGTTATACTAGTAATTTTCTATATCTCAATTTTAAGAAAGGAATAGAAAAACATTTCCAAAGTTGTTATTCTAAAAGTTGCTCTAAGTAATCCCCTGTCCAGCCATTCAACGCATGCGCTTACTATTCCTCTGTGAGGCACGGGAACTCCGGAACAGTACCAATCACTATACCGAGTAAGTGGCTGCGCGGTTTGCGCACGTAGCTATCAGCTTGCGTTCGGGAGACAGTGGAATTAAACCCCACTGTCGGCAGTCCTGAAGATAGTTTTATGTGGTTTCCAATTTTCACGCTAGACAAATGATGGGGCCACAGTCGCTTCCTTCCCACTCATGGTCATTTTATATTCCACCATCGCCGTAAGACCTGTCTGTACCAGTGCGACGCAAAAGATACACACACATAATTCGGCATGATTCTGGTAGTTTCCAACAATTACTTCAAATTGGTCGTCCATGTTATACCCAGGTGTTGGTGGTGATTATTGTTTGAAGATATACAGCTCTGAATAAATCCTTCCTTAACACTAATCAGACGGAAAATGGAAGTCATCTGACACTTCGTCCGGAGAAGAAAAGATAGGGACTCGTCCAGCTCAGAATAAAACACAAGAACCACCAGACTCAGCTAGGACCTCGTGGCCGCCAATCCACTGGGGTCCACTTTTAGTCGTTTCTTACTACCGGTAGGAGGTAACGATGATATATTTTACCGCCATCATATTGAGATTGCTCTGCTAAAATTGAGGTGATGACTGCTTTGCTGAGGCGGTAAAGGCGTGCTCGGTTCTCCGGAAGAATGTGGGTTCGATGCCCCGTCAGGAAATCGTGGAATTTAAGAAACGAGATTACCACTTCCTGAGATGCACATGGCCCTGAGATTCACTCATCCTACACCAAAAATGAGTAGGTACTAGGTTTATTCCTGGGGGCAAAGGCGGCCGGCCGTAGAGTTAACCACTGTAACCCAGCAAGTGCCGAGGTTACGGGTAGTGGAGGACTTTACCTTCCATCCCTCCGGGGACCTTCATGGCCTGTACGGAGATGACTTAGCTTTTTTGAATGTTTCTATAATTTTTGGCTAGGAGAATTGACTATGTCAATTCCTTTGAAACACATGATTATTAATTTGTATGTTAGTGTATCTCCTTGTTACTCTTCAAGGATGATAATTTACCTTTTACTACAGCTCATTAATTTGTATGTTAGTGTATCTCCTTGTTACTCTTCAAGGATGATGTTTTACCTTTTACGACAGCTCATAATTTGTATCTTAGTGGATCTCCTAGTTACTCTTCAAGGTTGATGATTTACCTTTTACGACAGCTCATTAATTTGTATGTTAGTGTATCTCCTTGTTATTCTTCAAGGATGACATTTTATCTATTACGACAGCTTATTAATTTGTATGTTAGTGTATCTCCTTGTTATTCTTCAAGGATGATAATTTACCTTTTACTACAGCTCATTAATTTGTATGTTAGTGTATCTCCTTGTTATTCTTCAAGGATGACATTTTATCTATTACGACAGCTTATTAATTTGTATGTTAGTGTATCTCTTTGTTATGATGATCTTTTACTTTATGGAGTAACAAATAAGTCACAGTGTTGTGAGCAACTGCAAAAAGACTACGACAAAGTTGTGAGATGGTTAACGGGTTTTAGTTTCACAAAGAGGAAAAGTCCCCTCAGTTTTAATTACTGTGTTGATGGGGTGACATTAATTCATGAAGATCACTGTAAGTGTCTAGGTGTTAATATAAGGAAAGATCTTCATTGGTGTAATCAAATAAATGGGATTGTATATAAGGCTTACAGATCTCTTCGTATGTTTATGAGCATAATTCGGGATTGTAGTAAGGATGTAAAGAAGCAGGTGTACGTGTCACTGGTAAGACCCCAATTAGAGTATGGTTCTAATATATGGGACCTTCACCAGGATTACTCGATGCGAGAACTAGAAAAGTATCAAAAGAAAGCATCCGATTTCTTCTGGGTGATTTCCGACAACAACAAAAAACTACTGTTACGGAATTTCTGCAAACATTGGGCTGGGAAGACTTGGAAGTAATAAGACGAGCAAGTCGACTAAGCGGAATGTTTTGAGCTGTTTGTGGACAGTTGGTCTTGTGTGACATTAGTAGATGCATTAGGTTTGAGTGGAGCTCCTAAAAGTAGGACAGATAATAACATGTAGATAAATTTGTGATTCAAGAAGACAAATATGAGAAAGTAGTATGGATTGTAATAATTTATTACGAGAGATGTTTGATAAATCAAAAACTTCTTTGAAATCATACAAGAACCGGATAGGTAAAAACAGATAGCGAATCTACCTCCTGGGTTACAGTCCTTCTTAATTCTTAACAAGGAAAGGTCTGACAACGCATTGTAGTAATCGGAATGTGATATTCACTGTTTGTGTTATCCACTGTAAGTTAAATCTGAAATAGTGCTGTTAAAGAATATAATTTCTCTAGTTTCTACTGATTTTAGTGTTGTTGTTGTTTGAGTCATCAGTCCATAGACTGGTTTGATGCAGCTCTCCATGCCACCCTATCCTGTGCTAACCTTTTCATTTCTTCGTAACTATTGCATCCTACGTCTGCTCTAATCTGCTTGTCATATTCATACCTTGGCCTACCCCTACCGTTCTTACCCCCTACACTTCCTTCAAAAACCAACTGAACAAGTCCTGGGTGTCTTAAGATGTGTCCTATCATTCTATCTCTTCTTCTCGTCAAATTTAGCCAAATCGATCTCCTCTCACCAATTCGATTCAGTATCTCTTCATTCGTGATTCGAGCTATCAATCTCACCTTCAGCATTCTTCTGTAGCACCTCATTTCAAAAGCTTCTATTCTCTTTCTTTCTGAGCCAGTTTTTGTCCATGTTTCACTTCCATACAATGCCACGCTCCACACGAACGTCTTCAAAAACATCTTTCTAATTCCGATATCAATGTTTGAAGTGAGCAAATTTCTTTTCTTAAGAAAGCTCTTCCTTGCTTGTGCTAGTCTGCATTTTATGTCCTCCTTACTTCCGCCATCGTTAGTTATTTTACTACCCAAGTAACAATATTCATCTACTTCCTTTAAGATTTCATTTCCTAATCTAATATTTTCCGCATCACCTGCCTTCGTTCGACTGCACTCCATTACTTTTGTTTTGGACTTATTTATTTTCATCTTGTACTCCTTACCCAAGACTTCATCCATACCATTCAGCAACTTCTCGAGATCTTCTGCAGTCTCAGATAAAATAACAATATCATCGGCAAATCTCAAGGTTTTGATTTCTTCTCCTTGGACTGTGATTCCCTTTCCAAATTTCTCTTTGATTTCCCTTACTACCTGTTCTATGTAAACATTGAAAAGGAGAGGGGACAAACTGCAGCCTTGCCTCACTCCTTTCTGGATTGCTGCTTCTTTTTCAAAGCCCTCGATTCTTATCACTGCAGACTGATTTTTATACAGATTGTAGATAATTCTTCGTTCTCGGTATCTGATCCCTATCATCTTCAGAATCATAAATAGCTTGGCCCAATCAACATTATCGAATGCCTTTTCTAGATCTACGAATGCCATGTACGTGGGCTTGTCCTTCTTGATTCGATCCTCTAAGATCAGACGTAAAGTCAGGATTGCTTCACGTGTTCCTACATTTCTTCTGAAGCCAAATTGATCTTCTTCCAACTCAGCTTCAACTTGTTTTTCCATTCTTCTGTAAATAATACGTGTTAAAATTTTGCAGGCATGAGATACTAAACTAATGGTGCGGTAGTTTTCACACCTGTCAGCACCGGCTTTCTTGGGAATAGGTATAACAACATTCTTCTGAAAATCGGATGGGACTTCTCCTGTCTCATACATCTTGCACACTAAATGAAATAACCTTGCCATGCTGGTTTCTCCTAAGGCAGTCAGTAATTCAGAGGGAATGTCATCAATTCCAGGTGCCTTGTTCCTATTTAGGTCACTCACAGATCTGTCAAACTCTGACCTCAAAATTGGGTCTCCCATTTCATCAGCATCAACAGCCTCTTCATGTTCCAGAACCAAATTATCTACATCTTTACCTTGATACGACTGTTGGATATGCTCCTGCCATCTTTCTGCTTTGTCTTCTTTCCCTAGAAGTGGTTTTCCATCTGAGCTCTTAATATTCAATCACCTAGATTTCCTTTCTCCAAAGGTTTCCTTGATTTTCCTGTATGCAGCATCCACCTTTCCCAGGACCATACAGCCTTCGACATCCTTGCACTTCTCCTTCAGCCATTCTTCCTTAGCTATCTTGCACTTTCTATCCACTTGATTCTTTAATCGCCTGTATTCTTTTCTGCCCTCTTCATTTCTAGCATTCTTGTATTTTCGTCGTTCATCAATCAGGTCTAGTATCTCCTGAGTTATCCACTGATTCTTAGTTGATCTTTTCTTCCTTCCTAACATTTCTTCAGCAGCCCTACTGACTTCATTTTTCATGACTCTCCACTCTTCCTCTATAGTCTTTCCTTCAGCCTTTTCATTTAGTCCTTGTGCAACATGTTCCTTGAAACAATCCCTCACACTCTTTTCTTTCAACTTGTCTAGATCCCATCTTTTTGCATTCTTTCCTTTCTTCAATTTCTTCAACTTCAGATGGCATTTCATGACCAACAAGTTGTGGTCAGAGTCCCGGTCTGCTCCTGGGAAAGTTTTGCAATCCAACACCTGGTTTCTGAATCTCTGCCTAATCATAATGAAGTCTATTTGATACCTTCCAGTGTCTCCAGGTCTCGTCCACGTATACAGCCGTCGTTTGTGGTGTTTGAACCAAGTATTGGCAAGGACTAAATTATGATCAATGCAGAATTCAACCAGCCGACTTCCTCTTTCGTTCCTTTGTCCCAATCCAAATTCTCCTACTGTACTACCTTCTCTTCCTTGGCCTACCACTGCATTCCAGTCTCCCATCACAATTAGATTCTCGTCACCTTTTACATATTGTATTAAATCTTCTATCTCCTCATATATTCTTTCGATTTCTTCATCATCCGCTGAACTAGTAGACATATAGACCTGCACTATTGTGGTGGGCATTGGTTTGGTGTCTATCTTGACGACAATAATTCTTTCACTATGCTGGTCGTAGTAGCTTACCCGCTGTCCTATTTTCTTATTCATTATTAAACCAACTCCTGCATTTCCTCTGTTTGATTTTGTGTTGATAATTCGGTAGTCGCCTGACCAAAAATCTTGTTCTTCCTGCCAACGTACTTCACTTATGCCAACTACATCTAACTTTAGCCTATCCATCTCCCTTTTCAGATTCTCTAACCTACCACAACGATTCAAACTTCTAACATTCCACGCTCCGACTCGCAGAATGTCAGTATCCATCTTCCTGATGATCGCCCCCTCTCGTGTAGTCCCCACCCGGAGATCCGAATGGGGGACTAGTTTACCTCCGGAATATTTTACCCGGGAGGAAGCCATCATCAGTACATCATTCATACAGAGAGAGCTGCATGTCCTCGGGAGTTAGTTACGGCTGTAGTTTCCCGTTGCTTTCAGCCGTGTAACAGTATCAACACAGCTACGCCATGTTGAGTATTATTACAAGGCCGTATCAGTCAATCATCTAGACTGCCGCCCTTGCAACTACCGAAGGGCTGCTACCCCCCTTTCGATGAACCATTCGTTAGTCTGGTCTCTCAACAGATACCCATCCCATATGGTTGCACCTGCGGCTCGGCTATCTGCATCATTGGGACACGCAAGCCTCCGCACCACGGCAAGGTCACATGCTTCGCAGAGGAGGATATCATGTGTATCATGAAAAATGAATGAACCATCTGTACGAAATGATACGATCTAAATACACAGAAATTTTAAAATTATTTAGGATTTTTAAGTTTCCTAAATTTTTGTTTATATTTCCCCTGTAATTTTTTACTTTTTAAAGACGTAGTGTATTGTACTATATTGTAGATTTTATTCATAAACTACTTCAGGGAGTTCAAAAAGTAAAATAAATTTATGCTTAAGATACTCATGTTTTGAATTGCAGTGCTTTCACAAAAGCCAATGTACCATATAGAGCACGTATTATAAGAATAATCGGCGCAAGTTATTGAATTACTGGACAATTTAAAATGTGACATATCAATCGGAGGTTGTTCTCATGGCCTTTCTGCAGTCGAGAAGTAAAATTTTAATGACTAATTACAAAGAATAAATGTGACCTAAATGGTAAGATGGAATCTTAGCTGTTCGGTACGAAATATAAATAAATAAATAAATAAATAAATAAATAAATAAATAAATAAATAAATAAATAAATAAATAAATAAATAAATAAATAAATAAATAAATAAAGGCAACAAAAGTAAGAGACCGAACGAGTTGGCCGTGCGGTTATGGTCACGCACTGTGAGTTTTCATTTGGGAGATAGTGAGTTCGAACCAACTGTCGGCAGTCCTGAAGGTTTTCCACGGATTTCAATTTTAACACCAGGCAAATACTGTGACTGTACTTTAAGTCCACACCGAGCTCGATAGCTGCAGTCGCTTAAGTGCGGCCAGTATCCAGTATTCGGGAGATAGTAGGTTCGAATCCCACTGTCGGCAGCCCTGAAAATGGTTTTCCGTGGTTTCCCATTTTCACACCAGGCAAATGCTGGGGCTGTACCTTAATTAAGGCCACGGCCGCTTCCTTCCCACTCCTAGCCCTTTCCTGTCCCATCGTCGCCGTAAGACCTATCTGTGTCGGTGCGACGTAAAACAACTAGCAAAAAAAAAAGCTTTAAGTCCACAGCCAGTTACTTCTCACTCCTAGCCCTTTCTTATCCCATAAAAGACTAATAATGTCTAACAGGGATAATCTTTAACTGGGAAGTAACATTTGTTAACTTCTTGGGACTACACAACACGCAGAAACCATAGTAATTACTTTTAAATGCTTGTCACTGGTTATCCTTGTCAGTGACGCCCAGTCTAGGATATTCAGCAGATAAGAACGGTTTAAGCTACGTTTCTTGCTTTATAGTGAAATAAATTATACATCTTCCTACGTCCCTATGAATATCTTTATCAGGATTTCTTAAAACACGCAATATTCGAACAAACTAGATTGATAGTTAAATTGCTAATAACAAGAGCACCTGCACCCAGCAGAGACTGCAGCCTGAAAGAGAGCAGTAGAAATATAAAGAACGCTTCAGGGACCCATAGTATCAACAGCAGGCGAATCTGAAGGCTAGAAAAGGAAAAAAAAATACTTGAAGAACCGTGAACAAAGGGAGAATGATTGTATATGGATATCCGAGGAATGGAACTAGGACGTTTGTTACTGAAAAAGCTCCTCACCTTCAAGGAAAACGGAAAAACACAAGTTGTATGGGTGAACGAAGTGCACTAAAATCTAGAAAAATAAGGAATTTATACACTAGATATATGAAGCAGAAAAGTGCTCAGAACAAAAAAAGCAGTATCTAGTGCAGGCTATGTATGAAGACGTATGACGGATAAGTAATTGATTATTATGGAAAGAAAAGGTGAGCCAGGAAACGAAGTGGTATCAGATAAAGAAAGAACGATGAACTGAGGAAAGTGAAGAAATTTTGTAATGGATTTTCACAAATGACTGAAACGAAAATAATAATAATAATAATAATAATAATAATAATAATAATAATAATAATAATAATAATAATAATAATAATAATAATAATTTTTTCGTTTGGTTGTGTTGGTATTTTGTTGTTGCCAGAAGGTTTTAAGTTAAACTGTGAAAATTAAACCTACAACCTGTTTTCCAGTCGATGACTGGGTCAGGGATGGGATGAATGAAGCTCCCAACTTGCGGCGAGGATAAGAATTGTGGCAGCTGCCGAGGCCTGTCGCACTTCCCTGGGGAAATGATCAGTGACTGACAGATGAAATGAAATCATAATGGAGAGTAATACTGGAATGAAAAATGACAGGGAAAACCGGAGTAGCCGGAGAAAAATCTGCCCCTCCTACGCTTTGTCCAGCACAAGTCTCACATGGAGTGACCGGGATTTGAACCACGCTATTCAGCGGTGAGAGGCCAGCGCGCTGCCGCCTGAGCCAAGGAGGTACCTTAAGTTAAACTGTATTATTTATTTATTTATTTATTTATTTATTTATTTATTTATTTATTTATTTACTGCTTCAACCTCCTGTGGGTTACGATTACACAACTTCCTTGACTGTTGTTCTTTATTTTCACGCCAATACTCCTTCATTCTCTACCGAGCTCGATAGCTGCAGTCGCTTAAGTGCGGCCAGTATCCTGTAATCGGGAGATAGTGGGTTCGAACCCCACTGTCGGCAGCCCTGAAGATGGTTTTCCGTGGTTTCCCATTTTCACACCAGGCAAATGCTGGGGCTGTACCTTAATTAAGGCCACGGCCGCTTCCTTCCCATTCCTAGGCCTTTTCTGTCCCATCGTCGCCATAAGACCTATCTGTGTCGGTGCGACGTAAGGCAAATAGTAGCCTTCATTCTCTGTCTAGCTTTTGCTTGTTCCTCATCCGAGAACACTCCTCATGTTCTACTGGGTTTCTCAACGAACAGATCCGTTACTTTCGCAATTTTCTTCTGAACACTGTTCTGTCTGTAATATCTCCCTCCACAATGCCACACTTTTGAAGATCATGATGAACTTCTTTCAGCCATGGTACTTGGGACTTCCTTCTTTCCTGTAAGATGAGGATCTTATTTGCTAGGCGTTCCGGCAACCTTCTTCTCAGGTGTCCATAGAAAGTCAGTCGCCTTTTCCTTCTGTAGATTGGAATGTTCTCGCATTTTTCATACAGCTCTTGATTTAATATCAAACGGAAGGTAAACTTATTTCCTGCTGTTTTCTTGGGCCCCTGAATTTTCCTCAGAAACTTACTCTTTCTTTTCTATTTCAGTAATCCCCTTTGTTACAATTGTCTCTGCTGCATATAGGCATTCAAGTTTCACCACGGTATTGTAGTGTCTGACTTTGACGTGATAGGAGGCAGATTTGGACATATACGTTTCCTGGCATAGTCCGAATGCAATCTCCAACTTCTTTGCTCTATCTTCGATAGCTGGCTTATCGTTGTTGTTAGGAGTCAGAATCACCCCTAGATATTTGAATTTGTGGACACTCTATGTCACCATACTTGGTCTTCATTGTCCATGTTGGTTCTTTGGGAAGTATGTGCATGTACTTTTCAAAGTGTAGTCCTGCCTCTCCTGCTGTTTCTTCCTGTGTAGTGGCTGTCTCTAGATTTCCAGCGAAGAACACTAAGCTATCTGCAAATGCAAGACATTCAAATTTAACTCCAGCCTTGTTGTGTCCTCCCTTGATGCAATTCGGGATATTTTACGGACTCATTTCTTTTCGCCATTCCCTCATCACCATCTCCAAGACCAAGTTGAAAAGGACTGGGGAGAAGCCATCTCCTTGCCTCACACCTGTATTAATTTCAAACGGTTCCGATAGCTCTGCGAGGAATTTTACTTGTGACCGTGTGTTTGTTAATGTCTGTAGTGTTACAGTATATTCGTTGTTTGGTCATCCATTTCAAATTATTTCAGCACTTTTATTAATGTCACCCTGTCGACAGTGATACGACTACTTGAAATGTACAAATGTCATTATTATTATTATTATTATTATTATTATTATTATTATTATTATTATTATTATTGACGGACGGATCCGAACAGATCGAACACCAGATGTAATAGAATGCCCCTATGTGTCAGTGAAGTGACGTATCAGGCAGGTTACGAGTGCGGTAGTCCGTTTCCTGCTGCTTCTCAACGTAGAGGTACGATACTAATACTCATCAACCTGCCAACCTCAAGCTGTTGTTGCTATTCGTGGTGGTGGTAGACTAGTAGTAGCGGTAAATTCCAATCCTCCAGTGTAATAATGGTATGCTCCTAACTCTAAAGCAAGAAAATCAACAGCGTGTCTGAGTAACGCACTGTGTAGGAAAGAGTTGCATTCAGCATAAAGTAAGCTAATGTCGACGTAAAGGTTAGTGGAGTGATAAACACATAAACAAGCAAATGCGTGGACAGTTGAATGAACAAAAACAACGGAATTCGGAGTAGATTTCTGTAAAGTACCTGTATTAGTAAATGTAGCCTGGACGCGGTGACTGTTGTCACATAATATATTTAATTGAAGTCGTACAGATAGCTCGTGTTGCAATTGTAATTAGCATTGAAATATAAATGTCAGCTCTGTTGCATTAGCCATTAACTAAACAGTTAACAAAAAGCGTACCACTCTGTCCTCTTTGACCCCCTATATCCTATTACCGAATCGTAGTTCACTCGCGCGTAACCTTCAATTTGCTTTTGATATATGCAGATGCACAATCTCATTCTACTCCCATCTCTCTCCCTCATACATACCCTTTTTCCATTTTTCTAATTTATACTGATTTACGCCATGAATTCGAACTAAAATTGCGTCCTCAACAAGGAGAAATTTTCCATTATAGCTGTGGCACAGAATTTATGCGAGCACTTACCGTGTTAATGAAAGTGATAAAAGTCAGAAAAGACTTAATTTGAAACAGCCACTCTTTTTCAAACTTTGCGAAGAAAATGAGATATCAGACAAAACTGTGTACGGTAGCAAGCTGGTGATATTCAAGCGGGTTATTTTCGTATCTGAATGCACTTCGATATGCTCCATCGTAAGATTAGGAAGTCACGATTATGATAATTACTATTATCAGCAGTTAGTAGAACACCCGCTGCTCAGGCGGCAGTGCGCCGACCTCTCACCGCTGGGTTCTCTCGTTCAAATCCCGATTATTCCATGTGAGTTTTGTCCGGGACAAGATGGAGGCGGGATAGGTTTTTGTCCGGGTACTCCGGTTTTTCCTCTCATCTTTCATTGCAGCAATACTTTCCAGTATTATTTCATTTCATCTGCCAGTCATTAATCATTGCCCCATAGGAGTGCGACAGGCACAATTCATATCCTCGCCGCTAGATGGGGCTTCATTCATTCCAACCCTGACCTGGTCGAATGACTGGAACAGGCTGACGATTTTTATCTTTCAATAGAACTCCTGATAGACAGAAGTTTCCGGCACAACGGCTATACTGAAAACAGTAAAGTGTTTGTTGGGACATAAAACCAATATTATTGTAATCCTATGACCTCAGGTATCGGTTTGCAGATCTGTGCTACTCAGACAACGGACCGAATTAGATGATCCGATTGTACTGTTATCTAACAAGCAAGTGCAACATTCTTGGTTGTTTTTAAGACCGTATTTGTTATGTAAAGCGGGTGCAGTATACGCCACTAATGATGTGTATCAGGCCAACTATTACGACGCTAAACGTAAACATGTGTGCCTGCTCTTGATAAACGGACTTTCGTAGCTGGAGTCGAATCCAGAAATTTAGGATCAATCGAGTATTCTATCTCCCCATCCCTGATTCATTTCACTAGATCAAGCCTATTGAGAGACACATAGTAATGAAGATGATATATGATTGGAAGGACGTCAATATGAATAAATTTGGCGGGAGACTGCACTATTACAACGGCCGCGGGGTTTTGAGGGTTTGTAGACTTACTTATTAAATTAGTGATTCTATACGGCTGACCCCAATATATTCACAACGACAATCTCCATCTGAGCATGCGAGTAAACACAGTACCATCATTTATTCTCCAGGGCAACTTTTGAGTAGATTAAAGAGGAAGACGCGGGTTAGAGGGGCTGCGCCTACAGTGTTGCCACATGGTAGGGGAGAGGCACGGGGGCGCACCTTTCATACCTTTTGTCAGGCAAGTTACGGCAATGGTGCACCCAATGCAGTGCTACCATACTTCCTCAATAGATGTCTTGACCGCGTGGGTGCGGTTGCTATCATATTACGTTTAAAAGAGCCGTGGTGGTACGGAACTCCACTAATTCGAATACGTTAATGAATTAATTCTTTCAAATGTGATCATGTTACAACAGGTCACCTGTGCTGTGTTATAGTATTGGAGCACAGCTTTCGATCGCTCGCCAGTTCATTTGGCAACCAAGGCGAGTGTGACGAGCCAATGACGTTACTTCCGCTTTAGTTTGTTCAAAAGGTGGCCCAGAGTTTAACGTGATGTCACATATTTGGCACGGATTTTGCATTACTTTGAAGCGCTTTTTCATGAAAATTAAGTTTCATATTTTAATTATTTTCTGCAACAGGCAACCGTCTCATTTATTCGTCAAATGAGGCATAAAATATAATCGTAAGTTCAATAATATCGGCGAATTACGCGTTCTTCCCAAACACTGAAAGCGACTTAAAAATGTTTCTCACCGGGCGAGTTGGCTGTGCGGTTAGGGGCGCGCAGCTGTGGGCTCGCATGCGAGAGATAGTGGGTTCGAATCCCACTGTCGGCAGCCCGGAAGATGGTTTTCCCTGGTTTCCCATTTTCACACCAGGCCGCTTCCTTCCAACTCCTAGGCTTTTCCTCTCTCATCGTCGCCATAGGACCAATCTGTGTCAGTGCGACGTAAAGCAAAACGCGTTTCTCTTCACTTGTCCGTTGTCGAGGGGCATAAGTCTATATTAAAATCAGATCTATAGTGTCCCGATATTGATATTATTATTATTATTATTATTATTATTATTATTATTATTATTATTATTATTATTATTATTATTATTAAAACAATTAACGGCGTGTCATAATAACTCATTATTTAATTCACACTTCCTACCTCTAATAACATCAAATGGGGACTTCTGCCTTCAGTTTCTACCAGCTCTGAGAAAAGACATTTCGTTACACTGGAGATAAAAAATGAAGTGTTTGTTATGTGAAAAACACATCCACCGTGGCCTATTCTGCATGACACGGCCAGAGCTTGGAAAGAAGCCAGCGCAGCGCCCGTCTCTGGAGATCAGCGCCACTAAAAACAAGCTGACATTATTTTGTGCAGCCCGGACCCGAATGAGATCACTTGAGCCCAGCCATCACTCGATTTATCGTGCCTCACAAACTGCTTTCTGACAATCTTTAGATAAGTGCCTCACATTCTGGTACCCGATATACTTTCATGTGACTGAGTAATACTGCTTACTTTATGACCTAGAAACAATGTGGCTTACAGACACGTGTTCTTGCAGTCAGTTGAAGAGTGTGATAGTTTGTTAGCCAACAGATAATGTAAAGTAAGAAGAAAATGACGCCCGTCTGAGTGGCTCAGACTGTTGAGGTGTTAACCTTCCGACCCCAGATTCGCAGGATCGATCCTGGTTCAGTCCGGTGGTATTTGAATGTGCTCAAATACGTCAGCCTCGTGTCGGTAGATATGACGGCACGTAAAAGTACTCCTGCGGAACTAAATTCCGGCACATCGATGTCTCCGTAAACCGGCGGACCGTTCTTCTGTACATATAACATACTGCTTACGCTGCGATATTTTCAGCGATAGCCTTGTGTACTTGTTATTTAGAATCCGTTTCTCTTGTCTATTTTCAATTTTCAATTGTAAACCATGACCACGGTCAGTCTCTTTATCATTGATCAAAATTTGGTTCTATAATAATAATAATAATAATAATAATAATAATAATAATAATAATAATAATAATAATAATAATAATAATAATAATAATAATAATAATTGTTACGGGGTTACCCGTGGAACGCAGAGGTGAAAGAAGGTGCTCATAATAACAAGCCTCCCAGAGGCACTTTTACAACACTAGAAAAGAGCTGTCGTGCTCTCGGTTCTCAAGCGTACTCAAGGTAACACCAAGAATATCTTACAAATTTTGAGCTTCCATGGCCCAACTTAGAAATTGAAGCAGGGGTATCTCGTACCCAACCTATAGGCCTTCGATTAAAAAGAAATAACAGTTAAATAAATGGCCCGAACACAAAATGAAAGGAGGCGAATGCTTGCGCTCCTAGATATGAATCATTAAAACCTAAGGGGCACTAGGCCGATGAAACAGGGGCTATTCCCAAACTATGGAGGTAACTCGTATAACAATAAATGAAGACTTTACGGAAAGGAAGAAAACCATTTACAAAACGTAGTCACCTCAAACCAATATGACGGGGAGCTCGAGACGGTACATCACTCTCTATCCCCGATTTACAGTTAAATATTTTATGAATTAATTACATCAGCCGGCAGATAATTACATTTTTAGAAAAGAAGGTTACATAGTTAATGATTCGGACCTTTCCCTCGGGTTAAACTGCGGGGCTAGCAAGATGTTATGTGACTATTACCTGTTCGAAGAACTGCTGCCTGGTGAAAGAGGCTTCCCGCCTCCTGCTTGATACACGCACTTAGTAAGCTGACGATGAATTGGCCAAGAGACGTGAAAATCCGCAGTTTATAAACCCTGGGGGAAAGTTCGAGACCTTTCATGAATAAACCAGCCACACCCTCTCACTTTATTGGTTAAATTCAAAAGTAACACTCACAATCGAGGAAAAAGCCTGTGATAGGCGAAAAATTAATTACAGAAATTAGGGATTGGCTAGATTCAAAACTGGCGGAAAGAAAATATAAATATTGCCAACCCAAAAATAAATGAACATCATTTAGTAAAAAAACTTATGAACGCAAAACTTCTTTAAATCAAAATTTCACTTCGCACCAGGGTGCATGATCATAGTTTTTAGCAGTGACATCTGTTGAAGAAAGTCCAAACTTCTTGATGAAGGGCAAACAAAACAAATAGAAATTCACGCAGTACAGGAAATTTCCCGATAACAAAATTTCATCACATTTCTGTAGCAACATCTTCTGAGTAAAAGTTTACGTAGGTCTAGTTTCAAGTTCACGGTTCCTCCCATAGAGGAGTTCTTTTAGGTGCAAGATTTAAATGTGCGGCATAGAGGTGTACCTTCCGGTACAATAATAATAATGTTACTGGCTTTACGTCCCACTAAATACGTTTGCGGTTTTCGGAGACGCCGAGGTGCCGGAATTTAGACCCGCAGGAGTTCTTTTACCTCCCAGTAAATCTACGGACATGAGGCTCACGTATTTGAGTACCTTCAAATACCACCGGACTGAACCAGATCGAACCTGCCAAGTTGGAGTCAGAAAGGCAGCGCCTCATCCGTCTGAGCCACTCAGCCCGGCGAACACTGGGACTGTTGTGGCAACTGCCTATTCATTTGGTATAGCTCCTTCATGTTAACAGGAATCAAAACAATACTTCAGGCAAGGTACTGCATCTCCTTAGTATATTCAGCCAGCCGGGTCGTTCGATCCAGGTTGTTATTGAGCAACGTCTCTACGAGGTCAGTCCAGCGTGTTGGCGACCTGCCACATCGTCGCATCACAAGGGACTTCTCCTGGACCTCTAGAGTCTCCATCAGGGCGCTACAAGCCGTGTGACCAAATACCTTTGAATACACCTGGTACTGAAGCACAGCCTATCTACAGTATATCCGTCGCCCCACTTGAGAGTTCTATGTTGCACACTTGTACATCACAAAAGTTGGTGTGAAACAGTCTAACATAGAGAGAACTATGGAAACTCCCAAGAGGCAATTGTGGCTTCATTGGCCATAAGCAAAACGTCAACAACACACAGGGTGTACCAGATCTCTACCGACACAAAAAAGTCAGGTATGCTCTTCGTGTTATGTTAAAAAAGATGGCGCGGTCGGATTGGTGGAGAAAAGGAGGTTAGTTGTTATTTCCGGCCGCGCGATTCAAATTTACGAACTTGCCGTAATTGCTACGCCAGAGAGCAGCCGGTGCGTGTTGCTGTGTATTAAGGGCGGGAAGGAAAGGGAGAGGAAGTGGGAGACAGAGGTAATGCTCGATGCGAATGCACGAGTTTCTCGTTCGCTTCGCACAGGCAGTTCCCACCCCCCAGTGAAATGGCGTATGGCTTTTAGTGCCGGGGGTGTTCGAGGACAGGTTCAGCTCGCCAGATGCAGGTCTTTTTATTTGACTCCCGTAGGTGACCTGCGCGTCATGCTGAGGGTGAAATGATGAAGCAGAAGACGCATACACCCAGCCCTGTGCAAGCGGAATTAATCAATGATGATTAAAATGCCAGGGACCCCTGCGACCAAAGGTCACCACTCCAACCATTTAGCCACGGAGCCGCACTCCCAGCCCAAGCAGGCAGTGGCACAAACTTCGATGCTAACACCGTAGAAAGGGAAGATGAACGCGCACCAAGCCCTCAAGAAGCTTTCCAGGTCGTTCGCGACACAGCGCACATCCTGAACCGATTCCAAAGACCGTTGAGAACTGTGTATCCAAGTAAGAGCGGGGAATATTGAACTGTACTCTATCAAACCATTGGGCGTATTGTTTCCCTTGTTCAGTATTTCATTCGCTTTACCATGTTGTGAGTGAAGGGATACACAATCGTGCGACGGCAGCGTTGCAACTTCGAGCACGTTAAGGCGACACTCCGCAGATAAAAATATATTTTTACTAATTTATGGATTTTGACGGAACTTAGTGGGAACGCCACCTACATAAAAGTAGAGATATGAGGAACATTGTTTTCATATACAGTCAATAGTTTTCTCCAAATTTTATTTTGAAATTTTAATTCTATTTTGTCATTAAATTTAACTAACATATTAATGTAAATTCGGGATTAGGTAGATACTACTTCTTTTAAAACCACTACGTATCGATTTTTGTTCGTAGTTTATATCAGAAGATATATCGTACTAATGTTTGTGTAATTTTTACGTTCTAAAACTTTGGACTTAAAAATCTGTACTACCTGAAAAAAAATCTGCAATCAAAACGTACATAGACAGGTTTCTTAATATAGTTGTGATACACATTCCATACGAATTTTGTTACATTTGGCAGAATAGTATGGGACAAGAATGGGATTTATATGTAAAATTACAATTGGCAAACAAAGAATTATTACAATGTTAAATTGTTTGAATTCAGCGGAATAACTTCGTGACAAGAAAAAAGAGACTGAAGTCTTTCATTTTTAGTCTTAAAAAAAGAAATTCCGCCAAAATGACCAAAATATCGATTGTTGCCTTAACTAAGAAATAACGTTACTGCGACCAAAGACGGGACGAGAAACGAAGTGGTACGTTCCTTGACTGACAAGCGTGTGTCCTTGTACTCTGTATGCAGTGACGGCTGTTTAATAAACGAATTGTGAGCATTGCCTGTAAGAGGCAAGCTCAGTCCTGTGCGAGTCGACCGAGGAAATTTGTGTATACGCGCAGAACATTATCTCTGATTCCGTCATACACCTCACTCTCCCTCTCTACCCTTTTCGCTGAAGCACGCCAGCATACACATTGTCATTGTTCACCCTGGTTGTTCCATCATGTTATAAACATGTAGATTCTTATTCTCCTGATATTATCCACAGTATCGAGGCCATCCAATTACAATTTTCATGTTAGTAGCATGTTTGCAAATATGCTAAATATATCCTACACACACACACACACACACGTATATTATATAGACGCGCACATTTCTAATTGTAATAGTAATAATAATAATAGTAATAATAATAATAATAATAATAATAATAATAATAATAATAATAATAATCATGGTCAACATCGGTTCTTTGCCTTTCATTAGGTTTTCACAGGCATTTCCCAAGCCGATCTTTGTTCTTCCATCCTTTTGGTTTTTCAGTACCTTCCATTAATTTTCATACTGTCACTGTGAAGTAACCAATTCTTCTTTCTCTTTTGAATGGTTTCCAGTATTGTCGTCCTTTCTTCAACTACTCTTTCCAATACTTCTTCATTCCTTAATTTTTGTTGCCAGTTGATCTTTTCCATTTTTCTCCATACCCACATTTCAAAAGATTTCAATATCCTTTCTACCTCCCTTCTCAAAGTTCAAGTCTCAGATCCATAAAGAGCAACGCTCCATACAAAGCACTTCCGAAGATCCATATTCAGAGGTCCACTCATCAGTACCCTTTGCTTTATGTACGCTTACTTGACCATTGTGATCCTGCTCTTCGTTTCATCCAAAAACAACACAGATCACTTCTGACCGTGCTTCCTAAATTTGTAACAAAATTAATAATAAGAAGAAGAAGGAGAAGGAGGAGAAGAAGAAGAAGTAGTAGTAAATCCGTAGATGTACGGCGTCCTTGACGTAGCGATCACAGCAATGGGTCAACTAGGAACGTGATATTTAGTTTCAAAAATCTCCTATGCAATCACCAACTTGCTGTGTGCTTACAGAATTGTATTTCTTACAGAGGGAGAAAATTCAAAATGAAGGAACTCCTGGAAGTTGAAAGGAGAGCTTGGGCCACGGATTGCGACGAGGGGCTTAAAGTATGAACCTCGCCGGTAGTAGAAACGACCCTCCTGATCATCCCACTCCAGTTGTTAACTGCGACAGACTTTACGCTGCTCAACCAAGATCAATTGGGTCCAGTCTGGACCCGCGGCCTGCAGCTCATGCTTCTCCATTTCTCTCGCAATCCTTTTCAATTCACTAGCGACTTCGATTCTCATTTCCGAGTCTGTCTAAGTGGGCCTGGAGCAAGATAGGCCTATCTCAGGCCGGCTCTTAGTCCTTTCCTCGGCTGAGACTACTGCTTGTCAACACTGCAAATCATACATCCCCTTCTCTTAGTCCACTGTTGACCTGTTCAGTGCTTCATACGACAATCTTCACGAAGCACGGCTTTTATCGTGTTCAGGAGACACATCTAAACTTCTGGAATCAGAACTGTGGAGAATGCTACTGATTAAAAAAAAAAGAGCAGGACAATTCTCGTTTAAAACATAATTTCTTGTATCATAAACGTAACACTATAAATGTATACACAAGCAAAGTAAAGTCACCTCCGTCATTTTACGTGTAGGCTGAGTGAAACTCAGGGCCATCTACACCTCCGAAAGTGGAAATTTTGTTTGTTAAATCGTTCGACTTTCCGGATGAACTGAGCACGCCTTTATTGCCTCGATAAGTCAGCCTCTATAAACAGACATAAAGAGGTCTGCGTAAAATCATATATACGCGGAGATCCTCCGTCTGGCATTCGTGAATCTTCAAAGACGTTTGATAGAGAACTTTATGAACTTACTTCGAATGCATTCCGGTTGTTTACTGTCTACTACTACTAAAACTACTACTACACTCTGGAAGGGTGGCGGGTGCAAACAGTGTCGGAGATGTGGATTTGTTCCACTTTTATCGTCGGATGGGCTTCCTGACTCCAACTGTATGTTGAGAGATATATGTACTACTTCGTGTTTCTATCACAAGAAATAAATATCATAATTAATCCGTGTTGTCAATCTCAACAAGATAGAAGGTCTTAATGACTGGGTGACTCCATCTTTACAATCATCATCATCATCATCTGTTTACCCTCCAGGTTCGGCTTTTCCCTCGGACTCAGCGAGGGATCCCACCTCTACCGCCTCAAGGGCAGTGTCCTGGAGCTTCAGACTCTTGGTCGGGGGATACAACTGGGGAGTATGACCAGTACCTCGCCCAGGCGGCCTCACCTGCTATGGTGAACAGGGGCCTTGTAGGGGGATGGGAAGATTGGAAGGGATAGGCAAGGATGAGGGAAGGAAGCGGCCGTGGCCTTAAGTTAGGTACCATCCCGGCATTCGCCTGGAGGTGAAGTGGGAAACCACGGAAAACCACTTCGAGGATGGCTGAGGTGGGAATCGAACCCACCTCTACTCAGTTGACCTCCCGAGGCTGAGTGGACCCCGTTCCAGCCCTCGTACCACTTTTCAAATTTCGTGGCAGAGCCGGGAATCGAACCCGGACCTCCGGGGGTGGCAGCTAATCACGCTAACCACTACACCACAGAGGCGGCCCATCTTTACAATACTGTACAATATTATTCCTTTTTATTTTGTTTTAAAAGGGACATGTTTCGTCTCTTCCATGTGCGACATCTTCAGCCTAAATAAAATTACAATAAAAACACGTGATACTCTTGTAAACACTAAACAGTTACTTACCCATACATTCTTGAGAGAAAAAAGGACTCAATGTGTCATATATTGACACAGTTATAAAACAGTTCATGGTGTTAAAATATTTTGTGTCACAGGAACAAATTACAAGATGTTAAAAGATCCACTGAGTTTTGATTCTCAAAGTAAAAAAAAATCGATGCAAGGATCACAAGGTTTTAAATTATGAATACTATCTTGATTAGGTTGATGTCGTCCTCAAGTTTATAGATGCTTGAGTGTGTATGTATCCTGTTGAACAGACTTAAAAAAAAATTAAAGTATAAATTGCCCCGAATCACAGTGCCAGGAAAATTATACCCAAACATTAAGACCTTCTGTCTTGTCTTGTTTCTATGGTGGATGCTCCTGTGGATTGTTTGTGAATGAAGAAGAGTGTACTGCAACAAACACTCAGTTCCACAATCAGAGGAATTAACCATACGCAGTTAATTTCTCAGACCCCGCCAGGAATGAACTTGAAATCCCTACCACAACACTACATTTTCCTGGCGCCGTTATGAGGGGCTGTTTATACTTTATTTTGTAAGTCTGTGTCGGACCTTTCTTATATGGGATTGATATGATCATCACAAAACTTGAGTGTGTGCTGGTAATGTGCAGAAATGCACTAAAACTCGTCTCATAAAGTGGTAAGAAGTTTAGAAAAGGAAATCTTCAGAGGACAGTAAATTCTTATCTGGTGAAAACAGATTGACATAACTGAGGATAAATTCACAGTATGTTATGGTAATATCACAATAGCAAATGTTAATGCTATGAGGAAGGCAATTTGTGCATTTTTCCACCAGAAGGTGTCATTTGACTAAAACCTATGGCGCTACTTCCGCCGCCAAATATCCTGATTCATGCTACACATAACAATGAGTCGCTTCTGAAATAAAAAAAGTCCGTAATCTCCCCCCCGAACCTGTCGCTATGGAGAGAACATTACTTTGAAGGATGTGATGTCCACTGAACAACTAAAATGGTTGGTTGGAGTCCTCGCACAAAATAATATTGAATCTTTAATTTAATAGAGTATGAGGTTTTGCCGCAAAACATGTTTTGTAGGGCATAAAACAATACGAATTACTGTAAATGGTGCATTTATTACTTCTAATGGAGGTATAGGTAGTCACTGGTAGCTGGACATTAATGCTTCTAAACAATGAATTTTAAAGACGCAAAGCAAGTGAATTACAGCAAATGAAAGAAAGTAGGTCTCCAAAAAAGATACAACAATGTTCAAAAGAGGTTAAATTTGGAAGATGCAGCCAGAAAAACATTGCAAGAAGGGGTAATATGTGCACGTGGAGTATTCTAGGACATCTTCACCTCCGTCTCACCTTCTGTAACTTTGTCGCTAATTTTGCCGCAGCTTGTAATACGCAAACGTTTCCTTCCTAACTACAACAATTTTAAAGATAATACAATGAAATTTCGCATGGTTCTGTATTACACAATGTTCTTCAACACATACTTGGATACTGGGCGAGTAGGCTGGCTGTGCAGATATTGCCGCGCAGTTGTGAGCTTGCATCTTAGAGATAGTGGGTTCGAAGCCCACTGTCGGCAGGCCTGAAGATGGTTTCCCATTTTCACACCAGGCAAATGCTGAGGCTGTTCCTTGTTTGAGGCCACGGCTGCTTCGTTCCAACTCCCAGGCCTATCTGTGTCGGTGCGCCATAAAGCAAAATTTAAAAAAAATCTTGGATCTTTTAAATCGCATGAATAGAGCAAGTTGAAAACAATAATATTTAATGAAAATTTAAAAACCACATCATACGAAAATATTCGTAATAAGAAAGTCCTAAATATCCTAGTGAGTGTTTAATATACATCTCTTGGAAACATACAAATTATGAGCGCACGAATGTAAACCGAAATGTGTGGGCGTTAGGACGGAACAGATGCTCGATAGCATAGAATATTTTATTAGATTGAAACCACAAGTAGCCCACCTCCCTCAAAAGTTTGGTCAGATCTTAATAGGATTCCTAACAGTGAATACCTTAGAAAATTTAGAGAGAGAGGAAAAGAGCTGGAAATTTACATTAGTTTATAAGTGTTTAAACTGGATATGAACCTTTGACATATCCCTAGAACAACTGCGTTTAAGTGTTCTGAATATCTCACCCAATAGGGCACTCACAATCATTGCCTGGATGAAGTGAACCGTATTTATAAGAGCTCTGTTCGACTATTAGTGTTAACACATGCATGAAAGAGATACACACATTAATATTTGATCGTTCATTCATTGCGGAATAAATAATTTGCAAACAAAACTTAGCTATTTCTGTATCCTTATATTTCTGCTGTTTTACCACTTTTCTCTCAATTTGTTCTAGCAACTTCTGACGCTTAATAATGTTTCGTTTTCGGGCATTCTAGAGAAAGAAAAACTTCAGATTCTAAATATACTTAGCTCCGTAAGAAAATTGTAGATATCTTAAGACTTTATGAATATTTCGTATTTTTTACAGATTTGAAACATAATACATCTATCTCTATGAATAAAGAATGAAGTTACTGGCCGTAGGCTCACGCTGTTTAACCACTAACAAGAAGTACGTCTGTACTTAACAATTAGGAAAGAAAAGTCACAATGTGATAAGTTACATCTCCTGCATTGTAAGACAGTTATTAGTTTTACGTCACAGTAACTACTTCAATTGTTTTTGGATACGCCTAGGTGCCGGAATATTGGCTAGCATGAGTTCTTTTACGTGTCAATAAATCTACCGACACCTAAGTTATTTTAACACCGTAAATATCACCAGACTGAATCCTTAATCTGGCATCTGCTACACTCTCTCTGACTTATCTGTAATATATCTCAGTACGAGGACGCCTGGTGACTTCATCAGACACCAGATGGCCCCAGGAGGGGAGTATTAGCAGCAGTCAGATTTCAGTTGCCGAAAAACAATATTAGACTGCAGGAAGTTGACTCGTCATTCCGAAACTTTATATAGCCCAGTAGAATGAGGTTTCAACCGAAAATGAATGTCAAAATCTCTTGATTGCATAAAATAAGGTTATTTTTCACCTTGATTCGTGATTACAGCAATCCAAGAATGTAGAGGTGAATGTAGAACTAGGTAGCTTTATCTATCTACATACGCCATGCAATTCTACCTCACAGTTGCCGTCCTTCCTGCTAGGTCAACTTACGCTCTCTTCGAACCATCCAGAATATTTTAAAATGTTTATAATACGCTGCCGTGTGTATCGTAAACAACAAATACAGACTGACTCCCATCCTGCAGTGCCCTATTCTATTAAACGAGCGGTACTAGTTTCCTTGAAACTGGCTCTAACGATTTTCATGAAAATCACAGACAAGGTTTTTGTTTACTGGGGAAGTTCTAGAAATAGTTTTATCAGGGTATCATATTCGGAAGAATTCAATTTCAGGCATTTACGTGCGTTTCTTACAGGGTGAATGTGACATCTACCCTTTTATTAGAAAGTCAACTATACAGTCGCTTTTCAAGAAGCTCAACTACTGTACAACAGATAGTGATTTTGTAACAAATCTTTACGAGGTCTATGTAATAGTTTTCCAGATAACTGCTGTTATGATTTCGATACTTTCAAGAAATGTATGCACCGAGCAACAGATGACAGTAAACTGTTTTTAGCATTTCAATGCTAGATACCAGCGTTTCTTTGTCTACTTGTTTCATTTTAGCAGATATCGGTTTTCGAATGGAAAGTGATTTGTATGAATTACTAGATTTCGTTTTCAGACATCTTATCACTGTTCGTCAGGTATAAATAAAATTCCACAATGATTCCGAGTGGAGCTCAGTCAATCAGATTCTATTATTTAAGGTATTTTAGCAGCTCAATCTGCTTTCTTCTCACAAACCATCTTATTAACCAGGCTGATTACATCAGATTTAACAGAGCTTATTTCCTGAGCCCATGATACGGGATTCGATCCCAGCTCAGTCCGGTTGTATTTGAAGGTACTCTACTCAAATACGCCAGGGTCGTGTCGGTTAGATATTTGATCTTAAAAATAACATCTTCGGGACACAATCCCCGGCACTCATATATCTCCGAAAACTGTAGAAGTAATAAGTAGGACGTAGAACCAAAAACATTATCTTCATTCATTCATTCATTCATTCATTCATTCATTCATTCATTTCTTTTGCCAAAATAGGAAAGAAAGCTTCAAGCGACACCATCCCGTGCAACAACAAAAACCATCTTTAACAGTTTTCAAAACTTAGTCCCCACTGAATATAACTCTTTCTCATACAGTAATTATTTCCAATAGAAACAATAACTATCCTTCTCCATAAAATCATCAAATTAAGCACTATATGTATTTTTCCATTAGTTTATTATGGGCAGATCTATTACCAGTCTTCCTTACTGATGTTATTATTATTATTATTATTATTATTATTATTATTATTATTATTATTATTATTATTATTATTATTATTATTTATCAAACGCGCTTCAGCCACTATAGAGGTGTCAGAATGCAAATATGTTGCCCCTAAAATGGAAGTTTTAATTTTCGAGTAGGCCTAAGTCTAGAGATACCAGTCCCCACATTTTAACACTCTTACATGAGATATGGCCGGGTTTAGTCTTTTAACGTCCAGCACTGTAGCCGAGCACCTGACTAATCGCTTCGTACTACCGTTTTCAACTAGTGTTAAAAGCTGATTGTGGAGAGAATTCTTCCAATCCACGTGTAGGGTCAAGCGTTGCTTTCACTTCAAGCTTGAAATCAAAGCTTTCCTGTGAAAAAGACAGCCCCTGCCTATTAAGGGAAGAACTCCAGCCGGCCTATTACTCCTCCACATAACTCATTTGAGATAACAGGCTCAAGTACGGGGTGCGGCGCTTGGCCGCTTGTTGCGCGGGTATTATCGCTCTGGACACCGTAACGACGTAGCCTGTGTGATACAAGACGCCGCAGCGTCGTGACAAATGGTGCGGAGATATTGGGCGTCGTCAGTGAGAAAGAAGAGGTCAAAGTGTGATGAAAAGGGGAGCATTTCTTTAATAAGAAACTTCTCAACGGGATACAATCTAGTTTGAGGAAAGGTGGCAGGTCCGCACCTGACGGCATATAACTTCATTCGGCCATGCAATGTTAGCAAGCACAGAATACATTAAGTGGGGAAAGACGTTCTAATACTGCTGTAGGTTTGTCGGACGAAGGCTCCAGAATGTCTCTAGAGAGAATAATGGCCTGAAGTTGCATTTTATTTTATTTTATTTTAGCGAATGTTTAAAAATTGAATAATAAAAATACTTTTTCCCTTTGTGAAAAGCTAATTATCATGATTTCTTTCAATAAATGAAACTAAACTCAACTTGTAGCCGCAGTATTTTCAGCGACCAAGGTCTATGGTAACGACTAATGTGACGTCACTGAAGGTACATATTCTAGTTAAAAACACTCTATTTATACAAATCCACAGCCGTAGTATCCTTGGCGACCAAGATCTACGGTAACGACTAATGTGACGTCACTGAAGGTACATATTCTAGTTAAAAACACTCTATTTATACAAATCCACAGCCGTAGTATCTTTGGCGAGCAAGACCTACGGTAACGACTAATGTGACGTCACTGAAGGTACATATTCTAGTTAAAACCACTCTATTTATACAAATCCACAGCCGTAGTATCTTTGGCGACCAAGATCTGCGGTAACGACTAATGTGACGTCACTGAAGGTACATATTTCGTTGCGTTACACAAATTTGCGCCTCGAGTTGACATCCTACAGGCGACCTGAGCGTCTATGGGAATGGGGCCCTAGCTAGTACGAATTCTAATGAAGAAGACAACTCAAACATGTAGCCCCAGAGCCAGTGTACTTAACCAATACAAAATCCCCGACTGGACCAGGAATCGAATCCGAGACATTTTGGAGCAAAGACCAGCACTTAGCCATGTAGCCGGAAGAAAATAATAAAAGTGCATGAATAATTATAGTACATGGTCACAGCACGAGACGATGGTAGGGTGATGGGACAGCAGCAGAGTGTCAGGCTCCGTGCAGACTGGACGTTAGCACTGGGGATGGAAAATACTGGAACAGCCGTAATACTCATCGGACCTTCCTCTGTGTGATCTTAACCTCACCCCCAAAGAGAAAGAACCATTGCGACGCTTTGGGACACGAGAGGACTTGTCAACGCCGTGAAACATTAAACTGCAAAATGTCTCATACGGTGAGCTGACTGGTACCCGACTTTCTCAGGTTACCAAAGTAAAATACGCCACGGTTGTAAAATATAGGTATAGCACGGTGAAGGCTCACGGAGAATGGTTCGTATCTGGGCGGTATTTGGCAACCTAGGGGACTACTATGAGGGTTTGTCGTAAAGGAACTCTCTGAGGATGAAGATTGTGTAGCACAAGGACTTTATGATTGATAGTTTCCGCGCTTTGTATCCTATACCTGGCAAATGCACTCATCATTATTGAAACATTCCACAGTACCTTACGACCGCCGCCCCATCTGTATGTTTCCATTCGTCTGGTAGATCTCGCAACCCTCGTGCACAAGATGTTTATCGCTTTTTATAACGACACACTAGCAAACTCGGATTTCCAACGGTGGAAAATAGCTAAGGCAAGATGTGGCGGTCGGGGTAGGAAGGTGATAGAGACTGTGACCATCATTTCCTGGTAAGAAAATGATGAGCTACGGAAAATCATCAAGGCCGCTACCGGAGTGGATATAATCTCCCAACTCCGAAATACAAGCTTATGGATACAAACTCGTACCTCGTAGCCAGCTTACTTCGTCACCCACAGGCCTCAAGTGTGCCCACGTTCACTGTCAGAAAAAGAAATATGAATATTCAGAAAAATACACGAGTTATTAACGTGAAAAATAGTTTCGTAAGTATCTAGAAACAAACTGATTTTTAGCACTGTTGCCTTGATTTTATTACCTTAGGAATATGTGAACATAGTTTAACTCGTGGGAGATTTATAGCTGTGGAGAATGTCCAGAACGCTGCAAAGGAAAATGCCGAACTATTAGCGTGGTATTCCCTTTGTAATACAAACAATCGCAGTAGCACGCAATGCGAGCCACACAGGCTATTGCCGAGGCATTCCTTGCATCTCATTGCCAGCAGGGGATGAGTTATCTAAGCAGCTGCCTGATGGACTTAACATCTCAGCTTCTTCCATGGTCGTATAAGATAGACCTGGCGTGAATAAAGCTGAAGGCGACTGGTTCATACGTATCTGAGCGGTATTTTAAGAGTTTCCGGAGCAAGGTTCTTCTTTAGATTTCTTCAGTGCAGATGATTGCTGTAATATAGATCAAAGGAATCTACTACCCTTAGCAGGAGTTAGAACGCTAAAATTAAAATAATTATAATTATCTTTAGATTTATATTACAAAAGTTAATTGATATTAACATCCCCTGATCACTTGAAGACAGGGCATGGTAAGATATAAAGTGTTGACAGCTTCAAGTATCTCGGAGAAATCGTACAGCTGAAACTAGCTAGAGAGGAGCAAACTACACCATGCGACAAAAGATGGCCAATGCTTTTCGAAGAACACGTGCTTTATACGAGAGGTAAACCGTCTCAAGGCGAACTAAACTAAGAGACTACAATACAGAGTGTCTGTATGCTGGTGAATGCCTCCGAACGACAGAACTGTTATGGCTAAGAGAAGCCAAGAAATATGAGAAGAAGATCCTCCGCAAGATAAAGGGTACAAAAATCGTGGATGGCCAGTATACGTTACGAGAAATAGGGAAATATACCAGGAAAGTGAAATACTGATTGAGTCAACGAAGAAAAGAAGACTGAAATATTACGGACGTGTTTAAAATGGACGAGAAGAGGCTAAAAAGACCGATTTTTAAACACTTGACAGTAGAACTAAACTTTCCGACAAGTTGATAAGGGAGTAAAAACTGATATTGAGCAGTCTGGATTAAATCAGAAGACATCATATACCGAACAGTGATCGACAGCTTCAGAGGCTTCCATGACGAACAGAAAATGAATAGGGGATGGAGACAGGAGAGAAGACAGTCTACTAGGGAAAGAATGCAAAGATTTTTGCCTTCAAAGAAGGCTTTCAGTAATGTGTGATTGTTGACTAACGTGAGCTCAAATTGCCGTAAACGAATATAATAATAATAATAATAATAATAATAATAATAATAATAATAATAATAATAATAATAATAATAATAATTGTACCGGGAGGTACACCTCGACTACGCTCATTCAAAATAAGCGCCTTTATAGACTCCCCTATAGATCAATAGGTGAAACATAATGCCTGAACTTGGAATTTTAATCAGAAGATGTCACGACTGAAATATTAAGTAATTTTGTTATTGTGAAGTTTCCTAAACTGATTGAATTTTTTCTTGTTTTGTTTTGCAATACATCAAGAAGTTTGGACATTTTTCTACAGATGACACTACCAAAAACTATGATCATGCACTCTGGTGCAAGGTGGAAGAACTTGTAACTTAAAGAAGTTTTGTATTCCTAGGTTTTCCATAACTCAATCTATGTTCATTTATTGTTGGGTTGGCGGTACTTCCTTTTCTTTCCGCCAGTTTTGAATCTAACCAATCACGAATTTTTGTAATTAATTTTCAACCAATCCCGCATTTCTTGTTCACTTTGAATCTGCCAATAAAAATTAAGAGGGTGTGTCCTGATTAGTCTTGAATGCTCTCGAACCTTCCCTGAGGGTATATAAACTGCGGCTTTTCACGTTTCCTTGCCTATTGATGGTTGTCTCTTTCTCTTTCTTCGGCCAGCAGAACATCTACAAGGTAATGTCCACATAAATTCTCCTTTCTGTTCCTACCTTCAACGATTAATCCGAAGGGAAGGTCCGAATCTTTAATTATGTAACAAACTTTTCTAAAATGTAAAACTTTTTTCGGCTAACGTAAACATTTCATAAATTTTTAACTGTAAATCGGGGATAGGGAGTGAGTTACCCTCTCGAGCTCCCATTCATCTTGGTTTGAGGTGACTACGTTTTGCGACATTTCTGTAATATATTAAAGTTATTTCCATCCGAGCCACCTCAGTAGTTTGGGATTAGCCCCAGTTTCATTGGCCTAGAGCCCTGTAGGTTTTTCATTTTTCATTATCTTGGAGCGCTGTGCACGCCTCCATTCAGTTTGTGTTCGGGCCGTTTACTTAACCTGTTCTTTTAGGCAAAGGCCCTGTAGGTTGCATACGAGATACCCCTGTGTAAAAACCAGTTCAATTTATAAATTGTGGCTTGGGAGGCCTGAGATTGTAAATGTTGACGTAATGTTGCCTTGAGTGGGCCGTAAGAAACTGAGAGCCTGTCAGCTCTTTTCAAAATTTTGTAAGAGTAACGAGTGCCTCTGGAAGGCTAGATATTGTATTTTGGGAGCAAGTGCTCTTGAATTAGGGGATTTCTGCCCTTGACTTAATGATTCCTTATTTTTAATTAAAGTTTTGTAAACTGGATCCGGTATCTCTGGAATTGTAAAACTAGGGGCTTGAAGCCCAGAATCTGTAAAATTCACTAATCTTGGATTTTCCTAGTCTTGATTCAAGATTGCGTTTGTACCTGACATGTTATGTTCACTAAGCAAAAATTGGTGGTTGTTGTGTTGTTGTTGTTTTTTGAAGAAATATAACCTTCACTTCAAGTTTTAAATTAATTTTGATATTGTAGATAGAACCATTCACCCCGGCACCTTCTTTAACCCTCTTCTGCTCCACGAGTAACCCAGTAATAATAATAATAATAATAATAATAATAATAATAATAATAATAATAATAATCATAATCATAACATTCTGCTGGGAACTATAACTTGGAGACGTGTTCTTCAGCTGAAGAATTCCCATTTTAAAAAATAGGTAACATATTGTTACTTAAGGTATTTTGAACTATGTTGTACATAACGAATGTAATTTTAAAATCACAAAGTAATATTAATGATTTTCATAGAAACAGGAAGAAACAGTAAATATCTTGATGCATCTCAATCTAACTCCAATACAGCTCGGACGACTGACAGCAATTGATCGATAACGGACTCTGGATATGAAATATATTTTGTCATACTTAGCATTTCAGCTATATGGTTATGTGTGTACCGTTTTCATTAATGGATGTTCGGTGTTCAAGAGACGTACTTGTATGTCAAACACCCCAAATGTATTGATCTACAGGGAGAAGAATTGCTTGAATATCCATCACAAACCCTAGCGCGACGAAAAACAACACGCCTACTCTCATTTTGATCTGTCTCAGCGACGTTAGAATAAGATCGATGAGCACACAATAGTTTATGTCCCGGGGTGCACAAAGGTGTAAGAAGCGCCTAGGATGAATGGGCGGGCACTGAAAAGATCAGAGCAGACGTTTAAGCACTAAATTTTGCAATTTTATTTCTTTCCTTTTTTCGGAATTAAATGTTTGATAGATAATACGAATAAGCGACAACAAATAACACATAAAGATGAGCTCGTTAGCTTCCACAATAACAATGACTTAAAGTCAAAAATCAAGTACAATAGATAAACTTGTTCACAAAATAACTTGCAAAGGTTGATCAATCTAGCTCAAAACAAGTACAGTTTTGCAAAAACATGTTTGCTGCACTCATTTTCATTCTAGGAGACTGCGCTCCAGACGTTACTACAGTCCAGACTCTCAGGGGCACAAGCTTCTAACAAAATTACACCTTATAAACTTCGAGAACTGTATGAACTGTCATTTATGCTGGACGGTCTATTACACACGTGTCTATAAAAAATAAAAATTTAAACAGGGATAACGCCAAGGCTGCCCCTGCCTCCTAAAATACACATACACTAGACTGGAGCGATGAAGATGACAATACTTCCCTAAAGCGCCCAGATTTTAGAACATCTCAGAGGGGAAAGTTCCAGAACTCTCTTGAGCTAGGAAGAATGCCTGTACACACCCCCCAGTTTTAATTGGCTACAAAAATATGCACAAAATTTCCTGATTGGCTAGTAATTTAAGGAGAAGGTAGCCGTAGGTTTGCTGACAGCTATAACATATAAAACGATCTACAAAAGGTTTAAAAACTTTGAAAATTGAAAATTCCCTTAAATGGTAATTGTCCGTAATCCCCCCATAAAGGGCACATAGGCCGTTAGTAGAAGGATCTAATGGTTAAAGTTCGAAGTATCTTGTGATACATAGTTTAGGATTCACAGCACAAATGGTCTTCTAGATGGCACGCAGTTCAACGGGACGGAGAAGGTGTATCCCCGGTACAGTTTAGCCACTAACAGATCTTGCAGTAATTCAGCATTCAGCAATGGGTTGAAAATAGTATGCATTTTCATCATGGACTGAAATAATTCATGTAAATTTTATTTAAATTATATACATTTCATGTAAATTCTATATCGATGATGATCATGATGAAATGAGCTTAACCGTGTTGAGTGGCTCAGACATTTGAGGCTCTGGTCTTTTGACTTCAACTTGGCAGGTTCAATCCTGGGTCAGTCCGGTGGTATTTGAAGGTGCTCAAATACATCCGCCTCATGTCAGTAAATTTAGTGCCTCGCAAAATAACTCTTATAGTACTAAATTCCTGCACCCCGCAGTCTCCGAGAACCGTAAACCAAATGAATTGTCCTCTCTCTAATAATCACATCCACCAAAAACATTGCGAAATTGTAGTTATCCTTTCCTACAAAGTCTTCCATTGCATAACGCCTCCTTAACGCAGATATCACCATATTTAAAACGTTACAAATGTTAATGGTCTTTTTAATGTTTGCTGTATTCGTACGAAAATACTGTGACATAAATAATAAACACGAACACTACTATCTGAAGTAACTGATTGACTCCATCTCCTCCAAAATTGCAAGCGCTGTTACGGACAAACTAAGTGTTACACAATCAAATGCCTCAGCAAGCTTGTTGAAAATCGTTAAATGTGTCTGTGTACACAGTTTTGAGAAGAAATTCTTATTGTATCCTCGTTGGCAATGCTTATTAGTAACTCTCAGGCGTTCTTACCATTCCTGCAGAAGATATAAATTTATACTCATTATAAAAATACGAGATCTCTCAATTATTCCTTTGCATATACAGAATTATCTCTCAATTTAAACATCACTTAATCATTTACAAATACTTATAGGGACAACTACGAACTTAACACGCGAAAGGTCACGCCCGTTTTAGGACGCGAAAGGTCGCGCGAAGGCTAATTGCTCACGCTTAATATTTTAATGAGCTGCTACTTTTCTTTTGCAGTGAATGCTCTGATAAACATATAAATATATACCCTGTTTAACTGCCTTTCAGCTATTATTAACATAATTAACCAGTAAAATAGTTTTCTCAATACTTTTTTTTTTTTTGCAAAATCCGGTAAAAGATCGTGAGTTTTTAAAGAGCGCAGGAGGTCGCGCGTGAGCAAATTGCCTCAACGTTTGCATGTTTACATTTCAATGAATGATTTGGCCTCAATTCAAGATAAAACTACAGCACCACACTTCACTGAAAGCCACCATAAACTTCGTGAACTATACTTAAGAAACTTTCTTGGACATGCAGTCATGTAGGAAGGCACTACTACGCGAGGGGTCGCGGCAGATGCCAGAGTGAAAGGAAACCTAAACTACTTCGTAACGCAGCAGGCAATACACTGACGATAATCAAAGTCAGGCGGGAGAGAGGGAGTGGAGGGACGAAACGAGCGCCCTAAGCCCTACAGTGGCTAGCAACGAAATTATTAACAAATATTTAAAAAGTTTGGCAAACTGCAGCGGGCGCCACCTTTCGCGTGTTAAGTAAAATTCAGATAATGTAAGTACGCTTGTGAACGAGTGTGAACTGAAGTAGTATATCGGTAACAAATATAATTTCAGTAATAAATTCATGCATGTCAAGAAATTCGAGGTTAAAAAGGAGAGGATTGTAACTGAAACCCTGTAATGTTATCTTTCAAATAGTTGCTTCTCTCTCATAGTCTTCAATTTGTATCGTTGCAGTTTCATTTTAGTCCGACTCACTGACTGAATGGTCAGCGTTGAGGTCTTCGGTTCAGAGGGACCCGGGTTTGAATTTAATCGCGTCTGATTAATTCTTCTCACCTGGGGACTCGATGTTTGTGTTTTTCCCAACAGTTTCCTCTTCATACACATACAACATACCACACTACCAACCACCACAGAAATACACAATAGTGATTACATCCCTCCATATAGGGTTGGCGTCACGAATGGCATCCGGCCGTTAAACAGGGCCAAATTCACATGTCCGGCACATTTTGCACCCGCGACCCCACGGATGTGAGAAAAGCGGTAGAAGAAGAATAATAATAAACTGCAGTTTCAATTTAGATTATTACTCCAAATGCATCAATTCTTCCATGTAGCGTGCACAACATTAAATATTCGACTAAACACACTTTGAAATTTTTTATGATAGCCTCTGCGATTCATTGCAGTTTACTCCTCATTCCTGCACAATTAAAGAAGGCTGTCCTCTTAATTTTGTCCTCTTTGAACCTGTCCATGTTATCACTGCTGTCTAAAGGGCGAAACTCGACATCACTGAGCAAACATGAGTAGATCCCGAGCTAATGAACACAGCCTGAAGCTTATGTCAATATACAGCACATAATTACAAGCAGTTTTACGTGTAGACTGGCTGAGGTATGTCCATGTGGTTGCTTCCGCTATGCCACAGACTAAGGCAGCCGCAACAAAACAACCACAAGAGAATGCGGCTCACTTTTGTCCGGGTTGTGTTCAACATTCTAGTGCATATTTGGCAGCAGAGAAAACATGCAAATTTAATATTTATTGAAATTGTGTACAACATATAAGTAGTTTCTCACGGGAAGTAACAATTTTTGTGTTCATCAGCATAGGTTTGATCAAGACATTGAACTCACTATACATCGGGCGAGCTGGGCGTGCGGTTAGAGGCGCGCAGCTATGAGCTTGCATTCGGAAGACAGTGTGTTCGAATCCCACTGTTCGCAGCCTTGAAGATCGTTTTCCGTGGTTTCGCATTTCACACCAGGCAAATTATGCAGCTGTACCTTAGTTAAGTCCACGGTCGCCCTTTCCTTTCCCCTCGTTGCCATAAGACCTATCTGTGTCGGGGCGACAAAGAAAATTGTAAAAAAAAAAATACATTACTATGCTGTCCTTCTTACCCGATCCTCAATGCATCTCATCTTCAGTAACGTAACGTAAGTACCCGCACAATCACTAACGACCTTCTTCAACAGTATAAATAATAACATTAATAATAATAATAATAATAAATTGTTGTTTCATTTTGGTCATCTGTGCATACGGCGGTTTGATACAGCTGTCCATGCCACCCTATCCTGTATTAACCCTTTCTTTTCTACGTAACTATTACATCTTATATCTGCTCTAATCTGCTTGTCGTTTTCATGCCTTGGTCTACCGTACCGTTCTTACTCGTACAAACTACAATTCCCTCAAATACAAACTGAACTAGTCCAGGGCGTCTTAAAAATATGAAATGGCGTATGGCTTTTAGTGCCGGGAGTGTCCGAAGACAAGATCAGCTCGCCAGATGCAGGTCTTTTGATTTGACACCCGTAGGTCACCTGCGCATCGTGATGAGGATGGAATGATGATGAAGACGACACATATATCGAGCCCCCGTGCTAGCGTAATGAAACCATTATGGTTAAAATTCCCGACCCTGCCGGGAATCGAAAACGGGACCCCTGTGACCATAGGCCATAACGCTAACGATTTAGCCGTGGTCTGGGCGTCTTAAGATGCATCTTACCATTCTATTCCTTCTGGTCAAATTTATCAAAATCGATCTCATCTCGCCAATTCGATTCAATAACATTTCATCCCTGACTAAATTTACCCATCTCACCTTCAGCATTCTTCTGTAACCCAACATTTCAAAACTTTATATGTTCCTTCTGAACTAGTCGTCGTTCTTGTCTCATTTCCGAACACTGGCACGCGCCAGATGGAAGTCTTCGAAAACATCTTTCTAATTCCTGTATCAGTTATTATTATTATTATTATTATTATTATTATTATTATTATTATTATTATTATTATTATTATTATTATTATTATTGTACCGGACAGTACACCTCCACGCCGCTAATTCAAACTTTGCGCCAGTTGAAACTCCCCTACTGGAGCAAGTCTGAACCTTATCTAATGTGTTAATTTTCAAGTTTCTCAGAAGATGTCAGTACTTGGAAATTTTGAAGTTTCTGAACTGGGTCGTTTTCGATGTATTTTTGTTTTGCCTGTAGTAAGAAGTGTGAACATTCTCTTCCAGAGGACACTACTGAAGAACTACAATGGTGCACCCTAGTGCGAAGTGAAAGAACTGTTTTTTGGAGAAATTTTTATTTCAAAAGTTTGTTTCTTGTTAAATTTCTTTCTGTTATCCTTTAAGTTGGCTGTATAACCCTTTCTTTCCCCTTGTTTTGAATTTAGCCAATCCCGAATTTCTTTAATTAATTTATGACCAATCAGGTGTATCTTCTCCAAAGGGGATAATGTTGCTTAACCCTAGCCAATAAAGTTTTTGTGGGAGGGTGTTCTCATTCCTGAAACGCCTCGAACTTTCCGCGAGAGTATATAAACTGCTGATTTTCGGGTCTCCGGGCCACTTCTGTAACATCTTTCAGTGTGTAAAGTACGTAGCAGGGGGCGGGAAGCGCCTCTTTCTTCGAGGCACCAGTTCAACCACAAGGTAATGGCCTTTTAATAAATTCTTTTCTTGCTAGCTCAGCAGTTTAACTCTCGGGGCAGGTCCGACACCTTTTCCATGTAACTTTCCTTTAATAATGTAAAGACACTCGGTGTCAATTCTTTCTGTTTTAACTACATATTGGGATAGAGAGTGCTTATCCCTCTCGAGCTCCCACTCATATTGCATTGAGGTGAACTTATTTTCACAACCTTTCTTCCTTAACGTAATGTAAATTGTTTCCTTCTATAAGTCACCTTTTTAGTATGGGATTAGCCCTTGCATTAGTGGCCTAGATCCAGATTAGGTTTTAAACAAAATATATTAGGAGTGCAGATCGCCTCCTCTCAAATTGGTATTTTAGAGGCCATGTAATTAACCTTTTCTCACTTAATAGGCCTCAGTAGGTTGGGTATTTTACCCCTGTGTTTATGTCCTTAGAGGACAGCTTGAAGGTGGAATTTGGTGTGGCCTTTGACAGGCTTAAATTTTGAGAGCGAGTAGATCTTTCTTGAAAATTTTGTTTTCTGCGCGCCTCAAGGAGGCTTTACTGTGTAATTTGGAGCAAGTGCTCCTGGGCATGAATGGGGTCTTCTGCCCCTCTGTTGAAACTTGTTTCGGGGTAAAACTGGGCCAATTGCTCAAGAATTGTGAGTTCGGGGCTCGAAGCCCAAATCCTGTAAATACTGTAATTGTACTTAGTTGCCTTGCTACTCTGTACCTGCCATTCTTGTTATTTCTTGATTTTGCAAAGAAAATATAACCTTGTTAAATTTTAAATTAACTTTAATTTCGTAGCCTGAGACCTGTTCACCCCCGCACCTTCTTTCACCTCTGCTGTTCCACAGTTACCTCGGAACAATTATTATTATTATTATTATTCTTTCGAATGGGCCACCAGAGGACCACGTGCCAATTTCAATTCCTTCTTCTTTGTTCTTTCCTTTTCTTCCAGTACGCTTTCATCTGTTCTTTATGTTTCTTCTTTCTGTCTTCATACCATTTTGAACCAGTCTTTTTTACTTTCCTACCTTGGAATCCTTCTATTTTCAATACTTTTTCCCGAAAGCCTTCTCTATTATTTATTTCTTCTGTTGTTATATTGTTTTTTTTTAATCCTTTCTTAGTTCATTGACCCATCTTGTCGTTGATTCCTTACCCCACAAATATCTGAAAATCTTACTGGTTAATCTAATATCTTGCATTCGATATAAATGTCCAAAAAACATAAGTCTCCTTTTCCTCATTACATCTGATATATTTTCTATTTTTTTTAATATATTTCAGCATTACTTCGTAATTTCCAAACTTCTGCTGTGTTTTGTGGGCCTAATATTTTCCTCATGATTCGCCTTTCTAGTATTTCTAGTTTATCTAAATTATAGTTTAATGCCAGACATTCGCTTGCATATAGGCATTCCGGCTTCACTACTGTGTTGTAATGCCTTATTTTTGCGTTTTTGGATAGGCATCTTTTATTGTAGATCTCTTTGGTGACACCATAAGCTCTCTCCATTTTATGTACCCTCTCCTCTACTGCAGATTTTTCTAAACCATTTTCTTGGATTATTTCCCCTAGATATTTGAATTTTTTTACCCTATTTTGCCAATATCTGTTTTCAGAAATTTTGGTGCATCCCAAATATTTGTTAAAAATTTTGCTTTTTCTGCAGAAATTCTTAAGCCAGTTTTGCTGGCGATTCTTTCCAAGACATTTACTTGGGTTATAGCAGATGTCACATTTTCAGAAAGTATTGCAAAGTCATCTGCAAATGCAAGAAAATTTATTTCGATCCGTTTGTTTCCTCTTCCTAACCTTATCTCCCAGAAATTTCACTTTAGAGACTGTGTCTGTAAGTGTTTCACGGATTAGATTTGCCGATTTAGTCTTTATGCCAAATTCTCGAATTATTTTATATATAATTTCTCTGTCAACAGAATCAAAAGCCTTTTTGAAATCTATAAACATGACTACAATGTCCTTTGAATTAAGTAACCTGTGGCGAATTATTGACTTAAGATTAAATATTTGTTCTGAGCATGATCTTCCTTTCCTGAAACCACCTTGATATTCACCTAAATGATTGTCTAGTGTTGTTTCTACTCTGTTTAATAAAATCTTGGAAAATATTTTATATGCCACTGCTAATAAAGATATTCCTCTGTAGTTATTAAGGTCCTGTTTATTACCTTTTTGTGGAGTGGATGTATCAAGGCTACTTTCTATTCCTCAGGAATTTTTCCAGTTTTCCAGATTTCTTCAAAGAGTAATTGTAGCTCATTTGCTATATTTGGCAAGGACCACTTCAAAAGTTCCGCTGTAATAGAATCTTCTCCGCTAGCTTTGTTGTTTTTGAGGGTTTTAATTACTTCTTCAATTTCTTTTATAGTTGGTGGTATGTCTTCTTCCAAATTTTCATCAATATCTTGAAATTCTAATTTATGACTTGGTTCAGGACAGTTCAAAAGTTGATCAAAATATCTTGCTAATATCTCACAATTTTCAGTATTGCTTAGTCCAATTCTGCCGTTTTCATCCTTGAAACTAACATTTGTAGCTTGGTACCCCTTTAATTCATTCTTAAAAGTCGGATAAAAGTCACGGGTAATATTTTTTATAAAGTTTTTGTCCATTTCTATAAGTTTCTCCTTTTGAAAGGCTCGTTTAGTACTTCTGATTATCCTTGCTGTTTCCTTCCTTTGTTGTTTAAACTGATCAAAGTCTTCAATTTTCTTTGAGCATTTCCATTTTTTCCATATTTTAGCCCTCTCTGCTAAAGCTTCTTCACATATTTCATTCCACCATATTTTCCTTTTATTTTTTATTGGCCCAAATGTTTTCTGTGCTGCATAATTAATTGCTTTGGATATTTCTTGCCAGTTGCCTTGTTTAGCCACTTTAATTTCGTCTTGGAAGTTTTTAATTGATTCTTTTGTTATAGTAAGTCTGCCTACATTATATTTTATTAACCTCTGTGGCTTTCTTCGTTCTTTATTAGGTAGGAGTTTGGCTTTAATTTTAGAGATATAATGGTCAGAATCAAATTCACCATTCGTTACTACTTTCACATTCATAATTTCTTTATTATTATTATTATTATTATTATTATTATTATTATTATTTGTGTATGGACCCTGTTGATCAAGCAGTGCTTTTTAATGGTCCGCTTTTCTGGTCTTCCATTTGGCTTTCATTATTTCTCCGTGGGCTCTCTTTCTTCCTTAAGTCCACTTGGTTCCTGGTCACCTTGAAACTTCATTCTATGGCTGTATTACCCATTTGTTTACTCTTTTACGGAACAGATTCCTTTCAAATATTTCTGATATATCCATTTGGGCTTTCTCCAGGTCATTTTCGACTTATTCAATTTTCTGCTGTATGTCATGACCTTCTGTGTAAGCCGTGTTGTTGAGAGTCTTTGAACGTGTCCATAAAATTTCAATCCTCATTTTCTAATAACTGCTGGCAGATTGGAAAGTTTCTCTGTTCTTTTGTGACATTTCAGTCTTTAGATTTTTACTGGACAAAGAATTTTTCCTGCCGGGCTGAGTGGCTCAGACGGTTAAGGCGCTGGCCTTCTAACCCCAACTTGGCAGGTTCGATCCTGACTCAGTCCGGTGGTATTTGAAGGTGCTCAAATACGACAGCCCCGTGTCGGTAGATTTACTGGCACGTAAAAGAACTCCTGAGGGACTAAATTCAGGCACCTCGGCGTCTCCGAAGACCTTAAAAAAAAGTAGTTAGTGGGACGTAAAGCAAATAACATTATTATTAAGAATTTTCCTGAAGAATGGCGTCATTATTAGATTATTGCCTTCACATTCGTATGCTATTCTGTTATAAAATATTTATCTATGAAATGTGTTTTCTTTATTTCAGGTACGTGGCCTCGCTGTTTCGGAATAGCATCGTGCAGAAGATAGGTGAGTTACTACTCTAGCATATATAAAATATGAGATGATTAACTTAAATTCACCTTATCAGTATACCTTCATGGTCTTTCAGAAGTTAGGTCGTTTCGTGACTGAATATAAGATGATCAAACTCCTTATTTTTAACGCCTTTCGTAACGTTTTACCACTTCTGGTGATCTCGAGAATTCCCTCCCGAGTTCTAGCTCTAATTAATTGCATATAGATACACAAAACAGCGTAACTAGATAGTAGCGAGAATACACACAAACTGAAAGAGACTGGCTTCCTTTCTCTACGAGTAGACTTGAAGCTGTCGCTGGGTTAACTGACTCTAACAATAGCAGCTCTTCCCTTATTAGCCTTAGTTGGTGGATTCGAACCCCGGATAGGTCTGTTGGCATTTGTAGGTGCTCGCGATATACACCAGACTCGAATCCGATGATTTACCAGGACGTAGAGCAACTCTTCGAGACAAAATTCTGGCAGCTCAGTGTATTCGTAAACAGTGAAAATAGTTAGAGGGATGTATATTATTATTATTATTATTATTATTATTATTATTATTATTATTATTATTATTATTATTCACAAATTTTAGATTCAATTCAGACACGGTTAATGGAGAAATGGCGTAGCCCTACATACACGTGCTACAGAATGTGCTTATATAGAGTTACTGTATTTACATAGACGTATTATTTATATAATATTCACTGGCCCTGTTAAACATTCAAGTACTGGGCGAGTTGGCCGTGCGGTTAGGAACGCGCTGCTGTGAGCTTGCATCCGGGAGATTCTGGGCTGTACCTTAATTAAGGCCACGGCCGCTTCCTTCCCACTCCTAGCCCTTTCCTATCTAATCGTCGCCATAAAACCTATACGTGTCGGTGCGACGTAAAGCAACTAGCAAAAAAAAACCATTCAAGTAATTCTACACACACACACACACTCACACACACACACACAAACTCATCTGTCCACCCACGCGTACTGAATATTACCACAGTAGAACACAGTAGAAAAATATGTTATGTACAGAAGGTTCCGTTATGTATACATTATTTTTACCACTTCACAAAATGTTTCAATAGGTAGTTATTTTGTCTGTGGTAAGAGTTCATTCCATAGCCGAGAAGAACGAATAAAGGAGCAACATTGATAACTTGCTGTCCCTGCAAGTGGAGGGATAAAGTTCACACCTCGACCTCTTTGAGCGGAACGGTAGTTCAGCTGTAAGCGGTTGAAAGGCTTGATGTGGACGTTATCTGCGAGGGATTTTCTCAGAAAAGCAATGTCTGTTTGTTTAGCTCTGATGGGGAGGAGTGACCGGGTTGAGCAATTACTCGTTCTCCTTGGCGTTCAACTCTCTCTAGTTTCGCCATGTTCTCCACTGTAGTGGGGTGCGAGGAAGGAAGCCCGTACAACAGTATTGGTCGTACTAATGCCAAATAGGCCGTTTGAACTGTTTATTTTCTATCTCCCAGTAGAGATCTGAAGATAAATCCCACAACACTAAATGATTTGCACCTTATTTCCTCAACCTGATTTTTTTCCATTTTGAATTGCTACAAGTATCAATTTTATTGAGGTGCAAGGCATCAGGTATTTACCCCACTGTGAAATTTGATGTTATTAATATTGTTGTTAATTCTTTCTCCGTTAGGGTCTTCTAGGGACCACGTGAAAATTTTACTTCTTCATTCTTTGTTGCTCCCTCTTCCTCCAATACTCATTCATTTGCTCTCTATGCCTCCTTTTCATCTCTTCAGAAAATTTTCAGCCTGTTTCTTCCCCCTCCCAACCTTGGAATCCTTCCATTTTTACACTTTCTTTCTAAAAATCTCTCTCTGTTGATTATTCTTCCTTATGTTGTTTCTTTCCAAGTAATTCTTAACTTCATTAATCCAGGTTGTTGTTGACTTCTTGTTCCAAAGATATTTGAAGATCTGTTTGCTTAACCCGTTGTTGTCTGTTCTGTACAAATGTCCAAATAATATCAGTCCCCTCTTCCGCATTGTATCTGTTACGTTTTCTATGTTCCAGTATATTTCATTATTATTATTATTATTATTATTATTATTATTATTATTATTATTATTATTATTATTATTATATACATTCGTTTAGCCCCTTAAGGAGCACGTGGAACCATTAAATAGGACTGGTTTTCTTCATCTTCTTGTTCTTCTATCTTCCCAAAACTTCCTCATCCTTTCACTATGGGCCTGCCGTCTTTCTTGTGTCCATGAGTTTTTGAGTTTCAAGCTTTTCTCAGATGGATTCTTGGGTGCAAATTTATGACTGTTGATCTTTTGTCTGTATGTATTCCTTGTGGTTGCCATTGGATCAACGTCGACTTCTGCGAGGTCCTTTTGTGCATCCACTAGCCAGCGAGCTTTGGATTGTCGGTTTCCATTGATAATAAGAAATATCTTCTTAGTCAGTCGTGAGTCATCCATTCGTGCTAAATGTCCATAAAATTTCATACGCCGTTTGCGTGCGACTGAAGAGAATCGCTCAGTTAATGCATAGAGTTCTTCCAAGCTTCTTCGCATTCATTTACCCTCTTGAAACTTGGGCCCGAATATCTTCCTCAGTACCTGTCGTTCAATTTTCTCAATGTCCTTGATGTTAATGGTAAGTGCTGATGTTTCAGTTGCGTAGAGTGCCTCAGGGAGGACAACGGTGTGGTAATGTCGGAGTTTGGCTTTTGTGGATATTGATTTGTTATTGTAGAAGTTCCAGGTGATTAGATATGCTTTACGTAGTTTTTCTGCGCGCATTTTGTTGGCTGCTTTTTCATTGCCTGAATCACCAATAATTTCACCCAAGTACTGGAATTGTTTGACTTGTAAAATGTTGCCATATTTGGTCGCTAGTGATGTTAGGTGTGTGCACTTCGAGTCCATGTATTGCGTTTTTTCATAAGAGATGTGGAGACCAGTTTTTATTGCAATCTCGTGAAGCTTCTCGATGGCGTGCCTGGCTTCTTCGGGAGTCCGGGTAATTATTGCTAGATCGTCAGCAAAGGCAAGGCATTTAATGTTAATCCGTTTACTTTTCGTTCCCATGTTTATTCCGGGTACTTCTTTCTCCCATGTTTTAATGACCTTATCCAGTACTAGGTTGAACAGAAGTGGGGACAATCCATCACCTTGTCTAACGCCTGTTTTTATTTCAAAGGGTGCAGAGATTTCACCCATGAACTTCACCTTAGAGGTTGTATCTGTTAAGGTTTGTTGTATTAACGTGAGTGTTTTGTTATCAACACCGTATTCTCGAAGAACATTGAACAGGGTACCACGGTCTATTGAGTCGTATGCTTTTTTAAATTCTACGAAAGTGACCACTGTGCGGTTTGACTGGCGGTGTTGGAGTATCATCTTCAGGTTCCAGATCTGTTCCACGCACGATCGATGTGGACGGAAGCCCGCCTGGTATTCGCCGATCTTATCTTCTGTCTGTTGTTCCAATCTGGTAAGCAGAGCACGTGAAAGAATTTTGTATGCTATTGACAGAAGAGAAATACCTCGGTAGTTGTTTGGATCCATCTTGTCACCTTTCTTATGCAGTGGATGGATCAGGGCAGTTTTCCAATCTACAGGTATGACTTCACTTTCCCATATGTTCGCAATGATGACCTGCCATTGGTCGATCATTTGATCCCCTCCAATCTTCAGCATATCGGCGATTACACCATCTTCTCTTGGTGCTTTATTGTTTTTGAGATGTAATATGATGTTCCTTATCTCCTCATGAGTCGGTGGAAGGGAATCTGTGTTTGGAGTGGGTATGTGGAATTGAATTTTGTCAGTTGGTGATTCGCAGTTGTGTAACTTTTTGAAGTGTTGTTTCAGGATGTCACAGTTAGCCTTTGTATTTGTCTCGAGAGTTCCGTCAGGGCGTCGAAAAGAAAGAGTGGGTGGCTTGTAGCTGGTCAGTTCTTCGCGAAAGGTTTTGTAGAAATTTCTCGTGTTATTCCGTTTGAAGTCATTATCGATCTCCTCTAATCTCTTGTTATGGTATGCACATTTAATTCATCTGAGTGTTTTGGACGTTTTCTTCTGAGTTTCTGAAAAGATATGCCAGTTCTCTGGTGTTTGATGACTGTGCCAATTCTTCCAGGCTCGCATACGTGTTTCCAGTGCTCTGTCAGAATCCGAAGTCCACCATCTATGTTTCCGTTTACGGGGTGGTTGGCCAAGTTTCCTAGATGATTCTTGGATAGTCTCAAGGAGTGCATCCCATGTTTTTGCATTTGCACGCAACGACTGGGCAAACTCATGTGCATGTTCTTGCAGATAATCTGGGTCAATGCGTGGGATTGTAGGTTTTTGGTATTTCCTTCTGTTGGGTCTGAAACGGATTTTGATTTGTGAGAGGTGGTGGTCTGACTCTACATAACCTTTGCGTACCCTGATGTTCATAATTTCAGGGGAAAATTTTCTGGTAATTGCTACATGGTCGTTCTGGTATTCGCCTAGGTGACTGATCGGCGATTTCCATGTGGTCATTTTTTGTGGAGGTTTCTTAAAGTGTGTGGACATCAGCTGGAGGTTTGCCATTCCACATACGTTGATTAAACGGTGTCAATTTGCGTTAGTCTTCTTGTGTGCTGAGAAACATCCAGTAATATGCCTGTGTTCCCTTTCTCTGCCGATTTGCGCATTAAAATCTCCAAGGAGGATTTTTACATGATGCTGAGGGATCTTGGTAAGTGCCCGTTCGAGTTGTGACCAAAATTTTTCAACCTTGTTTTTGTCAGGTTCACTGTTGACTGGAGCGTGTGCATTAATTAGTGTATAGGCTTTATTGGCGCATTTAACTGTGAGCAAGGAGAGGCGTTCTGAAGGTGACGTGAAATTTATCACAGAGTTCTGGATGCTGTTGTGTACTAGGAATCCAGTTCCCAACACATACAGGTTGCTATTTGGCACTTTTGTTGCTGGCTTCCCCTTGTAGAAGCGGTAACCACAGGAGTCAAAATGATCGAAGTCACGAAATCGTGTTTCTTGTATTGCAAGTATCAGAATCCTAAATCTGTCACAAGTATCCGTGACTGTCTTGAGTTTCCCTATTTTGGTCAGCGTTTCTGCGTTTAGTGTACAAATGAATTTGGTTTACTTAGGTTTGAGGAGTTTTGGGAAGCTCCGACTCTTCCCAGCATGATGTCCTGGTCCCCCAGAATCCGAATGACCAGGTTTACCTTTGCTGTTGTCAGCTCGAGACTGAGGTAGTTGCTTTGTTACTGTTGTTTCCATCATGCTACATTCATGGTTGATTTTAGCTGGGGGGCATGAGCCCGGGGCGAGCGAATCACTGATGTCTGATTCACTCTCATCGTAAGGGTTGTTAATCCGTACGGGTAGCTGGTGTTTATTATTGTATTATCGCAGACCACCAAGATGGCTATCAGCAGTAGGCAAAGATCTGTTGCCTTAGAAACGCCTCAATGGAAGAGTGGAGTTATATATCTAGTTGGTAGTATCTATGGAGACCAAGAAAATTTAGCGAGTGGGTGGTTGTTAGGGCAAGGTTAGCAACCAAAATACACTCTTAGTAATTTATCTATGGAGAAATTGTAGCAAAATCCAGCATGGAGGCACTTATGGCAATAAAATGAAATAAAATTATGCCCTCAAATAAACTAAAACAAGCTCTAGACTCTTAAGATAACACGTTCACACAACCACCACACCAATTAAATGCTCAAATACTCCCTGATACCCATTAACACTACACTGAACGCGAGAAAAGATGCTAAGATCGCGCTGGCCTTTGGTCACAGGGGTTCCGGGTTCGATTCCTGGCAGGGTCGGGAATTTTAACCATCATTGGCTCATTTCCCTGGCACGGGGCCTGGATGTACGTGCTGTCATCGTCATCATTTTATCCTCATCACGACGCGCAGGTCGCCTATAGGCTTCAAATCAAAAGACCTGTACCTGGCAAGCTGAACCCGTTATGGGATTTCCCGGCACTAAAAGCCATACGTCATTTTATTATCAGTATTATTATCAGTATTATTATTATTATTATTATTATTATTATTATTATTATTATTATTATTATTATTAAAATAAGAGAAGTAGAGGGAGACCAAGACGAAGATGGTTAGACTTAGTCTGTAAAAAGAGGTATAGAACTAAATGAGGCCACAGCACTAGTTGCAAATAAAGGATTGTGCGGACGCTTAGTAAATTCGCAGAGGCTTGCAGACTGAACGCTGAAAGACATAACGGTCTATAATGATAAGATACTTATCTTAAAGTTTGGAATCTGGCAATCTCCCATCCTACAGAAGTGTAGTTGGAAAGAGAGAATACATTCCTGTTCACAAGTGGACTACTTAAAGCGGCGTCGCTGCGGGGAAAGTCTGCGGGCTTGCGTGCAACTGTGTTTTGTATGAAGCACCGGTTTGTGCCCGAAGCTAGTGCTGCAGGTCTCTCGTTCTTGGTGAATGAAACTAGAGAGCTGTGAAGTTAACGATCTCACATTTCAATTCAGACCTTAAATTATTTATTCAGTCGAGTCGAGTAATGTTCGCTCTAGCAATAGAGAATCGTATTCAAAGATTATATGAAAGTGCCCTATAGGCCCTTCGAGAGAATGATGTGGTTGTGTTATAAAATCCAACAACTTATAGGCTTCTTAAGGCCACAATTCCGCAAGCTTATTCAAATTCTTAACCAGTGTAATATTTCCCCGGAAACCTGACTTGTATACCCAGACGTGCTGATGCTGGGTGGTTCCCCGCGATCCGATCTCGTAGATTGATTAGTTGGTAGCTTCGACTAATGGAAATGGAATAAGCGTACTGCCAGACCGCCTTCATGGCCTCTGAGCGTTGGTTTAATCACGATTAGTTGTAATTGTAGAAATAGACTTTAATTTTCAAAATTGTTGGAAGCAAAATGCTTCTTCTGAAGTTTATTACAATGAACGCCATGCTCTGGTGGTATTTTCTGGACTTTGCCATTTTCAACTAGCAATTGCTACCTACGGTATTCTGCAAGAAAGATGTAACCTATCCGGTAAAATTATTATTTAATCGGTCTGTGTACTGGCCAACTTTGTTGTTTGGGAGTAAAAGTCGGGTAGACTCAAATCTGTCTTAAGCTGGAGGGGAGAAATAGAGATATGAATGTAGCGAGAATAGTCGCTGGTAGAAGTAGTTGGGGAAAATGGTTTTATTGCTATTTTGCTTTACATCGCACCGACACAGATAGGTCTTATGGCGACGATGGGACGGGAAAGGCCTAGGAATGGGAAGAAAGCGGCCGTGGCCTTAATTAAGGTACAACCCCCAGCATTTGCCTGGTGTGAAAATGGGAAACCATGGAAAACCATCTTCAGGGCTGCCGACAGTGGGATTCAAACCCACTCTCTCCTGGATGCGAGCTCATAGCTGCGCGCTCCTAACCGCACGGCCAACTCGCCCGGTGGGAAAAATGGCAGGAGAGTATTCGGAATAAGGAGATACAGCCTAATTTAGGACCGAAGTCGATAATGAAGCTGTACATGTGAACCGGTTATATGAGATGGATGGAGGAGAATATGTATAGAGGAGAATAATTGACTCTTCTATGGAGGATAATAGACGTAGAGGACGGAGCGAGTTGGCCATGCGTTAAGGGTAGCGCAGCTGCATTCCGGAGATAATGGGTTCGAACCCAATTGTCGGCAGCCCCCAAGGTGGTTTTCCATGGTTTCTCATTTTAACATGAGGAAAATGCTGGGTCTGTACCTTAATTAAGGCCGCGGCTGCTTCCTTCCTACTTTTAGCAATTTTCTATTCCAACGTCGCGTGCAAGGCCTGCAATACAGGTGGGCGCAAGACTTCCCCCAGAAAAATAAATAGATAAATACTTAAACAAATAATTTTACCGAATGCCATTCTTTTATGGAAATGTGATATCGTGATATTTCTGTTGAATGGGTTGAGAAAATACTTTGACAATTTGTTAGTAGAGGAATGTTTAGGTGGTTCCATACAGTTGTAGTTATTAATATTGCATTGAGTCTATCATGGACATTTCTCATAACACCAGCTGCAAACTTCCCGACGAAACGCTGTAAGGGAATTCGCAATGTCAACCTCTGTAGCTGATTAACAAATCTATTAGCAGTAGGAAACTCAGTGTTATAGTTTCAAGATTTTGATCTGTTTCTAAATTCATGCTAGTGTTCCTTCCACGGAACGAACATTTTCGAAAATAGAACATACTAAGAATTATCTATTAAATGATTTGACCCAGTGCAGACTTCGTGAACTCAGCCTTCTCAACATCATATATGATGACACTGAAATCATTAATACGTTTGTATCCCAGAAAGCACGTCGCATGTCTAGTTTCATTAGCGGCTAATGTGAGTACAGTGTTCAAATAACACACTGCCTGACAAAAAAGTTAAGCACCCTGAAGAAGTGGTTGAAAGTGAATGAAACTACATACGCTAAAGGACCATGTGCCTTTATTGAACTGATGACAGCATGGATGAAAGAGACAAGGCCGTTGGCAGTTAGAGGTGGAATGTTGGTGCCAGCGCCCCAACCGGCAGCAATGCTTGCCCTTACGCGGTTCAGAATGGTGTCAAACAGCCTTTGGATCATCTCCTGAGACAAGTTCGTCCACAGTGGTTGCAGCTTTCCCTCCAGATCTCGCAGGATAATACTGGGACGGATTGCCCTTCCAATGTCATCCCACACGTATTCAATGAAGGAGAGATCCGCGGATCTTGCTGGCCACGGGTGGACCTCATCATGCTGTAGCAGTCCACACACAGACGTACTGTGTGTGGACGTGCATTATCTTGCTGTAACACTGTCGCAGGGTGCTGTGCCTTAGGGGGTAGGACATGCGGACACAGAATGTCTGTGACGTATCGCTGTGCCGTCATTAGAGGTGCCCTGAACGCATATCGTATGGCTCCCCACACGATGATTCCAGGGATTACGCCTGTGTGTCTTTCCACAATATGGTTAGAATCTGCCCTCTGCCCTCGTTGCCGTCAAACCTGGACACGATGTTATCGGAGATTATAGAGAAGCGGAACTCATCACTGAACATAATGCGACGCCGGTCGTCCTTTGTCCATACCTCCCAGGCAAGGCACCATTCCAAACGCAGGCGTTGGTGTTCTGGTGTCAATGGCAACCGACGTATGGGGTGGTAGGATCCCAATCCGGCGGGTGCGAGTCGTCGAGACACTGTGCGGAAACTCACAAGATGCTGTAGAGTCTCCACTACCTGTTCGTGGATGGCGGGTGCCGAAGTTATGGGATCCCGCAATGCTTGGCACACCTTACAAGTGTGCTCCCTCGGAGTGGTGTTTCTTGGTCGATCCGAACCTGCACGACACGATTGGGCGCCCTCGTGTACATAAACCAACATCGGGCCACTGTGACATTTGAATGGCCCACATGACTGGCAATTGCAAGATACGATCAACCAGCCTCATGCAGTCCCATAATGCGGCGTCTTGTCAAGTGCTGTCAGTTGGAGGATAGGCTGTCTAACGCGTCTGCGAGGCATCGCGGGTGCTTCGTACTGTACGTAGTCCTCTCTGTACGTCTTGCTCAACTCTGTAACGCACAGCAGTTGACTGGTAAAAACTTAAGAACAGGACGGTGCCAACATGAATGCCCTTGGTGGGCGTTTTGCACATTAGAGATCCTTGTAAATCGAATCGTTTAATCACACATCAATGGTATGTATGTATACCGAAATGGGATAATATTGGATCACTCCTGAGTGCGTAACCTTTTTTTTCAGGCAGTGTACCTAGGTATATTCATCGCCCAAATATTCAATTCTAAGTGTTTCATTTCCCGTATATACTCTCAGTATATGAGCCTCTTCCATTATTTCTCTTAGGGGGGACGATGACCTTAGATGTTAGGCCCCTTTAAACAACAAGCATCATCATCAACCATTATATCTCCACAGATTAAACAATAATTTGCATTTTCTCCCTCAGCCCCTCCTCTATTTGGGAGCCTTTCTTTCCTTAATGACATATTTTGGATCATTTCACAAAATTCAGATAATGATCTTTTAGTCTCACATTCTGACATAATCATCTGCTTCTCAATGTCCCTAACTCTGATCATTACCTTCTTGACGAATCTCTTCTCTTTACTGTGCAACTCTGTATTGCAGTATTCTCCCATTCCTATTCTGTCTAGCAAGATTTCCACTTTTGTCAGCCAAAACTCATCTGCTGTTGGTACGCCAGGTTCAATCTTTTTCTCCCATCTCCCCTTGTTAATCTTAACCAATATTTTACTATTTTCCTAGTTATATCTGCTTTGATACTGATATCTTCTCATAGTCTTCTAACTATGCTATTTGCTATACGTTCTGGTAGACCCATTATTTTACAGAATTTATTACACATTACACCTAATTATTTCTTTGTCTACTTTGACACCCCATATTTATGCTCCATACAGTGCTCTTTATATCACTGGCGCATTTGAAATATGTTTCTGTAGCTTGTATCAAATTTGGCATCTTCCTCTCTAAAGATCTTGTGCTTGATAAAGCGGGCAACCCTTTCATTCGGGAACGTCTTATTTGTTCCTTCCACATCCCATGTGATGTTATCAGTAGTATCTCTTTAGGATTTAAAATTCACAGGCAGTTCTTCTGTGGCAAATTCAGCTCGCTTCCTTGCGTATAGAAGATGAGGTGAAATGTAAGGTTCACCCGTCCATCTTACATGGTGACGAAGGCAAACACTGAGGAGAGGTAACCAACTACCATAAGATCTAGACTTCCTCCAAATTCTTTGAATCTGATTGAGGGAGTGTTATACGTACCGGTCCCACCAGCTGTACCCCTGTGTGTGGGAGCGGTAGAATAACACCTACGGTAGCCCTGCTTATCATAAGAGACGACTAAAAGGGGCCCCAGGAGCTCTTAACTTGGTAGCGTGTGTTGGCGACCACAGGGCCCTTAGTTGAGTCCTGATACTTTTTTCCATTTTCTTGTGCAAGGCTTCTCACTTTCATCTATTCTATCCAACATCCCTTGGTGAACACTTGTCCTTTTCCGTCCCCGACGCTATTAGGTTCCTAGGGTTAGGAAGTTCTTGATTTTCACGGCGTTCGTGGCCTTTCAATTCCTTTGCTCTGTACCTTCATATTTCAAAGTGTCCGATCTCTGCGGCATTTTCTCTCTCATTAGTGTTATATAGAGGTTGGATGCCCCATTGTTCTTCCTCTTAAAACAATAATCACCTCCCACCAGCTATGCTCATTCTGACAAGCTTCAGGTACTGTTCGCATGGAGCACTAAAATACTACAGTTGTCTCATGAGAAAACAGGCATGATATAAGCCCACTATTGGTTGATATTTATATCTAAGAGAAATGAAATCCAGGCCTGCAATACCTCGGTTAAACGCTAATATTATTATTCATTATGAAGTATATCTGGCAACCATTAGACTTTTAATACAAACATTGAAGAAATACGTGAATTTCTCCTCACGACTAAAGAATTACGGCGTAAAAGGATGAGAATACTCATTAGAGACATTCTTGCTTATGATTATATCAATTGAAATTCAAATATGCTTTGTTATTAATTTTTCAGTACAGATAAAAAGTAGTGTCAAGTCTGAGATGGCCGGGCATATCCCGGAGGAAAATATTTCCTTGGGATGACAAGGCGTACGCGAATGACAGCTAACTTCTTCTCCGCGTTGTTATGATAATTGAATTATGCACTTCTTGTCTTCCAGAGCAAGCCTCGTCTGTTTGCTCGCTCACAAGTTGAAGTGATTTCATACTTTGTTGCACAGAATAGAAATAACAGACTCGTTTCTTGTTTATTTTTCTTTCCGTACCGCCCAGACAGGCACCGTGTTGCTTCTTCAATTATTACAGCTGTCTGTGTAGCTCAGAACAGATGAAACCAAGTAATTGCTACTCCAGATCATTATCTGCCTCACGACGCTTTGTCAGTAGTAGACACCAGATGTGTTCTTCTGCCACACCTCCAGATATCATCATCGCTTCAGTGTTGTCTTCAAGTAAAGAAGGAAAAATTGAATTCATCTTATTAAAAAAACTCATTCCTCCGGAAATGCTCGTAATATTTCAGATACATATATTATTCAAATTCTAGAGGCACATTTCTTAGCTTATTCGCTACTCCGTTTTTACTGAATAATACAAAGTAATAATGATAATAATAATAAAAACAATATCAGCTAATTGGAAGGAAATCAAACAGAAGTGCGAAAAAGGATTCAGTATTCATAGAGAGGCAAGCTGAACTCTCATATTTATCGAAGGCATTGTAATCTCATCAAAAAAATTCAAAATATGTCAAAAAATATTTAATAGAATTGAAACACGTTTTGAAAATTTTGAACAAGTGAATATAAACAACTCCTGGACGTAATTTCTTACTGATCTTTTGAAAATGGGTATCCTTAGGAATGTTTGAAATAAAACTTGCTTTAAGTGTCATTGTTACTATCTTATATAATAGCAGAATTTTTTGAAGAACTCTAATCGAGATTATTCACTCTTCCAAGTTTATCAAGCCGATCTTCGCTAATTTTGGAACATTGTTAATTCGTCAAGGGGAAAGTGATTTTTTTAGTGGTAATTGTCTTTGTAAGGTAAATACCCTCAACTGCAATGCTGTTAACGGACATAAAAGATATTCCTGTTCCGGGAATTAGTTGCTGGTGATGATTACGCAGCAAGTGGTTGAAAGATCTCCGAAGAGTCTATAAAGTAGTGAAATTCATTCTAATGATCTAAGTAATGTGTTTATCATTCAACTGGCAAAGATTTCTTAAAGATACATCGACATGCCAGGTTTTATTCTGAAGATCATTTATTTTACGTGTCAGAAGATAACTCAACACTGATAAATACCAACTGGTTGCGCCGGGATGAGGTAAGTGCTTCAGCCAATAAAAAGTGTTTCTCTTGGTCTTTTTCGTGTGCCTGTTGTTGTCCTGGTGCAGTCCTTGTAAGGCAGACTCTTCGACGATGGTGGATAGAATCTGCTGTGTATGAGAAACTGCACGTTGCTGTGGTGGAGGACAGTGTTGAGTGTGGTGTACGAGTCGCAGAGATGTTGGGAACAGCAAGAAGACACAGTGTCCATGCCAAAGGAATTAATCTTTCAAGGTTGAAATTCTCGGCTCAGCTGGGATGTGAGCCGTGGGCCCTGTGAACCGAAGGCCATAACGCTGACAATATCCATTCATCCAGAGCGTCGGACTTTTTTCTCCTTGTAACACCTATCACTGCCCTCACAGGTTGGAAGTTCATTCTTCTCCTTCTAGTCCTACATCTTTTCTCAAACTACAGTGGAATCATGGGTATAAACTGTGTCGAGTATATGAATGAAGGCCTCACCCTTACCATTCACCCAAAGAGCTGGATTTCTGCGAGTTCATTCCTGTTTCTTCTAAAATTAATTCACTTGGATCACAGAGACGGCTGAATTCTCCTTTATTGTCTGTCGAAGAGTCTTCTTCTTCTACCGCTTTACCCGCGTCGTTGGAGGAGCGGCTGCGAACTATGTTGCACTCATGGATTTGGCCGTCTTTTACGGTTAGATGCCCTTCCTGACACCAACTGTATATCGAGGGATGTAATCACTATTGCGTGTTAGTGTGGTTGTTGGTAGTGTGGTGCGTTGTGTGAATATGAAGAGGAATGTGTTGGGACAAACAAAAACACCCTCTCCTCGTACCACAAGAATTAATCATACGCGATTAAAATCTCCGGCCCGGCCGGTAATCGTACGCGGAACCCTCTGAACTGAAGCTTTCAACGCTGACCATTCAGCCAATAAGTTGGACCATTGTCTGTCGAAGAATATTTAATGTTAATCTTTGATCAAAATCTACAGATCGACCGTGCGGTTAGGGACGCGCAGGTGTGAGCTTGCATTCAGAAGGGTAGTTGGTTCCAACCGCCTGAAGATTGTTTTCCATTTTAACACCAGTTAAATGCCGGGGACGTGCGGTTACAGTCTCTCCCTTCGCACTACTAGCCCTTTCCTATCTCCTCGTCGCAATAAGACCAGTCCGTGTCGGTGTGACACGAAGCAAACTTGTAAAATACACTGGTGGCCATAATTCTGGAATCATTGAAATAAATGCAGTAACTTTCACTTTTCAAGTATTAAATTTATTTTCGCCAATTTTAAATTGATCAAAAGACGTTGAGAACGTAAAACAATTCATTTATCCTCGAAGTAAGTTCACCTTATTTAAAAAAAAACACTAATTGAACCTAACAACTTTGAAGATGCATTTAATATTCAGCAGAGTTTAATGCCATGGGTTTTGCCTTTACTGCATAGCAATGCCAGAATGTTGTTGGATTATCTAGTCAAAGATTTATGATTTCTGCACCATTTCATACGATTTTCAGATTGTATTTAGTTGGGTGTATTTTTCCTGGTGATCATTTTGAAATAATGTCCCTACAACAGTTTTTGCAGAAAACTCAATTTGAATATGTTGTCAAATTTACTGGATTTCTTTATAGGATTTCCTGTGATCTCTTGGTGATAATCTGTTAATAAATGTTGTTCATTTGCTAACAAGTGCAAAAGTTGTGAGAATACAATGGAAATGGAAAAGTTTCAGAATTAGGGGCCCGGTGTAAACCTCCAGAAAAAGGCTCGTTAGCTTAAATTTGAGATAAACTGAGTTCAAACTTCACTATCGACATCCCTGAAGATAGTTTTGAATGTTTTCCTATTTTCACACCAGTCAAATGCTGGGGCTCTGCCTTGACACTGCATTAGTCGCGTGTTATCTGAGAGATACACGGTGGTGATTATTTGCTATAATTTGAGCTTTATTGAGGCTGGAAGCCCATCTCCCCTCCTAACTTCCTGTTTCGGAAGTGGTGACATCTAGGAGTGTTGTGACCTTCATACAATACAAATGTCACTCTTTATCTCACAGATACGACGAGAGTAAATTTTTAACTTATGTTTATCTGTAAGGCGTTTGAGTTGCTGTGAATTAGTCATTATTGTCTGTACTAGGGCTTGCAGTTTGAGATGTTTTGAAATTGAAAATTAAGATGATTGATAAAACTGTACTGTGTTCAGTGAGTTGTTAGACTAATCATTCACGCTACGATGTCAGGATCCTGAAAACTGTGAAAAGAAAAATCAGATAGTTAGCCTAACCCTTTTGCTCTCAGGCTATTTTCACCAGTCAAGCCCAAAACACTCAGGCCATTTTTCATGATTATGCATGTTAAAATGTAAAAAATTGCCGTATAAAGAAATCCCCAGTTACAAAATTGAAACAATAACAGTAGTACACTATTTAATATCGTTTTAGGAAAAAAATATCCCAAAATTGTTCATAGCATATTTTACTACAAAATAAATATTGAAATTTGAAAATATATTACAAAAATAAAAATCGGTTTTTAAATACTAAAAAAGTAATATGTTCTTTAGTGATATCGTTGTTCAGTCATTCTGAAAATAAGAGCATTTAATTCTGTATAACATGATATAACTTTGTTTTTTATATTCTTATTTAGTCATGAGTTATAGCACCTGACGTAAAGAACTGTACACGTACCTTCCGGAGTCAGCATTTGTGTTTTGGAAAACATTCTCCTATCATCAGTACCTGTAAAATCTGAATCACTTCTTCTTTATCTACAGCTTTCCCCACACCTGTGGGGTCGCGGGTGCGAACTGTGTCGCACATGTCGATTTGGCTCGTGTTTTATGGCCGGATGCCCTTGCTGACGCAACCCTATATGGAGGGGAGGTAATCACTATCGCGTTTGACCGTGGTAGTTTGTAGTGTAGTGTGTTGTCTGAATATGAAGAAGAAAGTGTTGGGACAAACACAAACCACAGGCCCCGGGTCAGAAGAATTAATCAATGGCGATTAAAATTCCCGACCTGGCCGCGAATCAAACCCGGGCCCTCTGAACCGAAGACCTCAACGCTGATCATTCAGCCAATGAGTCAGATTGAAATACGAATCAATATCGGCTATAACGTCACTGCCATCGTCTAAAGCATCTAAATAATCCAAAACATCGGAATTATTTAGCCTAGAACTTGGCCCAGCCATGTAAAAAGTAGGCCTACTCGTGGCTCGAAAATCTAACGCGAAATGTTAAACTAAAATTCATTTTAGACACCGATAAATGTAGAATATAAACAAAATATAATTAACAATAATCTAGTATTAAAATGGAAACAACAAAACGAAGGAAAACACGTATTTTGAAGCTTAAATGAGACTGTACTCGCAAGCAGCACACTTCAACTCGCCATGCGGTAAACATACGCGGTTTGATAACTTCATTTATTCCAAACATGTGAGCTTAGTGTCTCTATCTCTCGATAAAAGTGTAAACTAAATCCAAAAGCTACTATTGATGTCTTTTCCTGGCATCTGGGGGTCCATTAAGGTACTTATACAGCCATCCGAACACAACACATCTCTCAGATACAACGCGAGCACTATTTCTAGTTTTAGAAGGTGCCTAATTCAGTTTTAATGAAGACTATGGCCACTTTGTTCGCAATCCTAGCTCTATTCTTCCACCCTCGTCGCCATATGACGTGTCTGAGTTGGTGTGACGCAAATTATTAGCAAAGCAGTTGATCTAAAACCGTTTACACAACATACAACAGGATACATGATGTAGAATATTCCATTCAAATTTAGTTCAGGTGGTGGAGATGGTTCAGTGAAGACCTTTCAATTTGGGAAAGCGGCTCTCTAATTGTTTGTGACGCACGTCGTGTTTAACTTGTTATTGTGCCATTCACTGTAATTGCACTTCACTGTCAGCATTCTGCCACCTCTCCCTTTGTAATTAAGGTTTGTGAGGAACTCTTATCACTCGCATTGCGGAGCTAAAACTCATAGAATTTCATATCCGCGCGCTAGCTTGTTATTTAACTTGCAGTTCATTATCTTCTTTCACGTACTTGTGTAGAGGACACGTAATCCCAAGATACCTACCACGCTCAAGCCGTAATAAGCGACAGTAAACTTGGATACTTGTTGTGGCAATCCTGTCTTCCAACTTATATGACACTCTCATGACTACTGTATTAATTTCTCAGCAAAATATCTCTTTCTTCTCAGGCTAATTTTGGTTCCGGTACGACAAAATTCTTAAACTGAAATTACTTAGTGGAAATGTTTTCATTTGTTACCTGGTAATATTCAACGCTTGGGTGTGAGGAATGCTCATAACGTCCCGTATTAGTAGCAGGAATAATTACCTTGATAGTTCTGTTTTAGAGTAGCCGACTTATGATCCAAAGACCGCGTGTTCGATCCGAGCATTAGTAGTCGATATTGATACTCAATGCCACCGTCATTGGCACATTTGGAATTACGAAATTCCCGCCCAGGCACATAGTATTTGATGCATCATTATTATTTTAATATATATACTAGCAATTGTACCCGTGCTTCGCTACGGTATTCCAGATTGTATACGGATATCGAAGTAAATTACTGCACATGAAGTTAATAATAATTTTTAAATTGCATGTAAATTGGCGTTATCCGAGAAAAAGCATAAGGAGGTCCGCAGACGATGTTTCCAATGTAAAGTGCGAGTTGTGGAGTTGTGATGATAACGACAGGTGCACTTGTCTACCACAATTCATTATGTTTTAGAAACGTTGAATATGGTGAAATTTGTGTAAGATTTTCACACAGTGCATTACTTTTCATATACTTATGCGACAGCTTCAAACATAGAATTTGGCTCACATATGGCTACTGGGTGGGCCAATATTCGTGTAGAATTTGATGATCCCATGTTTCCTATAAGTGAATTAAGCCATCAATTGTACGTGTACAAAGTGCAATTTTTTTTTTTGCTATGGGCTTTACGTCGCACCGACACAGATAGGTCTTATGGCGACGATGGGATAGGAAAGGCCTAGGAGTTGGAAGGAAGCGGCCGTGGCCTTAATTAAGGTACAGCCCCAGCATTTGCCTGGTGTGAAAATGGGAAACCACGGAAACCATTTTCAGGGCTGCCGATAGTGGGATTCGAACCTACTATCTCCCGGATGCAAGTGCAAAATTTAGGTAAATCCAGAAATAGAGAAAAATTTAGTGTATAAGGGATAGAGATACGACAAAAGGTCCTAGGACAGAAGTTGTAGTTCACTCTAAATTGAACGGAGATTGTGCCATCCGTTTTGTGATACGACTTACAGTTTAGCCACGAAATACATCGAAAGGAAGGACTGCAGCGTCATTAAAATTGCCTCCATATTTCGATATTTTTTCGGGGGTAAAAAATACAATTTTTAAACATCTCGTAAATTTTCCGTCGGTTACATGCTAAAAGCTATAATTTTGCCAAATTTCAATTTTCTAACTTGTCTGGGAGATTGTGCTGCTATCTTGATATGGGGGAATGGGTTAAAAATAAGGACTTTAAGGAAGCTTTTATGCCCATAAAACCTGTAGGTTCTGGATAAATATCACCGACTGTGTTCTTATGCAGGTTTGAAACTCCCAGCATGTACCCCACAGAGAATTATGATAATCTGAGATTTTTCTAGGGATCCTGAAGTCATCAGGTTGTCTGGTACCAAGTTTTAAATTTCTAAGATGCCTAGAATGGTCTCACTAATTTACGTCTGGTTTCATATTTATGCCTTAATTTATGTATATATATATATATATATATATATATATATATAGTACAGTATATATAGATCGCGCCAAACAGACTTCCATGTATTAGTGTGGATAATATTTTACCCGCTTCCCTAGTGGTTCTAGGGGCGTCTTACTCCCACAGTACGTTTTCCAGGTAGTAAGTCATACTTGAAAGTCATACTGGAACATACACACGTCCATTATCTCTGTCATTTCTAACAATTTATTTTTTCACCCTTTATCACCCCCTATGCCAAAGGGGGCTGAAGTTAGACTTTAAACATCCGGAATGTTACTATTCATCTCAACGACCCGGAAAACTATGTATTCGGCAGTATATTCGATTACTATTATATCTCACTCCCCCTTCCCCTACCCTAAAGGGGGGTAAACTTTGAGTTTTAAAAATCGGAATGTTACTATTCATCTCAGCGACTATGTATTCGACACTATTATTTCTATATATCATTATTATTTCTATATATAACTCTCCCAACGCCCCCCACCACGAAGGGGGCTGAACTTAGACTTTAAAAAATTCCGGAGTGTCACTGTTCATCTCAGCGACCCCGAAAAGTATGGATTCGACACTATTTTCGATGATTTTTATATCTCAGCCCCTCGCCCCCCCTGCCCCTAAGGGTTCCTGGGCTGTCTTACCCCCACGTGGTTTGTCTCCTAATACTAAAAATCCGGAGTGTACAATTCACCTCGGCGACCCCGAAAACTATGTATTCGACACTATTTTCATTTAATTTTATATATCACTCCCCCTCGCCCCCATGCGAAAGGGAGCTGAACCTGGACTTCAAAAAATTCCGGAGTGTCACTGTTCATCTCAGCGACCCCGAAAAGTATGGATTCGACACTATTTTCGATGATTTTTATATCTCAGCCCCTCGCCCCCCCTGCCCCTAAGGGTTCCTGGGCTTTCTTACCCCCTCGTCGTTTGTCTCCGGATCCTAAAAATCAAAAGTATACAATTCACTTCGGCGACTCCGAAAACTATGTATTCGACACTATTTTCATTTAATTTTATATATCACTCCCCCTCGCCACTACCCCAAAGGGGGTTGAACTTGAACTTAAAAAATAAATCCGGAGTGTCAATATTCATCTCAGCGACCCCAAAAAGTATGGATTCGACAGTATTTTCGTTAATTTGTTTATCTGACCCCCCTCGCCCCCCGCCCCTAAGGGTTCCTGGGCTTTCATACCCCCACGTTGTTTGTCTCCTGATACTAAAAATCCAGAGTACACAATTCACTTCGGCGACCCCTTAAAACTATGTATTCGACACTATTTTCGTTTAATTTTGTATATCACTCCCCCCCCCGCCCCCATGCGAAAGGGAGCTGAACTTTGACATTTGAAAAATTTGGAGTGTCACTGTTCATCTCAGCGACCCCGAAAACTGTGGATTCGGCACTCTTTTCGATTATTTTTATACCTTGCCCCCCCGACCCCCCTCCCCTAAGGGAGCTACGGATGGCTTACCCCCACAGTGCTCGTCTCCAGAAAAAAGTCATAAGTGTACCAAGTTTGGATGAAATTGCTGCAGTGGTTTGGGAGGAGATGTGTCATTTACACACACACACACACACACACACACACACACACACACACACACACACATATATATATATATATGCATGCATACATCCATTTTTATATTTAGTAAGAAGAAGAAGAAGATTATGCTTGCTTTATTATTACACAGAGATATTTTGTTTTGAACACTGCAGAGATCTAAACTTAAACTGTATATCCGAAGAAATTATTCGAATCCGAGGAATGAATATTACTTCGCTCGCGGCATGCCCAATCATGAGAATGTCTTCAATAATATTAGTCATCAGTTTCAGAGTCGTGTTCATTGCAGAGGGCAGGATTCTTATGCTTAAGAAGGATAATTGGTGCCACAATCGTCCGCTCTAAGATGTTCGAGGGTATTCCAGGTGACTCCAAGTCTTTCGAAGCTCTGCCTTGTAGTCGATTGACTTGTAAATGTGTAGAACATCGGGCAATTCTTATAAAAGTTGCTTTTGGAAAGACATGAATGGCATGATATATGATAGCAAGAATGAAGAGGATGAAACCCGGCGCCGGCACATATGCCACTCCTCTCGAATAGCTCGAGACTTAACGTCCCGATCCGACAGACGAATCATCATCAACACCGTCATATGCCCTCACACCATATAAGACCAAAAACAGCTTCCTACGTCCTGGACGTAAAATGGCTCCTTGAATATTGTGTTCTCTACCTATCTCTATGTACGTTGCCTAGCGACAGCGACTCTATGCATTTAATCTTGGTGACAGCACGTTGGATTGTCATATCCCAATGCACGTTTTCCGATGGTTTTTCGTTCATAATTCACCAACGAAAGCGAAAATGAAAATTCCGGCTTCGAGGTGCATTCGGACCCCTTTCCATCTACCTATGTTCAAAATTTCAGATCTCTACGTGCTGTAGATTTTGCTGGGCATCGCGCACAGACACACAGACGGACAGACAAACACTTCCTTTTATAATATTAATATAGATAATATAGATTTGTGAATAAGTCCATTAAGATATAATGTGTACGTAAAGAGGAACGCGTTTGCCTTCCTTTGTTCCCATTTATTTCATTCGTTTACTGTGGGCTTCCTTTCTGTCTTCACACCAAGTTGTTCTGGTCCTCTTCTTCTTCTTTGGTCTTTTTTGGTCAACTTGCCAATTGTAAAATTTGGACCTAAAGATTGCCTAATTCTGAACATCTGCTAGTGTAATTCCTGCCTGTTTCAGATCAGTTCTGATTTCGCCAATCCGTTTTATTTTGTCTGTGCTGGATTTACTCCTGTTTTCATAGAGTTCGACTGCGTGTTTTATAAGTCTGACTGGATGCACAGAATCTTAATCTGCGTTTTCTAATGACACTGTGAATATTTGTGTATTGTTTGATTACGTCTGAGTCGATATTGTCCGTCGGCTAGTTTTGAGTTTAGAATTTTTCTTATGATTTTGCGTTCCTTTTTGTCAATGTTTCCAATGTCTGCATTCCTGTTCAAAATTAGCGTTTCTGACCCATACAGACTTCGTGTTTTAATGGCTGTATTGTAATGTCTTGGTTTAATGTTCTTGGAGATACTTTTTTGTTTTACAAATTTTGGGGTTGTCGATATGCAGTTTCCATCTTTTGGCACCTAATTTCATTGGTTTTTGTTTCGAGCCCATTTTACCGAATTGTTTCATCAAGATATTTAAATTGTGATTATAATTACTATTTCCAGTCACAATAATGGTGTATATTTATATCACATTTTCATCCCGCTCTCTTGGTTGTTGTGACTGTTCGTATCAAAGGAAACGAAATAATTGTTTAATCCCTTCTCGAAATAAATCGAAGAGGAACGAGGTGAAGGTCTAACTCTTCGAAATGTATAGACTAATGAAAGAGAATTGGCAGGACGGACACTGGAAGTAGGAGAAACAGGATGGAATCTTATTCATCGCAAATATATTCTGGTGCGTGATAGCTGAGAACGATTGTCAATTTCTTCCCAACAAGGCACCTCCGCTCGAATACCAGTCCATATATGCGAGATTTTGAAATAAAATATCACTTCCTTATGGTTGAAATTCCACGTAAGTCGAGTTTCAACGTTCACAGTATCAGCAAATCCGTAAACAACAAACTTGCTTCTCGTCTTTCTGTTCCATTTACCGAGAGAGTTGACAGTGCGGTTAGGGTCATGCAGCTGTGAGGGCACAGTTTGGAGATAGTGGGTTCGAATTCTACTGTCGGGAGCATTTTCCCATCAGGCAAGTGCTCGGGTTGTAGCTTAATTAAGGACACGGCCGCTTCCTTCCCACTTCTAGGCCTTTTCTTATCCCATCGTCGCCGTAAGAACTATCTGTGTCGGTGCGACGTAAAGATTTTTTTTAAAGTTTCGTTAATGAATATTTTCATTGTTCCGTCTTCAGAACAATTCTTCTGTCTGGTATCATTAGCGTGGCTGCCACGGTATTATTGCTCACGATATTTCTGCTCTTATTTTGCCAGGGATTCAACACAACCAACTTAGTAGTGTTCCGGTAGCGATGGGATTGATAAGGGTGGCTGGGGTGGAAATGAGCGTGGTATTACTGCGCTGAAGGTACAACTCTAGCATTTCTTTGAATTGAAAATGGTAAACCGCGGTAAATTTATTCAGGGCTGCCTAGAGTGTGATACGAAACTGTTAAAAGAAGTCTCTTAGGTTGTTAGGGATTAATTTTCGTGTATAGCGTGACAGATATTACCTTGGGCCTCATGAAATTAATATATGCTATTCATCCCAAACTGCTTGTAAATGTGTTGTGTGGTGGCTCAGCGTTTACACGCAAGGATGTATTTACAAGTAGATTCTAGTGGGTCTAATCCTCTCCGAAACTTGTTCTACCAATTTGACAGTTCGAGTACTTCATACAAGTGAACTGAAAGAATATTAAGCCTAAACATCGCATTTGTTCCAGTTGGAAATTGTTTAGAGGATCCCCATGGCAAGGTTTCCATGAGTTAAATAATGAACTACGATGGAACAAAACCGAGCAGTAACGGGTTCTGGGGAACAACTCGAAGGAAATGACACCCTATACCATGTTTCACCTTATGCGATATCCACAAATTGTATGAGTAAGGATTGTAGAGCACAAGATGTCCCCGAGATCACACACTCATAAGCATACACATATTTACATTGACCACAATAAGCAATAGGTACGGAAAGAGCATTCGCGGGGCTCGATTTAATACCGCCTAAACCACTAGACATACTTCTGTGTGGTTTTCACTGTTGTCAACACGATCTTCCGTGGAAGGTCTTCTGGTATTAAATATTGAACTGTGATTAAAGGAAGATGAGCAGTCACCGTGTATGAGAGAAAAGAGGGAGAAAGTGATAGTGCATAAACTTATCGGCTTACGCTGCCTTACGCTACCATTAAATATATCCCCAAATTATACGGGTTATGATTGTAGAGTATAAAGCGTTCCTCGATGGGTGCCTCATGGTTCACGACTGACTTACTTTCGAACACGCTCAGGCATACAGATCTTCAGTATCTGACCTAAGTACTGGATATGGAATACCTCTAACCTTCGAGGTTGGCCTTCCACGTTTCAGACATATTCTGGAGTGGTGGGACGATGACTGTCCAAATGAGGCGGATTTTACTTCACTTACGTGAACAGTGATCATCCACACATTTTATACCTGCCGTGTAATTTGGTGCGCTGATGACGCTAGAAAAATTGCATTCCGGTTTTATTCAATCATATTTAAGCGTGTGCCTGCCAATAGGCACTGTTCAAGCACATACATCTTTTTGAGCTGGTCCCCAACGTCCACTAGGAGGATGGTCGGCAGTTTGATCTCTTCCCCGTTCGAAGGGCTCGGCTACATTCCCACTGTGCAACAGCGAAGAACATCATAGCTCAATGCTTCACGAAGCTCTCTATACGTACAATTCTACTACGAAGTCTGGCTTTACATCCGTGTGATGACCAACTTCGGTTGCTTTCATTAGGCACTCGTCTCCGATGTTAGATTTTTTCCTCGGTAGGACCCCATCCTCACAGACGCTCAGGCCGCCTACGGGAGTCAAATCTGAGACCTGCACAAGGCCTCTCCAGAGATCATAAGCTAGTATTATAACTTTTCTTATGTTTTACATCCTTCGTAGCAAAACGGCAATTTATTTATTTGATAGTATTGTGACCTTATCGGTCATGTACATATTTATTTATTAATTATTTGGCAGTGAAAAACCTTTGTAAAGCTCCCTCGTACTTGTTACAAAAAGTTGCATTAGGTTGCACATGCTTACACAACCTTTGTAACCTGTTAAACACCACTCCGTCTTAACTAAAAGGATACACAGGTAGAGAGAGAGGGAAGAAAATCTCAAGCCAGAAAAATCGATAATGATACCGTCATCCGTTGAAAAAATGGCCGAACACGATGTTGCCAGCTCGCGAATCGCATTATTATGATGAGATTTCGAGACATGCATAATATTTAATATTGGAAACCTCGGGATGTTATATGATTTAATTATAGACATCTGCCAAAATTCTAATTCTTTATAATATATTAACGTGTGGAAGAATACGCAATCGTTGCATTATATAACAAGCTAAGCGTCCCTTGTACGCAACACCCTCATGGAAGACATTGTAGGGGCATTATTTTGATAATTAATTTTAAATAAATGGCCGAACATTTCAGGTTCCGCACATAACCAGACTACTTAAGATTCTGAGTCACACGTTTGAGTGTATTACCGATGTCATACGACACGTGGAACTATTAATTAAAAAAAGTAGTGGGGATTATCCACTGTCTCTTGCATGGAAGGGGGAAAGTTTATAAAAGGAATCAGATGATGACAACAGTATCCACTTCACGCGAAGGATCCAAAGTAGAACCACGGTTTGATGGTGTTCTGATCTATTTAGTGTTTCAGACTGTAAATGTACAGTTTATATCTTCGAGAATATTGTAATTGTCTACAAACAATAGTATTTAAAAACAGGTTGAAGTTATGTGATCGCAAGAACGGTATAATTGTAACTTTTTAAGTGATGCAACAAGTATTAATTTCATTATAGTGCAATTAATTGTATTTTTTTGTGTTAAAGTGACGCAACAAGTCTTAATCTCAAAAAAACTGTTATAAGTGTAGAAGATAACCATTGGATTATGAACGTGCTCAGCGGGAGTAGCAACGGACATGAACCCGTGACCAACGTCAACACCATGGAAGCTTAGAAGATGAAGATGAGGGTCTTACCCGGGACCCAAACCTTGGATTGTTACGACATGATGATAAGTACTAAAATGAAATAATTTTTTAATAAATGCGCGGTTATTCATTATGCAGATCACGTAAATTAGGTTAGACATGTAAATTGCATGTATTTTTTTTAATTAGAAAGAGAACTTGTGAGTGGTCTTCATATTCATTTATGTTCATTTCATGGAATTTATAGTCTACTCCATGGGCTTAAATATATATATAATTAACGTAATGCATGTATTTGACGTGATGATAAAATATTAGTTAGTCAGAGTGCTTAGATTAGGTAAATGTAATAGATAGTGGATTTGTTTTTTTTTGGCACTGAGCCAAGCCGTAATTTTGTATAATTTATTTACGTGATATCCAAGCTTATTATGATAATGCATGGTGATTATGCTTGTAAAAATGGATTATCGACTGTTAACATTAGGATAGCAAGGCACTCTTATTTTCATGTAATTCGCATGATGATATATTTGTAGATGGCTGTATTAATTATATCCGTAACTTGTGACATGCCTAGACATCGAACAGACGCCCTCCTATTGAGATTAGCGTTTTCCTTTTTTGTGAAATATTTTCCCTTTCTATATATGCGAAAAACGTTATGGATATGTTTAAAATCCATATTTGATTTTATTGATTTGATTTTAAAATGTAGGAAAAACCTAGGCTGTATTTTGTAATCGGATGGAATCGAAGCTGGTCATTCTGAGTTGATGGATGTGAATATGAGACAATGAACAGTGGATTGATATTGTATTATATAATTGTGGCAGGACAGTGAATTTATAAGCCAGTGGAGCTTTGGAAATATGATGTGAGAATATATAATGAAATAAGATTATTTAACAAATATGTGTTCCAAGGGAAACGATTTGCTTTCACCTTGAGATGTTGAAAGGATATTTCTGCCACACCGAGCCATTATTAGCCGGGCTTTGACGTCCAGAGATTTACGATGAGGGGAGAGTGAAGAAGGTTTGTCCCTTTTAAAGGATTACCGTATGCTGTATTGTTCGAGCTATTCCGCTTAGAATGAAGGCCGTGCGACACCGATTATTGTTTAAAGGGTTCTTTGACTTTTTCATGTATGATCTTATAATAATATTTAACTAACTGGAACGCCAGTATTATCATTTATTTGTTGACCATATGATTAATTAAGAAAGGTATTTTTTAGTCCCGTTTGTCGATGCTATCTTGGATATCATTGGTTCGAGTTTTGAGGCAACCATGGATTTTTGTTGTCACATTTTTTTATATACAGCCAATTGCATGTGTATATTGTTATTGATTATTTTTCATATTGTGTACATATTTTCCTGTTTTATACATTCTTTTAGTCGTGTTTCACTCTTTATGTGGATGACAAATCGAGTTTTATTTTCGTAATTTTTGTCATTGGATCCATTGGGATGTGGGTTCGATTTCTGGACCCAACATCAGTCATTTTATTTTGATTAGGATTATAACGACTAGCATTCATTTATTCTTTGTTTATTTTTATAATATAATTAATTTAGTTAGGTGACCACTTCAAGTTACCTTCAATTTAATTTGTTGTATAAATAATTGTTTCTTCTGTTAGTGAAGAAAGTTATTAATGATAACCGTCGCATTTATAAGGATATTTCTATTTTTTTTATTTTGAAAAGTATGTTATACAAATTATGATGTAATATTTATCATCATGTCGGGAAGAAGAAAGAGGTAAAGGAGAAATAAATTTTTTTTGACACTTTACAATTTGTATTTAGTCCATTTGACATTGCATATTCAACATTGATATACTATAAATATTCAGGATCAACCTTTAATTAATTTGATTTATCAAGGCTCAATAAATAGGTATTTAAACTTTTGTCTGCCTGTCATTTTGCCGAATAACATTGTATCCCAGGTTTCCTTCCGTTCATTTATGCCTTTAAGCTAGTTATGTGATATTTTCTTTGATCTTCTGCCGCGAACGCACCATGGCCTTGGGAGGTCGGTGGTTTGATTCTTTGGAACGGAAGGGTGCAGTAGACCCTTGCACGGTCGGAAGAGCATTTGCTCACCCATCATTCTGAATTTTTTTTGTTCCTTCCTGATGAGGTGGCATTTGACTCTAGACTAAAAAGGTCCCTTTCCATCAGGCGCTTTGGCGTATGGTGCTATATGGCGGTATCCCGATTTTTTAGGGATTATCATGCAGTCATTTGGTTCTATGCGGCAAATGGCGAGGGGTGGAAAGGTAGCAGTATGAAAGTGCATACTGTTATCACTCTTAGCTGTCGTCCTGGGCGGTGGGGAGTCCGCGTTCTATTCTCGGTATTGCCAGAAATTTAAGAAAAAAGCTGCGCCAGGTCAGTACGGGTACACGAATTTAGTCTACTTTAGTTTATAATCTCGTTTCCGAATTTGACCAACTCTATATGGACCGCATAGAACTTAAGGCTTTTCTCTTCTCAAAACCTCTTTATTCCGTCGCTTAACTTTCTCTCCTCTTTGGAAATGTTCCGCTCGGGCATCCGTTTTAGTGGTTTCTTTTCAAAAGATTTTCGACTGTCGACTCTTCTTCTGAACTATCTTCCATTGTGGATCATCTGAAATGACATTTCAACTTCTCCTCCACCCCATTTTGACCTCTTCTACCAACTTGGAGATGCACGATGAAAGGATCCTTTTGGTCAGTCGTTTGTCATCCACTCCCGCTGAGTGTCCGTAGAATTTCAGCATTTTTGTGTGTGTTCTTTTCACTGTAATTGTAGAGCTCCTCATTTCTCCTTTTCTTCCAAGTCTCATCAGTAGTCTTCTGCGGTCCCAGAATTTTCCTCAGAATCTTCGTTTCCTTCTACTCGAGTTCTTGCAACTGCCCTTTTAAAAAATTTAAAATCAGGCACTCCGAAGCGTACAATCCTTCCTGATTTATTACTGAGTTATAATGTCGGATTTTGGCCTTGTAGATAGCGAATCAGCTCTTACCCTGAAGCTCCGGTTGCCCAGGTCAGGGATTTTTACCTTATCAGACAGCTGTTTTGAGGTCCACTCAGCCTATAACCGTGAGATAGCGGCCCCAGTCTAGAAACCCAAGAATAATCACTGAGAGGATTCGTCGCATTGACCATGCGCACCTCTTAATATGCAGGTCTTCGGCTTAGCAGAGATCATTTGGTCGCTAAAGCTCCGTAAGGGATCTGGCACCATGGGGTTTGGTTGTGTCAGGTGTCGAAATTGTATGACACATGTCTTTAAATTGTAGAAGCCAGTGGCTTGCTGTTGTAGTATATAAACATTCTCAGATACGTACGAACTCAAGGGGGATCGAATCTGAGATCACATTACCAATCGTAAGACAAGTCCTGACTGAGATAATGAGTCTATTTCTATGCGTCTTGGTGTCGTTCTAGGGACTTAGAGTAATTGTACCGCTAAGGTAAAGTCAAGAAAGCATGACAAACCCCAGAAAGGAATTTACCTGAATAAGTGAGAATCCATTAATGTAATATTCAAATGTTCAATTGGATCCCCTGTGCCATGAAAGAAATTAACCGCGAATAACACGAAACACGGCAACAAGGTATCTGTTTGATTGTACTCGTAAGCCGCCCTTGAGAATCGTGTCATGTGGGATGAGGTAATTGAAACGCACCACTGATAAGCCCCAGTAATGTAATCCGCCTCGCAGATGAGCAGACAAAGAGCAGCGCTGTGCGAGGCGCATCTGGCTGCCAACTGATTCTGTGTTCCATTTCCTCCTGCGAACCAGTGCATTGTGCGCCAGGAAATATCCCAACCGTTTATCTTACCTCCATCTCCCACCAACTTGCTACTGATAGCCATCACATTCAGACACTAGCAGGAGAATCTCCCATTCAGAACGCTTATAGAAGGCTGAACCGAGAAATCCCGGTTATCTTTGTTATTGGCAGTCACAGAAGTGTTATTGAAAATAAAATGAAGAAACATTAGATGACAGGATGTGGAATTGAACTGGGAACATACTTTTCTTTGGTATGATGTTATACATGAAAATACCGTGAGAGTTGGCCGTGGGGTTACGGGTGCAACTGTGAGCTTGCATTCGGGAGATAGTGGGTTCGAACTCATTGTCTGCAGCCCTGAAGATGGTTTTCCGTTGCTTCCCATGTTCACACCAGGCAAATGCAGGGGCTGTACCTTAATTAAGGCCACGGCTGCTTCCTTCCCACTATCCTATCGTCGCCATGAGACCTAGCTGTGACGGTGTGACATAAAGCAAGTATTAAGGTGAAAAACATTTTTCAAATTTTTATTTAACTTCAGCAGTCGCGAACTAGGGCTTCTGGCCCTCCCTTACACTTAACCACGTAAATTATAAGATATACAAGAGATGAACTATTCTACTAAAAATCAAAAATATGTAACCTACATAACACATATGGAGAATATATAACGAAAAATGAAAGAAAAGCTCAACTAATAATAAGAAGAAGATAAAAAGAAATCCGGAGCATCAAAATAAAAAATGGGAAAAAATCATAATGCAAAAGTTACAAAGAAACCGAAAATATAAGCAATGTATAACCAAAACACAATACAAAATATAGTAACGGATATACAAGTATGACCCAAAACAGTGATGTATGTACATGGGTTAAAAGATGTATATTGACTCTATAACAATAAAAACATAATAACCTGATATTAATTATAAAGCAAAGTGTTCTTCAGCTGTGGACTATGATGTCAACGTTACTACCGTAGCTACCAAAATCACAGAACATATCATGCTTTACCGTCACACGAAACCACCAGCGGTATTCAACAGATAATATCTGCATGCAGTTCCACATTTTGATATTGACGTGAAGTTGCTGACAGCAGCTAGAAGTGAATTTCAAAGTCCTAACCAAGCCACAACGAATGATCTATTTTACATTGTAGTGTGGTAATGGGAATAGCAAGGTAAGTCCTAGATCTCTATAAACAGGTATTTTATTGCAATCAGGTTTTCGAAGAATATTATAGAGTTCCTTAGCTAATGCGGTCTTCCTTGGGGTATTTTCCTCTGTTACGTCTTTCTCATCTGACAGCTGTTAGTCTTGCACTTTCTTCCGAACCCTATGTTGTAACTTTTCTGAACTTTAGTTTGTCCTTACCTTTCCTTTTTTTCTCTAACGAACTGACCGCCTACTCTTATTCCTATGATTTCAATTAAAAAGGGATGATTGTATTATGTAACGTAAGGGTTATTCTGGCCGAAGGCAGGTCCGAACCTCCGCAGAGGTGTTCCTGAGCCGGAGTTTACGTGCGGTAGGGTGGCCAGTTCCTTTCCGCTCCTCCATTCCCTTACCCCCCTACCAACAGCGCGTGGCAACCCATCCAACTCCTGACCACGCCCAATGTTGCATAACTTCGGGGATCTCACGGGATCCGGTGTTTCAACACGGCTACGGCCGTTGGCGGTTGTATTATAATTCCCCTTAAAATAAAAAGGAATAAATTGTAGTTAAATTAGATATTTCTTGATCAAAATATTTCTTTCCAAATCTGTCTATGTAATTTCTTCGTTCAATTCTTGTTAACGTAAAAACAACAATCATACCTTGCATTTTCTAAATAGTTAACAGATTTTCTATTCTTTCTTCAGGAAATGTCACATGATGTACAGCACATTGAGCATCTGATAGCTTTATCTTAACCCAGACAGTTTACAAAGTGGGAGAAGATTGGTAAATAAGAAATCGTTCTACTTTCTGTTCTGGGAAACGCCATCTGTAACTATAAAATCAAAAATAAGTTTGTTTGTGCCTCCATGGATTAGTGCGAAACCTTTCGCCAGTGCTCATGAATCGTTGAGACGGGTCGTAGCGTTGGTAATCAAATAAAATTTCTCATAATATGTGATATACGGAAACGTTTTTTATGTGCTGATGCTATGTTTGATTCCAAAACTCTTAAGGATTAGACTGGGCACACGACATGGAACGTAGAACAGCAAGGAATATGTATGATACAATCTAGCGAATTATTCTCCGTAAAATTAACCTCAATTACTTAAATGAGCATCAAATGATTGTTTATAGGTGGCGGATTTTGCTCTGATACAACATAGCAATTTACTGTCTGGAATGATTATTGAGTCATTGTTTCAAACCGGATGAGTTGGCCGTACGGTTAGGGGTAAAGTTTTCTCTCAATCCTTCATCTCACCTCCCATTATTAGGGGAATATTACATTCAATTATCACAACAGATCGTGCGTATTGTTATATTACCTCAAAATTATGCAAATTTACAACATGAACAACACAACTATTTCGCATGTTCACAAGAAAACTATGGAATGTTCATCTCTCGGTAGCTCCAAAAGCATAACCTCTGCATACGAGGAAATAAGAATGGCACTTTCGGCGCTTGGATCCTAAAAGGAATATCAATTGATTCTTCTCCTTGTACATCCTGGACTCTTCCCCATTTAATTGGCGTCAGCACTGGATATGGAATTATCGCAGTTTTACGATCGGGTCCTCTTTCTTATGCCAACTCTGTGGAGGAATATATTTACTGATGCGTGTTTCTGTGGTGGTTTGTAGTATGGTGTGATGTGTGTAGATGAAGAAAAATGTATCAAGACACTCGCACTACTTGTTGAATTTCTAAAGAATGCACAGCCTGACTGTACCTAAAACAATTTCTGATCGAGTGGATGGAACAAAAATGTGCCAAAGGAAGATTTAGAGAATATGCATTGCAATGTAGTATATAGGAAAACCATTGGATGTTCTTATTGTAAGTTGTGTACCATGTGCATGGCTGCTCATTGCTGCCGCCCCATCGTACCATTGACCAACCAAAGCCTTGCAGTCTATGCCAAGCAATTTTAAATTTGTGATTATTAAGTTCGCCAGACCCCATCCAAACAGATCAATGGCAGACAGAAACATTTGCTATATTCTTGCAATGTCTGTAGATTCTTCGGCCAGAACAGCAAACGCTTACACTTGTTCACGCTTTGACTGGTATGTTTGTTCCCTGCATCATTACAAATTGCATTAATACCATTTTTGATGGTGGGATTTGTTAACTGGGCACTTCTCGGTCTAATTTAAAGATATTGGTTGAGGGAAGCAGATGAATAGTACACCCACGGAATCCCCTGTCTGTCATAACAGATAACTAGAACGGGTGGCGAAGGGATGATAGATTTTGAACCATGAGATTACCTGAGATTAGTACCATAACACAGACCAAATTAATTAACAATTTGCAGTTAAAATATATTCCCCGGCCGGGAATCGAACCTTTTTTTGCTAGTTGTTTTACGTCGCACCGACACAGATAGGTCTTATGGCGACGATGGGACCGCGAAGGGCTAGGAGTGGGAAGGAAGCGACCGTGGCCTTAATTAAGGTACAGCCCCAGCATTTGCCTGGTGTGAAAATGGGAAACCACGGAAAACCATTTTCAGGGCTGCCGACAGTGGGGTTCGAACCTACTATCTCCCGAATACTGGACACTGGCCGCACTTAAGCGACTGCAGCTATCGAGCTCGGTGGGAATCGAACCCTGGACCATTTAAACCAAAGAGGAGTACGCTCAATATTAAGTCAAGGAGTCGGACTTAACGTTTTGACTGAATATTAGCTTCAGATTTGTAAAGCAAAAAGCCCGCGGAGTGTGTGCAAGAATTTATGGATGAGCTGACATGATCACTCCATTACAAAATGTTGTTAGTAAAACTGTATATTAAGGAAGTGGAATTACATTTTTTATATAACTCTTTTTTGTAACGGGCTTACAGGTTTGCCTGTAAAGTAACCACCAATACTACAGTGGCTTACATGTGCTATGACTCATCAAAGGTTTCATTTCTGCGGTCCTTGGAGTGTTTGATAAGCTGACAAGGCCGTGTTTGTCGTGTTGATTCACGTGCCAGGCCGTTCAAAGACTTCACAGACTTCACAAATGTGGTTGAAGAGGCAGCACAGGGCTTATATCAAGTACACATGAGCCACAGCGACAAGCAATTTCCAATCATCGGCGGTATTGATCGCTAATCCAAATAACAGTAGCACGGATAGGCGGTGTGGTGTTGACGTAACGCTAAACAAAACAGACTGGCATTTTTTGTGAACGCTCCATTTGCTGCTTGCGGTGTGAAGTACGACGTCACATTTTACAGGGAGAATTTGTGATAACATTATTTTTAAAAGGAAGTGTTCATAGTGCTTGCCGTAATGCATCACTTTACAACAATCTGCTCTACATGAACTAATCGATCACCGGAACTACGCCACTGCTTCCTAGCAACCGCGGCTGTGAGCACGATGTGTCCGGGAACCCTTGAGTCATGAGGCTGGTTGTGTCTTCAAAACAGCATAACTAAAGTGTATGCTGTTACAGCAGAGCGACTAAAGTCGATCGTGGAGTCATGGTGAGGTGCGCAAAGCATAGGGCACATAGAAAATGTCGTGGTTCGCGGTTGGTCAGTATCGTAAATTAAGCATATCTCAACTACACATAAATTATTAAAATACAGAGTGGACAGAAACAACGTGAAGCGGGTATATGAGCGTTAGAAGATTGATGATAAATAATTCGAAATCTCCCGCCTTTTTAATTTTATCAGCTGTAGAAGTCACCGAAATATATCGCTTCTCGGGCGATTTCAAATGGATCTTGCGAGGTAGTTTTGCTAATGTGCACGTGACTAAGGACCGGCTTGAGGGCACTAAACGAAGAAACAAAACATTTATCACGAGAGGGATATTATTATTATTATTATTATTATTATTATTATTATTATTATTATTATTATTATTATTATTATTGTACCGGGCGGTATACCTCCACGCCGCTAATTCAAACATTGCTCAAGTTGAAACTCCTCTATTGGAGGAAACCTGAACTTTAACAACCACATTAATTCTAAGATTTCTCAGAAGATGTCCCTACTGTAAATTTTGAAGTGTTCTGAACTACGTCAGTTTCGATTCGTTTTTGTTTTCTCTGTAGCAAGAGGTGTGAACATTCCCTTCTAGATGGCACCACTTAAGAACTACAATTGTGCACCCTAGTACGAAGTGAAGGAACCATTTTTTTGAAGAAATTTTGTAGTCATAAGTTTGTTCTTTGTTAAATTTATTTCTGTCATTGTTTGAGTTGGCAATGTTAATCCGTTCGTTCCGCCAGTTTTGAAATTAGCCATCACGAATTTCTTAAATTCATTTTCGACCAATCGGGGCTTTCTTCCCCAACCTGCTCTGTAACTGTATTCGGTAACCAATAAAATTTTGTGGGCGGGTTGTAATCATTCATGAAACGTCTCGAATCTTCCACGAGGATATATAAACTGCTGATTTTCTGGTCTCGGGGCCACTTCAGTAACATCTTTCCTAGTGTGATTATATAGCAGGGGGCGGGAAGCGCCCCTTTCTTCAGGCGGCAGTTCATCCATCAGGTAATGGCCTTTTAATAACTTCATTGTTTGCTAGGTCAGCAGTTTAACCCTCGGGGCAGGTTCGAAACTTCCTTTAAAATGTAAAAGACACTTGGTATAAAGTTCTGCCTTTTTAACTACAAATTGGGATAGAGAGTGCCTTACCCTCTCGAGCTCCCACTCATATTGTTTTGAGGTGACTACATTTTTATAACAGTTTCCCATCTCTTCGTAATGTAATAAAGTTTTATTTCGTGTCACCTCCGTAGTATGGGATTAGCCCTTGCATAAGCGGCCTAGGGCCAAATTAGGTTTTAATAAAGTGTGTTAGGAGTGCTGAGTACGCCTCCATTCAAGCTGGTATTTTGGGGCCATGTCATTGTCCTGTTTCTTTACTGAATAGGCCTCAGTAGGTTGGGTATTTTTACCCCTGTTTTTATGTGTCCGGAGGACAGCTTGAAGGTGGAGTTTGGTGTGGCCGTTGATGGGCTTGAACTTTGAGAGTGGGTTGCTCTTTCTTAAATTTGGGTTCTGTGTGCCTCGAGGAGGCTTTACTGGGTAGTTGGGAGCTACTGCTCCTTGGTATGATTGGGGTTTTCTGCCCCTTTGTTGAACCTTATACATAAGTAAAGTTGGGCTAATTGCTCAAGAATTGTGAATCTGGGGCTCGAAGCCCAAAATCCATTAATAAACTGTAATTGTACTTTCTTAACTTGTTGATATACAACTGAGTTCCTCTTATACTTGTTATTTCTTGACCTTGAAAAGAAATTATAACCTTTGTTAAATTTTAAATTAACTTTAATTTCCTAAGTTGAGACCTGTTCATCCCAGCACCTTCTTTCACCTCTAACTACCACGGATAACTCCTAACAATTATTATTATTATTATTATTAACAAATACACCGAAATTGGGACATATTCTGGTGGCAACGATCACTTTAAGAAGTGTGATAATAAAGAAAACATAGAATTACTTAACAACAACAAGGAAAACTACAACAAAACGAGTTCAACAAGCAATTTCATGGAAAAAATATTAAAAAGAATTATTCTTAGTTTAACATTCTAAATCCAGTATGAAGACATGTAACTCCATGTCACACATTTAAAATATTATATAATATAATTTGATATTGCGGCATTTTAACGGGCGCCAGGAAATGTTCTTCGTAGTGCCTGCGTGCTGCTGAGTAAGGTAGCATGAGCAGTTTGGTTGGCAGCACGGTGTCACATCTGTCTCCCTCGCTCGCTCGCTGACTGGCCAAGGTCAACAGGGTAGCAGTACAGGAAAAGCCACACGTATCAGCTGTGGATTGTCGAAATCGTCAGTGGGTATTGCAGTGAGTGAACGTTCAGATAGATTATTGAAATAGTGCAACAGCATAGAAGCGGTAATGTTTACTACTGAAGAGAGAGGCTTTTTAAATTTTTTTTGGTGGAATACGTTTTTCGCGAAGGCGATCGGTTTACAGAAATTGTTAAACTAAAATTTCAGACACGGTTTCCTAATTCAAAGTGTCCAAACCGGGATATAGTTCGGGATTTGATAAGTAAATTTCGTGTGACCGGCTCAGTCCACGATGTACCGCGAACAGGTAGGTGTACAAAACTACTCCAAAAACTATTGATGAACTTAAAGTGAATTTCATTAATTATGTGCAGTCCATTACGCAAGAAACTTTAGTGAAATTCTTCGACAATATGTGTAGACGTGTTGAAGTCTGTCTTCGAACACAAGGACAACATTTCCAGCATCGTTTATGAACTGAGGTTGTGAGTACAAACTTTACGGTTTATTGTTTGTTTGTTTTGATACAAGCGGCAGCAGCCATGCTGCTAACTTAACTGCTGATGCAACCTCTCACAGCAACACCTTGGCGCTGCGCAGAACATTTCCTGGCACCCTGTATAACAGAAACACGTCCAAGAAGTCAGACATTGAAAACTGTGTAGGCAATCACAAATTCAGTGTCCGTCACTTACAACTTTCACGTTGTTTACGATCGCCCTATATAACGATCCTCATTTTATGAATATTATAGTTATCGTAGTGATATCGAGGAATACCTGACTCAGATTAAATCATTATTACGGCTACAACGTCCCAGACCACCAGCCAGATAACCAAACTATTACGTCTAAATTCACTTGAAAACACTTTGTTTCCCATTTCAAGGAATTTGCAACAAGTATTAACTTCGTCACTGAGAAAATGATCTTGTATTCATCAGAACTAACAGCGCTCATTAAACGGAATGTGAACTACTCTAACGTAAGGGGAATTCCTCGTAATGACTGTGAAAGGAATGAGTGCTTCCTTTGTCGTAGTTGTGCAAAGGAGAAGAAAATTCCGAGCCATGTCTCGGGAACTGTCGCTTGAATTCACTGTTCATTAATCAGACTCGCCAGAAAGTAAAACATCAACTTAGCGAAGTCTCGATGAGTGTGGGTTATGAGTGCCTTGAATAGGTCAACGTGCTGAATGAACATGGCTCCAATATCTTTCACGAAATTGTTATCTTCAAGAAAGCTTGTCGTGTAGCATATATCCTTTATCCGACAATTCGTTTTGAAACAAAGGATGAAAATCATTCTGCGCAAGAATCAAGAGAAAAATGACATTTTGGAAATGTCCATTTCGTTCCTGAAAGAAACGCTACGGGTTCGCTGTCCATGGCTTCCTGTTCGGCACGCGAGGAACTATGCAGAAGCCCGTGGCAAATGTTCTCGAAAGATTCCGTATTTTATTTATTCTTAACTTACGAGTACATTTATGACGAACTGTAGTTCATTTCTTTATATTTCCTGCTATCTCTTAGAAGAATATTATTATAAATTCACTTTTCGTGTAATTGTGGTCGACGATGTTTTTGACATAGTGACATAGAGTTAATAAAACCATAATAGGTATTGTATTATGTTTGATCCTGCATTGACTTATCTGAATCTGTTTTACTTGAGTCCGCCCTGACAATACACCTTATAATGATAGAAAACTATTTGTTTTACCAAATATGTTTCGCGAAACACTTCCATTCCCTCCATCAGTGAGATGTCAGTTCCCGAGACAAGTATGGTAAAATAAATAGTTTTCTATGATTATATGGTGTATTGTCAAGGCGGATCAAGTAAAACTAGTTTAAATAGTTCTGTAACAGATATAGACAATGGTGTTTAAAATTGTGCAAAGAGTTTCCACCTCATTGAAAAGACATTACATTACTTTTCCCGCAGTGAACGAATGCCCGAAAATCATACAGGATATATCAATTATCACATTTCCCGATGTAGGAGCCTTAAGTAGCACTCACATAAAATATATTGAATGTTGTGTTATAACCGTCCATTAGTTTATTCTTCACTCACACCGATATACTTTCAAATCAAATCTATAACAATGTGTATTCATTATAATCCACAATATCGCCTGAGAGAATTAGGGGGCATAATGCAAATTGCCTTAGGCGATATGGTGGAATAATAACGTTCCTGTTGCCTCATATTGCACATGTTTACGTCTTAGATGTCTCCACTAATTCTGAGCGCCTTATGTAAAGAAATAAAACGTGTGCTCACCGCCAAACGCGTTCAGAAATCTCACAAATTCGTGTTAATTTGTCTTCAATCAGTAGCGGCTATTGGGTATTAAAAGTGCGGGGGAGATAAAATGAACGGACAACAAACACATATCCGGGTGTGTGGGACATAGTGGTCATGGGTGGAGGTTGGGCGGAGGGAGCGTGCACGGCCGCTCTTAGCGCCTCTAGCGGAAGAAATCGGTAACGTTTAGGTGATCTTGTCTTGTGCGGTCAGTCCAGGCTCTGTAACTGTAGGTGTGAAATTGTGGCAGTAGTAGTGTACCAAAATGCCTAAATCAAATGGTAACTGTTGTGCAGTGAACTGCCACAACACACAAAGAAACTCGCATGGAAAAGGAATTACATTTCACACATTTCCTGGTCGTCCATGGGAATCAGACAGACGCAGAAAGTGGATTTCGGCTGTGGGAAGAACAAAGTAAGTACAGTACCTAATTTAATTTGTGACGTAAATCACACCTTTCAAACATACCAGGTATGCCAAGTTAAGAACACGTTCATTTAAGTACACTTTGAAATAGTACACTTCATTTCAAGCATGCATTGCAGCAGGTTCATGTCCTTCCATGTGCACGTGTCTTGACTACGCCGAATATTTATAATAATAATAATAATAATAATAATAATAATAATAATAATAATAATAATAATAAATGGTTTCCTGCATTTCAGTGCAGATGGAACTCCATGGGAACCCACCAAATGCTCCGTTATTTGTAGTAAACATTTATTTGGAGGAGAGCCAAGTAATATTGAAAATCATCCATCATATATACCATCTGTGTTTCATGAGAGCTACAAAAAGAAAGCGAAAAGAGAATGTGATGTATCCCGGTTTGAAAGAGCGAGTAAACGAATGACATGCTCAAATATACACACGTCTTCTAATCAGGAAATTCATGAATTTATTGTAGAAAATGAGTGTGAAGAACTACAAAAGTCGGTGCAAGCAGCGTTTGAGATGGAAGCAACGACTTTGAAATTCACTTGTGTTTATAGTGGGAATGATGTAGGCACACAGTGCAACTCAAGCACAGTACCTCCAAGTATTTCGGAGAAGGTGGATAAAAGTTTGTGGTCACAACACCCTCCTGGACATATGCAAAGGATTTCATGGATACCAGAGCATAAAAAGTGAGGCACAGTTGAAGGATTTAACAAGTGTTTCATTTAAAACTTTAAATTTTTACTTTCATTCTTTGTTTCTAAAATATCTACATATATCAATAATAACGAACTTTGTTTACTCTTTTTTATGAAATTGGGTATAACCTTTGCTGGCTTGGCGGTCATATTTGGTGTACATCGGACTACCGCTGCGCGAATCTTTTTTACTGCTCTCGGAGTAGTCAAGAAACGTATTTCTAATTTTATTTTCTGGCCTAGTAAACTATCCGTGCAAAATACTTTGCCTCGCGCTTTTAAAACATTTTTTCCTGACGCACGAGTTATAATAGATTGCAGAGAAAAGAAATCAGAAACGCCAGCAAGAATAGATGAGAGATGTTACATGTATTCTTCGTACAAGTCATGTTATACATTTAAACTTTTATTAGCTGTGGCCTCAAACGGAACTATTGTTTTTGTTTCACCTTGTTATGGTGGAAGAACTAGTGATACTTTTATTGTTAACAATTCAGGCTTTCTAAATCTTTAGCGTGAAGGGGACGTTATATTACCCGACAAAGGATTCCCAGGTATTAAATTAGTCACCTCATTCTTTACCTGTTATGCCGCCTTTTCTTTAAAATGGGAGATTTACAGAAGATGAAGTGTTAAAAACTCAGAGTGTAGCAAGTGTGCGAATTCATGTTGAAAGATGCATACAGAGGGTGAACATTTTCAAAATCTTGAAAAATTTTCCTAAAGATCTGTTTCCGTATATCAGCGACATTGTTTATGTAGCTTGCGTGCTAGCAAATTTCTTGCCACCAATAATAAAGAATGTAGAACTGTAACACATGGCCAGTGTCAAGTGGTTTCTGCGCTTTATTCACTGTTGACTTGCGACTGTTTTGGAAGTGTATGTACTCAAACCCATATTGTATTACAACTTCCATAGCAGTACTTCATATCTTGACGACAAGATGCTACGATAATTTTTGCCGTAACTATGACGCAAGTCTTCACTTCAGTGGGACGCACTATCACCGTATTAATTCTCGGAACTCCACCAGAGCGCTCTGTAACTAGTATCGTGCATTTTCCCTATACTTCAAAACTTAAAAATAAACCTACAAAATGGTAAGTTATTTACGCTCTATGAGTGAATTTGGACAGAGAGATAAAGGTTGACAGTTTACCAACTTAAGTGCGGTAATAATAGTTTTTGAGATTGTATTCAATAAAACATTCATTGCCGGGCTGAGTGGCTCAGACGGTTGAGGCGCTGGTATTCTGATCCCACCTTGGCAGGTTCCATTCTGGCTCATTCCGTTGGTATTTGAAGCTGTTCAAATACGTCAGACTCGTGTCGGTAGATTTACTGTCACGTTAAAGAACTCTTATGGGACTAAATTCGGGCAATTCGGTGCCTACAAATACTGTAAAAGTAGTTAGTGGAAGGTAAAGTCAAACACATTAAAACTTTCACCAAAGGAACAATATTACACATTTATAACAATTAAACAGAATTACGGCGAGATTATACAATAAAAATCATTTAGTATTTGACTGCACCTAAGAAACCTACATTATACTAAAGAGACTGTTACCCTTCTCCACAGCACATGAAAAGTGACCACTACTTGCTGAATATGTTATCCGCGACGAATGGAATTTTGTTCGTATTTCTGCTAATAGTTAAGAAGAAAATATAGGAAATAATTACCTGATAAGACAGGGCTTACAAAAGTTTCTTTTAAAGAAATTAATTCCCAGTTTCAGTCGGCTAAAATAGAATACAAATGCACTGTTTTCCTTCAATTCCTTGGCTTTCTAAACCAGCGCCGCTGTGTCTCTCTCAATATTGTCCTCACTTAAGCTGAGTACACCTCGAAACAGCCCTAAGACACTTGATCTGGCCGGGAATTGAACACAGAACCTCCGGCTAAGATGCAGGTTCACCATTCCTAGACTGCGGGACCTGCTTTAATTAGACTCATAGAATAGGAAAAGACCGTGTTATGATAAAGTTATTCCCATTCAACCTCCCAGTATGTAATGCGTGTCACCCTCACAAGTGCACTCTAAAACCCAATGGAATCATTCTAACACCGCAGTTTGTGCTTCAGTATTCATTACCTGCGTATCTAGTTCTCAGTATAGTCTTTATAGTCAGAATGATAGTGGCATGTTTTAACGTTTCCTTCGGAGTCTACGTAATATTTTAGTTTTATGGAAGTGAGACACAGCTACTTGTACTGTAGTATAAAGCCACAAACTATCAAGTTCATGACAAAAGGAACTGCTTCAGTATCGTTCTTTTCCTTGTTTACTACGTAGAAGTTATTGCAGCCTCTCCTCGACGCTTGCGAGATTTACGGTTATGGAGTATGTGAAAGCGAGGTAAACTTTAACTCTCGTTAGGATCGAAACTTTGTGGAGACAGTAGGAGAACACTCGAACTGTGAGTGATTTATGAGTGCTCGATGAAGAACACTTATATATCTTGTTTCGTTATTGTCGAAGAATTTAACAAAATAATCAAATAAATACCGGTACCTAACAAAGAAGAACACAGTAATACGTGTGGAATGAAAGTAATATTGCGTCATTCGCCAGACACACAGCACTTCATGACACGCCAGTGATTCTTGAATCCCTAAGGGGGGCAACCCCTTGGGAACAAGCGCAGCGAATTAGTCTGAGTTCCAGCTTCCCTAGGTTCCTGGTTGCTACCAGAACCGATGGGCACGACTTCAAATTGGTAAAATCCATTCTATTTAGTCGCCACATTGAAGGTGTCTATGGTGAACTTGAGGACCTTAAAGAAATGCGCAATGGTCGTTTGCTTTTAAAGAGGAGCACTGCGCTCCAAGTAGATCGGTTGCTTAAGTGCGACCACTTTGGCGACATCCCCGTCTAAGTGGAAGAGCACAAAACCTTGAATCTGGTTCGTAGAGTTATTTTCCACCGTGATGTCGTCCTGAACACTGACGATGAATTGATGGAAGACATGAAGCACCGTGGCGTGACCCACGTCTGGCGTATCACACGCAAAGTCGACGGTAAAGACGTTGCCACGGGTGCGTTTATAGTCTCCTTCACATTGTCAGCCTTGCCAGAGAAAGTCAAGGTAACAACCTTTCGTTGCGATGTGAGGCCGTACATCCCGCCTCCTATGCGGTGCTATCAATGCCAGAGATTCGGACACATGGTATCTCGTTGTTCGAATCAGTCTGTGTGTGGTACATGTGGGAAAGTAGCTCACGGCGCGGAGGAGTGCACACCTCCCGACAAGTGCACCAACTGCTCTGGTCTTCATTCTCCTCGGGATCGGAACTGTACAACCTATGTGAGTGAGAAGATCCAGGAGATCAAGACCCTGGATGGTCTTTCCTACCAGGAAGCGCGCCGTAAGTTTAATTCTCTGAATGCACCGGCTAAGACACTAGACTTCAGCTTGATAGCACAGTCCCTGCCAGGTTCCTCATTTTCAACTGAAACACCTTTCCAGAAGATCGCTGCGAGCAACACCGCAAAGAGAACAAGCTTGAAGGTGAGTCCATCCCGGCCTTCGACCACCAATATACCTGTGCCGGCTAAGAAACCTACGCCGGCACAGAAGGGGAAGAAGACAACCTCTCCTTCCCCCACGAGGTCGGCGAAAGCAGCGCCTAAGCCGGCGGAGGCGGCATCGCCGACCAGGGCTGGGAAATTACCTCCCAGTCCGTCTAAACAAGAATCGACGGTGGGGAAGAAGAGCGCTTGTAACAGGCGTTCTTCTACATCTCCTACAAATGGGGCCTCACGCCCTCCACCCGGAGGGCGTGATTCTGCGCCACCGGGTGTTCCTTCTGGAAGACCTGCGCGCTTCCCTCGTAGGGAGAAACCCCATCCCCGGACTAAGTCGAAGAAATTGAAGGCATGCATCACCTCGTCTAGTGACGGGGAGATGCACATGGAGCATGAGTCTCCATCTTCGAATGGGGATGTGAGTGTAGGTCAGGTTAGGTAGCATTACGCTGCTCCTAACCTTAACCTCAGAAGTCCACACTTACAATATGGCACTGTTACAATGGAATTGTAATGGTTATGATAGGCATCTTGCTGAGCTGCGCCAGCTCATTAGCGAGTATTCGGCGAGTATAGACTGTATTCAGGAAATAAATTTCCGACCAGTTCATCATACGGTATTGAGAAATTTTCGACTATACTCTACAGAACGACATTATGCACATCGGGCTTCCAGTGGCGTTGGCATTTTGGTCCGTTCTGATACCTACGGCGAGGAGGGTCCAATAAGAACCCCGCTGGAGGCTGTAGCTGTTCGCGTTCCGGTGCCTGTCATGACAACAGTGTGTAATGTTTATTTTCCACCAGGCCAGCGTCTTAACATTAATGATGTCACTGATCTTCTAGATCAGCTCCCACCTCCCTCTTGTTGGGTGATTTAACGCCCATCACTCCATCTGGGGCTCTGAGACGCCTTGCCCCCGGGGAAGACAGCTGGATACATTAGTTACAGAGCTGAATTTATGTATTTTGAACACAGGGAAACCAACATACTTCAGTGTACGTTACAGCACATATTCTCACATAGACGTATGCAGCCGAACGTTGTTTCCGCTGTTTCGGTGGAACACACACGACGATCTTTGTGACAGTGACCATTTTTCCATCATTCTTACTTTGACGAACCAAAAATCCTTCGAGGCTCCCCTCCGATGGATTTTAAAACATGCTGATTGGCCAAAGTACACACCACTAGCTGTCCTTAACGACGATATCAGGAGGACTATCGGCGAGGAAATAACTTACGTCACCCAAGTTATTCTTGCTGCTGCTGAGGTGTCTATTCTGTTCTTCTCGGGGACTCCTCGCTGAAAACTCGTTCCTTGGTGGAACGAACAAATAGCAGCGGCTATCAAAGAACGTCGTCGTGCTCACAAACGTTACCGTAGACAGCCTACTGCGGCCAACTTGGTATCATTTAAGAAATTCCGCGCTAAGGCGCGAGTTCTTATTCACCAAAGTAAGAAGGCTTCATGGGAGAGATATGTGTCGTCTAAGACGTCACATACTCCATCATCTCAAGTGTGGACTAAGCTTCGACGGATTTCGGGTATCCAAGGATCATCTACTGTACCGGGAATTTCCATTGCAGGCAGTGTCGCCACTGACACTCTCACGATTGCTAACCATCTAGCTAGTCATTTCGCGGATGTATCCGGCTCAGGGAATTACCATCCTGATTTCCTCGCTCTGAAGCGGGAGGCAGAACGTGATCACCTTACTTTTGCCACTCGAGCTTCAGAGGACTACAACGCGCCTTTTACGGAGTGGGAACTCCGCAGCGCCTTAGCGCTTTGCAAGGACACGTCTCCTGGACCGAACAACATCCATAACCAGATGTTTAAACACCTTAGTGATGATAGTCTTCTATATCTCCTTCGTGTGTTCAACCGAATCTGGATAGAGGGTGATTTTCCGTCTCAGTGGCGAGAGGGCATAGTCATTTCTGTCTTCAAGCCTGACAAAGATCCTAAGTATGCAGGAAGTTACAGAGCTATTTGTCTTACAAACTGCCTGTGTAAGCTATTTGAGAGGATGGTAAATCGCCGACTCGTGTGGTGTCTGGAGAAACAAGGACTCCTGTCCGAGTACCAATGTGGTTTTCGAGCCGCTCGATCCACTACTGACCACTTGGTGCGCCTGGAGAGCTCTATCCAGGATGCGTTTCTCCGCAAACAGCACTTGGTAGCTGTTTTCTTTGACGTAGAGAAGGCGTACGATACCACATGGCGATATGGTATCCTTTCAGTCCTGCATCAGTGGAGATTCCGAGGTAACTTGCCGGTTTTTATTGCGAAATTTTTGTCCCTCCGTCTATTCCGTGTTCGAGTAGGGAGGACATATTCGCAATATCACGTTCAGTAAAATGGAGTTCCACAGGGATCGGTCCTCAGTGTCACTCTGTTCGCGATTGCCATAAACGGTATTGTCGCTGCTGCTAGTCCAGCAGTAATACCGTCGCTATATGTGGACTATAGGTCGTGCAGTATGGCAGTCGCAGAGCGACAATTACAGCAAGCTATTAGGAGGGTGGAGCGGTGGACCTTAGAACATGGCTGTCGTTTTTCTGCCGCAAAGACCTCTGTTGTCCACTTTTGTCGTCAACGTACTCTTCACCCACATCCTGAGGTTTATTTAGGAAATGTCGTTCTTTCAGTTGTTGACACTTACCGAATTCTTGGGCTCCTCTTTGTCAGAAAATTATCGTGGGAGCCACACGTGCGGGAGCTAAAAGTGCAATGTACCAAGATGCTTAATCTCTTGAAGTTTCTTAGCGGCACTAATTGGGGAGCTGACCGCGCCGTGCTCCTACGATTTTACAGGGCACACATTCTATCCAGGTTAGACTACGGCAGTGCAGCATTCGGCTCAGCAAAACCAAATGTTCTTGCGAAGCTGAACAGCATTCACCACGGCGGGGTTAGGTTGGCGACGGGAGCTTTCGTACAAGCCCAATCGCCAGCCTGCTTGCTGGGTCTGGTGTGCCGCCTTTACATCTGAGGCGCCAGCAAATGCTTTTTTCGTATACTGCAAATTTGCGTCAGATGCCACTTCATCCAAGCTATCCTTGCGTGTTCAACTGTTCAACAATGGCAACCGTTTGCTGTACGCTGCTTGTCCTCGAGCAACGCGGCCAGTTGGAATACGCTTGGATAGCAGTTACAGATTATTTGATGTATCTTGAGCTCCTTGCCTAGTCAGACAACCAAGTGGGGTACCTCCGTGGGTCGTACGACGACCTGCACACTGGCCCGAAGGAAAACACGGACCCTTCGATTTATCGGAGGCTCTTCCTGTCCGTTGTTGGCCGCTATCCAGGTTCAGTCGTCGTCTACACGAATGGTTCAAGGACAGATACGAAGGTGGGCTGTGTGTTCGTTGTGGACAATGATAGGTTTCTTTTCGCTCTCCCGGAAACCTGTAGTGTGTACACAGTAGAGCTCTATGCTTTCTGTGAAGCTCTGCGGTACGCACTGTACAATGAGCGCCGACACTTTCCTGTGTGTACTGACTCCTTGAGTTCGCTCCAGCCTATTGATACCTGTTTCCCTCGGCACACTCCCGTGCAGCGGATCCAGGACCTGCTGGCTGGGTGTTCGGATGCCGGCACTAGAATCACGTTTCTGTGGCTCCCAAGCCACATGGGCATAGAGGGAAACGAGTTAGCAGATCAGGCTGCCAAGGAGGCAGTTACACTGCCCCCGTTGCCTTTCATGGTTCCAGCTAGTGATATTCGCTCTCAGCTGAGACATCTGGTAATGTCCCATTGGGAGATGGAGTGGCAGGACATTTCACTTCCCAATAAGCTGAGAGCGATAAAAGGAACAACGAAGGTATGGAAGATTTCCCTTCCTACTTTTCGGAGGGAAGCCGTGGTATTATGTCGTCTTCGGATCGGCCACGGTATCTTGACTTGCTCTCATCTTTTGAAAGGAAAACCCCCGCCGGTGTGTACCTGCGGCGACCATCTTACCGTGGTACACATCCTTACGGAGTGTGTGGACGTGGTCGATCTGCGCCGTAGTCTTAACCTTCCGAGTACAATCTCCCTTACTTTGCGAGATGCAGTCAGCAGACCTCGTCATCCGTTTCATGAGGGATAGTGATTTTTTTATCGTGTGTGATGATTTCCTTTGTCCTAGTGTTTTTGTGTCAATTGCGCTTTTATCCCATTGACTTCATTTTAGTTTGTGTTGCGTATTTTAATGTGTTATTTTAACGTCTAACGTAAATTATGTGTATATATCTGTACTACCAGGCAATGCCTTATTACTTCGTTTTCCTGTATTTTCTCTTATTTTATTAGAAATTAAGGCATTGGGTATTAGATCCACTGATTGTTTTAATCTCATCCTCATTTTTCTTCATCACCGTTTTTAAAATCTAGTCAGTGGATACGTTTTAAAATTTTAACTTCATATCTCATGTCGTTCATCTCGTTACTTTAGGGGCCGATAATCTTCGATGTTAGGCCACTTAAAACAAGCAGCAGCAGCAGCGAGTCTTGAATCAGATTTCAGGGTTTCATACAATGATGTTCTGCTTTCATAAACATACTTTCTACAATTACTATTCAGGTATGGATGAGGATTATACATACATACATACATACATACATACATACATACATACATACATACATACATACATACATACATACATACATACATACATACATACATACATACATACATACATACATACATACATACATACATACATACATACATACATACATACATACATACATACATACATACATACATACATACATACATACATACATACATACATACATACATACATACATACATACATACATACATACATACATACATACATACATACATACATACATACATACATACATACATACATACATACATACATACATACATACATACATACATACATACATACATACATACATACATACATACATACATACATACATACATACATACATACATACATACATACATACATACATACATACATACATACATACATACATACATACATACATACATACATACATACATACATACATACATACATACATACATACATACATACATACATACATACATACATACATACATACATACATACATACATACATACATACATACATACATACATACATACATACATACATACATACATACATACATACATACATACATACATACATACATACATACATACATACATACATACATACATACATACATACATACATACATACATACATACATACATACATACATACATACATACATACATACATACATACATACATACATACATACATACATACATACATACATACATACATACATACATACATACATACATACATACATACATACATACATACATACATACATACATACATACATACATACATACATACATACATACATACATACATACATACATACATACATACATACATACATACATACATACATACATACATACATACATACATACATACATACATACATACATACATACATACATACATACATACATACATACATACATACATACATACATACATACATACATACATACATACATACAGTAGCAGAAACGCTGGTCCAGCATTGGTTTGGAAGTATTTTAAACTTTGAAATGGGCGCCGCGCTCCATGCGAGCAGCCGACTTCAGCGAACGTGTGGCGAGTGACGTAGGCGCCAGCTCCAACTCGCCAAGGCTATGTTACGTCACTCATAGAACTTTCCACAGATTGTACCCTTAATAACTCCTGTATTAATTACGGTACAAATATGAGTGTGACATCATCGTACACACCCCATTCGAATGCCTCCAATACTACCAAGTTTCATTAAGATCCACCACGGATTAAGAAATTTGTGAGGAATGAAACAGTTGCGGTCTTCGCAAATTCAGTATAAATGAGTCGCGAGAATTGGACACAGATGAGTCTTGTTCCACAGTCGAACTGCTGGTGGTTGTCATTGCTACGATACGCTGAAGTTATAGAGTAGAAGTCGTCGATAATCTGCAAATATCTTGCTATAATTCTCTATCTACGGACGTAGCCGTGTAGTTAACGAGTGCGATACTTTGAACATTTCCAAGTGACTAAAATCTTGTGTATCAGAACTTGTAATTCTTACGATCACAAACAGTGCATCAATACTCAATGTTCTCACGAATAAAACTTTGAAATACTAGTAACTTTCTTAACTTGTCCGTGCTAGTCTTCGTGTGAAATAGTTTCACATAATTTTAAACTCAGGACATTGTGTGAACTATACCAATTTTCACTATTCAGAGATTGAGTTAACAATATTATTCTACGTCTTTAAACTCAATCTTTCGAGTGAATGGGTCTAATTTTGTTCAATAATTTGCATTCTAACAGTGTAGTATATAAATGTAAAGGTGTGTGTGAACGGGACTAATTTCAAGGGTTAGGCACTTTACTTCTAACACCCACTTGAAGTGATTGTCATTTAACTTAGTGTAAACAATATTCCTATGGCATTTAGCAGTCTCCATTTCAATGAATAAAATCTCCAAATAACTCTAAATAGAACAAAATGATCTTGAAATCCGAGAGGACCCGAAGAGCGCTTGTGACCTCAATTTTCCAAACTTCTAGAACCCTATTTATCTGTGTTTCTGTGTCCTTAATTTCACAAGTGCAAGCGATACTAGGAAGTGTGCAGCTTTGTTTCCATTAATATTCGACTGCAAAATCTTGTTTGAATTCCTTAATTTTTCACCTCAATTTAGGGACTAGTGCAGTTCACTTTAAAGAAGTGTCTCGTGTCTTATTCCATTGACATTCAACATGAAATATCAGCATTCCTTTAATCCCTTAATGGCAACAGTGAAAATCTTTTATAAATTACTCCTCCGTACTCGTTCATCCTACAACTCCAGAGGACTTACACATGTGCTTGCTCCACTGTTCAACGTGAGCGAAATCTGCAACTTGAACTCCGAGACCTTCCAGAATATCTGGAACTTCAAGACCGTCCAGAAACACTCTCGAGAGCTTGGTACGGGGTTCTATGGTGAAGACGGGAGGAGCAGCGGTTTGACCTGGGACATCTCCAGCAGCATGACGAAAGCACATCGTACCTAACTGATGTCCAGTTGTATTGAGGTGATATCAGCTTGATCTTGTTTAATAAATCAGCAGTTTAAAACATGCATGCACTTCGTTTGAAGTAAAACCTCTCACTGCCTGTACCCGTACACGCTTTGCGTTCTTCTTATGCTTTTCAAGTTATAAAGTACGGTCATTTCCTGGTACAATACATACATACCTATACATTCACTGGCCACATATTGGGCGCCAAAAGAGTACAATACATACATCTACATAAACTCATTAGTACAACAACGATCTTATGAAAAGTTGTACGGCTCCATGGGTAAAAGTCTAGCGTGCTGTCCGTTGGTCGCAGGGGTCACGGATTCAATACACGGCAGCGTCTAGAATTTTATCCATAATTGGTTAATTTCGTAGGCACGGGGTATATGTGTCGTCTTCATCATCATTTCATGCCCATCATGACGCGTAGGTCATCTACGGGCGTCAAATCGAAAGACCTACATCTCGCGAGCCCAACTTGTCACTGCACGTTCCCGACACTAAAAGCCATTCACCATATTTCTAAAAAGGCTTTTTTTTTTTTTGCTAGGGGCTTTACATCGCACCGACACAGCTAGGTCTTATGGCGACGATGGGATAGGAAATGTCTAGGAGTTGGAAGGAAGCGGACTTGGCCTTAACTAAGGTACAGCTCCAGCATTTGCCTGGTGTGAAAATGGGAAACCACGGAAAACCATCTTCAGAGCTGCCGATAGTGGGATTCGAACCTACTATCTCCCGGATGCAAGCTCGCAGCCGCGCGCCTCTACGTGCATGGCCAACTCGCCCGGTAAAAAAAAGGCTTCCTATTAGCCGATGTAAAGTGAGATGTGAATTTGGACGAAATTCGGATAAAGGTTATCGCCAACCAAAGCACGCCGTGCCGAAGGACGTCTCCTACTGAAATTCCTTTTCCCTACCTCAAGCCCATGCTCCTCTTCTCTCATTATTCTTCTCAATATTTCAGTTGCACCACATGTTTCGTAAAGATAATATGTTTGGTTATTAAAATTAGTAACCTCGTGTCCTCATCCCGAGGTGGTGCAGCTCTTTGCCGGCACCCCCCCCCAATGGACGTGAGCTCTATGTACCATTTCAACCACATACCAGATCTCCTGCCATTCTTAAATTTCTGGCAGTACCGGGAATCGAACCCTGGTCCCCGAGGACGGCAGCTAATAACACTAACCGTTACGCTGCGGAGACGGACTGTTTGGTTATTAATAATGTTATTGCAAACATATTTCCTAATTTTGTACTCCAGTTCAAGAGGATATATTTATTACTGCGCTCCTTCCTTATGATGATGAACAAGGAACAGATAATTGTAAGCGAGGGGAAAATCGGGAATATTGCTGCGGATTTTATCATTCAGATCCTTATCTATTAAAATACCAGAGGATTTTTTCTGTATTTTCAACAACCAATGCCAATTTAAAAGTACATTTAATCAGTTCTGCATGGACGAACAGGAGGGTGTGAAGTGAACCACCTGTTGTAGGAATAGCAACAGGCGAGAATATCCGTAAAGTAACGAAGTGACACGAAAGCCCTTTCACCCTTCTGATTATTTCTACAGCCATCACCAACTTGACCGCACCGAACCTACAAGCTTGAACTCTAGAAACTTCCAAGGATCTCTGTGCATATCCTCAGCGGCACTTCGATCCAATTCTCCAAGGTGGGCATTTATACATTGATTTCCATCACAGGCGGAGAAGATAAAAATCATTTGGATTCTGTTGGATAGAGCTCGCCTTGGTGGGCGGTCATTTAAGCTCATCAAAGTATTCCTTTCCAAGGTATAAACTTAAAAGTGATATTTGATCGATACTTTCAGACAGTTTAAAAATCGATTCAGATGTAACGATTGGTGTCAACGTTGGATGGTTAAAGAGTAGAACACTAAGAGGAATGTTCTGTGAAAGCGAAATACCCACCAAGATTAAAGGACTGCCGTTATACCCACAATGACATGCTGACCATAGAAATATCAAGCAGCTCATAAGTATTGTCACTAAAAACATTCCACATTGTACTGTACGTTTCTCACATTTAATATTTTATACTGCTTAATTTAAATTATTGTAAAAATGTAGCTTATATTTCCTGTAAAGCAAATACAAATCCGTCGAATACGCACAACAAATATTATATCGTCGTTTCGCCTAGAAAAACCGCTATGTGATAATATTTCAGCTCGGAACTCTGACCAGAATCTACAGCGACGAATTTCCGTACTACAGTAAGTGATACATGTGCTGCGGGTCAGTATTTCTCCCCTCAACATTATCACATAGCGGTACTGCGAGGCTCAACAACGATATACATTAGTTAAATTTTTTCTGAGAAAAATGTACCTGTTCAATGCCACGTGCTCATTCTTCCTTTTACTGGCAAAAAACGAAAAAGGATAATTTTGCTCTTCGGTGGAACTATCATTATCTCTAATTAAGAATGAATATGTGTGTGCGTTTTTTCAAGTACGGCCAATACAAGGAACCCCTCAAGGAAACCGACTGCGGCGGTAAGGCCACGTTCTGAGACTGGAGGGTCGAGACCCTACCCACACAACACATCATGAGGAGACGTGGGCGTTCCCGAACTAGGTGGAACGACTGTCGGAAAGACCTGAATTCAAATAATATATTCCCTGGCACGGAGCTTCGCAGACAATCTTGGAGAAACAGGATAAGGAAGCACTACATCTAAGAGCGATAATAATAATAATAATAATAATAATAATAATAATAATAATAATAATAATGTTACGGTCTTTACGTCCCACTAACTACTCGTACTTTCACGGTTTTCGGGGACGCTGAGGTGCCAGGATTTGGTCCAGCGGGAATTATTTTACTTGCCACTTGGACTACCGACACGAGGCTGACGTATTTGAGCACCTTCAAATACCACCGGACTGAGCCAGGATAGAACCTGCCAAATTGGGGTCAGGGGGCCAGCGCCTCCCACGTATGAACTACTCAGCCCGGCTCGGTAAACGGAGCAACAAATAAGAGTACAGTAGTTTAGTAGATTACATTCATTGTTTTCGTTCAGGACAATGCTTGTCTTACTTTAAAATCTTACTTTCGTTTGATTTGACGTATTTCCTTGAATGTCTATGTGTAATATAGGGCATCGACGAAGTTTTCAAAGCGTGTTCTATTCACTGTCAATGCTTACACTACTCTTCATGCCTTATTAACTACAGCTATCTCTCTTTCTATAGTTCTCATCTAGGTGAAACTCGGTCTGTGTTACCTGCGAGTACCTGGCTGATGTCGTGATTATTGTTACACTCTAACAATGTTAGTTTGTACACACATGCACCGAAATGGTGTCCGCTACAAGACTGTTGGGATTGAAATGGACACAGTGGTTGATGTAAAGTAATACACATACTGTGCCTTCAGTACCATCCCGTCACTCCCTTCCCTACTTTTCAGTACTGTAGTGGCCTTCAACATTTCTCCTTCTCTTCTTCCCCTCTTTTTCACTACTGGAATGGGGCAGCGTTGCTTGTTTATGTTGGGACGTCATTTCTGTGCACGCGTGTACTAGAATAAATTACAAGTGATAAATTTCATACTTGGTCCCGCACTGACTTAACAATTTGAAAACATAATTCATATAAGAGAATATACTTATATTGGTCCACCTGTTCAACAAAAATCTGATGTGCACAATTTGAACAAAATTGTTTATACAATCATAACATTTGGAGGACATGTTTCGACTCGTGTAGTTCGTCTCCAACTAATAATCAGAGGGAACAAGACAATCAAATAATTCATAATACTAAAATATGGATAACAATATATGATAGAAAAGTTCAGTCTGACATATTAAAAGTTGAAAATATCATGCGTTATTTTACAATCTTACAGGTTTTCTTTTTGATACAGAGAAGCCAACAGGATGGTTGCCTAGTTGTACTTCCTCTTAAAATAATAATCACTACTACCACCTCCATAGATAAGCTAATCAAGGATGAGGCTAAGGAAATAATACAAATTCCTGCTGACGCATCCGGTGCCATAAAATTTATGCTAAAAAGAATGTTAACGGTCCTTCCTTCGCACCTCGGGAATCAAAACAGCTTCTTCTCTTTCTACCGCTTTTCTCACATCTGTGAGGTCGCGGTGTGAACTGTACCGCACATGTGGATTTGGCCCTGTTTTACGGCCGAATACCATTCCTAACGCCAACCCCATATGGAGGGATATAATCACTATTACGTGTTTCTGTCGTGTATCTTAGTGTTTTATATTGACTGAATATGAAGAGGAAAGTGATGGGACAAACACAAACATCCAGTCCTCGGGTAAGAAGAATTAATCAGACGGGATTAAAATCCCGACCCGGCCGGGAATCGAACCCGGGACCCTATGAACCGAAGGTCTCTACACTGACCATTCAGCCAATGAGTCGGACTCGTGAATAAAAACAACAACATTGCAATACGTGTAAGTTGCTTGCACTTGAAAAGAACCCATAGATATCTGCAATAAGAGATGTCATTAAAGAAAGCAACAAATGTCTCACAGAGCTTGTGTTAGAGGAACAAGAGCACATTTTCGACGAACGTACTTACTCAACCCTCTACCCTTCCTGCCTTTGAAATGTGGCACCGGCAAAAATGAATCCCAGGGTCGCTAAACGGGTAAGACCCACAGATATATCTTCGAATAATATAACTAACCGTATATTATTGAGTACGAAGGATAATAGAGAAGATAAATTAAATAAAAAATCTGAAATAGAACCTTTTGGTAAAAACACAAATTTATTAAATGGAAGATAAACTTTGGCAAAGAAAAGAAATCCCTACACAAAATAAAGGAGTTCGGTTAACATTTCACTGTTCATGGATAAGTCACTCATAACCTCCGGTCAACTACAGCCATGTTATAGTTTAATTCACGTATAATTTGTTTAATTCACTCAATTATTCACTCCAAGCCACTAAGTAGTACCTTTATCTATTGAAATTCGTCGGCCTAAGTATCCAATCAATTTACTTCCATCATCAATTATTACCATGAAAACATCATCTTATTAATGAATTCCAAATTGATCCAAATACATTTCACTTACTTGAACTCTTATCACATCTCATTATCATTTGCCGACATTAATTTAATCAACTTGTTCTGTTTACTAATACATCGAGAGAGTCTTCATTGACATCATGAAGATATGACACAGTGACCGGTCGTGCACATTACAGTGGATATTTAGAGTCTGTTTCATCAAACAGTAACATGCCGAGAGAGACTTCATTGACATCATGAAGATATGAAACAGTGACCGGTCATGTACATTACAGTGGATATTTAGAGTCTGTTTCATCAAACAGTAACATGCCGAGAGAGACTTCATTGACATCATGAAGATATGACACAGTGACCGGTCGTGCACATTACAGTGGATATTTAGAGTCTGTTTCATCAGAGAGTAACATGCCGAGAGAGACTTCATTGACATCATGAAGATATGACACAGTGACCGGTCGTGCACATTACAGTGGATATTTAGAGTCTGTTTCATCAAACAGTAACATGCCGAGAGAGACTTCATTGACATCATGAAGATATGACACAGTGACCGGTCGTGCACATTACAGTGGATATTTAGAGTCTGTTTCATCAAACAGTAACATGCCGAGAGAGACTTCATTGACATCATGAAGATATGACACAGTGACCGGTCGTGCACATTACAGTGGATATTTAGAGTCTGTTTCATCAGAGAGTAACATGCCGAGAGAGACTTCATTGACATCATGAAGATATGACACAGTGACCGGTCGTGCACATTACAGTGGATATTTAGAGTCTGTTTCATCAAACAGTAACATGCCGAGAGAGACTTCATTGACATCATGAAGATATGAAACAGTGACCGGTCATGTACATTACAGTGGATATTTAGAGTCTGTTTCATCAAACAGTAACATGCCGAGAGCGACTTCATTGACATCATGAAGATATGACACAGTGACCGGTCGTGCACATTACAGTGGATATTTAGAGTCTGTTTCATCAGAGAGTAACATGCCGAGAGAGACTTCATTGACATCATGAAGATATGACACAGTGACCGGTCGTGCACATTACAGTGGATATTTAGAGTCTGTTTCATCAAACAGTAACATGCCGAGAGAGACTTCATTGACATCATGAAGATATGACACAGTGACCGGTCATGCACATTACAGTGGATATTTAGAGTCTGTTTCATCAGAGAGTAACATGCCGAGAGAGACTTCATTGACATCATGAAGATATGACACAGTGACCGGTCGTGTACATTACAGTGGATATTTAGAGTCTGTTTCATCAAACAGTAACATGCCGAGAGAGACTTCATTGACATCATGAAGATATGACACAGTGACCGGTCATGTACATTACAGTGGATATTTAGAGTCTGTTTCATCAAACAGTAACATGCCGAGAGAGACTTCATTGACATCATGAAGATATGAAACAGTGACCGGTCGTGCACATTACAGTGGATATTTAGAGTCTGTTTCATCAAACAGTAACATGCCGAGAGAGACTTCATTGACATCATGAAGATATGACACAGTGACCGGTCATGTACATTACAGTGGATATTTAGAGTCTGTTTCATCAAACAGTAACATGCCGAGAGAGACTTCATTGACATCATGAAGATATGACACAGTGACCGGTCGTGCACATTACAGTGGATATTTAGAGTCTGTTTCATCAGAGAGTAACATGCCGAGAGAGACTTCATTGACATCATGAAGATATGACACAGTGACCGGTCGTGCACATTACAGTGGATATTTAGAGTCTGTTTCATCAGAGAGTAACATGCCGAGAGAGACTTCATTGACATCATGAAGATATGACACAGTGACCGGTCGTGCACATTACAGTGGATATTTAGAGTCTGTTTCATCAGAGAGTAACATGCCGAGAGAGACTTCATTGACATCATGAAGATATGACACAGTGACCGGTCGTGCACATTACAGTGGATATTTAGAGTCTGTTTCATCAGAGAGTAACATGCCGAGAGAGACTTCATTGACATCATGAAGATATGACACAGTGACCGGTCGTGCACATTACAGTGGATATTTAGAGTCTGTTTCATCAGAGAGTAACATGCCGAGAGAGACTTCATTGACATCATGAAGATATGACACAGTGACCGGTCGTGCACATTACAGTGGATATTTAGAGTCTGTTTCATCAAACAGTAACATGCCGAGAGAGACTTCATTGACATCATGAAGATATGACACAGTGACCGGTCATGCACATTACAGTGGATATTTAGAGTCTGTTTCATCAGAGAGTAACATGCCGAGAGAGACTTCATTGACATCATGAAGATATGACACAGTGACCGGTCGTGCACATTACAGTGGATATTTAGAGTCTGTTTCATCAAACAGTAACATGAAGAGAGAGACTTCATTGACATCATGAAGATATGACACAGTGACGGGTCGTGCACATTACAGTGGATATTTAGAGTCTGTTTCATCAAACAGTAACATGCCGAGAGAGACTTCATTGACATCATGAAGATATGACACAGTGACCGGTCGTGCACATTACAGTGGATATTTAGAGTCTGTTTCATCAAACAGTAACATGCCGAGAGAGACTTCATTGACATCATGAAGATATGACACAGTGACCGGTCATGTACATTACAGTGGATATTTAGAGTCTGTTTCATCAAACAGTAACATGCCGAGAGAGACTTCATTGACATCATGAAGATATGACACAGTGACCGGTCGTGCACATTACAGTGGATATTTAGAGTCTGTTTCATCAGAGAGTAACATGCCGAGAGAGACTTCATTGACATCATGAAGATATGACACAGTGACCGGTCGTGCACATTACAGTGGATATTTAGAGTCTGTTTCATCAGAGAGTAACATGCCGAGAGAGACTTCATTGACATCATGAAGATATGACACAGTGACCGGTCGTGCACATTACAGTGGATATTTAGAGTCTGTTTCATCAGAGAGTAACATGCCGAGAGAGACTTCATTGACATCATGAAGATATGACACAGTGACCGGTCGTGCACATTACAGTGGATATTTAGAGTCTGTTTCATCAGAGAGTAACATGCCGAGAGAGACTTCATTGACATCATGAAGATATGACACAGTGACCGGTCGTGCACATTACAGTGGATATTTAGAGTCTGTTTCATCAGAGAGTAACACGCCGAGAGAGACTTCATTGACATCATGAAGATATGACACAGTGACCGGTCGTGCACATTACAGTGGATATTTAGAGTCTGTTTCATCAGAGAGTAACATGCCGAGAGAGACTTCATTGACATCATGAAGATATGAAACAGTGACCGGTCATGTACATTACAGTGGATATTTAGAGTCTGTTTCATCAAACAGTAACATGCCGAGAGAGACTTCATTGACATCATGAAGATATGACACAGTGACCGGTCGTGCACATTACAGTGGATATTTAGAGTCTGTTTCATCAGAGAGTAACATGCCGAGAGAGACTTCATTGACATCATGAAGATATGACACAGTGACCGGTCGTGCACATTACAGTGGATATTTAGAGTCTGTTTCATCAAACAGTAACATGCCGAGAGAGACTTCATTGACATCATGAAGATATGACACAGTGACCGGTCGTGCACATTACAGTGGATATTTAGAGTCTGTTTCATCAAACAGTAACATGCCGAGAGAGACTTCATTGACATCATGAAGATATGACACAGTGACCGGTCATGTACATTACAGTGGATATTTAGAGTCTGTTTCATCAAACAGTAACATGCCGAGAGAGAGTTCATTGACATCATGAAGATATGACACAGTGACCGGTCGTGCACATTACAGTGGATATTTAGAGTCTGTTTCATCAAACAGTAACATGCCGAGAGAGACTTCATTGACATCATGAAGATATGACACAGTGACCGGTCGTGCACATTACAGTGGATATTTAGAGTCTGTTTCATCAGAGAGTAACATGCCGAGAGAGACTTCATTGACATCATGAAGATATGACACAGTGACCGGTCATGTACATTACAGTGGATATTTAGAGTCTGTTTCATCAAACAGTAACATGCCGAGAGAGACTTCATTGACATCATGAAGATATGAAACAGTGACCGGTCGTGCACATTACAGTGGATATTTAGAGTCTGTTTCATCAAACAGTAACATGCCGAGAGAGACTTCATTGACATCATGAAGATATGACACAGTGACCGGTCATGTACATTACAGTGGATATTTAGAGTCTGTTTCATCAAACAGTAACATGCCGAGAGAGACTTCATTGACATCATGAAGATATGACACAGTGACCGGTCATGTACATTACAGTGGATATTTAGAGTCTGTTTCATCAAACAGTAACATGCCGAGAGAGAGTTCATTGACATCATGAAGATATGAAACAGTGACCGGTCGTGCACATTACAGTGGATATTTAGAGTCTGTTTCATCAAACAGTAACATGCCGAGAGAGACTTCATTGACATCATGAAGATATGAAACAGTGACCGGTCGTGCACATTACAGTGGATATTTAGAGTCTGTTTCATCAAACAGTAACATGCCGAGAGAGACTTCATTGACATCATGAAGATATGACACAGTGACCGGTCGTGCACATTACAGTGGATATTTAGAGTCTGTTTCATCAAACAGTAACATGCCGAGAGAGACTTCATTGACATCATGAAGATATGACACAGTGACCGGTCGTGCACATTACAGTGGATATTTAGAGTCTGTTTCATCAGAGAGTAACATGCCGAGAGAGACTTCATTGACATCATGAAGATATGACACAGTGACCGGTCGTGCACATTACAGTGGTTATTTAGAGTCTGTTTCATCAAACAGTAACATGCCGAGAGAGACTTCATTGACATCATGAAGATATGACACAGTGACCGGTCGTGCACATTACAGTGGATATTTAGAGTCTGTTTCATCAGAGAGTAACATGCCGAGAGAGACTTCATTGACATCATGAAGATATGACACAGTGACCGGTCGTGTACATTACAGTGGATATTTAGAGTCTGTTTCATCAAACAGTAACATGCCGAGAGAGACTTCATTGACATCATGAAGATATGACACAGTGACCGGTCGTGTACATTACAGTGGATATTTAGAGTCTGTTTCATCAGAGAGTAACATGCCGAGAGAGACTTCATTGACATCATGAAGATATGACACAGTGACCGGTCATGTACATTACAGTGGATATTTAGAGTCTGTTTCATCAAACAGTAACATGCCGAGAGAGACTTCATTGACATCATGAAGATATGACACAGTGACCGGTCGTGCACATTACAGTGGATATTTAGAGTCTGTTTCATCAAACAGTAACATGCCGAGAGAGACTTCATTGACATCATGAAGATATGACACAGTGACCGGTCATGTACATTACAGTGGATATTTAGAGTCTGTTTCATCAAACAGTAACATGCCGAGAGAGACTTCATTGACATCATGAAGATATGACACAGTGACCGGTCGTGCACATTACAGTGGATATTTAGAGTCTGTTTCATCAGAGAGTAACATGCCGAGAGAGACTTCATTGACATCATGAAGATATGAAACAGTGACCGGTCGTGCACATTACAGTGGATATTTAGAGTCTGTTTCATCAAACAGTAACATGCCGAGAGAGACTTCATTGACATCATGAAGATATGACACAGTGACCGGTCGTGTACATTACAGTGGATATTTAGAGTCTGTTTCATCAGAGAGTAACATGCCGAGAGAGACTTCATTGACATCATGAAGATATGACACAGTGACCGGTCGTGCACATTACAGTGGATATTTAGAGTCTGTTTCATCAAACAGGAACATGCCGAGAGAGACTTCATTGACATCATGAAGATATGACACAGTGACCGGTCATGCACATTACAGTGGATATTTAGAGTCTGTTTCATCAGAGAGTAACATGCCGAGAGAGACTTCATTGACATCATGAAGATATGACACAGTGACCGGTCGTGCACATTACAGTGGATATTTAGAGTCTGTTTCATCAAACAGTAACATGCCGAGAGAGACTTCATTGACATCATGAAGATATGACACAGTGACCGGTCGTGCACATTACAGTGGATATTTAGAGTCTGTTTCATCAAACAGTAACATGCCGAGAGAGACTTCATTGACATCATGAAGATATGACACAGTGACCGGTCATGTACATTACAGTGGATATTTAGAGTCTGTTTCATCAGAGAGTAACATGCCGAGAGAGACTTCATTGACATCATGAAGATATGACACAGTGACCGGTCGTGCACATTACAGTGGATATTTAGAGTCTGTTTCATCAAACAGTAACATGCCGAGAGAGACTTCATTGACATCATGAAGATATGAAACAGTGACCGGTCGTGCACATTACAGTGGATATTTAGAGTCTGTTTCATCAAACAGTAACATGCCGAGAGAGACTTCATTGACATCATGAAGATATGACACAGTGACCGGTCGTGCACATTACAGTGGATATTTAGAGTCTGTTTCATCAAACAGTAACATGCCGAGAGAGACTTCATTGACATCATGAAGATATGAAACAGTGACCGGTCATGTACATTACAGTGGATATTTAGAGTCTGTTTCATCAAACAGTAACATGCCGAGAGAGACTTCATTGACATCATGAAGATATGACACAGTGACCGGTCGTGCACATTACAGTGGATATTTAGAGTCTGTTTCATCAAACAGTAACATGCCGAGAGAGACTTCATTGACATCATGAAGATATGACACAGTGACCGGTCGTGCACATTACAGTGGATATTTAGAGTCTGTTTCATCAGAGAGTAACATGCCGAGAGAGACTTCATTGACATCATGAAGATATGAAACAGTGACCGGTCGTGCACATTACAGTGGATATTTAGAGTCTGTTTCATCAAACAGTAACATGCCGAGAGAGACTTCATTGACATCATGAAGATATGAAACAGTGACCGGTCGTGTACATTACAGTGGATATTTAGAGTCTGTTTCATCAGAGAGTAACATGCCGAGAGAGACTTCATTGACATCATGAAGATATGAAACAGTGACCGGTCGTGCACATTACAGTGGATATTTAGAGTCTGTTTCATCAAACAGTAACATGCCGAGAGAGACTTCATTGACATCATGAAGATATGAAACAGTGACCGGTCGTGCACATTACAGTGGATATTTAGAGTCTGTTTCATCAAACAGTAACATGCCGAGAGAGACTTCATTGACATCATGAAGATATGAAACAGTGACCGGTCGTGTACATTACAGTGGATATTTAGAGTCTGTTTCATCAGAGAGTAACATGCCGAGAGAGTCTTCATTGACATCATGAAGATATGAAACAGTGACCGGTCATGCACATTACAGTGGATATTTAGAGTCTGTTTCATCAGAGAGTAACATGCATTTGACCAGTAAATAAAAATGTGCTGTGAGGAAGTAGATATTCTGTCATATAATTCATTTTTGTGATTTGGTTGGGATTAGATTTGAAGTAAGGCCTTTAACATACGAACGCTAGTAGCAGGTAACGAACCGGTGATATTATGGAACGAGATATTTGAATATAGTGCCGGCAAATGAAGTAAAATTATTCCTCGATATGTCATGATAAATCCTGTTAAGAATTGCGCAGTAGACATTGAGATAAATATTGCGTATTGAAAGCGTTGTATGCTCATGAATAATTGATATTGTAGCCCAAAGGGAGCTAAGTTATATGGAAGACGATTTTTGAAAGGAACCTGCGAAGTTAATTAGAACGGAGAGATATTAGTCTGTGGTGACAGAATGATTGCCATGAGTGTTAAATAAATGAATGTGACGCGTTCTCAGATAAAATGTTCTTGCTTGCTCTGCGTGTATATTAAAGGAAAATTTTGAACTACGTTGATTAGGGTCATAAAATGAAAGAATAAACGTCATAGGTTATATAATTCCGATTTAATGATTAATATATATAAAAACAGAGATATATTAGAAAAAGGAACAAGTTGATTAAATTAATGTCGACAAATGACAATGAGATGTGATAAGAGTTCAAGCAAGTGAAATGTATTTGGATGAATTTGGAATTCATTAATAATATTAATAAGATTAAAATAAGATTAAAATTATCCATGCAGCATGTCAAAAACTATCACTAGCTTATCCCAATGACTATAAAACACATTCTGATTGCCATCTATTCTGATTAACATACTTATACACACAAATATCATATCAGAAAATCACAAGATCATATCTCAACACACGTTTCTTATTATTACAGAAGATCAAATCTCGACACACGTTTCTTATCCTACACATGTTCACTCCCCAAGGCATCAATATTGAAATTTACTCCCTATATCTAGCTAACCCTTGCTACGCTGAAAAATATAATTGAACTTAATCACTTCATGCAAGAAAATTATTTACAATTTTAATTTCAACTAATCATGCATAAGTCAACATAATATGAATCAGGGGGTACTTATCGAGTCCAGCGTTGTTCCCTGGTCAGCCGTACAGTATTTTCGCCCTCAGGTAGGCCCCATGATGTGATTCACACAATCATATCTGTAGCATTAACGTGTGCATAAATGCCTTCCTCGACATCCATTTTCTTCACTCTTGTTTGGTTCAACATTGCACACGGCATCACTCGCATTTTTACACTAAAATACACAGAAAAATATACATGAATTATACACAAGTGATCCATACACTCTTTGTCACAATTTAGTAAATACTCCGTCTCTGCAAACTTCGCTGTTTCCGACACGTGGCACTGCGAAGCGTCCCGCGACGTTATAGCATTTCGGTCCTTACTTCCCAACCAACAGGTTCATCACGTGAGATTGTATACCACAAAATTCTTGGTTATTTACACTCCCAATTCTCTAGTAAAATAAATCCCGCGGATTCATTTATACGTTCAAAATGTAGTATGTATTAAGCTGAGAAATTCTCAAAATTCCGTTCCACGGCGAATACCACACATCTCCATCCTAGTCATCCCGAACCAAAAGGCAGAGTGAGCATCTCGTCTGCGCGTGGCTTTCTCTCGTACGCTTGTCTCGTGGCATGGAGTTTAGGGAATCCCCTGATCAGTTGTGCAATATCCTGCCTTTATTACCCGCATTCATTAATTACAATAATTTACTAGCATATATCGTCTTAATTATCCGACTACGTAGGAGCCTAAACCTTCTTCTATGTTATCTGCCTGCGGATATTTACCAATATTGGAGGGCTTTCATGTTGGCGTCCTACTTTTTTCCACTCCGCTTCGAGCGCTCTGTGCTTTGGTTCGCTGTTCGGAAGTCCTACCAACTTAAATTTTGAATAGCTCTGTCGCAAACTCTCTCTCTAGAGTGGAAGATTCTCTTGTTCAATCAAATGACACTGACACGTGTACTATCTGGCTACAAGCTTGAACAAGCGGGATTGCCACACACATCCGACCTCTCACGTAACTCAACTTAATTATCCCCTTAACTTTCTACCATAATTGATATTCTAGGCCAATGATATGACCCATTTGGGTTCATTACTTACTTAATTACTTACTTACTTACTTACTTACTTACTTACTTTCGGCTTCTAAAATCAGAGTAGAGCTTAGAAACCGTGAATTCAAGACACGGTGTGAATTACCTAACAAAATAATGTGTTGCGCTATTTAAACAATATAAACCCACAGGTAATTGGGTTAGAAATCATACTGGTGTATCAGTCAGTGAATGGCGTGAGGGTGTAAAAACTGACTGCTAATGTGTGCGCTGTTGGATATATTCCTGGCAGGTCAAAGAACGGAATCCTCTATTGTATTTGACGAAGTGAGCTAGAAACCCTTCCTCATGATTTGGGACCTTGCCCTCATGGGAAGATGCTGCGGACCACCAGGCATAACAAGATTAGGTCCTTTATAGAAATTTCCTTCGTAAATAACAGTTACAGGGTTTCGCAAGAGATATCCGGACTTGCCGACAACGGTAGCAGTAGGAGAATTGACATCATAGCCTATAAGGTATCAGAAGGTGTGGGTTATATAATAGACCCCACAGTTCGTTTTGAAATCTCCACAGACCAGCCAGAAGACGTTTATAGGAGAACGAAGCTGATATTTGAACCGACCATAACTCTTATAAAGATACATTTGGATTGGACTACATTAAAGTGATAGCATTAATGATAGGAGTTCGAGGGACTATTCCTCTATTCATTATGAATTTTTGGGAGTAATTTAATTTAGACATTCCTGAACTACGAACTGTTGCTGTGTAAGCCTTACCACGTTCCATTTCATTACTGAGAAATCATTGATGAGTGTTATAAATCTTGTAGTTTAAAGACACTATGCGAATAATGTAATTTGTTTCGTTATGCTTTGTGAATTGCGGCAACCTTCAACTGATGGAAGTTTTGTAAATACAATTTTAAGAAACTTTGAGAGTCTGACTGGATGGTTGCAGTCCACTGCTGATCAAAATGAATAAAATGTTTCCAGCTGGAGGAGTTTCTTATAGTTTTCGTCGACCATATTCAAACAGTGTACGGTGAAAATCGGCTGCCAGTATTGAAACTGAGTATGAATTTATGCACTCCAATTTTTTTATTTTCTATAAAAGTAAATGTATTGACGTACGATCTGAAGACGGACACAACATGTAATTGTAAGAAGACTGTAAAACAACGCAGGGTGTTCACTGCTATTAATATGTCAAACTGAGCTTTCATATCATATCATTTTTATCCATATTTTCACATTATGAATAATTTGATTGTCTTGTTCCCTATGGTTATTATCTGAATATGACCTACATGAGGTCGAGACAGGTCCACTAAATGTTATGACTATATAAACTATTTAGGTGGTGCACATCAGATTTTTTTTACAATTGTACCATGAGAAATAAATTCCTTCCTAAGAATTGTATTTTTTAAAATCCAGAATATATTATCGATCCAATTTAATTATATTTGTCATAAAACGTATGCAATTAAATATTAAATGTGTACTTTACAGAGCGCGTACGGTATTCCTACCGAGTAAAGCAGTTCGATCCTTGTTTGAGCCAAGGGTTATCTCAGGTCACTGCACCGTACTCAGAAGAATACACACATGACGTCAGCGAACAGTAAATGGCTATGTACGTGCGTTACTTCGTTACGTCTTGGTTCAGTATTCTTATTGAGAGATTTGGGTGGTTAACATGGCTTCGGTATTCACAATTTTCTCCAACCATAACACTATTCTTGATCATTTGAAATAAAAAAACAGCACATTTCATGGGAAGTATTAACTTAACATTCATACCAGTAACCAGCGTAACTGAGCATTTTCCTTTGAGAGGGGGCTGTTGCCTCTCCAAGATTTTCAAGAAAATATTTTCATTTACTCTTTATTGTTCACTGTAAGTTGCAATTTAACCAGCGAGGTGAAACAACGTAGAGTGCCGAGTGAGTGATAAGCGTACGAAGTATGAAGACGAGTGCACTCACTGAACATGGGAAACTCATTTGAGCAATATCGATGTGCATTAGGCAGGTGGCAGTGCAGGTTGAAAGTGATATTCTTAATATTATGCAAATGTTGTTAATATCACGTGTGGTGGTGGTGCTATTGGTGATTGTTGGTGTTGAGATGAACCCGGAACCTGGCCTGTCATTTGGAAGATATGGAGAATGTCAAGGAGGTTAAGAAAGAAGTATGCAAAGTGAAAAAGACTAGTGAGATATTAATGGACCAGAAGGAATTCAAGTATTTGAAGGCTTTCTTACAGACAGAACTCATTGGCGTCAAGGAGAGCATATTGCAGAATAAGCTTGACTTGGATGAAATGGAAAACTAAGTCCAGAATTTAGAAGAAAGGCTAAGGAAACTCGTGCTAAAGAAATAGATGCGAGAGAAGGAATATAGGAGGAGATATATAATCTATGGATTGGTAGATTCAAGGAACGAGAATTTTAATGACAAGTTGGGGAGAGTACTTTCATTAATCAGAGAAAACTGAAAGTTGAGTGCAATGAGATTGGCATTGATAGTGCCTTTAGAATAGGGGAAAATATGGGAAGGAGTCCAGTGAGTGAGTGTATGATGCCAAACTGCAAGGCCCGAATTTTTTTTTGAAACTACGGAAAACTTGAAAGAATCAAAACTATGGATGAAGGAGAAATGCAATTGATGAAAGTGCCTAGCTTTAATTAAGGAAAAGCTCGTCAATCAGGATTAAAAGTACATATTCTCGATAAAAAACTCTCGGTAGCAAGTGATTCGTGGGGTAGATAGTTAATCAGCTACGCGAAATGGATCAACGTCCTGATGTGTTAGCTGTGCGGGAAGTCAGTCGCCCAAAGAGCGACCACGGAAGAGCTGATGCAGCGGCAGTGTGTTTAGCTGAACTAGACGCTACGATGACTCGGCGATGCATTCAATACATCTGCACTCAAAGCAAGCAGTGCAGGGAAAAGAGATGGTTTCCAGGAGGAAAGTCGGCTCAGGAAAAAAAAGAGAAGAAAACATACGTAAGCCGGGGTTAAATTTGGAGGACATTTCTGCTAACAAAAAAACGGGGGGTGGAGGGCTGAGGAGTACTGATGCAGCCAGGAATTTGAAAGAGGAAATAATCAGTTCCCCAAGTAGATCTATTAATTAATTAGAAAAATCACGAATAACACGGACTAGGGCTACGAATTCAGCAGATATATCTACCCACGAACAAGTAACTGGACTGGGTCGTGGGGTTAATAAATATCCAGGGTATTTTGAGTAAGCTTGGAAATATCAGGGATTTAATGCGGGTTAATGAGATTACGGGGTCGATTGAAACATGGATTCCGGTAGGACGACAGTTACAAATACCGCGATATAGTATTTGGAGTCGAACGAAACAAAATAATGATCTTAAAACTGCGCTATCCGGGAGAAATATCTTTCTTTTTTTTGCTAGTTGCTTTACGTCGCACCGACAGAGATAGGTCTTGTGGCGATGATTGGACAGGACAGGTCTAGGAGTTGGATGGAAGCGGCCGTGGCGTTCATTAAGGTCCAGCCTGGTGTGAAAATGGGAAACCACGGAAAACCATCTTCAGGGCTGCCGACAGTGGGGTTTGAACCCACTATCTCCGGGATGCAAGCTCACATCTGCGCGCTCCTAACCGCATGACTAACTTGCCCGGTGGAGAGAAATATCAGTGTTTATAAAAGTTGTAATATGTAAACAGGTAGAGGTATGGGAATCAGGAACTGATGAACAGATTTGGGTGAAAATAGCCAAAAGAAATCAGAAAGAGTTTTCATGGGTTTCTGCTACAACCATCCTTCGAGGTTTCCTTTTGAGAATTTTTTTATGATCTTGATGGAGTTGTAAATTAGATCGAATTAAGGAATGAAACAGCAGAAATAATTTTAACGGGAGGTTTCAATGCAAGGGTGGGTGAAAAACACTGACCATTCAGCCAAGGAGTCGAAATATCGATCATGTCTATCTACTTTCGGATGAATCAGGCCACGAAACCTCAAACAAAAAACGGTACTTGTCAGGGCCAAATGAGAATCCGCTCTTTGGAAATTAATCGGTAAGTGCCATAACGATGTCAACAATAATACAAGACACTAAAAGAAACACGTAAGTGTAGGATTTGGACCAGCCTGTACACATCTGGTTTCTTAACAATGCACTTTCTTTGCCGCTTCAGCTAGTGCGAGGCAAGGCTCATGGTAGAGCAGTGAGTTTCCTGTCTACACGGTATGTGTTCATAGTTTTAATAGCCAATACTGTACCTGTTAAAACGTAACTTGTTATTCGCAACAGTGGCCGTTTTATGCATCATTACAATGCTATAGTGAATTACCATTGACAGTAACGAGTCAGTCTCTATTGTCGAGTCTAAACTGAAACATCTCGTTGTATTAATCCTGTTAAGGAAGAAACACCAATAATATTGTATGTTTCCTATAAACTGCAGGTTGAACTGAAATACATTTTACGAGACTGGTAGACCACTCTGTATAAATCTATACGATATTTAAAGCCCGCAAGCTTACACTTTTATGTGACTATTGATATCGTGACAGAAGCTGCGGTACTTCCAGTTTTATATGTAATCCTAACCACGAAGACCCGAATCTCCATTCCAAAAGTCCCTCACGCATGTCTGCAATTTTAACCTTGTCCACTTTGCTGGGAAACCAGTGATGACGACACAGCACAACAATATGTTACCGCCTAATAAATCTGAGCATGAAACTGTAAGCCCATATTAACATTAATACATCATGACGTGATGGTTGAAAATAAATGTTCAAATTTATATTTCCAGCTGGAGATCATAGTTCTAAAGAACTAAAGGCTAAACTGATCCTAGAATATGGAGGCTGCAATCATTAGCTTATGCAATAATTTCCACCCTGTATTAAAACTGACGTTTAGGGAATTAGTGACACATTCGTTATGTTGTGTATAGGGCTGGATGTCCGGCTCAATGGCTCCATGGTTAGTGTGATAGCCTTTGGTCACAGGGTTCTCGGGTTCGATTCCCGACAGGGTCGGAAATTTTTAACCATCATTGCTTAATTTCGCTGGTACGGGAGCTGTGTGTGTGTGTCGTCTTCATCATCATTTCATCCTCATCAAAACGTGCAGGTCGCCTACGGGATAGAAAGACCTGCACCTGGCGAGCCGAATGTGTCTTTGTACACTCCCGGCACTAAGAGCCATACGCCATTTCACTTTCTTAGGGCCGGATGATGATGTCAATGCCTCTGCAATAATTTCATTTCGTTTCAGATCGTTTATTATAATCTTTGTTCTATTACACAAGCTTCTTTTGGTATTCAGATTTCTGAGGAGAATAACAATAGCTTCAACTTTCAAGTGCAGTTTATGAATTACAATTATATGGGCATTCATCTTAATTGGCTGAGTGTCGTCTAAAAATATCTACGGTCACGAAATGTGTAACGGAAACGTAACCTAGCAGCCGTTCAGGCTGTGATGTAAAGTATGGTTGATGATTGGCCAAGCAATGTTACTTAGGAACTGTGTAGGCTGATTGGCGGTCATCTGCAATTAGCGATGCCAAATGTGTGGTTTTCTTGGTATATCCCTGAAAGACTTAATTCTACAGCCTTAAAATGATGTTTTTTGGTCTCGTAGGGGCATACTGAGTACAATTTCTTGCACCTAGGCGAGTAAATTGAGCTTTATGGGGTCGTTTTCTGAAGAATTCGATATTTTGTCTATATTAGGCTGCACCCGAGTGCTAAAAGGACATATTCCAACCGCCCCCCCCCCCTTTCCCAATCATAAAACGTAGTGATGAAACATCTTTTATCCTATTATGTTTTTAAGAACACCTGTGCCTAATTTCTAGTTTTAAAGGAAGTGTTTGAATGAGTGACAAGGAAGCGATTCTTCAAGGCCCATGTTAGCCTTTCATATATAACTAGCAAGATACCCGTGCTTCGCTACGGTATTATACTGAAATTTATAATTGAATGCTTATTGTTTTATATAAAATCCGCCGAAATTCGCGATCTGACTCGTTTTCTGAGAGAATCCACCAAAGTTCGCGATCTGACTCGTTTTCTAATAGATTACGGCAAGTTTCCTTCCATTTTCCAATCTTTCTTTCCAGCAATCGATTTCGTACTTCCCGGGCTAGGTCCAGGTATTCCACCCGGCCAGTTGGGTCCCTAAATCTTTGCCATCTTTTCCTATAAGCATTTTTAATATGGATCAAATCCCTCAAGAGATCCGGCGTGGTGTCATCTTGGGTGCCTTGGCGTTACTGCACCCGCGGCCGGACTGCATTCTTAGTCATTACCCGGCTAGGACCCGTCTCCAGCGCGGTCCGCACATTTGACGGTGGTGCAGAATATTATTATTATTATTATTATTATTATTATTATTATTATTATTATTATTATTATTATTATTAATATTATTATTGGATGTTCTGGACCCCACAGCAAGATGCAAGACCGTTACTTGGCGGTAAATTACATCTGCTGCCATTGTCATTGTTGACAGTGTGACCAGTACCATTGTCGCGCGTAGGCAAGTGTGCGGGATTTCTGGCGATATGAATGACATACTTCCGTGCATTATTGACCTTATTATAGAGGTGAACAATTCGACGGTCAATTGCATTCCTATCGTTTATTTCAAATATGTTTACATTTTTATTTATATGCCAGAAAAATCTATTGTAATCTAAGAACGTTCTCCGAAGGAAAAGATGGCTGTTGAAAACGAACCCAGAAAAGATTAAAATTGATCGGTTTATGATCAGAATAAGTACATCGAAAATCTACAGCCTTTTTCCAGTCATTCGACAGGGTCAGGAATGGAATGAATAAAGCCCCATCTAACGGCGACAAAAGGAACTGTGCCGGCTGCCGAAGCACTCCTCTGGGGCAATGATCGATTAATGACAAATGAAATGAAATATTGGACAGTGTTGCTGGAATGAATGATGACAGGAAAAACCGGAATATCCGGAGAAAAATCTGTCCCTCCTCCGTTTTGTCCAGCACGAATATCACATGGAGTGACTGGGACTTGAACCACGGAACCCAGTTGTGAGAGGCCGGCGCGCTGCCGCCTAAGCAACGGCGGCTCCTTATAAGTACATAATGAACAGTAAAAGAAATTGGTCCCACCTCCTTTTACGACCCACCAAAAAAAAAATTAAAAGAAGGAATGTTTCTTTATGTTTAAAGGAGATTCCAAAACACCAATCTTCACGTCTACTACATTCAGTTGTGAGATATAAGTATCCCCATAAAAATAATTCAATTTTTTCACTTCCTTTCACACTCCTCCCCCCCTCTAAGTGAATTTTCCGGCAAAAAATACTTGTTTCTTTAATAGTAAAGGATCTTCTATTTACCAGTTATCACGACTCTAACTTCTTTAGTTTTTGATTTATGTGTCCTCATGAAAGGAATTCAACTCGTTTTCACTCCCGCCCCCCAAGATGGTTTCCTCCTCAAAGCGCTTTTTTCTTTGTTTTTAAAGGAGATCCAAATACCAATTTTCACGTCTGTAACAACTTTACTTTTTATTAGATGTATGTATTCTCATAAAATTAAGTCAGTATATTTTCAATTGTTTCAACCCTCCCTCCCTTTCATTGGATTTTCCGAGAATACGCGTTTCTTTACTTTTAAAGCCGATTCCAAATATCAAATTTCACGTCTGTAACATCTGCATTTTTGAGATATCAGTAGCCTAATTACAAGAAATCAACACCATTTTCAGTCACGTTTACCCCCCCCCCTCCACCCAAGTGGTATTTTCGAAAACTATTCTTTATTTTTAATAGAGATTAAAAAATACCATTTTTCACTTCTGTAACATGTTAAATTTTTTGAGATATACTGTAGAAATTCTCATTTTAAAATTTCACCCCTTTTTATTTCCCCTTATGTGGAGTTTCCAAAAACAAATCACCTATGTTTCTTTACATTTACAGAAAATTCCAAATACCCACTTTTTACGTCTGTAACATTTTACGTTTCTCAGATATTCTGTAGATATAGTCTTTCGAAAAATTCACTCAATTTTGTCACTCGTGTTTAACAGCCATTAATTGGATTTTCCAAAAACAAAAAATACGTGTTTCTTTATTTTTAAAGGAGATCCCATATACAAATGTTCAGTTCTGTAATATCTTCAGTTTCTGAGATGTATGTATCCTCATTAAAGGCATTCAACCCATTATTCACCCTTTTACACCCCTCCTATTGGGATTTACAGAAAACCAAAAAAATACGTGTTCCTTTATTTTTAAAGGAGATTCTAAATACCAATTTCCACATCTGTAAACTTTAAAAGTGTTGAGATATAGATACACTCATTTTAAAAATTCACCCCCTTTTCAACCCCCCATTAATTGGATTTTCCAAAAAGAAAGAAATACGTATTTCTTTATTTTTAAAGGAGATCCCAGACACCAATTTTCTGGTCTGTAATATCTTCAGGTTCTGAAATATAAGTAGCCTCATTAAAGGCATTCAACTCCTTTTTGACCCTTTTCCACCCCTCCTATTGGGATTTTCCGAAAAAAGGAAAATACGCGTTTCTTTATTTTTAATGAAGATTCTAAATACCAATTTTTACATCAGTAAACTTTCAAAGTTTTGAGATATAGATACATTCATTTTAAAAATTCGTCCCCTTTTCACCCTCCCATTAATTTGATTTTCCAAAAACAACAAAATTCCTGTTTCTTTATTTTGAAAGGAGATCAAAAGTACCAATTTTCAGGTCTGTAATATCTTCAGTTTCTAAGATATAAGTACCGGTATCCTCATTAAAGGCATTCAACCCGTTTTTCACCCTTTTTATCCCTCCTATTGGGATTTTCTGAAAACAAAAAAATACGTGTTTATTTATTTTTAAAGGAGATTCCAAATACTAATTTTCACGTCTGTAACATCCTCAGTTTTTGAGATATAAGTATACTCATAAGAGTAATTAAACTCCTGTTTCACCTCCCCCCGCTTTCCCTGTTAAGTTGATTCCCCCCTCCCATAAAATGCGTGTTTCCTTATTTTTAAAGGAGATTCCAAATACCAAATTTCACGTCTTTAACATCTTTAGCTTTTGGGATATAAGTATCGTCATACAAAGAATTCAACTAATTTTTCAATTCATTCAGCCCCGTTAAGTGGATTTTCCGAAAACAAAAGAACACGTGTTTCTTTACTTTGAAAGAAGATACAAATACCCATTATTTATTTCGTGTCAGAGTGTTGAGAAACTTAAAAGTATAAATAAGGTATTATATACAAATAAAACAGAATACATTTTATGCCACAAAACATGTTTCACACAATGTCTGCCCAGAAATGGGCAACAGAAATTCCCTCTTCAGTGGCTTGAATCTAGTCTTGAAGTGTACAACGAACAGGGCTGGACTGACAGTCATACAGGTGTTGGGTAGTTTGTTGCTCCCCACAATCGCAGAAGTCTGACTGATCTTTCAGATAACCCCATTTTTAAGGTTATCCTTAGATTTACCTACTCCACTCCTCAAACGATTAAGTGCCTTCCAGGTTCTCCATTCCAAATGATGACCAGGGGGTGGAGATTGAGAAGGCACCATCCAATCAGAAAGATGCTCCATTTTTGCTCGCCACATATCACAACGTGCTGTTCTTGCTGGTTTATCCAGAGCCTTGGAGACGTTGAGGAAACTTTTCCTGGACTTCAGTCTTCTGGGTGGAGGTCGATGTTCAAATAACGGGTGGTTGCTTGTGAGATCCACCTTCGACCTCTCTTGCCTTGCAAACACTTCTCGCCGAATGTCTGGAGGAGAAATACCAGCCAAGCAGTAGAGTTTGTCAGTGGGAGTAGGTTTCAGACACCCAGTTACTATTCTACATGTTTCATTAAGGGCTGCATCCACCCGCTTCGTATGGGCTGACCTAAACCATACAGGACACGCATACTCAGCTGCAGAAAAACTCAGAGCAAGAGCTGAGGTCCTTAAGAAAGTTGGATGGGCTCCCCATTTGCTTGAGCCAAGTTTACGGAGGATGTTATTTCGGGCTGAGACTTTCTGTCCAGAATTAACACAGTGTTTCTTGTATGTTAAGGTCCGGTCTAAAGTGACACCCAGGTACCTAGGTGTAAAACAATGCTCCACTTGCTTACCCTCCCACGTCACGCACAGCTGTCTAGTAGCTTCTCGATTTCGAAGATGAAATGCACACACCTGGGTCTTAGTCGGGTTTTGCAGTAGCCGGTTCTTCTGATAGTACACTGAAAGTTCCTTAAGTGCATTTGAGAGCTGCATTTCAGTGGTTTGAAAGTCGTCGCACTGGACAGCTAAAGCCAGGTCATCGGCATAAATGAAGCTTCTTGTATAGGAAGGCCTTGGCTGGTCATTTGTGTAGATGTTAAAGAGGATTGGCGAGAGGACACTGCCCTGAGGAAGTCCGTTCCGTTGGTCCCTCCACCTACTGCACTTTCCTTGAAACTCAACAAAGAACCGGCGATTCTGCAGGCGAGTTTCAACAATCTTCGTGAAACCATAGTCTCTGGTGAAGTTATAGAGCTTGGTGATCAAAGTTCTATGGTGCACTGTGTCGTATGCTGCTGTAAGGTCCACAAATACCACACCTGTGATTTTACGTCCTTCAAACTCATCCTCTATGTGCTGAGTTAAATTGAGCACCTGTGAAGTGCAGTTCCTTCCAGATCTAAAGCCCGCCTGTTCTGGAATAAGAAGGTGATCTACTTTAGATGTGAGGCGCTCAAGTAGGATCCTCTCAAATATCTTATATAGGTGACAAAGTAATGATATTTGCCTGTAGCTCTTAGGATCTAATGGATCCTTACCTGGCTTCAAAATAGCTATCACTCTAGACTTCCTCCATACCTTAGGTATCTGTTTACTCTGCAGGCAATTGTTTAGAAAATCAACAACCCACTTCCTTGCTCTGGAACCAAAATGTTTTATTTGTTCCACTCTCATATCATCCAGACCTGTAGCCTTGCCATTTTTGGATTTGTTTATGGCTTTCTCTAATTCCTTTAGGGTGATATTATTAGTGAGGTCGCTAGACTCCTTATCTATTTGGCGTTCTATTTTAACTCTATTCATATAACCTCCTATTTTTCCATTGAGCAAAAGTTGATGAGCAATGGCATCTGGGGACAAATTGACGTGTACAGGGGCTTTTGTGAAGTCATTATTAAGCCTCTTTAAAAGTCGCCATGGCTCTTAATATCTTCAGTTTTTGAGATATAAGTATCCTCATAAAAGGAATTAAACTCCTTCTTCAGCACCCCCGCCCCCGAGTTGATTTACACCCCAAAATGCGTTTTTCTTCATTTTAAAGGAGATTCCAAATACTAATTTTCACGTCTGTAACATCTTTAGTTTTTGAGATATAAGTATCCTCATACGAAATATTCAACTAATTTTAAATTATTCATCCCCCCCTTAAGTGGATTTTCCAAAGACAAAAGATTACATGTGTCTTTACTTTGAAAGCAAATTCCAAATATGAATTTTCATGTCTGTAACATCTTCAGTTTTTTAGATATAAGTATCCTCATGAAAAGAATTGAACACCTTTTTCTCTCCACCCCCGCCCGTTAAGTTGGTTTCCCCCCACCAAAAAATGAGTGTTTCTTCATTTTTAAAGGAGATTCCAAATGACAATTCCCACGTCTGTAACCTTCAGTTTTGAGATATAAGTTTCTCGAGAAAAATAACTCAACTTTTTTACTTCCTTTCACACTCCCCACTCAAGTGAATTTTCCAAAATCAATAGTACCTGTTTCTTTAAAAGAGCTTCCGAATACCAATTATCACGACTGTAACATCTTCAGTTTTTGAGATGGATATATATATCCTCGTAAGAGGAATTCATGTCCGTTTTCAACCCCCCCCCCTGCCAATTTGATTCCCACACCAAATCCGTGTTTCTTTATTTTTAAAGGAGTTTCCAAATACCAGTTTTCACGTTTGTAACATCTTTAGAATTTTTGGTATATATGTACATTCTCATACAAATAATTAAAATATATTTTCAATTCTTTTAACCCCCCCCCTCTGTTAAGCTTTTTCCAAAAACCAAAGAATACGAGTTTCCTTATTTTTAAAGGAGATGCCAAATACAAATTTTCACGTCCGCAACATGTTAAGATTTTGAGATATACTGTAGACACGCTAATTTTAAAAATTCACCCCCTTTTTCAGTTCCCCTTAAGTGGATTTTCCGGAAAAAAAATGTTTCCTTACTTCTACAGGGAATTCCAAACACAAGTTTTCATATCTGTAATATGTTACGTGTCTCAGATAGTTTGCAGATATATAGTATTTAGAAATTCACTCCGTTTATCACTCATGTTCACCCCCTATTCGTCGGATTATCCAAAAACACAAAAATACGTGTTTCTTTATTTTCAAAGGACATACCAAATTTCAATTTTTATGTCTGTAACATCTTCACTTTTTGAGATATAAGTCTCCTCATAAAAGGTGTTCAACCCACTTTCCCCCTTTTCTCACACCCCCCCCCCCTTAATGGGCTTATTCAAAAACAAAAAAGTACGTGTTTCTTCATTTTTAAAGGAGATTCCAAATACCAATTTTCAAGTCTGTAAACTTTTACGTTTTTGAGATATTGATATCCTCATTTTTTAAAATTCACCCCCCTTTTCACCCCTTAGCGACGGAATATCCAAAAATCCTTCCTTAGCGAGCACCTACATGTTAATATGATTGTTTCACCAAAATTTCGTTTCTTTGTGTCCAGTAGTTTTGGCTCAGCGATGATGAATCACTCAGTCAGTCAGTCAGTCAGGACAAGTTATTTTATATATATAGATTGTATTCTGTCCATTAAGAGAAATGCAAATCTTTGAATTATGAAGAAGTTACTTGAATTACTTTTAATAATGAAATCAGAAGTGGTTCCTGGACAGAGAGTAAGAGAGGAAACAGACAAAATATTCACTGTAAATTCACGTGACACAGAATCGAACCAATTATATTTGAATGAACCATTCGAATGGCGGAACGTAGCTTATTGCACTCTGTATGAAATAAATATTTTTATTTCCTCATTGATAACTCAATCTACAATAGCTCATGAGGAAATAATAATTTTCAATTTTCTTTGTTATTCATATTCCATACAAAATAAAGCTAATTAAGTGACTTAAACGTTGATGGTGCATCTGTAAATCACTTTAACTTTCAAATTCTTTATTCTGGAAGTAAGGAAAATAAACTTCGCACTATCTCTGGCGGCTGTCCTCTCGAAGTGTAGGGAAGATATTATAAAGAGATGATCCTGCAGGCACCTGCCACTGGCCGTCCCCTAGGCGCTAAACTTAGAGAGTACTTGTTTATCGAGCTCTCGGGCTCGTCCGCTGCCTTTATGTATGTATAGATGCTGATCTCAGGGGTTATGTCGACCGCAGTGTAATATGCGCCACTTCAACTGCTGGCAAACTACAGGATCAAACGTTTTTACCATAAAATGTAGCCTTGGAGTCAGGAAGGAGGTCTAGAATAGTATCCAACAAATTCATTCTTAACTAGTAAGGAAATGCACAAATATAACTTACTCCTAAATAAAATAAAAATATAATTATATAATAATTACCCTAATTACCCTACAGAGTTGGTTTTTCCCTCGGACTCTGCGAGGGAACACCCCTCTACCGTCTCAAAAATAATTATGTTATAATCATCACTATTATCTTTATTATTATTAGAAAGAAGTAGAAGACTTCAATATTTTTCTTCCTCTTCGAATTGAAAAGAAAATATTGCCTTAAATGTCAATAATAAAATTCCGCTGTCATCACAAAATCACACTACTGTAGGCCCTACGCGTTCCTGGAATCATTGCTTATCCCAATAAGACACAGGGTTTTATAGCGTTGATAGGTGAAATTTCGCTGTGTGAGCCTTAGTACGAACATCGGAGTTCATTCATTAAAGAGCAACGTACAGTATGCATTTGCTATTATTTACTTTCTTTCTTTCTTTCTTTCTTTCTTTCTTTCTTTCTTTCTTTCTTTCTTTCCTTCTTTCTTAATCTGTTTACCCTAGAGAGTTGGTTTTTCCCTCGGACTGGGCGAGGGATCCCACCTCTACCGCCTCAAGGGCAGTGTCCTTGATTATCAGACTTTGGGTCGGGGGGACAAAAATGGGAAGGAGGACCAGTACATTCCCCAGGCGGCCTCACCTGCTATGCTGAACAGGAGCCATGTGGGGGATGAGAGGATTGGAAGGAATAGACAAAGAAGAGGAAGGAAGCGGCCGTGGCCTTAAGTTAGGTACCATCCCTGAATTTTACTGAATGAGAAGAGGGGAAACCAGGGAAAACCACTTCCAAGATGGCTGAGGTGAGAATCGAACTCTCCTCTACTCAGTTGACCTCCCGAGGCTGAGTGAACGCCGTTTCAGCCCTCGTACCACTTTTCAAATTTCGTGGGAGAGCCGTGAACCGAACTTGGGCCTCCCCGTTTGGCAGCTAATAACACTAACCACTACACCAGAGAGACGGACATTATTATTATTATTATTATTATTATTATTATTATTATTATTATTATTATTATTATTATTATTATTATTATTATTATTATTATTGTTATTATTATTATTATTATTATTATTATTATTATTATTATTATTATTATTATTATTATTATTATTATTATTATTATTCCTGCAGTCATTTCTTGATAGATACAGCACTGTTGCATCCATCTCTTGGCACAGGCCAGAGTAAAGTGTAGCTTCCACCGAAGTCCCAGTCAACATCCATGGCTGTGACAATATGGAAGTTGCTGGGGTATGGGTAGTGTTGAGTAATGGCATTCAGGGCATGACTAGTGCATTTGAGTGTTATGAAAGGTGCTGCTCATAGGGTCAGTCGTGCTGGAATAGTACTTTCTGACTCAGTGAGGAAAGCAATGGCAAACTATCTCACTCCTCATCTTGCCTAGTACGCCTCATTTTGGTGCTGCCATTGGTTTTTGGGGTTTCCTTATACCGCATAACCTTTGGTGGTGCTATCTGAGGATCCAACCAGCCTCTGGGCTGATGATCTAACAGACATAATTTTTTTTGTGCTAGGGGCTTTACGTCGCACCGACACAGATAGGTCTTATGGCGACGATGGGATAGGAAAGGCTTAGGAGTTGGAAGGAAGCGGCCGTGGCCTTAATTAAGGTACAGCCACAGCATTTGCCTGGTGTGAAAATGGGAAACCACGGAAAACCATTTTCAGGGCTGCCGATAGTGGGATTCGAACCTACTATCTCCCGGATGCAAGCTCACAGCCGCGCGCCTCTATGCGCACGGCCTTACTCGCCCAGTAACATTATTATTATTATTATTATTATTATTATTATTATTATTATTATTATTATTATTATTATTATTATTATTATTATTATTATTATTGTTATTGTACCGGGCGGTACACCTCTACGCGACGCAAGTTCAAATCTTGCGCCATTTGAAACTTCTCTACTGGAGAAACCCGGAACTTTAACCACTGAACTAATTCTACTAGTTATCAGAAGAGGTCACTGAGTGTTTTTGATTTGCTTTTGTTTTTCATTGATCAAGAAGTGTGAACATTCTCTAACAGAAGTCTCTACCAAAAAAACTCTGGTAATACACTCTGGCGCAATGGAATGAACTCTCTTGAAAACATTTTGTATTCTTAAGTTTTGTCTTTACTAAATTGTGTTCTTTCATTTTTTGGGTCGGCAATATTAATCTTTCTGTCCGGCAGTTTTGAACTCAGCCAATCCCAAATTTCTTTAATTAATTTCTGACCAATAGTGTCTTTCTTCTTCGATGTTGATGTATAACTTTTAGCGACCTAATAAAATTGAGGGGGTGTGTCTACTCATTCCTGAATGGTCTCGAATTTTCCACGAGGGTATAAAAACTGCTGATTTTCTTGTCTCGGGGCCACTAGTATAACATCTAACCCAGTGTGTGAATATGTAGCAGGGGGCGGGAAGCGCCTCTTTCTTCAAGCAGCAGTTCTTCTACAACGTAATGGCCTTTTAACATCTTTATTTCTTGCTAGCTCAGCAGTCTAACTCTCGGGGAGGGTTCGAAACCTTTAATATGTAACCCAACTCTTTAAAATGTAAATTCCTTTCATCTATGTAAAAATACAAATATCTTTTACTGTAAAGCGGGGATAGAGAGTGCTTTACCCTCTCGAGCTCCCCTTCATTTTGAAATTAAGGTGACCACGTTTTCGTAACCGTTTCTTCTCTTCGTTAATGTGTTAAAGTTTTTTCCTACGGGTCACCTCCCTAGCTTGGGATTAGCCCCTGTATCATCGGCCTAGCGCCACATAGGTTTTAAAACAAAACTTTAGCGTAGGAGTGCAAGTAATCGCCTCCATCCTTTTGTATTGGGCCATTTAAATTAACCTAGTTTTTGCACACTAAGGCCCAGTAGACTGGGTATAAGTTGCCTCTGTTGATTTATAAGTTTGCCTTAAGGGCAGTTGAGTGTAAGGTCTGCTTATGGCCTCCTGATAGGCTTGAACTATTGAGAGCAGGTCTGCTCTTTCCTAAATTTGATTCCTGTGCGCCTCTAGGAGGATTAACATTGTAATTAGGAGCAAGTGCTCCTTGGCATGATGGGGTTTTCCGCCCCTTTGTTTAATTCTGTACCTTGGTAAAGTTGGGCTAATAGCTCAAGGATTGTCATTGTGGGGCTCGAAGCCCAGATATTGTAATTATCCCCTAACACTTGTAATTTCTTTGTACCTGATTTTGGCTTGTTGTTTACTTGTTAAGTTTTCAAATTCTATGTCACCAAAATTAAGTTTTGAAAATATAACCTTTGTTGAAATTTTAATTCATATTTCGAACTTGTAGTTACACCCATTCCAGCCCTCACCTTCTTTCACCTCTGCTGATCCAGCAAAACTCCGTAACAATTATTATTATTATTATTATTATTATTATTATTATTATTATTATTATTATTATTATTATTATTATTATTATTACGGGGCTAGCCGTGGAGCAGAAAGAGGTTAAAGAAGGTGCCGGGGTGAATGGGTCCAACTCCAATATCAAAATTAATTTAAAACTTAAACTGAAGGTTATATTTTCAGAACTTCAAACTTAACAATTTTTTCATGGCAGTATTACAGGTACAAGAAGCAATTATTAAACAAGATTGGGAAAATTCCAAGATTCAGAACCTTAATACTTTGGGCCTTAAGCAACCAGTTTTACAATTCCGGGGATACCGGATTCAGTTTACACAAAAATTGGGAACCCTTAAGTCAAGGGCAGAAATCCCCCAAATCAAGAGCACTTGCTCCCAAAATTACAATATCTAGCCTTCCAAAGGCACTATTTAATCTTACAAAAACTTTGAAAATGAGCAAACAGGCTCTCAGTATCTTCTAGCCTATACAAGGCAATATCAGAAAATACAATCACTCGCACAACTTACAAATTGAAAGATAATGTTATACAGGGGTACCTAGTACCCAACCTACAGGGCCTTGACAAAAAAGAACAGGTTATATAAACGTCCCGAATAAAAACTGAGTGGAGGCGTACACTGCACTCCCAGATAACGAAACATTAAAACCAATAGGACTCTCGGCTTATGAAGCAGGGGCTATTTCCAAACTACTTGAGGTGGCAAGGATGGAAATATCTTTAATACATTACAGAAACGAAAGGTTGTGAAAACGTAGCCACCTCAAACCAAGATGAAGAAGGTACATCACTCTCTATCTCCGGTTTACAGTTAAACATTTATGAAGGTTTTTACATTAGCCGGAAGAAAGTAGCATTTTAGAAAAGCTTGTTACATCACTAAAGAGTCGGACCTTTCCCTCGGGTTAAACTGCGGAGGTAGCAAGAAAGAAAAAAGTTATGTGCCGATTACCTTGTAGATGTTCTATTGACCGATGAAAGAGGCTGCCCGCCCCCGGCTTTGACACACACACACTCAGTAAGACGACGATCAATTGGCCAAGAAATGTGAAAATCCGCAGTTTATAAACCCTCAGAGAAGGTTCGAGATCATTCAAGACTAAACCAGCCACACCCTCTCAATTTTATTGGTTAAATTCAAAAGAAACACTCAAAATCGAACAAGAAGCCTGTGATAGGTGGAAAATTAATTACAGAAATTATTGATTGGCTAGATTCAACACTGGTGGAAAGAAAAAGTAAATATTGCCAACTCAAGGTAAATGAGCATCAATCTGTTACAAAAACCTAGAAATACAAAACTTCTTTAAATTTTAACTTCTTACACTTTGCACCAGGGTGCATGATCATAGTTTTTTGTGGTGTCATCTGTAGGAGAATGTCCAAACTTCTTGATGAATGGCAAACAAAACAAGGAGACATTCCTTCAGTTTTGGAAACTGTACAATAACAAAATTACATCACATTTCTGTGGAGACATCTTCTGAGTAAAGTTCTAAGTTGGTGTAGTTTCAGTTTCACCGTTTTACCAATAGAGGAGTTCATTTAGGCGCGAGTTTTGAATGCGCGGCGTTGAGGTGTACCTCCCGGTAGAATTATTATTATTATTATTATTATTATTATTATTATTATTATTATTATTATTATTATTATTATTATTATTATTATTATTATTATTATTATTATTATTATTTGATAATGCACAATGTCTCAGAAAATAACAAATTAGTTTCATTTGCTTTTATACTTATAATTTCACATTTTGCTATGTCTTTAAAGTTCAAATATCAAGGATAGATAATTTGTTTCGTGGGTATTGAAATATTTGGTGGATATATTCAAGTTTCAGTTGGCGATGTGTAACGTCACTGCTTATAAATAATGGTAGAAATCTGTAAAGCTGTGGTCGTACATGGTGAGAATTACCGTCCATGAATTAACACAAAATGATATTGATGTTGGTTGCAATAGTCGGAGGTTTCTCGAGAATTTTATGCTCGCAAGAGTAGAGAGGCGTATCTTGTGTGAGAGAGTTCTTCTTGTGTCCCCTTGAGGAGACGGTTCATTATCACGCCCGGAGTCCCTCACTTCCACCGGGACTCCGACTTGATTAACACAGGAACCGAGTCGCGCACCGCAGAGGCTACAGGGGAGCTCTTAACGGAGTAACTGCACTCAAACTGTGTCCGCCGAAATTGATGGTTTTCAACGCCAGTAGAAAGCTGCGAAACGGTTCAACAGTTTTATCCTTTAAAATTTTATTGGTTGGGAATAATTACAGATAATGTAACAGACAAATGTATTTACAAAGATTGGTTATTTTTCCTTTCCTTCGTTTATTTATTTATTTATTTATTTATTTACTTATTTATTTATTTATTTATTTATTTATTTATTTATTTATTTACTTGTAAGTACTTTACGTCTTCACTATACCTTATGGTTTTCATCATTTAGTCTGGATGCCTCTATGAATTAACTACGAGTCTCTGCCATTATGTTTTCTCCAGATTGAGAAACACGCAGTGTGTAACGACCAAACTTTCTGGAGAACGAAAATACGTTATATGGACATGGGTCCGGTAACTGTTCATTTCCATACTAACAGTTGTACCGTAATTGGTAATGGATTACACGATTCTCTCATGCACGATTCCTTAATCTAGCACAAAAGAGGCTAGGAAGGAGGAAGAAAATAATATCTATTACTTTCATTGCCACTACTCTCGTAGAAGTTTTCATAAGAATTTCATGTTGCTCTTCCTAGGCCTGTTCAGTCCTCGTAAGGCAAACCCTCCGTTGTGTATGAGAAACTGTGTGTTGTGATGAAGGATAGTGTTGTGTGTTGTCTATGAGTTTCAGGTATGCATAAATAACACACACCTACTTACCAAGTCAAGGGAATAAGCCATTTAAGATCAAATTCCCCGACTTGGTCAGGAATCGACCCCTGGGATCTCTGAACAGATCACTATGCTGACGTTTCAGCCAAGAAGACGGGCCTAAGATGTTAAAGAGGCAGGCTGAATAGAGGCAAAATGACGATGATAATGATAATTTTCCTTCAGCCGTCTTCTCTGGCGTATGATCTCTGCCCAGTATTCCTTCATTCGTCGTCAGTATTGCTCTTTTCCTTCCGCCGTCTACGTCTTTCCCGTCTTCAACTTAGGGCTTTTGTGAAAATCCTGGTGGTCTGTTAGTTCTCTTCCGAGTGGGTTGCGTTCTTGTACTATATCTTAATAAGTGATCCCCATCTCCCGTAGGTCATTTTCCACCTCCTTGAACCAAGTTGGCTGGGTCTTCTTACATTTAAAATAGGCAAAGATCTCGTTCGATGAACGTGTGCGTTTGTCATAGCAAGTGGCCATAATATGCAATTCTCCTTCTCCGCATGGCATCAGAGATCTTCTGGACATGAGTATACAGCTCATGCATTTGGTCTTCAATTGGGCCTGGAAATTTCCTTAAGATCATTCTTGTTGATAGCAAGGCATTCCGTTGCTTACAAACCATCTTATGACAGTGTAATAATTTCAGTTTATGTGGTAGCATCTAACAGGAGTAAATTGTTGTTTATGTATGGGGTTTTTGTTGTTTTATCTTATTTTTGGTTTAAATTGTCTGTTGTCTTAATGTCACGTTGTGTATCTCGCTATTGATTCATTGGTGTATGTTGTAGTATTACCAGAGTGTGAAAATTATTATTATTATTATTATTATTATTATTATTATTATTATTATTATTATTATTATTATTATTATTATTATTATTATTGTCCGTTTCGCCTAATTTGGTGTGCGATAGATCAATCAATGGTTAGTGAGTCGTGTTTTGCTGCCCTCCCAATACTTTTTTCTCTCTTCTTCTGAAATTCTGTATAGTCATTTGGGCTTCATTCTGTACCGAAACCTCTTTGTTTTATCTTTGGTTATTTTCTTCGTGGATCCATCTACAAGCATCTCTTGTGTAATTTGCAACTCTCCTAGGTCCGTCTCGGTTTATTAATTATCGTTTCGGGTTCATAGAAGTCAATCTTTTCCTTATTGCGACGGCAAACCTTTTTATTTTTAATACAGGATTTCATTGCTGATGAGTGAAAGTTCGTTATTATGGAATTTGGGGCCTATAATTTTTCGTAGTATTTTCCTTTCCTGCAAATAACCTCAGCCTATGTGGGTGAGGTTAACTTCCGAAAGGAACCATGGGAACTGGACCCCTACAGAGCGCGTCCCCAAGTGGTGGATAGGGGGCCTCTACAGTATTTAGGGCTGGTTGAAATACCCAATACAACCCGCGGATCAACGGGTAGCCCAATTCCTGGGGCGCTTTAAAGTACTGGGACACCCTCCCTCCAGGGGTCATAAATATGGAGGGCCCTTAGCCTTGGTTAAGGGTGAAGTCCTCAACGGCCTCTACGGCGCAAATTATGACCTTCGGCACGGTGGAGATGGCGGAAGGAGCAAACCTTGCGTAGGGTTACTACGTAAAAACTGGTCAACGGTCTCAATGGCGAATAAAGAGAAGAATCTCACAACGGCAGAAAGGGTGGATGAGCTACATCCAAGAATCGAATCTTGGTTGAAGAACATAAAATTCCCCGGGCGTCTGTTCCCAGATAGGGCGGTCTTAGGTCACCGTCTGTACCCCAAGTTAGGGGCGGCTGGAAGAAGCCTTCGGGGATGAAAACTTTGGTTGTAAACTGGTGACTCATTTTTATCGTTCGTGAGAAAGTGTTATGTGAAATGAATTATCATTATCGGTTACATGAACGATGTTGATCCCCAAAATATCAATGTAATTATTGTCGCAAACGAAAGGTAATCATTGATTTACTCAAATAAAGTCTCAAATATCCCAGGTTGATTAAGAAATACCGTCGTTACTAGCAAGAAATATGTTTACGTATTTACTGGCTGTAAATAGGAGTCCATGGTGTTGCATTCCGCTGCTTGCGCCGTCTTTTGTTTCTTTCTTGAGGTCCAGGGCTGGCACCGATGAATGGGAGTGGTATGTCTGCGGCTTTTGTTATCTTTGGCCATCCCGCTGCTCGCGCCGTCGTTTGATTTTTTCCTTGAGGTCAGGTCCGGCACCAACAAGCTCCCTTTCTAGCGAATGGGAGTGAAGGAAAACAGCATGATCGCTGGCCCAATAAATCGTTTAATGAATCACTTAATGCACATAAAGTGACAGCCCATCAAATTACATCGAATGAGAAAAATCAAAAAACGACACCAAAGAACTTCAGTGAGCAAAGGCATCACAGACGACAGTGTTGGACAAACAAAACACTTACGGAAGCGCTGCGATGTAGCAGAAATAGTTGTTGTAAGGCAGTAGAGTATGTATTCTCAAAAATAAAATATTTCTTAATCAACCTGGGATTTGAGACTTTATTTGAGTAAAAGCAATTACTATCTTTCATTTGTGACAAATATTACAGTGCTATTTAGTGGATAAACATCATTCACGTAACCATCATTATCATTATTTATTATATTTTTTTGATTCGTTGTGCCCAACTGTGGAGCGCGTTTGAACTTATTTTGCACAATGTTTCTTCTTCTTTTCTTCCCAATACCTCTTCAATTCTTACTGTGTTCCTTTCTGCATGTTTCTGTCCAGCCTTTATTTTTTCTTGTTGGTTTCACTGCAAATTTTTTTACTAAGCTTCTAAATTTCATTCTATGTTGAATGGTTTCGTCCTCAATACCTATTTCTTGTAGATCTTCCAATTGTTGTGGATTTTCAGGGTTAGAGCTAGATTTAGAATTTTCTTTCTCAGCCTGTTGTTATCCATTCTGTGAAGGTGTCCGTAGAATGTTAGTCGTCTCTTTCTGATGGTATCTGTGATTTTTTCTGTGAATTGAAAAATTTCGTGTGGTTTCTTTTTCATCCAAATTCCATTTTCGAACTTTGGTCCTAGGATTTTTCTGAGAATTTTCCTCTCTTGTTTTTCAATGCTTTTTATTTGTGACCTGCCGCCAATGATCAGTGTTTCAGATACATAAAGTGCCTCTGGTTTGATGACTGTATTGTAGTGTCGTAATTTTGCATTTTTTGATATACATATTTTGTTGTATCTGTTCCATGTAATTTTGTAAGCCCTTTGCAGTTTAGCAGTTCTTTCTTTGTTAGCTTCCTGATTTAACCCTATTGGCTGAATAATTTCACCTAGATACTTGAATTTGTCTGCTTGGGAAATTATTCCACATTTGGTGATTAATGGTTGATTGTTAAATCTTGATTTTGTTCCTTCCATAAACTGCGTCTTTTCAAATGAAATTTGAAGTCCGGTTTTTGCGGCTATTTCGTCCAATTTTTCTGTGGAGTGGATTGCTTCTTGTCTGTTGTTCGAAAGGATCGCAAGGTCATCTGCGAAAGCTAAGCCATCAAGGTGAATGTTGTCTTTAAGAAGTCTGCCAATGTTTATACCTTTAGTTTCTTTTCTCCATTCATGAATCACTTTTTCCAAAACTAAATTGAATAGTAGTGGGGATAGTCCATCTCCCTGTCGGGACACCAGTTCTGATTTCGAACTGTTCAGAAATTTCTCCCAAGAAATTTTGATTATTATTATTATTATTATTATTATTATTATTATTATTACTATTATTATTATTATTATTATTATTATTTAATAGGGCATCGTGTTGTGATACTGGTCTTCGAAGAGCATTAATTACCTTCGGATGATGAGGAATTCAAAATCAATCTCGAATTTGAGATCACTTCAAAAATTACTAATGTGAATACAAGTATTCTTCTTAAAAAGAAAATGTTTGGAGAAGTGCGTGATACAAGCTTGCCTACCAACTGTTAATATTAATAATTATACCAGATGAGATTGTTCAGGGATAACTTGGTTGAGGTTTGAATGTTCACATTTGCTACATTCTCTGATACTGAGAATAGATCTCATGGCAGGCGGCAACATCTGTGAGATCTTCTGACGTATTAACACTCTGACAGGACAGGTATCTCACAAGACAGAATACCAATTTACAATAGAGGATGTGACGAGGGATCTCAAGTTTCATCAAAACATTCCACAACTTGCACAAAGAGCCTCCAGCGGATGCTTCTCGTTCCGACAAACTAACCCTATACACATACATAACAAAGCCTAAACTCGTTCTTGTTCCGTGTTTCGTCAGGGGAGACTTTCAACGCGGAACTCTACTGTGAATTTCTCTTGAAGTATCTTATCTTCGAGGATAAGTTAAATATGTATATATATAAGGTGTTCCAAAATTACTAATAATTTTAGAACGTTATCTGCTTTACGTCCAACTGCCTACTTTTACGGTATTAGGAGGCGCCGATGTGCCGGAATTTAGTCCCGCAAGTGTCCTTTTACGTGCCAGAAAATCTATCAACACGAGGGTGACGTATTTGAGCACCTTCAAATACCTTCGGACCGAGGCAGGATCGGACCTGCCAGGTTGGGCCAGAATTCTATCGCCTCAACAGTCTGAGCCACTCAGCCCGGCGATTATCAGAAGACCCGTTATAATTAGGTCAGGTGTCTGACTGAATGGTCGTCGTACTGGCCTTTGATTCAGAGGGTCCCGGGTTCGATTCCCGGCCGGGTTGGTGATTTTAACCTTCATTGGTTAATTCCAGTGGCTCTGGAGCAGGGTGTTCGTTCTGTCCCCTACATCCCTCCAACTGAAACATCACACACAACACTATCCTCCACCATAATAACACACAGTTACCTACACATGACAGATGCCGCCCACCCTCATCGGAGGGTCTGCCATACAAGGGCTGCACTCGGCTAGAAATAGCCACACGAAATTATTACTATGGTCATGATATAAAATTGCTCCATGTGTTGCCCTGGTACTTTTGTGAGCGTTTATTTTTAGGGCTTGTATGACCTGTTAACTGTGTGTCAACTTAATTTTTGTAGATTTCTTCATTGTGACGTTGATTAATATTCTGCGAAGTATTTTGTAGGTTAGAGTTATTGTTGTCTGTTTTAGTTGGAAGATTTAGTTTTGGACTATTTTGTTTGGCGTGAAACTTTGTTCTTGTTGCAGCCCTTACTGTTAAGGTGTGTGATGATCCTTTCAGACAAATAATAATTGTATGTGTTTATACGTCGCGCTGCAGATATGATGAACACGATTCCAACTGTCGTTGGGACTGCCATAAATTAGCATAGCGAATCCGAGGAACGTGTATTCAACACTAATCTCGGTCAGGTTGGATATTTCCTTTTTCAACCCTTCTGTCTACCGTGCCGACGGGGGCTGAACTTGAAATTAAATGACATCCAGAATGTCAGAATTCATGGATTCGACATTAATATTGGTAGTTTTCGATGATCGTTTTCATGCCATTCCCACCCAATCCTGAACTGTAGGGGTGGTAGATTTGTCTTAACCCCACAGTATTTTTCTCCAGAGAGTTACTCATAAGGGTACCAAGGTTTGTTTGAGAGCTATGCTGAAACATACACACATAAATCCATAATCTCGGTCATTTTCAATATTTTCATTTTCACCCCATTTCGACTCAATGCCGATGTGTCAGTATTCATCTCAGAAAACATGAAAACTATGCATTCAACATTGTGATAGGTCATTTTCCATCATTTCTACATGAGACACCCTCCCTACTCCACTGGTACGGGTGCTAGCGGTGTCTTACCCACACATTGGCAGTCATACTGAATGTGTACCAGTTTGGTTAAAATTGCAGGATTGCCAATAGATGCCTGCAGTTTTTAATCATCTAGCTTCCTTCGTATATTTACGTAAAGATATTGCTCCTTAACTGTGTGCAACACGCTAAATAGTGTCATTTCGTGATTTGATGTTACGATTCCTCAAAGGGAACTGAACTTAGAGGCCTATCGATGATTCACAGGTAGGTAATTCCGGAGAGAATAAAATATAAAGCAAATCGGTCCAGTACATAGCGGCCGGACGGACTGGACAAAGCTGAACTGGCTTTACGTCGCACCGACACAGATAGGTCTTACGGCGACGATGGGACAGGAAATGCCTAGGAGTTGGAAGGAAGCGGCCGTAGCCTTAATTAAGGTACAGCCCCAGCATTTTCCTGGTGTGAAAATGGAAAACCACGGAAAACCATCTTCAGGGCTGCCGACAGTGGGATTCGAACTCACTATCTCCCGATTACTGGATACTGGCCGCATTTAAGCGAGCGCAGCTATCGAGCTCGGTCAGAGAATTATTGACATGACATGACGATACCTTTCATCTCTTACTGTGATTATTAGCCGCCACTTGTAAATAACGTATCTTTCATGTCACTATGAGGAATAACTTCGTCGCGCGACGTTTTCAGGAAATCTGAGAGCGATAGCCACTCGCCTGTCCCCATCCGTGTACTTTACCTGTCTTATCAAGTTTGAAGGTCGATATAGCTGCTATTTGTTGGCGCAAACAGTGTCAGTCCGGAAACATCTAAATCCAACCGTATATCTGTTCGTTTCTGATGCAGAGAAATGTCTGAAAGTTTAGGAGAAATCGGTGATCCCCATAGCCCTGGCATCACTTTGTCAGCCCCGCCACCCCCAACTAAGGAGTAGTATTATGTTGAATTGTGTAGGGTCAAGCTCAATAAATACGTCTGAGGAATTTAGATTTTGTCTCACGTGTAATTTTGTTCAAGAACAGCATACAATCATACATTGAGTGGCCAAACCTCACGGGAAGGGGTGTCCCATTACATAATGTGCCGTTTATGACCCCTGAGAGTTGCGGCCTGCCGCGGCGTACTTGAGCCGTCTGTCACAGGCACCAATGTCGTGAAGATGGCAACACGTTACGAGTTAACCGATTTTGAACGTGGGATGATCATGGGCGCAAGGCGCATGGGTCATAGCATTGCAGATATTACACGTGCATTCGGGTTTCCAAGGTCAAAAATATCCAGGGTGGATCTTCAATATCGCGGACAGACTGTTACAAACCGCGTAAACCGCTGCAGGGCAAGACCACAGGTGTTTGACGAACGGACATCAAGTCACCTCCACAGAACCATACCTGGCGCTCGACGGACTACGGTGAGTCAGATCACCGCCCAGTTGAATTTTGGGAGTCAGGAATCCATTTCTACCAGGATTGTAAGGTGGCAACTGCACCGCATAGGTTTCACCAGCCGACGACCAACTCGTGCCCCTTTGCTGACACCTCGACACAGAGCTCAACTACGTGCACGGACTCTCGAACATGCAATGGAGCATGGAACAGTGGTGGCGTGTAGTATAGTCGGATGAATTACAGGTTCCAATTGTATCGAGCTGATCGGTGCGCGAGAGCGTGGCGTGTGCCCCTTGAAGGTATAGATCCTGCGTGTCAGCAAGGTTGTGTCCAGGCGGGAGGTGGTGCAGTTCTGGTCTGGGCGGTGTTCTCTTTGTCGTAATTAGGCCCCATTATCCAGCTGCAGAGAGCGCTGACAGGTGCACGTTATGTGGACGTTCGTTCAGGCCATCTGCATCCCTTTCTGGCCCTAGAGTATATCGTTGTACGTTGCGATTTTATTTGACGTAAATAAATATCACACGAGAACGCGTTCACTTCCTTATATAAATTACTTTATTTACACTGTACGTCACAGCACACAGTAGCAATGACACTATATACAACACACAATAGCGGAGTACCCTGAAGTCGATTCTGACAAGTACAGGTATCAAAAACACTGACGCACGCACTATAACATACCGCCTCACTCACTTGAGTCCAAAGATCTGACTGGCTCGCTGACTTGACAGCTCGATATTTATACTATTCGATCGACCATCTAGAATGATCGACTTCTGAAAGAGTTCTTACAACACTCTAATGGAACACACTCGAAACATCGATCGACCAGCTCGTCGAATGGGTACTCGAAAGTTCTTTTCCTATTTAATAACACGCATGGAAATATCCACAACATTCGTAATGTCTCTACATGTATCTGGATAACAAAACCTTACAGTAAGTTTCCAGAACCTTCCACCTATACCAAATCATAGTACAATAAGCATAACATATGAACATTATGGAATTTTCTACCACCTTCGAACATATAGATTTTAAGGTTAAACAATACGATTTTGAGGTTATACAATTTTATACTACATATTTACAGAGGAACCATATACTAGTCATGTTTAACACTAATAAAAGATAATTTATTAAATAAACTATAATTAAATATATTAAACATAATAATTGAAGGTTGTACATCAATTACAGCGTCGTACGTACGACAAGTACCCTGATGGGGATGGCACGTTTCAACAGGACAATGCGCCATGTCACCACTCTGTGGTGGCACGCAGGTGGTTGGAGGAGCACTTCAGTGAAGTTATGATCATGGATTGGCCCTCCATATCTCCCCAATTTTAATCCAATCGAGCATTTATTGTATGCTGTCGATAGTGGTGTACCCTCCATGTACACCTCACAATTGCACAAGATCAATTGTGGGTAGCATTGCAAGATGCGTGGGTCCAGATACGTCCAGTGTCTTCCCATGAATTTTGGCCACTCAGTGTATACAGGCAAGCCTATGAAATTACTAGGAATTCTTTACCATTCCACAGAAATCTGTAATCCCACCGTTCTTAGTCTCTTCTTCCTCACGATCATTCAATCTCTGTTGAACTACTGCTATTACAGTTTAGACAACAGGCTTCCCCTCCAGTTTTGGCCAGTTAGACAGAGCAGTCTCGTCTTTGCTTCAATTGTAAGAAACAGAATTCCACGTATTTAGGGCAAAAATAATGTGTCACATCTGTACATTACGCGACAGGCAGCTGTCCTCAGTTTTCTCCACAGAACCTTAAACGGACATTACCGCTCCGAATATCTTGGTTCACTCTTATATTTCCGTAATCCTTCGCACTCCATCAGATTCAAATAAGTTCTCCACATTCCCCACACTCAGCACACAATACTTCAATGGTCATTTCTTGCCCAACAGGAACTTGATATTGCACCAGGTAAAAGTATATTCGAGTAGAGTGTAAACAATCTGCTACCAATTAGTTGATGTGAAGTATTTTCTCCGATATCTTAAGCTACGAAGACTTGACCATGAATATTAACATTCGCATGGTTTTCGATTTGGACAGTTGTTATTAGTGGACTTGGTACCTGGTCTTTTTATTCATCTGTTGTTTGTTGTATATTGTTATGAATGTTTACGTCTGTTGACAGTCCAAATGAAATGAGCTCAGTGCAGCTGTATCTTATGCTTCGTGAATAAGTAAATGTGTTAAGCCCCACACATATTGCGTAGGAAAGGGCATGATGAAAATACAATGATAACTTAAAGAAATACACATAAAGAAAAGGAAAAAAAAACAGTTTTGAAGTGGAGAGAGGCATGGTATGTACAATACACAAAAGAGAAAGTAAAATACAAAAAAATGAAATGAAAAATAGTATACACACATGAATTATAAGATGAAGGCATGAAGTAAACTGAAATATCCAGTTGTTGTTGCTTCTGATAAACAACAGTCGGTGATGCTGTCAGGTGACCGACAGTCCCGAGAAGGTTCTGTGTCAGCACTTGAAGGTGATCTGCCGCATTGTATGGAATTTTCTCTCGTAGTCGCAGCTTTGAGCAGGACGCAAATCCTAAGATTGCAGAGGCACTTTAACCGTAACCAGAGCACCCATTACTCTACGGGGACTGCGTAGGATGACTGCGTAGGATCAAAGATCGCTCTGCATTCATCGGAGGCCTTTGCAGTCAAAATGTTATTCCAGTTTTTGCAGTCCAGTCTCATTTTCTTTCATAACATTCTGAGCCATTAGCAGAAAAGGGTGTATGGATTTCAATCTGTTCGGTTCAATTGTATGGATGTTTTTGTGAATTCTTAGTGATTTATTGGTCCCTATTGTATGTACTCCTCGAAGAAGATTGTTCAAATGGAGAAAATCTCATGGGAGGATGTGGCTAAGGATTGGGAGCCAGTGTAGAGGGATTATTTTTATGACACTGCTGATTGTCTGATACATAACAATGTCAGTTTGCTTGGTGTTGGTGCTGTTTATCCATACGGAAGAATTTAACAACTCTGACTCAGTATCTGCAGTTCATTAGAGCCTGGGTAAGTCAAGGCCGTGTATAGTTTTGTATGACTCCCTGTGGGGGACGGAGACGAAGAACACACCCACGGTATCCCATGCCTGTCGTAAGGGACGACCAGGGGGTGATTCTATTAGAACCATGAGACTACTTCTAATTAGTACCATTACGCGGGGAACACCATGGTTCGCCTTTACTTGCGAGTAGTACCACTATGTTAGGTACAGAATAGGTTTGTGATTAGCAGCAGCAGAGAGCTGTTGACTTTGGGCTTACAGTACCTGTAATTAGTACCACTATATGCGGAACATCACGGGATAGTACGGGTCCCTGTGATTATTATACCTATGTGAGGAACACCATGGGTTTGCTTTAGCTGTGAGTGGCGCCATTAAGTGAGAAACACTAGAAATCTGCGTTACATTTGCGACGTAAGAGGAGCGGAACGGGTCGAAGACCGGAACTGCATATTGATTGGTATTTGTTTGTTATACATTCCTTTTGTAAAGTATAATGTACTTGCAGACATACAGCAAAAAAATGCAATAAAACATATTTTTTGACAACAGTTAGGTTATTCAGTCTGCCGAAACTAATTTTGATTGTCAAATTTATAAATTATAGGTAAACCCTGTTATATGCGGATTCGTTAACTGCGAGTTCGCATATACCCGATTTTGGTTTTAAGTCTAGTGCTGTCATCTGTTAACAGCCTGGCTCTATGGCTAAATTGTTGGCGTGCTGGCCTTTGGTCACAGGGGTCCCGGGTTCGATTTCCGGCAGGGTCTTTAACTTTAACCATCGTTGGTTAATTTCACTGGAACTGTATGTGTCATCTTCATCATCATGCACCTGCCGAACTGAACTTATCCTCGGACACTCCCGGCACTAAAAGCCATTTGCCATTTCATTTCATTTCATTTCATTTCATTTCATTTCATTTGTTAACAGTACGTGGAAGCTGTAATGCCTTAAGACGGGTACTGACATGCGTGCTGAACTCCGTAACGTATATAGTGTCGCTGCCACGGTTAAACGGGGCAAGTGCATCTCTACGCGCAAGTCGTATTCGTCAGAAACAAAGTTAGAAGTTTTGGATCGCTATGAGCAAAGTGAGCGTATTGTTGACGTTCAGCGTGCTTTGGGACTTAGTGAATCCACTTTGAGAACTATTCGTGACAATGCGGAATCAATTCGAAAACCTGCTCAATCTTCTACTAACTTAAGCGTGATTAGAGTGACCAAATCTCCCTGGGAAGCAACGCAAAGAATGGATTGGATTCAACATCAAAACCAACAGCACATGCCTCTCTCTGGAGCTGCTATTCATGTTAAAGCCGAGAGCTTGTATGCATAATACTGTTTTTTATTGTGTTTCAGTGTTAAATTTTTAAGTGTATAAAGTTTCTAATGTGAACAAACCCATTAAATGTTTTCAGAAGCATGGTAATAGTTATTTTTTATAAAAATACTAAGAATCGATGCTATTTTAAACTTAATACGGGAATCAACGGAAACCTAACCCTATATTTTACATATAAAAATGACTCTATTTACGCGAATTCGGTATGCGCGGAAATTGCGCGGAACGTAATAATCGCGTATAACGAGGTCTACCTATACCTTCGAAAGGAAAAATATGGTAACAGAATTATACTTGAAAAATAATGAACTTAATTCAGATAATTTTTCAATAATAATTTTGTTACCATGTATTTTATTTTTCACTCAAAGTCAGTTTCACTGGGCGAGTGGGCCGTGCGGGTAGGGGTGCGCAGCTTTGAGCTTGCATTCGGGAGATAGTGGGTTCGATCCCCATTGTCGGCAGCCCTGAATATGCTACTCTGTGGTTTCCCATTTTCACACCAGACAAATACTCTGGCTGTACATTAATTAAGGTCACGTTCACTTCCTTCGTACTCCTAGGCCTTTCCTCTCCCACCGCCGCTATAAGACCTGTCTGTGTCGGTGTGAATTGTAAAAATGGAAGATAAAGTAAATAAATCGTTCCTGCAGGCTGAAAACCCTAACAGTTATAAAGTAACTGAATTAAAACTGAAAAGAGATGGTTCCAAATATTACAAAATAAACTAAAATGTGCAGAACTTCCCTTGGCATAGCGTATGAAAGTGTATTGATTTGACACTACTGATTAAATTTCACTCCACCCATTGTAAATATCACAATAACAGGGAAAGGCCAAATATGGGTTACCTGAGGGAAATGAACTACTTCAATCTTTTTAATATTCAGATCTGTGTTTTCTGAATCTCTAGTAAAAATATTGGTGATATTAAATGATCCACTTTGCCACGATCTGTTCGATTTAATTCCACTTTACTAATTGTGTGAATTGAAATGGAAATTTGAACTCTTCCGTTTTCTACCTAAAGAAAATATTGAAAGTGTTATTTTTGAAAGGTATATAGTGTACCCGAGGTTATCATTGAAATTCAGCATGATCGGTTCTGCCAGCGTTCATTTGAGATATTTTCATAACTTTAAAGCAGTAGATACTGAAATAGGCTACGGCTAGGAACTAGGAACAATTTCATGCTTAAGTACATTAGAACTTGCCGTAGCGGACACCTCCGCGTACTGACATTTCTCCACGGAACCGATTTTATTCTACATAAGGCAAGTGTTAAATAAACCTCATTCAAGCGGACACCTCGAATTCCGGACAGCAGACATCGCCGCCAGTCTCGTCCACTTGTCTTAATCCGACACTTAGCTCGTTCCACTTCCTTTACACAAGGCGATGTCATTCTTACTCTTAATATCATTCTTCAGACATAAGGGAATTCCATGTGAATGTTTGTCCAGTCCAAGGAAAAGAAAGATAAAACGTACATGGGAATGCTGAAGTAGCCGTGAAGTTAATTGTTCTGTACTGGGCTCTTTCCGAAGCTCGGTTAGGGTTGTCTTGTGTTCTAAAGATAGTAAATTTTCATAATTCTAGTAGCCTGGGAGTGCTGCCAGTCACTGTTTTACTCTCAGGTTAACTTAACTTGCATCGTTCTATTCATAAGTCGGAATGTCGCTGATAAGGTCGAGTTCAGTTAAGCTTGGCAAGGAAGAGACTTTCATGTTCTGACTGTTGAGGCAGAAATACTGTAGCATATCTATCGCCCAGTAAACATGAGCAGGAGGAACGAGCGCGTTTAAATCTCGACCCAAGAAAAAATGTAGACCGGAAGAACATTCGGCGAGAAAACCTCCCTGAAATATTAAACTGCGGAAAAACACAGCTGTGAAGAAGAAATTACATTTTAAGTGAGTGGAAGGAAACTGGAACTGAGGAATGCAAAGAATGTGGAAGTCTGTTTTTGCAGCAGTCAACATTATGGTATATGAGTGGTTCAAAATGTATTCAACCAAAACCCTGAGAGTGAGTTGGCCAATGTGACAAGAAATAGCGCGAGAAATCGCAAATAATCTGAAAGTTGAGGTTAATTGAATGAAGAATATGTGTGTTATACTGGGTCATTATTCCTTTTTCGAGATTACTGAAGTAAAAAACATATAAAGTGCTAAATTTGGACATGCATCTGAATGATTGCTTCCCGAAGCTGTAATGAACGTAAAGGCTGTAAATTCACATGTAATAGCTCCCAGGTAAGCATTGAATTATAAATTATTTAGAATAATGAAAATAAACGATGTACGCTTATATTAAAGGCGGATGTTCTTTGCTGTTAAAATGTTCGATTAAATTTTACGAACGTGTTTTGCAGACAACTCCTGTACCGGACATCTTTCCACGGAACCGAGAGTGTCCGTAGAAGAGAGGTTCGACTGTAGCTGCTGAACTCGTCATCGACGAGCAATCGGTTTTTCTTTCACATGTATGTAATTACATTTCTATGATTTATCTGGATATTGGTTTCATGTCTTTATTTTCCAAAATTTCATTTTTAACCATTAGAATCTGATATAGCCTATCTGAAAAAGAAAGGTTTTAAAATAGGATGTGGGTACTTCTAGAGGGAATTGCGTTAAGCAGTGCATGCCTGTCATGTGCACCACGACGTTGTAGTCCGCGCGAGACTAGAATAGGATTGACGTTGCCACGTCGTATTACTCAACGAGGGCCTGATCACGGCCAAGTCAAACAGTTAAACGTTAAACAGTTATTCAAAGTAAACGCATAAAAAATAAGCATATGCAATGAATAATTAAGGTTAGTATTTGTGGCGTGAAAAATATTCATCACCGGGCGAGTTGGCCGTGCGCGTAGAGGCGTGCGGCTGTGAGCTTGCATCCGGGAGATAGTAGGTTCGAATCCCACTATCGGCAGCCCTGAAAATGGGTTTCCGTGGTTTCCCATTTTCACACCAGGCGAATGCTGGGGCTGTACCTTAATTAAGGCCACGGCCGCTTCCTTCCAACTCCTACGCCTTTCCTATCCCATCGTCGCCATAAGACCTATCTGTGTCGGTGCGACGTAAAGCCCCTAGCAAAAAAAAATGTTCATCAATATAAAGAAATATAATTCCCTACGACAGTTGCAAGTGTACAATAATCATACTGTGCCTTTTCGTACACAGTTCAAAAATATTAGGGAAACACGTTTTGTAACGTCTGGTATGTGAACGTTAATTGGCTAGATGGTGTTGCGATGGTCGTACAGCATACCCTGAGACTTTAGCTACTCAGGGTATATCAAATCGAAGTTATACTCCATCTGTAGGCGTAGCCATGTATTAAACTGTCTGGTGACCCCTCAAAACAAAGTGAATAGCAGTGCGTCCGTGTGTCATTGTGAAGTACACAGACTACTACGTTAATTCGAGCACGTTGTATATAAACCTCCCATGAGACGTCTTAACGAGGTTCGAGTCGCAAGGGCCGTCACTTTGATCCAGGAAGGATGGACTTTTCGTCGTGTTGCTGTGGATCTCAATGTCTCTCCGTCAGTTATTATGCGCTTGTGGAAACGCAACATCGACACAGGCGAGTTCACAAGGAGGGCTGGACAAGGTCGTGGACGCATAACAACCCCACAGGATGACCGATATCTGACCATCTGTGCGTTGCAGGGTCGTTCAGCAACTGCCAGAGAACTGCCACAAGACCTCAGGAGGGTCACTCGAGTTACGGTGTCTGACCAGACAGTAGGAACAGATTAAGAGAAGTGTCCTTACGACCCAGATGTCCTGGTTCAGTGCCCCGTTTAACGCAGCAACATCGGGCAGCTCGCCTTCTGTTTGGCCGTACCCACGTCAACTGGCAACTTCGCCAATGGTGACCTGTATTCCCCTGACACAGCGTGATGGACGGCAACGTGTATGTAGACGCCGTGGCGAATCAGTGCATGCCAAATGTTGTCCATGAAGGCGACCGATTCGGCTAAGGTTTTGTGATTGCGTGGGGTGGCACCGGTTCTGATGACCGTATGCATCTTGTCATCGTCCGTGGTAATCTTATCGCCGCGGGGTACATCCAGCAGATACTGCTATAGCATGTGTTGTTTGAAGCATACGGTATTGGCCCTGAATTCGTACTCATGCACGACAATGGCAGGGCTGATGTAGCGCGCATCACCAGAGCTGTCTTGCGAGAAATGGACATTCAAGGTATTGAAGAATGGCACCTGATACCGCGACGTGACTTCCGTTGACTTATACGGAGCATGCCATGTAAGTTCCAAGCCGTTATAAATGCTCGTGGAGGACATGCACCATACTGAAGCTCTCCTACTGTGATAAAAATCCATCCTGGAGGAGTTTTATCACTTTGTTTTCGCCCCTCTTTGGACCTTTACCTTTGTGTAAATCCATCGATGTTCTTTTGTATACTTCAATGACAGAGAATAAAGGTTTAGTTGGTAATGTACCGGGTGGTACACCTCCACGCCGCTAATTCAAACTTTGCGCCAGTTGAAACTCCTCTACTGGAGGAAGTCTGAACTTTATCTACGGTGTTAATTCTCAAGTTTCTCAGAAGATGTCCCTACTTGTAAATCTTGAAGTTTCTGAACTGGGTCGTTTTCGATGTATTTTTGTTTTGCCTGTAGTAAGAAGTGTGGACATTCTCTTCCAGATGGCACTACTGAAGGACTACAATTATGCACCCTAGTGCGAAGTGAAAGAACTGTGTTTTTGAAGAAATTTTGGGTTCATAAGTTTGTTCTTTGTTAAATTTCTTTCAGTTATTGTTTAAGTTGGCAATATTAACCCTTTCTTTCCGCCAGTTTTGAATTTGACCAATAAGGAATTTCTGTAATTAATTTTCCACCAATAATGTGTTTCTTCTTCATCTAGTGTATGGGTTTTCGTTGTTAGCCAATAAAATGATTGTGGGCGGGTGTTCTCATTCCTGAAAGGCCTCGAATGTTCCGCGAGGGTATATAAACTGCTGATTTTCGGGTCTCCGCGCCACTTCAGTAACATCTATATTTGTGTAAATTATGTAGCAGGGGGCGGGAAGCGCCTCTTTCTTCGGGCAGCAGTTCAACCACCAGGTAATGGCCTTTTAATAACTTCTTTTCTTGCTAGCTCAGCAGTTTAACTCTCGGGGAAGGTCCGAAGCCTTTTACCATGTAACTTTCCCCTAAAATGTAAAGACACTTGGTATCAATTCTATCTTTTTAAACTACGAATTGGGATGGAGAGTGCTTAACCCTCTCGAGCTACCACTCATATTGCTTTGAGGTGAACTTATTTTCACAACCGTTTCTTCCCTTCTAGTGTAATGTAAATCGTTTCCTTATATAAGTCACCTCTTTAGTATGGGATTAGCCCTTGCATTAGCGGCCTAGTGTCAGGTAGGTTTTAGTAAAGTATATTAGGAGTGCAGTTTTCCCTCCTCTCAAGTTGGTATTGTGGAGGCCATGTAATATTTTTGTTTCTTCACTGAATAGGCCTCAGTAGATTGGGTATTTTTACCCCTGTTTTCATGTCCTTGGAGGACAGCTTGAACGTGGAGTTTGGTGTGGCCTTTGATAGGCTTGAACTTAAGAGCGGGTTTGCTCCTTCTTAAAAGTTGATTTTGTGTGCCTCGATGAGGTTTTATAAGGTAATTGGGAGCAAGTGCTCCCGGGCATGATTGGGGTTTTCTGCCCCTTCGTCGAATTTTGTATTTTGGTAAAGTTGGGCTAATTGCTCAAGAATTGGGAGTCCGGGGCTCGAAGCCCAAATTCTGTAAAAACTGTAATTGTACATTCTTAAATTGTTGATATTCAACTGTGTTTCTGTTACTCTTGTTATTTCTTGATCTTGATAAGAAAATATAACCTAGTTAAATTGTATCTTAACTTTAATTTCGTATTTTGAGACCTGTTCACCCCAGCACCTTCTTTCACCTCTGCACATCCACAAAACTCCGTAACAGGTAATATACCTGGGTGTGAGGTATTGTTTTGTGGAGCATGGTATACGTTCAAAAACATGTTCCCCTAATTATTTTGAACTGTATATTTTTAACTACATTGTTTATACTTATTCCAACCGCAGTTAAAGTTATGTTTAATATTTTATTTACACCTTTCTCCCGTTAAAAGTACTCTCGTATATAACTGATATCGTCCCGAGTTTGTCCCTTTATAGGAATGTCTCTGCCAAAACGTTTCCTCTCTTCAGTCTCCACCGTTGTATTAAAATTAAGTGATGTTAGGCATATAATATACATAAAAATATATATTAAAATTTGATTTACGTCACACCGACAGGTCAGGTAATTTTATCTGGATCTGTGGACTGGTTCGAAGTACACTCAACGTAGGTGATTACAACTGAGTTCGTATCTGCTGGTGAGATAGCGGCCCTGCTCTAGAAAACCAAGAAAAATGCCGAGAGGATTCGTCATGCCAACCACACGACACGTCATAATCTTCAGGCCTTACGGGCTAAGTGTAACGCTTGTGCTGGAGCTGATGGATGTCGACGAGTGGCGAACTCCGCACGATAGGCTTTGATATAGAATTCCAGAAATCATCGGAATTCGAGAGACATTGAAAGTCCGCGGCTGAATCCTTCCAGAGGGTCAGAGAATAATCGGTCACAACATCCCATCCCGAGAGGTTTCTCCGTACTAATGAAATGAAATGGAATTGGCGTATGGCTTTTAGTGCCGGGAGTATCTAAGGACAAGTTCGGCTCGTCAGATGCAGGTCATTTGATTTGACTCCCGTAGGCGACCTGCGCGTTGTGACGAGGATGAAATAATGGAGAGGACACATACACTCAGCCCCCGTGTCAGTGAAATTATGACCTTTATAAAATATCAAAGCCATTTATTGACAGTGCTGATGAAGTTATTTTATAATTAATAATAATAAAATCAATGAAATTAACCAATTATGTTTACAATGCCCGACCATGCCGGGAAACGAGCCCGGGGCACTTGTAACCAAGGGCCAGCACGCTTAACATCTAGCCATGGAGACGGACTCTCCGTACTTTCATATATATATATATATATATATATATATATATATATATATATATATATATATTTGCTATTTGCTTTACGTCGCACCGACACAGATAGGTCTTATGGCGACGATGGGACAGGAGAGGCCTAGGAAGTGGAAGGAAGCGACCGTGGCCTTAATTATGGTACAGCCCCGGCATTTGCCTGGTGTGAAAATGGGAAACCACGGAAAACCATCTTCAGGGCTGCCGACAGTGGGGCTCGAACCCACTATCTCCCGATTACTGGATACTGGCCGCACTTAAGCGACTGCAGCTATATATATTTTTGCTACCGGTTTAAGGTCGCACTAACAATTCGGGGGTTTCGGTGACGCAAGGAAGAGACTACGAATGGGAAGGTACTGGCTATGGTATTAAGTAATGTACAACCCCTGCATTTGCCTACTGTGAAAATGGGATTCCATGCAGTACCATCTGCCAACGGTGGGATTTGGGCCCGCCATCTCCCGAATGCAAGCTCACAAGTGCGTGGCACTCACCACACGGCCAACACAAGCATTTACGCAAAAAAAATTGCAACGGTTTCTCCGCTAAACACTACGATATTTTTTCTGCTATACTCGTGGGATAATAGTTGTATTTGCGTTGCTGCCTGAACTGTAAGTGTAACTCTCAGATTTCATCCTTAATTATTCGGCTAGCGTATATTTTAGTGTATGTAGATATAAATATACTTTATTACACTAGAAACCATTACTGACTGCGTGACATTCATGGGTACACATTATTCTAAGTAACTTATGGTTCATACTATAGTTTAATGCCCCACAAACAATCTCTCAGCACTTTACTCACTAATAACTTACAAAGCTGGCATAGTAGAACTTAATTTTTCGAAACTATTTACGTAGTACTTGACATTTCAAGTGAACGTGGATAGCCTCAATGTATTTCCAGCCAGAGTTATACAATAAATATAAAAGCGTGTTTGTAGACAAGAGTAAATATTACAACATTTTCGATATTTGTTGGCAGACCAGCACGTCGGCTAACTTAATGAATGAATAGCAATTTCTTATAGAGTTTGATTATAATGTTTAACGTATTGTAGAAAGGGGTATGTGAGGTTACTTTGTACGTGTCAAAAATTGCCTATTTGCCTAAATTGCCTAACTCCCGTTTATAATTATGCCACAGTAACATCATTCTCCTCCCCGTTTCTAGATTTAGGACTGTCAGTAACATAGACTTAGGCGTTTAATTCACACAGATTACTAGTATGGGTACAAATCTGGGAGCCGTGCTTAGTGGCTCAGACGGCTAAGGTGTTGGCTTTCTGAGCTCTAGTTGGCAGGTTAAATCCTCGCTCAGTACAGTGGGATTTGAAGACACTCAAATACGCAGCCTCGTGTCGGTAGATTTACTGATACGTTAAAGAACTCCTGCGCGTAAAATTCAGTCACCTCGGCGTCAAAACAAAAAAAAAAAAAAAACCGTAAAAGAATTTAATGGGACGTAAACTAGAGCCTCCACGGCTTAGGTCTCAGCGATCTGGCCTCTTCCTGCTGGGTTCCGTGGTTCAAATCCCGGTCACTCCATTTGCGATTTGTGTTAGATAATGCGGAGGAGAAACAGGTTCTTCTCCGGGTACTCCGATTTTCACCGACAACTTTCATTCTAGCGATACTCCCCAATATCATTTAATTTAATTTGTCAGTCATTAGTCATTGCCCCAGAGGAGTGCGACAGGCTTCAGCAGCCGGCAAAATTCATACCTTAGATGGGATCTTCATTCATTCCTTTCCTGACCGGATCAAATTACTGTAAACAGGTTGTGAATTATTATTATTATTATTATTATTACTATTATTATTGTTCCGAGGTTTCTGTGGAACAGCAGAGGTGAAAGAAGGTGCGGGGGTGAACAGGTCTCAGAATACGAAATTAAAGTTAAGATAAAATTTAACAAGGTTATATTTTCTTAGCAAAATCAAGAAATAACAAGAATGGCAGGTACAGAGTAGTAAGGTAACAAATGTACAATTACAGTATTCACAGGATTTGGGCTTCGAGCCCCGGACTCACAATTCTTGAACAATTAGCCCAACTTTACCCAAAAAAAAACTAGATTCGACAAAGTGGCAGAAGACCCCAATCATGTTCAGAAGCACTTGCTCCCAATTACAATGTAAAGCCTCCTCGAGGCACCCAAAATCAATTTCAAAAGAGCAATCCGCTCTCCAAGTTTAAGCCTATCAAAGGCCACACCAAACTCAACTTTCAAGCTGTCCTCCAAGGACATAGACACAGGGGTAAAAAGATACCCAACCTACTGAGGCCTATTAAGTGAAGAAACAGAAATATTACATGGCCTCGACAATACCAATTTGCGAGGAGGCGAGGCTGCACTCCTAATACATTTTGTGTAAAACCTACTTGGTACTAGGCCGTTAATGCAAGGGCTAATCCCATACTAAAGAGGTGACTTATACGAGAAGACAATTTACATTACGCTAGACTGGAAGAAACGGTTGAGAAAAATAAGTTCACCTCAAAGCAATATGAATGGGAGCTCGAGAGGGTTAAGCACTCTCTATCCCAATTTGTAGTTTAAAAGATAGAATATATACTAAGTGTCTTTACATTTTAGGGGAAAAGTTACATGGTGGAAAAGCTTCGGACCTGCCCCGAGAGTTAAACTGCTGAGCTAGCAAGAAAAGAAGTTATTAAACGGCCATTACCTTGTGGTTGAACTGCCGCCCGAAGAAAGAGGCGCTTCCCGCCCCCTGCTACGTACTTTACACACTGAAAGATGTTACTGAAGTGGCGCGGAGACCCGAAAATCAGCAGTTTATATACTCTCGCGGAAAGTTCGAGGCGTTTCAGGAATGAGAACACCCTCCCACAAGAATTTTATTGGTTAGGGTTAAGCAACATATCCAAGTTGAAGAAGATACACCTGATTGGTCATAAATTAATTAAAGAAATTCGGGATTGGCTAAATTAAAACCTGGCGGAAGGAAGGGGTTAATATTGCCAACATAAACAATAACTGAAAGAAATTTAACAAAGAACAAACTTATAAACCCAAAATTTCTTCAAAAACATAGTTCTTTCACTTCACACTAGGGTGCATAATTGTATTTCTTCAGTAGTGCCATCTGGAAGAGAATGTCCACACTTCTTACTACAGGCAAAACAAAAATACATCGAAAACGACCCAGTTCAGAAACTTCAAAATTTACAAGTAGTGACATCTTCTGAGAAACTTGAAAATGTACGCAGTAGATAAAGTTCAGACTTCCTCCAGTAGGGGAGTTTCAACTGGCGCAAAGTTTTAATTAGCGGCATGGAGGTGTACCACCCGGTACAATTATTATTATTATTATTATTATTATTATTATTATTATTATTATTATTATTATTATTATTATTATTATTATTATTATTCTGTAGTTGTTGTAATAAAGTGTGTTTAATGTATTTGTCGGCTTTAGTGAGAAAAACATGAACTGTTTTTTTTCGATCTGCAGGCGTTTTTAACAATAATTACTTTTAAAAATAGATTTATCCCAGTGCGTAAGGTTTCTATCCCTCTCACAAGTGTTGCTCTGTATTCGCTTAATTTTTTTTATTGAAGTGATAAAATATGTTGATGGCCGACATTGAAAAGACTGTGCGGCTCCATGGCTAAATGGTTGGCGTGGTGACCTTTGGTCACGGGGTCCCGGGCTGGATTCCCGGCAGGATCGGGAATTTTAACTTTAATCGGTTAATTTGGCTGGCACAAGGGATGGGTGTATGTGTCGTCTTCATCATCATTTCATCCTCATCACGACAAGCAGGTCGCCTACGGGCCTCCACTCAAAAGACCTGCATCTGGCGAGCCGAACTTGTCTTCGGACACTCCCGGCACTAAAAGCCATACGCCATTTCATTTTTTCATTGAAAAGACTGTTGATTTTTCTGTGAAATGCACTCCGATCTCTTCCAAATCGAGTACTTCGCTTTCAAGCAGGTGGGAAACGCCCAAGAGTACGCCCAGGGACTCGGTTTTAAAGCTTGAATGCTGGCAAGTTTGAAGCAGGTGGAGCCGACTGCCGGGGAAGATGATAGGATGGATCTACATACAACTGCAATAGCTATCTGTAGCTCCCGTGTGATTGACACCTTGTTTTGTAACCTGTTTCATATGTGTGTCTATTTGTTCTTGTTTACCGCCGAGGGCCTTAGTCTATAGAGAGCAATAAATTATTATAATACTGGAATGTTTCGCACTTGCAGGCATTGCGTCTAAATGGTGATGATTGATCGCTCTGCTCAAATAACACGCACTGAATGATGAACGTGAATATCTTTACATGTAAATAGTGAAACGTCACCGTCATGACGTCATTCGGTGGATGAGTAAGTAGTACCGTGTGAGATCAACTCGGTTGCAGAGGTCATGATTCGACATCTTAGGCGAATTGGGGCCAATTTACGTACAATATATATAGTAATCAGGAGGCAAGGTACATACTGTGAGTGGTGAGTGTAACGGCCTTCAATCCAGATGGCCCAGGGTTCGATACTCGGTGGGTCGGGGATTCGAACTGCATGTGGTTAACTCCTCTGGGTACGAGGCTGCGTGTTTGTGTTCGCCTTAACATGCCTACAAGCTATTACGCTACAAATCACCACCAAAATGTACAATAGCGGATACATCGCTCCACATGGGTTTGATGACAGACAGGACTTGCGGCTGGAAACATGGACCAAATCCACATTAGTGCAGACCCAAACATAACTGGGAAAAACGAAGTAGAAGAAGAAGAGGACGATACGCAACCCTTTTGGACACAATTTATCCATCCCCTTGTGAAAACCTACTCTGAAAACCTTGTCGTGGATAGGACGCTCTTGTAGAGAGTGACTCACGTAAGTAACTAGGAATCCACGTAAAGAGACATATAGAAGGGTACACCCACGTAGGAAGTGTAATTTCTAAAGCGTACAAGTTCTTAGACTTCGTGATAAGGGTGGTATAGGGCAGCAGTTCCCAGGCAAAGGCGCAGGGCTCTATATCACTTATTAGGCCAGTCCTGATATATGGAGCAGCCGTATGCGATCCATACCAAACAGGACCCATTAAGGTACTTGAGATGTTATAGGGAAAGGCTGCAAGATTCGTGCTTGACGGTTTCAACCCTAGAAGTAGTGTGACAAGTATGATAGAAAAACTTGGATGTGACGCACTGGGTTCTAGAAGAAAACTAACATGGTTATGTGCCGTGTATAACGCCTACACGAATAAGCCGGCTTGGGGAGAGTTGAACCATCTAGTAAAATCGCCCCGTTGCATAAGTACGACATATTATCCGCATGAGGTAAAATGTAGTTCGCAGAAAGCTAACTTTGGTAAATATTCGTTTGTAAATCGGGGATTACCTGTAGCTGTCTTAGGACCTTTACGCCGAAATGCAAGATGCTTGAAGAATAGACTCCAGCATTCTGTAAACTGTGTGTAAAAGTCCATGTGTTGGTCATATTTTAATGCAACGCACAACTCACTGTAAATTGTAGTATTAAGGCATCTGAATTATTTAAGGTATGTGTGAATTTGTATATGAACGTGCTGTATTCGCAGTGCTAAGATAACAGTAATTGGACCGCTCAATGTACTGTAAGTCATAGTGTACAATTTGGAAGTACGTGTGTTGTAACGTTAAGTTAGTAGCATTCTCCATCCATAGTATTGTAAGCCGTAGTGGATATACTGTACTTAAGTTGTGTGTGAATTTATATATGATTATGCTGGCTTTAGAGAAGTTTGTAGTGTTTCTTGTAATATTTTCTTTCCATGGAATTGATTGTTGTACTTTTGTTGTTTATGTTGTTGTTTATTGTTGTTGTGTAATTATGTTTTAACTTTACGTTATTATCACACTACTGTAAGTGATCATTGCCACCGGGATATTTCCCAATTGCAATATATTTGTTAATAATAATAATGTGCATTATTTTGTACTACTATGCGCTATCGACCCCATAAAAATGTCATTAAATGTTTAACTGTCAAGTTTAACTATTGAATGGCTGTTCAAATTTTGACGACTCAGGTAGTGTTTATGATGATCCGTATGATTTACTCTTCATTATTTCCATACCAACATTAAAAAAATCGAAATATTTCCACAACTTTTCTTCTCCGACAGTACAGCAATTTCATGTGTATATCCAGAGAGGTATACAGCCGGGTTGCTTAGGTTAGCCTACTTCATTACAAGACGACGATCATGATATGCCACGTGATGTGTACCCTATCCATTTAAATCCTGGTTCGATCTGTAAGCTTAATTTATTTGCCGTTGTGTCTCCGATGAAAACACACTATTAATTGAGTCCAAGTAAATCAAATTCTGTCGCTTTAAACATGAGATCTGGAATTGTTTACCTTCAGCACGGTAGCTGTACGTTTCAGACACGTTTTCTTCTAAGCGTTACTACCAATCAATCAATCAATCAATCAATCAATCAATCAATCAATCAATCAATCAATCAATCAATCAATCAATCAATCAATCAATCAATCAATCAATCAATCAATCAATCAATCAATCAATCAATCAATCAATCAATCAATCAATCAATCAATCAATCAATCAATCAATCAATCACTACTGATCTGCATTTATGGCAGTCGTCTACGAGGCAGATTCCCTACCTCTTGTTTTCCTAGCCATTTCTTAAATGATTGTGAAGAATTTGGAAATTTATTGAACATCTCCTTTGGTAAGTTATTCCAATCCCTAACTCCGCTACTTATAAACGAATATTTGCCCCAATTTGTCTTTCTTAATTCCAACTTTATCCCCATAGTGTGATCTTTCCTACTTGTAAAGGCACGATTCAAACTTATTCGTCTACTGATGTCATCCCTCGCCATCTCTCCACTGACAGCTCGGAACATACAACTTAGTCGATCAGCTCGTCTCCTTTCTCCCAAGTCTTCCCAGCCAAAACTTTGCAACATTTTTGTAACGCTACTCTTTTGTCGTAAATCGCCCAGAACAAATCGAGCTGCTTTTCTTTGGATTTTTTCCAGTTCCCGAATCAAGTAATCCTGGTGAGGGTCCCATACACTGGAACCATACTCTAGTTGGGTTCTCAGCGGAGACAAATACGCTCTCTCTTTTACATCCTTACTACAACCCCTAAATACCCTCATAACCACGTGCAGAGATCTGTACCCGTTATTTACAATCATATTTATGTGATTACCCCAATGAAGATCTTTCCTTATATAAATACCTAGGTATTTACAATGATCCCCAGAGGGAACTTTCACCCCATCAACGCAATAAGTAAAACTGAGAGGACTTTCCTATTTGTGAAACTCACAACCTGACTTTTATCCCCGTTTATCATCATACCATTGTCTACTGTCCATCTCACCACATTATCGAGGTCATTTTGCAGTTTCTCACAATCCTGTAACTTATTTATTACTCTGTACAGAATAACATCATCTGCAAAAAGCCTTATCTCTGATTCCACTTCTTTACACATATCATTGATGTATATAATAAAACATAAAGGGCTAATAATATCACCTTGAGGAATTCCCCACTTAATTATTACAGGGACGGATAAAACTTCACCCACTCTAATTCTCTGAGTTCTATTTTATAGAAACAGAGCCACCCATTCAGTCACTCTTTTGTCAAATCCAATTACACACATTTTTGCCAGTAGTCTCACATTATCTACCCTATCAAATGCCTTAGACAGGTCAATCGCGATACAGTCCAATTGACCTCCTGAATCCAGGATATCTGCTATATCTTTCTGGAATCCTACAAGTTCGGATTCAGTGGAATAACTGTCCCTAAACCCAAATTGCCTTCTATCGAACAAGTTATTAATTTCTACTCTACTAATTACTACTCAGTCCCCTCCACAAATCCTTGGAGATTTTAAGATGTATTTCAGAACACACTGTACGATGATGTTACAAATCACCTAAATTACATACAGCGTATATGCTTGACGTTACAAACTTCCAGAGATGATGGAGGACTGCAAATGGATCAATTTGAGATCGAGTCAAAAGTTAAGAAAAATTCTATTCATAAGTCCGTCTACCCGCACAAGTTTCACAAGTTGCTCCTTTTACAACAAATGTTATAAATAGCGTCCCCTGCGTAAATGCAGGAATGACATCGTCGCACAAAGTTCTGTCGGGTTTTCTTAATGATATTTGTTCGTGGCGTCGACCTCTGCAGATCTTTTGCCGCCACTTCCACGATATGATAACAACCTGCGTGTAAGTCGAATTGCAGAAGTGTAAAATGTTGAATGTGAGGAAAGTTAAGGACGACACACACACCCCATCCCCAGGCCAGGGATATTAATCATTCACAATTGCAAACCACTCACCCGGCCGGGAATCGAACCAGGGGCCTCCGGATCATAGGCGGACGCGTTGCGCCCTACACCGCGGGGCCGGGCAAGTTCTGTCGTACCAGTATGAATATCCCGGTGTCGTTTGAACAGCGATGTTAAACATCTTGGATTATTAATAACTAGAGCCCGGATTTTGATGCATTAATAGGTTAGAATGCAAACTTACTGAAGCGGGTAGCAAGTATAGTCCACCTTCACAACGATTGTGTTATGGGATTTGCATAAGGATTAGGAGTGCGGCCAATCAGAACCCCTATAATTTATGTTACTCTTGCTCCATTATGGATGAGCGGGTAGCCAACACTTCATACTAACCAAACTAGTTTGCAAACTAACCTGTAACTGCATAAAAATCCGGGCTTTATTAATAACTTATGACTCGAACTTTTCCGGACAACGGTTCCTGATCTCAAATTGATCCATTTGCCGTCCACAGCCAGTCGTGAAAGTTTGTAATATCATCATGGATACACCCCGTATAGTATAAGACACAATGTTCACGCCCCACAAAATAATGCTATTCACTGAACCTTACGGTTTCTATGAAACTTTGTATATTTGGAACCCTTTCATTCTTAATCTGTGTACCCTCCAGGTTTGCATTTTTCCCTCGGACTCAGCGACGGATCCCACCTGTACCGCCTCAAGGCCAGTGTCCTGGAACGTCGGGGATACAACTGGGGAGGATTACCAGTACCTCGCCCTGGTGGCCTCACCGGCTATGTCAAGCAGGACTCTTGTGGAGGGTTTTGGGGAGTTTGGAAACGATAGACAAGGAATAGGGAAGGAAGCAGCCGTGGCTTTAAGTTAGATACCATCCCCGCATTTGCCGGAATAAGTGGGAGACCAAGAGAAACCACTTCGTGGATGGCTTAGTTGGGAATTGAAACCTGCTCTACTCGGTTGACTTTCTGAGGTGGCGAGAACCCAGTTACAACCCTCGTACCACTTAACATTTGAAATCCTACTAATGAGTATTTAAATTTCTTCCTCTCAGTGTTAGCAATTGATTTGATTCAAGAACTGCTCGGCATCCCAAGGAAGACTGTACGATTTGGTTTGGGTGATTCCAGGCAAAGGAATAGGGCAGGGAATATTTGGGAGTACGGAGACGAGCTGTTTGACTATGCGGTATGTTCCTACCTCTCAATGGAGAGATGGCGTGATATACCACTAGTTGATGAATAAGCTTAAGTGGAGTCATTAACAGTAGGAATAATAATGTTATAGGTTTTTACGTCCCAATACATCTCCTGACACAAAACTGACGTGTTTGAACACCTTCAAATACCAACGAACTCAGCCAGGATCGAAATTGTCAAGTTGGGGTCAGAAGGCCAGCGATCCAGCTGTCTGAGCCTCTCAGTCCGTCATTACTAGCAGGAAATATTAAAAAATTAAAGATGTTAGGACAGGTAATCGTTCATGTGAAGAGGAATTGAGAATTGTAATAATTTACAACGGGAGATGTTCAATAAATTTCCAACTTCTTTGAAATTATTTAAGGGAATACAACTGATAGGGAATGTGGCCCCTCGGCGACTGCCCTAAACGCAGATAAGTGGTAGATGAATTATAAACTATTTGTAATCAGGAATATTTTACTACTTCTCTTCGCTCCTTATCAGCTAGCCCCGTGGTGTATGGGTAGCATGCTTTCCTCTTACCCGTAGGTTCCGGGTTCGACTCTCTGGCCAGGTCAGACATTTTTACCTCAATCTGAGCGCTGGTTAGAGGTCCACTCAGCCTAGGTGATCACGAATAGAACAAAACATAGGAAAGGAGTAAGTCGTGTGTATGATGTCAACAATGCATATTCATAAATGTTTCTTCTGCTACTGCTGGTGTTAAGGGCCATGCATTTGTAGGTTTGTCCTAAAAATCGTGTTGTTTAAAGTGTCTGTAAGTCCTCTGCATGTGGGCCAAGTCGCCAGGCTTCAATTCTAGAACATGGAGGTATGTGTCTTACGAACACACTACGAGGTGTCGAATGGTGGACACATAGAATCTTCTCGGCCGTTATTCCTGGCTCTCTAGACCGGGGTCGCTATCTCACCGTCAGATTACTACTCAATCGTGATCTCGACGCATCTCCCAGAAATGCACCGGGAAACAGGACGAAGATAACAAAACACGGAATAAAACCACTAAAACAAATCTTCCTTGGCTGTCTTGAGTCTCAGCTTCAACTACACGAACAGGCATTCCTTGTATGTAATCCTTAATCCGTTAAGTATGACAAACCTCTGGTTTACATTACCTACGATCAGCAACACCATGCGAGGAACACCATGATTCTTCGTTACCTGTGATTAGAACTACTACTGTAGGAAGAACATTATTATTATTATTATTATTATTATTATTATTATTATTATTATTATTATTATTATTATTATTATTTTATTGGATTTACGTCCCACTAACTACTTTATGGTTTTCGGAGACACCGAGGTACCGGAATGTTGTCTCGCAGGAGTTCTTTAACGTGCCAATAAATCTACCGACACGGGGCTGACGTATTTGAGCACCTTCAAACACCAGCAGACCGAGCCAGGATCGAACCCGCCAAGTTGGAGTCAGAATGCCAGCGCCTCAACCATCTGAGCCACTCAGCTCGGTGACCTGGATTTTGGACCCCTTTGGACAAGCATCGGTTCAGAGGATTCCGGGTTCGATTCCCGGCCGGGTCGGGGATTTTAACCTTAATTGGTTAATTCCAGTGGCACGGGGGCTGGGTGTATGTGTTGTCTTCATCATCATTTCATTCTCATCACGACGCGCAGGTCGCGTACGGGTGTCAAATAGAAAGACCTGCACCTGGCGAGGCGAATCCGTCCTGGGATATCCCGGCACTAAAAGCCATACGACATTTCATTTCATTCATTCATTTATTATCATTACAATCACTCCCATTTTGTATATATTTAAATGCCTAAGTTGTGCGTTAATTATAGCAATTATTTTATAAAGAGTAAAAGTATATTAATTTGAGAGCCACACCTTCTATGCGCCAGATATAGGAATGTAATATATCAGTGCTCTACTGCCTCGTGTCATCTGTTTTAATTAAGGCAGAGGAGTTCTCCGAATATTTTCATAAGTGACCATGTACCTTTAACTCAGCCGCCCACCCTTCGTATTAGCAGAGAGTGCGCTCGACTAAAGTAAACTTTGCATCCTGGCCTGTTAATGAAGGGAAGTGCTTGTCTAGGGGCTCATCTGACAGACCAGAATTTCTCCTTGTTGATCAATTAAGTGGAATGATGGAAATGGAAACACAAGTCTCAGTGCTCCCGTCAGTTTACACAGAAGTTTGATTTTTTACATGTACATTTAAAATTTTACACATAAAGCAATTCCCCAGTAACGCAGCTAAGTATTTGTAAAATTGTCTTAAGAAGCAGATTTACAATAATCTGATATTAAAGCTCATTTCAGGCCTACGTGTAAAATAATCAGTAATGTTGAGAAAATACGTACATGCATCTGTTTCGTATCTTCCTTACAGACGTTTATGCCTTTCACCATTTACTTTGCAAGCATCCTATCTTCATTAAAGGAAATATATGGTAGTAAGAAGTGTTAAGAAATATGATATGGGACACCTACTTTTACAGTTTCCATAAAGGTCTCTTTTGGGACCTTTCCTCTTTCGCTCTGTATTAATGATCTGTCATGTAATATTCTCTGCAAACCTGTTCTATGTGCTGATGATACAACTTTCTTGAATAATAATATTGTTATAAAAATACTAAGAAAGCAAGTCAACACATCTGTTAAAATTGCTGAAAACAGGTTTCATCCAATAAATTAACTATTAATGTCAGTAAAACAGAAAATATCCCTTTTACATTACATCATACTATAAATAATGACTGTCATAAGTCTGTTAAATTATTACACCTACATGTAGATATAAGACTTACCTGGGACATAGGTACCTCACAACTCTGTAAGAAATTAGACAGAAATTAGCTGCATCAGTCGGGGTATGCTACTTGCAAGCTATCATGGGGCAATTGTGCTGCACCATATAATGTATTTATTTGGCAGAAAAAGGCAGTTACAAATTACAGACTCTTGTAAAACTTCCTTGTAAGCCTAAGCATTCCTGTTATATATATACTTACAAATATTATGCATGTAAAAGAAATTAAAGAACGTTCTACAGTTCATACGTACAGCACATGATACGGTACAAGAATGATCCGGATACTCCTCACTCCAGGCTTAGTAAAAAAAACAAAAACACGGTTACCAACAGCTTAAAATATACAATAAGCTTCCACTACCAATTCGAACATTACCCATAAGCACATTTAACAGGTTAATTTAACAGTTTTAAAGGGGAAAGGCATTATCAAGTGTAGAAGTGTTTCTAGAATGTGTATTTCAAAAGCTGACCTAACATAGGTGTACATTTCTGGTACTTGGTGGAAACAATAAACTAAACTAAGACTCAGTGAATTAACTAAGTGGAAATACTTCAAGTTCCTGGCAATGGACCTCTATGTAAAAGATTCCACTTGACCGGATCTCCTGAAAAGGAATATACTGAGGCTTCTCTGTGTAGATGAAGCAAGAACGAACAAAAGCCTTAGAAGAAGAATGTGAAAGGAAAAGGAAGATACGTAGAGATACATAAAAGGGAAAAAGACAGAAGTATAATCACAAACACGATCAGACCTGCCGGAAGGCAGAATCACCTATGATGATGATGATGATGATGATGACTATTTCCAATTTACAAACACTTTCGTGACGTCTCTTATCGCCGCCTTGTACTAAACCTGTCGCGATTTCTATGATTTCACGCCCTTCTGAGTAGTTCAAGCAGCAGAGCGCTGACCTTCTGACATTGAGTTTGCGGGTTCGATCCTTCCTCAGTCTAGTGGTACTTGAAGCTGCTCAAATATCTAAGCCTCGTGTCGGTATATTTATCATGCAGGTAAAAGGCTCCTGCGAGGAAAACTTCCGGCACCATGGTGCCTCCGAAAACCGTAAAAGTACTTAGTGCAACGTGAAACCATTAATAATGTTATTTTCTTTGCGTCCCATTAACTACTTTTACCGTGAAACCATTCTTCTTCTTCACTTCGAATCGCCCATCCTTTGGGTACTCGGATCTAACATTATCGGGAGAATTGGACGTGCGGTCAAGGGCACGCGTCTGTGAGCTTGCATCCGGGAGATAGTGGGTTCGATTCCCACTGTCGACAGCCCTGAAGCTGGTTTTCCGTGGTTTCCCATTTTCACACCAGGCAAATGCTGTTCTGTACCTTAATTAAGGATACAGACGCTACCTTCTCAATCCTACCCTTTCCTGATCATTATCACCGAAATCCTTCGTTGCCTTAGCGCGGTGTTAAACGACTATAAATAAATATCGCTAATTTTAATCACACACACGCACATTTCAATACACCAATGAAAATATGAAACTGGCAGGCTATATTTTCCTGAACTACCCAAGGAATGTGAGTATAAGAGAGGATTCTTTTGTACGAAGGTATACATTCATTTAAGGAGCACTGATAAGGTGATCGATACTAAAACACCAGCAAGTCAAGGGTAAAATATGTTAGATTAATGACATTAACTAGAGCAACGAACGAAAAATTAAATAATCTTCCAAGAATATTGACATGATACTGTATAGGCTTTTGGGCTTGTGCCGTGTCAAAAAGATAAGGTGAAATTCTTTACGTTTCGCAGAGAACTGTGCTCTGCGCCATCAGAAGAAAATCTCGACTGTCCACGAGAAAGGCTTCTTAAACATTGAGCTTTGAAATTTAGACGTTATAATAGAAGTGGAAATGGTACGGTCATTCGTCACCAGATGGCCTCCGGACGTGGCACAGCGCCAGCGTTCAAAGAGGAAGCTGACCGAACCATCAGAATAGTCTAAGCGGATCACATAAAGTGTTTACGTAACATATGACATAGACACAAGCCTGGAATGAAACATCTGGCGATGAGGAACGTACGAATTTGGAAAACACCGAGACGAAATAACAATAGTAAACGGACAGGGAAGGGAACTACCTACGTACATCCTTAATGGCTGGCAACCAGGTATTACTTAATTGATAGCCGGTGTCCCTGTTGAAATTGTTAGGATTTCTGCGTATTTCCACAGCTTCCCGTGTAATCCTGGATCTATAATGCCTAGTGTGTGTAAGAGCTCAAGCATCTTGGAACATGACATCATGACCCGACGATAGAGTGTGTTTAGCTATTGCCGATTTGTCTGGCTGGTTGAGACGAATATTACGTTCATGTTCCTTGATTCTGATACCAATGGACCGGCATGTTACATCGATGTATACCTTACCGAATGTACAGGGAATTTCGTATACCCCAGGATGTAAAAGTGGGGACAATTTGTCCTTGGTTTTACTCAGACTGTGAGCAATTTTAGTGGCGGTGCCAAAGACGGCTTGTATATTGTATTTGCGGAGGACCTTGGCAATCCAATCTGTGGCGTTGTGAATGTAAGGCAAATAGTCAGTTCCCTTTACTTCTTCCTTCTGTGAGCTCTGCTTGGTCGTTTCTCTGGGATGCAGGGATCTATGAATCTGCGAATCGCTGTAACCATTACCTTTGAACGTGACTTTTAGCGTGTCCATCTCCACCTGGATACTTGATGGCTCAAAAATTCGTCTTGATTTGTGCTGGATAGTGGTGAGAATCTGCATGAAGATTGCGATTTGTGTGGGTAGGCTTACGATAGACGGTATGTCCTAAGGAGCCGTCCGGTTTCTTTCTTACTAGAACATCCAAGAACATCTCCATAGTGAATTTAATTGAAGGGTGTTGCTGATTTAGGTGGTTTAGAAATAGATGAAGTTTCTCAGGACCTTCTGTCCAGACGACAAATGCATCGTCAACATACCTCCACCATAGCATAGGTTTGAGGGGCGCCAAAGCTCCTGAAAATGCTCCATAAAAAAATTAGCCAGTACGGGCGAAAGTCGACTTCCCCATAGCCACTCCGTCCGTCTGTTCGTAAAAATTCCCGCCCGACAAGAAATAGCTGGAAGTCACGCAGTGGTAAAATAGCTTAGTAATATCCTCAGGGAACAGGTGTTCAATGAGAGACCACCTAAATTTCTAAACCACCTAAATCAGCAACATCCTTCAATTAAATTCACTATGGAGATGGAGTCGGAGCTGTCAGAAGGTAATTATGAATTAATAAATGAATGGACGCATAAAACCGCGGCACGCGTATAACAGGAACTCTTGGAACTGAACAGAAAGTAGCTTGAATCTGAAATTTTGCGGTAAAGACTTCTCCATGACTCCCGTGGAGAATACAGCACTGGGTCTTGTATTCAGAGATTCAAACACGGGTTTTGATAGAATGTTTGCGTGCATTAATTTCAATTCCGTGGGAGCCTCAATAAGAAAGTCTTTTAGTAAATTTTATGACATATCAGATTCTACGTACTCTCCCGTGTTTCCTTTTTCAAATTATGGTCAATGGCTTGTAAGGAGGTACGCAGGTTGCTCTCAGTTACATTATCCACAGCTCGTTCGTTATCACTGTTCGTTACATTTCACAGCGAATATCGTTACACTCACACCTTCGGAACGTACACGCAGTTCATAGTCTTCGTCCAGGAACTCAAATCATTCCCCGTAAAAGCATCATGCTTCCAGTGCAATACGCCTTGCTTCTCTGTTGAGTATTATCATATCCAAGACCTCATCACTCGAATACGTAATAGCTGTCTATGCAAGAACTATGACTCCAATCTGTCTTACAGCAAAGACCACGCTGAATAATCATGTCCCTTTCAAGCCCAAGTAGATGCGTGAAGTATATTCTTATTACTTGGTTGAATGATTCCGGAATAAATTTGAAAGTCGTTTCCATTACAATTGGTTACGAGGCTGTATTTGTTATATTTACTTCATTAACTTACTTATCACGATACCTGAGACTTCAGAAAAGCCCATTCCTCGTAAATGGGTGCCTTACCGTGTAGTAAATAAAAGTAAATAAAAATCCACGAGTAAAGAAGTATTTGAACCTTCACAGCTCCATTTAGCCAAGTACATTTCCTGTGAGTAATTCCAAGTAGCTACTTGAAGGGGAATATTTCATTCATTTTAACTCCGTTTTTACGAAAGCAGTAAAAGTTCTCGCCTCGAAATATTACTGATATATTAAAGTTTATGGCTCGGTTTTAAGCCTTTATTGAACACACTAACGGCAATAATTACAGAGCATAAACTACCACATCTGCTGTACTACATTTACATGCCATAGATTATAAGAATTCCTTTTTTGCTATTTATTTTACGTCGCACCGACACAGATATATCTTGTGGCGACGATGGGATAGGAAAGGCCTAGGAATTGGAAGGGAAGCGGCCGTGGCCTTAATTAAAGTACATCCCCGGCATTTGCCTGGTGTGTAAATAGGAAACCACGGAAAACCATCTTCAGGGTTGCCGACAGTGGGGCTCGAACTCACATCTCCCGATTAATGGATACTGGCCGCACTTAAGCGACTGCAGCTCTCGAGCTCGGTGATTATAAGGTATTAGGTACTGAGTTATTTTTGAGAGATTTAAGCGTAACAGAGCGGAACGATGTAGGGTTGTGAAATATAAATACTCTATAAAATCTTGGCATACTCTTGTTCCTCTTCTTCTTCTTGTACCATAATTTCATTGGATGTTGGCTGTTATCAGGGCGATCTTGTTATTGTTCTCAGCATGTCGGAAATGCCTAGGGATACTGGGCCCATACCATTCTCGTAGATTCTATAGCCAAGATATTCTCCTGCCTTCAATTTTACCCTGTAAGATAAGCTGAATGATATGGCCAAAGTGCTTAAATTTATTCTTTATCGATGTTGTGAATGACCTCCAGCTCTTTGTTCAGGCGTTAGAGTACTTCAGTGTTAAGTATTCTGTCAACCCATGATATTCTGAGGAGGCATCCGTAGCAAAGTATGGAAGTTTGTTGGTGGTGTTCTCTGCTAGGTTCCAAGTCTCGGCACCATAAAATAAGACGGAAAATGCATAACACCGAAGTAAACGGAAACGGAGATTGATCCTAAGGTCACTGTTACAGAGACATATGGTCAGTCGTGATGCAATATCTCTTTCCGGCACAGTGTGGAAAGCAATGGCAATCTCTCATTCAGTTATTGATGAATCCGAAAGTCTTCAATCAGTCATCAGCCACATATCGCTGATCTGCATTCAGGGCGGTCGCTCAGGTGGCAGATTCCCTATCAGTTGCTTACTTCATATTTATTTTTTACAATTCTTTGTCCTGCTTTTCCTTAAATATTTTCAACGAACTTGGAAATGTATCGGACATTTCCTTGATAATTTATTCCGATTCCTTACTCCTCATCCTATAAATGAAAATTTCCCCCAATTTGAACTCTTCAGTTCCAACTTAATCTTCATATTATGATCTTGCTTCTTTCCTACGTACGTTTAAAAGCTGCAGTCAAGCTCATTCTCCTACTTACATTGCCATCTCTCCACTGACAGCTCGAAACAAAACATACCACATTGCCGAGCATCTCGTTTCCTTACTCCCAAGTCTTCCCATCCCAAAGTTTGCAACATTTACACCTTTTTCGGAAATTACCCAGAACACATCGTGCTGCTTTCCTTTCAATTGTTCCAGTTCTCGCATCAAGTAGTCCTGGTGAGGGCCCCTTACACTCTGAGGTCTTACCCGAGACTTATAAGATTGGATGGTTCTGCGGCACCTCCGCCGCCGCACGCCTCCGCCCGCCTCCTCCTCCGCCGCCGCCCGCGGGAAATTTGAATTTTGGCGGGAAATTTGAATTTTGGCGCGAGATTTGAATTTGTAAACAAAGCCACGTGCTTTTTGACAGCTGTCATCGACAACAACGCAACGCTAACCTCACTGCTGCCATCTTGACGGGCCGAAACCTCACTAGTGCCAACTTAACCTAACTAGCATGAGGTAAACAAACCCACGTGTTTTTTGACAGCCACGTGCTTTTTGACAGACAACAACGCATCGCTAACCTCAGTTCTGCCATCTTGACGGGCCTAAACCTCAGTAGTGCCAACTTAACATCACTAGCGCGAGGTAAACAAAGCCACGTGCTTTTTGACAGCCACGTGCTTTTTGACAGATTTGTAAACAAAGCCACGTGCTTTCTGACAGCTCGCATCAACAACAACGCATCGCAAACCTGAGTACTACCATCTTGACGGGCCTAAACCTCAGTAGTGCCAACTTAACCTAACTAGCATGAGGTAAACAAAGCCACGTGTTTTTGACAGCCACATGCTTTTTGACAGATTTATAAACAAAGCCACGTGCTTTTTGACAGACAACAACGCATCGCTAACCTCAGTACTGCCATCTTGACGGACCTAAACCTTAGTGGTACCAACTTAACCTAACTAGCGCGAGATAAACAAAGCCACGTGCTTTTTGACAGCCACGTGCTTTTTTGACAGCTGTCATCCGCCATCTTTAAACTACAGAGCACCGTGCTGCCCTCTTTCGTCACCTGTCATCGGCAGTGCTGCCATCTTGACGGGCCTAAACCTTAGTGCTACCAACTTAACCTCACTAGCTCGAGATAAACAAATCCACGTGCTTTTTGACAGCCACGTGCTTTTTTGATAGCTGTCATCCGCCATCTTTAATCTATAGAGCACAGTGCTGCCCTCTTTAGCTACTTACCTTTGAAATGTGGTGGCGGATAATTTGAAAAATGCTTTTCGACAAGCAGCCATCTTTAATCCAGAGAGAACAGTGCTGCCCTCTATGTGGTGGCGGCTAATTGAAAAATTCCACGTGCTCTTGTTTGAAAACAAACTCACGTGCTTTTTTGACAGCTGTCATCTGCCATCTTTAATCTATAGAGCACAGTGCTGCCCTCTTTAGTTTGAAATGTGGTGGTGGTAAATTCCACGTGCTCTTGTTTGGAAACAAAGCCATGTGCTTTTTTGACAGCTGTCATCCGCCATCTTTAATCAACAGAGCACTGTGCTACTATCATGCGGGCAATTTCATCACCTGTCATCCGCCATCTTTAATCCACAGAACACCATGCTGCCCTCTTTGTGGCTACTACCTTAAGCACGTAGTAGCGGGCAATTTGAAAAGTTCTGTTAGCTATCATCCGCCATCTTTGAGCACTGTGCTGCCATCTTTAGCTAGATACCTTTGAAATGTGGTGGCGGCAAATTGAAAAATTCCACGTGCTCTTGTTTGAAAACAAACTCACGTGCTTTTTCGACAGCTACCATCCGCCATCTTTAATCAACAGAGCATAGTGCTACCCTCTTTAGTTTGAAATGTGATGGCGGCAAATTCCACGTGCTCTTGTTTGGTAAACATAGCCATGTGCTTTCTTGATAGCTGTCATCCGCCATCTTTAATACAGAGAGCACCGTGCTGCCCTCTTTATCGTAGTAGATGTAAATTCGTCACCTGTCATCCGCAGTGCTGCCATCTTTAGCTAGATACCTTTGAAAAGTGGTGGCGGATAATTTAAAAAGAAAAATTCTACAGCAGCCCTCTCTCGACGCTAATTGCATAAGATGGCGGCTATACATGACTCCTTAAGGGTGCTTACGCAAGATGGCTGCTATACACAGGTTCTTATGAGACGCCCTTGGGATGCTTGCGCAAGATGGCAGTTATACATGGCTCCTTATGAGATGCCCTAGGGATGCTTGCGCAAGATAGCGGCTGCTCTTATGGGACGGCTTAAGGGTCCTTGCGCAAGATAGCTTGAGACGCCCTAAGGATGCTTGCGCAAGATGGCGGACACAAGATGGCGGCTATACACAACTCCTTATGAGACGCTTTAAGGGTGCTTGCGCAAGATGGTTGCTACTCTTAGCTTAGAGGCTAACGTGTCGTGATAGTTCGATTCATTAAATTTAGGGCTTAAATGCAAAATGTTAAATATATCGAAAACGGTGCACCGTAGAGCAAAACGGACAAAATTTTTCTGCCTAATACCTAGGTTCGCAGTATGAGGAACAAGAAAATCATAGTCGAATGATGGGATCAACGGTTCGGTTCCTACTTAGGCCCTTTGGCATTTGCTCTGTTTTAGCTTGTATTGAAGCGAGTCTTCGTAACATGATCAGGTCTAGCTATGGTAGAGAGTATAACGTACCGTGCAGGTTCGATTCATTAAATTTGGAGGCTTAAATGCAAAATGTTAAATATCTCGAAAACGATGCATCGTAGAGCAAAACGGACAAAATTTTTCCGCCTAATACGTAGGTTCGTAGTATCAGGAACAAGAAAAAACATAGTCTAATGATGAGATCAACGGTTCGATTCCTACTTAAGCCCTTTGCCATTCGCAGCTATCTATTTCTACAAGATGGTGGCTGCTCTTATGAGAAACAAGATGCCTTGAGACGTCCTAGGGATGCTTACGCAAGATGGCAGACACAAAATGGTGACTATACATAGCTCCTTATGAGACGGCCTAGGGGTGCTCGCACAAGATGGCGGCTACTCTTATGAAGAAAGCTAGCTTAGAGGCTACTGCGCAAGATAACAGCTGCTGTTATGCATGTGGTGGAGGGCAATTTGAAATTCTATGTGCTTAATCAACAGAGCACCCTGCTGCCCTCTTTAGCTGAAATGTGGTGGTGGATAATTTGAAAAATTCTTTTGACAGCTATCATCTTTAAACAAAGGCGACTATACATAGGCTGTTAAGGCCTTATCGTTCTCCTCCTCCTCCTCCTCCTCCTCCTCCCCCTCCTCCTCCTCCTTCTCTACCTCCTCCTCCGCCTCTTATGTCAAGGCATAGCTTTATATCGAACAAGTTTAAACCTGCATCGCGAAGGCAAGCGTGTGCAGCGATAACATTATTGTGCATGTTTAGACTTTCGAAACATAAGAAGAGTAGAATCAAACGCTGTACTCGATACGACATGTGATCAGAACATTGATTGATGCGTTCAGAAAACAAAATAAGTGATCAAGACTAGAATCGAACAATGTACTCAGTACATCATGTGTTTAGAATATGTCAGGGGATACGCTTGTTCTAAGAAGATCAGATTGAAACATAACAAGACTAGAATAGAACACTGTAATCGATGTTGTTAACTTCAACATGTGATCAGAACATTGATTGATGTGTTCAGAACACAAAATAAGTGATCATGACTAGAATCGAACACTGTACTCGATACAACATGTGATCAGAACATTGATCGATGTGTTCAGAACACGAAATAAGTGATCAAGACTAGAATCGAACACTGTACTCAATACAACATGTGTTTAGAACATGTTAGGGGGTACCCTTGTTCTAAGAAGATCAGAATGAAACATAACAAGACTAGAATCGAACACTGTAATCGATGTTGTTAACCTCAACATATGATCAGAACATTGTTTGATGTGTTCAGAGCAAAAGTACAATTTTGATGATTTGCGCAGCTAACTCGCTCGGTAAACGATATAGCCAAAGTGTATCTTCAAATTATTTACCTTCCATCATTCGTCTTGTGTGTAAAAATCAGTCGAACAAGTTATCGCATAAACATGGCTGAAAAAAAATCGTGATAGGGTATGGAACCCAGGGGTTACATCTTATCAGAAGGGCAAAAAGGATGAAAGGCTCTTCCTCCTCCTTACCGCACATTCCTTGGCTAAAGGGCTAATGGGCTAAAGGGCTAATGGGCTAAAGGGCTAAAGGGCTAAAGGGCTAAAGGTGCAACAACCTCATCGATCGCTATCAGCAAGAACGCTTGTACTTTGTTAAGTGTAGAAAATTAATCTTTATTGGTAAATGGTTTTATGTTCAGAACAAGGAATGGAACCTAGGGGTTACGTCTTACCTAATAAAATCCCCGAGGTGCGATGAGTTACGTTTTTCGAACTAGTGTTTGGAACACTGAACTTTTCAAGATGGCAAGAGTGAGGTTAGCAATGTTCTGTTGTTGGATTTTAAATTCCACGCTACAACATGCATAAGGTGGCAGCCCTTGAGGTTTACTCCCGTAAAGATGGCAAGAGTGAGGTTAGCAATGTTCCGTTGTTGGATTTTTAAAATTCCCCGCTATAACATGCAAAAGGTGGCAGCCTTGAGGTTTACCGCCGTAAAGATGGCAGCAGTGAGGTTAGCGACGCTCCATTGTCCTTCAAAGTGAGGATAGGGTTCGTCAAGAAGACAGCTGTCAAAAAAGCACGTGGCTATGTTTACCAAATAAGAGCACGTGATCGTGACGTCACGGTCACGTAATCAATCCTTAGCTCGACGTCGCTAAGAGCAGCATTAGGATTAGCTATTCTTAAAAGTCTTGGGAACAGAGCAGCAGTATGAATTGCTATGTTTCAAAGCGTGTACACATCACCTATCGATTTTACATACATCGACCATCGAACTAAACTTCATCCGCTAGATCGTGCTGCTATCTTAGCATGACTTTAAAGTACAATGAATAGCCATGTTTCAAAGCGTGTACACATTACCTATCGATTTTGCACGCATCGACTCTCGTACTAAACTTCTTCCGCTAGATTGTGCTGCTATCTTAGCATGACTAAGATGCATGAACTGAAAGTACGAAGAATAACCATGTTTTAAAGCGTGTACACATTACCTATCGACTTTGCATGTATCGACTCTCGTACTAAACTTCTGCAGGTAGATTGTGCTGCTATCTTAGCATAACTTATACGCATGAACTTAAAGTACAGAGAATAGCTATGTCTCAAAGCGTGTACACATTACTTATTGATTTTGCATGCAACAAATAACGTACTAAACTTCCTCCTCTAGATTGTACTGCTATCTTAGCATAACTTATACACATGAACTTAAAAGAAGAAAGAATAGCCATGTTTCAAAGCGTGTACACATTACTTATTGATTTTGCATGCATCAAATATCGTACTAAACTCCTTCCGCTAGATTGTGCTGCTATCTTAACACAACCTATACGCATGACCTTAAAGTAAAAAGGTGTGTACACATCACCTATCGATTTTGCATGCATCGAATCTCGTACTGAACTTCGTCCGCTAGATTGTGCTGGTATCTTAGCATAACTTATACACATGAACTTAAAAGTACAAAGAATAGCCATGTTTCAAAGCGTGTACACATCAACTATCGAATTTGCATGTATTGACTCTCATACTAAACTCCTTCCGCTAGATCGTGCTGCTATCTTAGCATAACCAATACGCATGACCTTAAAGTAAAAAGAATAGCCATGTTTCAAAGTGTGTACACATTACCTATCGACTTTGCATGCAACAAATATTGTACTAAACTTCTTCCGCTAGATTGTGCTGCTATCTTAGCATAACCTGTACGCATGAACTTAAAGTACGAAGAATAGTCATGTTTCAAAGCGTGTACACATTACTTATTGATTTTGCATGCATCAAATCTCGTACTAAATTTATTCCGCTAGATTGTGCTGGTATCTTAGCATAACCTATACGCATGGCCTTAAGGTACAAAGAATAGCCATGTTTCAAAGCGTGTACACATTACCTATCGATTTTACAAGCATCGACTCTCGTACTAAACTTCTTCCGCTAGATTGTGCTGGTATCTTAGCATAACCTATACGCATGGCCTTAAGGTACAAAGAATAGCCATGTTTCAAAGCGTGTACACATTACCTATCGATTTTGCATGCATTGACTCTCGTACTAAACTTCTTCTGCTAGATTGTGCTGGCATCTTAGCATAACTTATACACATGAACTTAAAAGTACAAAGAATAGCCATGTTTCAAAGCATGTACACATTACCTATGGATTTTGCATGCATTGACTCTCGTACTAATCTCCTCCCGCTAGATTGTGCTGCTATCCTAGCATAACCTATACGCATGACCTTAAAGTAAAAAGAATAGCCATGTTTCAAAGTGTGTACACATCACCTATCGATTTGCATGCAACAAATATCGTACTAAACTTCTTCCGCTAGATTGTGCTGCTATCTTAGCATAACTAACATGCATGAACTGAAAGTACGAAGAATAACCATGTTTTAAAGCGTGTACTCATTACTTATCGATTTTACATACATCGACTCTCGTACTAAACTTCTTGCGCTAGATTGTGCCGCTATCTTAGCATAACCTGTACGCATGAACTTAAAGTACAAAGAATAGCCTTGTTTCGAAGCGTTTACACATTACCTAATGATTTTGATCGAAACGACTATCATACTAAACTTTTCCCACTAGATTGTGCTAAAATCATGTAAGTGTGCAGCTATCTTAGCATAACCTATCGATTTTACATGCATCTACTCTCGTACTAGACTTCTTCCGCTAGAGCATGTAGCAATCGCTTTTGTGTATCCCTAACCCATGTGCACGAACTTAAAGCATAAAGATGAGCTATGTTCTAAAGCGTGTACACATCACCTATCGATAATGTATGTATCGAATATCGTACTAAACTTCTCCTGCTAGAGCGTACGAGTATCGCTTGTGCGTGCACGAACTTAAAGCATAAAGAATAGCAATGTATAAAAATCTTGTAAACAAAGCAGCAGCATTACGTATAGTCAAGATTAAATGCGTGCACACATCATGTATCCATGACGCACACAGTACTAAACTTATTCCATTAGAATGTACAAAGTTCGCATGTGTTTGTGCTGCTATCTTAGCATAGCCTATGTGAATGAACTTAAAGCATAAAGAATAGTGATGTATAAAAATCTTGTGAACATAGCAGAGTGTTAACTACGTAGGTGTAGACATTGAACTTTACATGCTGAGGCAGCATACTACGTGACCGTGACGTCACGACCACGTGCTCTTGTTTGGTAAACATAGCCACGTGCTTTTTTGACAGCTGTCTTCTTGACGAACCCTAACCTCACTTTGAAGGACAATGGAGCGTCGCTAACCTCACTGCTGCCATCTTTACGGCGGTAAACCTCAAGGCTGCCACCTTTTGCATGTTATAGCGGGGAATTTTAAAAATCCAACAACGGAACATTGCTAACCTCACTCTTGCCATCTTTACGGGAGTAAACCTCAAGGGCTGCCACCTTATGCATGTTGTAGCGTGGAATTTAAAATCCAACAACAGAACATTGCTAACCTCACTCTTGCCATCTTGAAAAGTTCAGTGTTCCAAACACTAGTTCGAAAAACGTAACTCATCGCACCTCGGGGATTTTATTAGGTAAGACGTAACCCCTAGGTTCCATTCCTTGTTCTGAACATAAAACCATTTACCAATAAAGATTAATTTTCTACACTTAACAAAGTACAAGCGTTCTTGCTGATAGCGAACGATGAGGTTGTTGCACCTTTAGCCCTTTAGCCCTTTAGCCTATTAGCCCTTTAGCCCTTTAGCCCATTAGCCCTTTAGCCCATTAGCCCTTTAGCCAAGGAATGTGCGGTAAGGAGGAGGAAGAGTCCTTTCATCCTTTTTGCCCTTCTGATAAGATGTAACCCCTGGGTTCCATACCCTATCACGATTTTTTTTCAGCCATGTTTATGCGATAACTTGTTCGACTGATTTTTACACACAAGACGAATGATGGAAGGTAAATAATTTGAAGATACACTTTGGCTATATCGTTTACCGAGCGAGTTAGCTGCGCAAATCATCAAAATTGTACTTTTGCTCTGAACACATCAAACAATGTTCTGATCATATGTTGAGGTTAACAACATCGATTACAGTGTTCGATTCTAGTCTTGTTATGTTTCATTCTGATCTTCTTAGAACAAGGGTACCCCCTAACATGTTCTAAACACATGTTGTATTGAGTACAGTGTTCGATTCTAGTCTTGATCACTTATTTCGTGTTCTGAACACATCGATCAATGTTCTGATCACATGTTGTATCGAGTACAGTGTTCGATTCTAGTCATGATCACTTATTTTGTGTTCTGAACACATCAATCAATGTTCTGATCACATGTTGAAGTTAACAACATCGATTACAGTGTTCTATTCTAGTCTTGTTATGTTTCAATCTGATCTTCTTAGAACAAGCGTATCCCCTGACATATTCTAAACACATGATGTATTGAGTACATTGTTCGATTCTAGTCTTGATCACTTATTTTGTTTTCTGAACGCATCAATCAATGTTCTGATCACATGTCGTATCGAGTACAGCGTTTGATTCTACTCTTCTTATGTTTCGAAAGTCTAAACATGCACAATAATGTTATCGCTGCACACGCTTGCCTTCGCGATGCAGGTTTAAACTTGTTCGATATAAAGCTATGCCTTGACATAAGAGGCGGAGGAGGAGGTAGAGAAGGAGGAGGAGGAGGGGGAGGAGGAGGAGGAGGAGAACGATAAGGCCTTAACAGCCTATGTATAGTCGCCTTTGTTTAAAGATGATAGCTGTCAAAAGAATTTTTCAAATTATCCACCACCACATTTCAGCTAAAGAGGGCAGCAGGGTGCTCTGTTGATTAAGCACATAGAATTTCAAATTGCCCTCCACCACATGCATAACAGCAGCTGTTATCTTGCGCAGTAGCCTCTAAGCTAGCTTTCTTCATAAGAGTAGCCGCCATCTTGTGCGAGCACCCCTAGGCCGTCTCATAAGGAGCTATGTATAGTCACCATTTTGTGTCTGCCATCTTGCGTAAGCATCCCTAGGACGTCTCAAGGCATCTTGTTTCTCATAAGAGCAGCCACCATCTTGTAGAAATAGATAGCTGCGAATGGCAAAGGGCTTAAGTAGGAATCGAACCGTTGATCTCATCATTAGACTATGTTTTTTCTTGTTCCTGATACTACGAACCTACGTATTAGGCGGAAAAATTTTGTCCGTTTTGCTCTACGATGCATCGTTTTCGAGATATTTAACATTTTGCATTTAAGCCTCCAAATTTAATGAATCGAACCTGCACGGTACGTTATACTCTCTACCATAGCTAGACCTGATCATGTTACGAAGACTCGCTTCAATACAAGCTAAAACAGAGCAAATGCCAAAGGGCCTAAGTAGGAACCGAACCGTTGATCCCATCATTAGACTATGATTTTCTTGTTCCTCATACTGCGAACCTAGGTATTAGGCAGAAAAATTTTGTCCGTTTTCTCTACGGTGCACCGTTTTCGATATATTTAACATTTTGCATTTAAGCCCTAAATTTAATGAATCGAACTATCATGACACGTTAGCCTCTAAGCTAAGAGTAGCAACCATCTTGCGCAAGCACCCTTAAAGCGTCTCATAAGGAGTTGTGTATAGCCGCCATCTTGTGTCCGCCATCTTGCGCAAGCATCCTTAGGGCGTCTCAAGCTATCTTGTGCAAGGACCCTTAAGCCGTCCCATAAGAGCAGCCGCTATCTTGCGCAAGCATCCCTAGGGCATCTCATAAGGAGCCATGTATAACTGCCATCTTGCGCAAGCATCCCAAGGGCGTCTCATAAGAACCTGTGTATAGCAGCCATCTTGCGTAAGCACCCTTAAGGAGTCATGTATAGCCGCCATCTTATGCAATTAGCGTCGAGAGAGGGCTGCTGTAGAATTTTTCTTTTTAAATTATCCGCCACCACTTTTCAAAGGTATCTAGCTAAAGATGGCAGCACTGCGGATGACAGGTGACGAATTTACATCTACTACGATAAAGAGGGCAGCACGGTGCTCTCTGTATTAAAGATGGCGGATGACAGCTATCAAAAAAGCACATGGCTATGTTTACCAAACAAGAGCACGTGGAATTTGCCGCCATCACATTTCAAACTAAAGAGGGTAGCACTATGCTCTGTTGATTAAAGATGGCGGATGGTAGCTGTCGAAAAAGCACGTGAGTTTGTTTTCAAACAAGAGCACGTGGAATTTTTCAATTTGCCGCCACCACATTTCAAAGGTATCTAGCTAAAGATGGCAGCACAGTGCTCAAAGATGGCGGATGATAGCTAACAGAACTTTTCAAATTGCCCGCTACTACGTGCTTAAGGTAGTAGCCACAAAGAGGGCAGCATGGTGTTCTGTGGATTAAAGATGGCGGATGACAGGTGATGAAATTGCCCGCATGATAGTAGCACAGTGCTCTGTTGATTAAAGATGGCGGATGACAGCTGTCAAAAAAGCACATGGCTTTGTTTCCAAACAAGAGCACGTGGAATTTACCACCACCACATTTCAAACTAAAGAGGGCAGCACTGTGCTCTATAGATTAAAGATGGCAGATGACAGCTGTCAAAAAAGCACGTGAGTTTGTTTTCAAACAAGAGCACGTGGAATTTTTCAATTAGCCGCCACCACATAGAGGGCAGCACTGTTCTCTCTGGATTAAAGATGGCTGCTTGTCGAAAAGCATTTTTCAAATTATCCGCCACCACATTTCAAAGGTAAGTAGCTAAAGAGGGCAGCACTGTGCTCTATAGATTAAAGATGGCGGATGACAGCTATCAAAAAAGCACGTGGCTGTCAAAAAGCACGTGGATTTGTTTATCTCGAGCTAGTGAGGTTAAGTTGGTAGCACTAAGGTTTAGGCCCGTCAAGATGGCAGCACTGCCGATGACAGGTGACGAAAGAGGGCAGCACGGTGCTCTGTAGTTTAAAGATGGCGGATGACAGCTGTCAAAAAAGCACGTGGCTGTCAAAAAGCACGTGGCTTTGTTTATCTCGCGCTAGTTAGGTTAAGTTGGTACCACTAAGGTTTAGGTCCGTCAAGATGGCAGTACTGAGGTTAGCGATGCGTTGTTGTCTGTCAAAAAGCACGTGGCTTTGTTTATAAATCTGTCAAAAAGCATGTGGCTGTCAAAAAACACGTGGCTTTGTTTACCTCATGCTAGTTAGGTTAAGTTGGCACTACTGAGGTTTAGGCCCGTCAAGATGGTAGTACTCAGGTTTGCGATGCGTTGTTGTTGATGCGAGCTGTCAGAAAGCACGTGGCTTTGTTTACAAATCTGTCAAAAAGCACGTGGCTGTCAAAAAGCACGTGGCTTTGTTTACCTCGCGCTAGTGATGTTAAGTTGGCACTACTGAGGTTTAGGCCCGTCAAGATGGCAGTACTGAGGTTAGCGATGCGTTGTTGTCTGTCAAAAAGCACGTGGCTGTCAAAAAACACGTGGGTTTGTTTACCTCATGCTAGTTAGGTTAAGTTGGCACTAGTGAGGTTTAGGCCCGTCAAGATGGCAGCAGTGAGGTTAGCGTTGCGTTGTTGTCGATGACAGCTGTCAAAAAGCACGTGGCTTTGTTTACAAATTCAAATCTCGCGCCAAAATTCAAATTTCCCGCCAAAATTCAAATTTCCCGCGGGCGGCGGCGGCGGCGCAGGAGGAGGAGGCGGGCGGAGGCGTGCGGCGGCGGAGGTGCCGCAGAACCATCCAATTATACTACTTATAAGCCCTCTCTTATTTACTTACTGAAGTAAGTTACGTGATATGGATCGTGTAGGTATAATATCGCATTCGGAAGTGTCGGGTTCAAGTCCAACCTCTGGCAACCTTGATTTTTATTTTCGGATGTTACAGTCTACACACAGGAATGTTCTCGGGCTGTGTTTAAATTAACGCCACTTCACTAAAATTCCTTTTCAACTGGGGCGTAATAATCGATCCTTATTTACTGGCTTAGGTGTCCGCGGTTCGAATACCTGCCAATACATGTGGGATCTTTGAATGAAATGTGACGTCCTTTTTCATCAAATTCCACATCAAACAGGATGTATCGAGATTATTATCAAGATAGCAACGATCAAACTGAACAACAAACTTGCATTCCTTCCTCACCGTCACCGAAAACCTCTTCAGTGGTGAAACTTAAAATATACAAAACGAAACTCGTAAAATAATAAGGACAATCTTAAAAAATAAAATTCTAACGACCGTGTGCCTGTACATTGACTATTTTGGCAAAATCTTCATTCAGTTATCCCTTTCAGGTGTAGTAACGACTATCTGCATATTTTGTTAGCTTTGATGTCTGTTTGTCCGTTTATAACTTGAAAAGTACTGGATATATTTCTACTAAACTCCATATATAGAATCCACCTATCCTTGGGTAGGTTTTAGGGCCAATTATGTTTCTAAATCCATGAACTGACTGGGGTTTATTCGAAATCGCGATTTTGAACTCCACAAAATCTACTCAGCCAAACATAAAGGATATCAAATTGTAAAACGCGTTTCTCATATGCTTTTTTTGTCGATTTGCCTGGTCGTCCGTTTCTTCAGTTATTATAACTGGGAAACTACTCTATATATTTCAGCTAAACTTTATATATGTTCTTGGGTAGGTATTACAGTCAATATTACTTCTAAATGCCGTATTGGGTTGGGGATTTACAGCATAGGATGTCAAAACAGTTATTTTACCCTCCCACAATTAATATATGGCCAAATTTAATGGAAACTACCAGCCCTAATAGAAATCAATTTCTAAAAATGTTTTTCTCATGTGTACCTTTTCGATAGGAGGATAACAGGGGAGTTACCTTTAATGGACTAGTTTACAGAATATCATGTCAAGTTTGGTTTTACTTAAAGAGCCATTTTAATCTTTTCGAGAGAACAGATAATAAGAGAGGTTACCGTCAACGATTATTTTCATGATTCTTCAGCCACAGTGTCACTCCTGGTTTCAGATGAACTACAATATGTAACCGAGAAGTATTACGCACAATTTTGTATCCGGAACAGTATTGTTCAATAAACTCTGTGTTCTATCCAATTCTGTCTCCAGTTCGTTGAGCTTTATCGTACTTACCGTTACTTCCAAGAATGTTCGTCGAAGAATATTAGTTTAACGTGCCGTATTAAATGTTTGAATACAGACATGTAAGTTCGCATAAATTCATGAAGGAATCGTGAAATCCATTACCACTTCCCGTGTGAAGACCGGGTACATATGCTAGTCAAGAGTATTAAAATCTTAATTTGGCAACTTGGAGGATGTTAAGATAACTCTGGTCACTGCGTAGTGGTGTACCTCTTCCCGCCATCAACACTGGGGTTTCCGGCATGAGATAGCATCGGCCGTTTGTCTGTCCGCCCGGAGCAGACTAGGCTGGTCCACGCCGGTGAAATGTGGAGTACCGCCCCCAAAAGCGGCAACGCCCAGACAAAAACACAATACTGCAACTCTCTGTCTTGTTTATGGCTATTGTGTGCTCTACACTCCTCACTTCGAAAACCTGTCTTAAGAATTGTTCATCTGCGCTATGAAATAATGATAATATCAGTTATGATGAGTATGTTCAAGACAACGTGTTTTCAACCTATACTTTCAGCTCGTGTCACTTTGCAGACACAAGATACACCTTGAGAAGTGATCCCACATAATCCAGTAAACCATCTGAAACACATTTATTGCATTCACTCATTTCTAAATGCCAGGCATTCACCCAAATTCTTAATGATTACGTAGATGAAGTCTGAAAGGAAGTAGTAACGATAACTAATGATGGACAAGGCGAGTTGGCGGTGAGGTAAGGGGGCGCAACTGTGAGCTTGCATCCGGGGGATAGTGGGTTCGAATCCCACTGTCGGCAGCCTTGAAAATGGTTTTCCGTGGTTTCCCATTTTCACACCAGGCAAATTCTGGGGCTATAGCTTACTTAAGGCCACGGTCGCTTCCTTCCAACTCCTAGGCCTTTCCTATCCCATCGTCGCCTTAAGACTTATCTGTGTGCGAGGTAAAGACACTAGCAAAAAAAATGTAATGATGCTAGAATTAAGGATATTAAATGCAGACTAGCAGAAGCAACGGAAGTCTTTCATAAGAAATGTGCTCACTTCGAACACTTATATAGGAATTTTCAAACGTTTTTGAAGCCTTTCGTCTGGAGCTTGGCATTGTATGGAGGCTGATAAAGAAAGAAAATGGAAGTTTTATAAATGTGGGGTTACAGAAGAATTCTGAAGGTGAGATGGATAGATCGAATAACGAATGATGGGATACTGAATCGAGTTGGTGAGAGGAGAAAGATTTGGCCAAATTTGGACACACGAAGGGATATAATGACCGGATAATCTTAAGACAGCCGGGACCTGTCCAGTTGGTTTTAGTGGGAATTGTGGGTGGTATAATCGTCAGGGGTCGACAAGGTATGAATACGACAGACATATTAGTGTAGATTTAGGATGTATTAGTTACGTAGGAATGGAAATGTTAGCACAGGATAAGGTTGTATGGAGGTCTACCTCAAAATAATGACAACACTGAATTTTTACAATCTAATACATTGAAGCTTCAAAAATAATAATATTAACGTCAACAAGATTACTGTGATGTCAACAGGGTTTTAGTACGCAGTACGGAATCGAAATTTGAACACTTCACATACCGCCCGCCTGATTCTCGGGCAAGTGACATGATTCCATCCGAATACCCTTCTCACAAGAATGATATTGATAAGGAACATATCGCTATAAGCTCGGCCGAAATCACCTTTGCTCTCGTTAATCATGTAGCCGTGGACACAACACCCGGTCCGTACCACGTCTTCGTCAGAGTTATCAAAGACAGTATTCTAGTCGACATGATCTCTCACATTGCTACACTTAGGTTGAGAACTGGAGTTGTACCTTCCGTTTTCAAAAAGACCAGGATTGTCGTAATACATAAAGGTGGAGATACCCTCAACGTCAAGTACTGGAGAACTGTCACTGATCGTACTCGACTCTATTTCGTGAAGCCAAAACCAAACAAAGAATCTGTCCATTATGTTCTTACATCTACAGAATGCCTTCAAAAACGATGATCACGCCGATGACCTTAGATGTTAAGTCCCTTTAAACAACAAGCTTCATATTTAGCATCGATCATGCTCATTTAAATGATATACTGAATGCGATACTAATAGCAACCAAATTTGCATCTGAATTTGAATCTGCAAGCAGGAAATATCACACAAATTCAGACGCTTTGAAGCAAAACAAACCTGTCTTGATAATTGAGGGAGTTATGCAAGGTTCTCCTCTGTCGCCAACCCTGTTTAATCTCGCCATCAATCTTATTCTGGATGACCTCAGTGAAATATCGATATCTACCCAATACGGCTTTGAATTGAGTCCAGATCATGAAGCTCTAACAGTATTAAGTTTTGTCGATGATTTAGTTATTACTGTAAAATATTCTGATTCAGCAGCTGTGCATCAGTTATAAGAATTTGGACTTGTCAGCAATATTCGAAAATGTAAAAGAATTTGCAAGAAACACGGTCATCTATCAGAAGAAAATCCATTCATGGCAGATGACAGAGATACCATGTCTGAAGAAGGGGATTCCATCAGATATCTGGATGTAAATTTCTCCAATGAAATTACTTTACAGTCACCAAGGTCCTAAATAAGCTAAAAGTCCACAGATCCTCTTTTATTCACCGTTTTTGAAGTACGATCAAAAATTTGTAACCATGAACACTTCAATTTGTCCCAGTTTAGTGTGTAAATTTCAGGCAGTACTAACATAAAATTTTCCAATGAAATGACGCCGATATTATGGTTAGGGGAGAATTGATAGAAATTTCTCAGCGTGCCTTGGATGTCTCGAATGATATTATATATATGGTGAAATGAAATTCAAAGGCCTGGGTTTATTCTGTGCGTCATGGCAAATATATTTTCAACACATTATTGCATACAAAATTTGCACTTTTCCAATAACGTATTTTTACACTCAACGAGCAACTTCTGTCAAGAAGTAAGCAAGAACCTCGTCGCATTAAATATAGCAGAAACTGAACCTATTCGGGACCAAATGCATGATTTTGTAGATACAAGGATAGTTCGACTCGAATTGAGAAGATATTTTGACAGCTGGAGCAAGAAAGAAGATAAATGCAAAGATGCAGTCATATTTAAATAGTATACACCAGGGAATACTTGGATTCGTAATCATAAAAGCTTGTTTTGTAAGGAATGACTTGTAGCAATAAAAATGAGTGCCGATGTCTTTGCTGAGCGTACTTTGCCTGGCAGATCTCAGAGCAACAGCCCCTGTCGGCGTTGCCACAGAGAGATCGAATCTCTTTCACATGTCCTGGGAGCCTGTCCACATGGTGATTTACTACGCACTTCATGCCATAATATACCGAGACGAATGATAGCTAACGCTTTGAGTGGACAAGGTTATAATGTCTATGAGGAAGTACACGGTCTCTCCAACCGAAGAAGCAACCGACGCATTGACATTATTGCTTTTAAGCCACCGTGCATTGAAGGCTTCATCATTGATCAAACAATTAGATCTGAGACCAACGAAAACCAGACAGGTCTATGTGGAAAAAATGAAGAATTAATGAAGAAAGGGCGGACTTCTGTACACAAAATACAAGTTCCCATCCATCTCTGTAAACGGCTTGATGACACGTGATCGAGGAACCATTCCAATTTTTTCTGTCCACATTAGCAAAACTATTGGGATGAATAGGAATTTCATCTCTAACAACGCCATCACTACTCTGAAGAAGTCCATGATCTACAAGAACCACGCTTGTGAACTACAGATAAATGTTTGACGTGCTTCACTACTTCACCTACACTTATGTATCTTTATATACTACCCCGTGTAAGGCTAATCCGTTCATCAATAAAAGAGGCGCTCAGCTGGGTGGTCTGGCGTAAATGAGGGCAGCTTACGTGGCAAGCATACGCCACAATGAAGTGAACACACTTAAAGAGATGGATAACTAACGTTCGATTGTCAATAAGCGGCTCCCCCACCACTACTCAGCGAAATGCTGACTATGTTACAGTATTTAATTAAAAACGGTATAATCGCAAGAAAACAGACCTTTTCAGGATATTCCTGTTGGATTTATACTGCGCTCGATATAAACACTCAATTTTATTTTCTTACATTCAAATAAAACTAAGCCGTTACAATCTTTCTGTTAAAGTTTGCGAAGGTACAGGGTTTAAGCGTAAAAGCTAGGATGTACAGTTCCCTGTATGAAAATGACAGTATTCCCATTTTCTAAAGTAAAATACCAGTTTTTCATGCAACATAATATAATATAATTCAACATTGTTACTGCCTGATTTTGCACATTGTTGTAGTGTTGTTTGAATTTCCAAGTTCACTGAATGTGAAAATGGTATTTAAAACTTATCAGGCGTCCGAAGATAATAGTTAGCCTCTAAATAGCGAGGGAGTTCTATCAAGAGTGAGGATAATTATAGATATTTTCTATCCAAGATTAAGGTACCGTGTGCCCATAATTAAATTTATGGCATTCAGCGTGGTACAGGACGGGCTGTAATTATCGTAGGAGTCCGAAATTTCGAAGATATGCTAACTAAGCAATTCTCCCGCGAATCATGCCACAAAAATATTCGTTCCAAGTTTTGGCACCATGCGAAAGTATGGCGCTCTAAGCGGTCAGAAAGTGCAATATTCCGTAACGCACAATAATGTTGCAACAGCTAGAGCCACTTTAATGTTTGGTACATATATTTCCAGAAAAGCCGGTAATTATCCACATGTAGCATACAACGAATTCTCCTAAATTTGGAAATAGAGAGCTTGGAACTGAAGATACAAAAGGATGTCATGAATTTCCTGTTCAAAGCTGTTAATTCTATTACTGAAAACCCTGACTTTTTTTCTCTTGAGGCATCATGTGCCCCGCTTTAAGGCGAGGACAAATGTAACTTTTCGGAACAGAAATGTCAAAATAACTCCTCACTAAAACTTCCCATTCTACAGACTATGCGATGCTTACAACAGTGCAGTTCAGAAAAATAATTCTCCAGATTTCTGTGTACGACCTGTTTTTACAACACTCCGTGAAGACTCTCTAAATAACGTGTAATGCTCCTTCTGCATTAATCCCATAAATATAATCATAAGCGTTAGAACTAGAAAAAAATATTTTGTATATGAAATTACCTCCTCTTTTTGTTTTCTTATTTCTTTTAAAGATTACATTAGATTAGATATGAAATATTCTTTCTTTCTCATTGTTAAATTTAGAATAGTTTAGACGTTATTTCATTAGAATGGTTTGAAACATTAAAAAACAAACATGTAGGCCTATACAATTGCCACTGTAATTAGGATTATAAATCGTGTAGTCCGCAATAAATAAATAAATAAATAAATAAATAAACAATTAAAACCTAGTTAATGCACATGCTGATTTAAATTCGTAGTGAACTTCCAAGATTGGGTTACTCTTACAAGGGGGCATTTCCTACTCGTCACCACCGATTTCGCTCAAATTTTTGGAACATTCACGGCTTGGCTAGAAATGAATGTACCCGAAGGTCGTTCAATAAATAATAAAATTGATAGAGTCTGAGGAGGTTCTATCAAGAACTATACGGAATGGTCGGACATAACGTGGACCCAGTATAAGAGCGTTAGAGCTTTGGTCTTGCTGATAACTAAATTGAAAGCATTACGTCGATACCTCGCTCCGCTGTCATCTCATCAGCTGCTGACGTTAGCCAATCAGATCGCCTCACGGGCTAATTGAAATGGTTTTTAGAATTCGGTGTTGATAAATCTGCATGTGTTTTGGTCGGGCTTGAGAGCGATGCCGAGAAATGGGCATCAAACAGTTAACACGCCGTGGATTTCAGCCATTGTCACCGTAGCGTGCTTGCTGTAGGCCGAGCCTATCAGCAGTGCGCCCACCGCTGCTGCAACAATTTCCTAAGATGAATACGGTATGTGGTTGTGTTTAGACCAGCCCTATGTTAGTCTTTTCGCATGCCCACGGCAGGCTTGGACACGATGAGCACCAAGGAATAAATAGCCGGAAAATACAACACATACACAGGTAGAATGGTACGGGTAATGAAAAAAAATGAGTGGAAGCTCAAATCAATCAGAGATAACGGGGCGATAAATACTTACCTACCATGTTCGTGCGGACCGGGTAGAAAATGACCAGACACAAAATCATTAACTGAACTCGAACCTATTAAATCAAAAGGGTAAAATTTAAAAGGCTACCCCTCCTATACCTACAATAATAAGGCCGAGGAGGAAACAAGGAGTTCATTAAATGAACATGAGATAAAAATAATAAATGTCCACACGAAAATCAGGAACAAATAAAATAAGGAAAAGAACCGGCCCTGGTGGAATCAATACATTGGCCTAATAACCTATTCACTATCATAGCATCGTACCTACCGATAATGCGATCGAGCCAACAGGCTCAACCATTCATAAAATATAAATATTCAGAACATAAGAAAATAAATTGTTACCTTAGGAACAAAATGGGCTTATTCCATAACGCAGACCTCGGCCGATAGCGATATAGACTATCATTTGATATCCATATCAAAAAGACGAGTATTTGCAGATCGCAACACACGGCCATTCAATGAAATTCAGCACACAATGGTTTCCAAATAACTCAAAAAAGATGGAAAGATAAAATATAGCCGAACAAAAGATCAAAGAAAAGGAGGCACTCTCAAGCATGGCGCCAGGGATCAGGGATAAACAAGCCGTTGCTAAGGGAACATAGACACACCAAAAAATGCAAGTGCCCAAGAAAAAAGATAAGAACAAAGGACACGAGTAGCAATATGATATGCGTCCTATATATCTCACATTCGAACACTCACGCAATAGATTAAATGGGGACAATAAACAGGGAAAGTATAACAGATAACAATGGTCAAAACCACCGCAAACATGCAGAAGCGCGGTTCATAAGTAACGTCACATACGGATATGCGAAGCGAAACCCACACGAGATCGGAGGCCCAATACACATAATCAAATCGTCTCTCATACACAATTCAAATGCCAGAACAGCACAAACCTCCCATGCATTGGCCCTTCCGGTTCACAACCGCACAGCGGGGACATCGGAGAGAAGATTGGCACGTGAGTAATAAGGTAGAGACCTCCACAACATGAATCGTAGAATAAAGTCGATGTAACACACTTCCTAGGTGCAACAGGCTCAGTCACGCCGTACAGACACTCAATGATAGTAAGACATAAATCAATATTACCGAGTTGTGACACAAAAGAGAAACATAGCTGATATAAATAACGGTTCATGGGCAACAACAGAAAGAACAAATACGGGCCAAAAATTATACTAATACCTAGGACGAACAAAGAAATAGCGGCTAACCACAATGCTACGTGGTCATACAAACATGCACAAAACTAGAAGTTACATTACCTTAATCAGGCCCTTCATATATGTGCGCACCGAGCTCGATAGCTGCAGTCGCTTAAGTGCGGCCAGTATCCAGTATTCGGGAGATAGTAGGTTCGAAGCCCACTGTCGGCAGCTCCGAAGAGGTTTTACCGTGGTTTCCCATTTTCACACCAGGCCACGGCCACTTCCTTCCCACTCCTAGCCCTGCCCTGTCCTATCGTCGCCGTAAGACCTATCTGTGTCTGTGCGACGTAAAGCAACTAGCAAGAAAAGCATATATGTGCAGTAAAGGAAGTTGGAAACCTCCGAGATCAGTAGCGTTCACGTCTTAAAACGATTGAAATAGCACTTGTAAAAACTAGCGTCGAGAAACATTGCGTCGCTCGCCATAACCCTTCACCAAGACAAGAGCTTAGATGAAGGGCCATGGAAAATTTAGAAAGACAAGATCTGGAACGAACGTCTTAAAATTACAGGACTGCAAAGGCGACATCTGTGATCTCCTCGGGCTAAGTTCGAGTGTACGATTGAAGTCGAAGTCGGCCATAATAACCATCTTAATGAGTACACATTAAGTAACAGAGGGCGGGCAGTTCGTCACAAAAGTGAACCAGATAGAGATAGCCAGGATATGGAACAGCAGGGAGGTAGTTGTTCAAGTCCTTCCATTGGAGAAATTTATTCTTTTATTGGCGCTCTCAAGCCGGTTATAAGCCACGTGCGGATTTAGCAACAGACCATCTGTAGTCTCCCGCGAAGCGATGTGACTGTCTAAATACAGCAGCTGATAAAATTACAACGGTGCGGGATATCTAAATATTTATCAGTATGATCAACGCTCTAGCGCTCATAATGTCCGGTTCAGATTTTTCCGCCCACTCTGTATATCATTCTATCTTAACTAAAACTCCATGGCACAAGTGCCCTGAAGGGCCTTGGTCTACCAGGCGACCGCTGCTCAGCACGAAGGCCTGAAGATTACGAGGCGTCATGTGGTCAGCACGACGAATCCTCACAGCCTTTTTTAATTGGCTCTTTAGATCTCTCATCGTCAGATAGCTCCTCATTCGTAATCACGTAGACTGAGTGGACCCCGATCCAGCCCTCACATCCAGGAAAAATCCCTGACCTGGCCGAGAGTCGATTCCGGGAACTCCGGGTATGAGGCAGGCACGCTACCCCCACACTGCAGGACCGGCAGTTCTATTTTAATCAAGTTGTTTATTTTTTCGATATAATTCTGTTACCATATATTTTTTCAGGTGTTTTATAAATCTATATACTCAAATTAAGTTACAGGAGTCTGAAGAACCTAACAAATACAAATTAACTGAGTTGTAACTGAAGAGAGAAGCCATCAGTTAATTCAACTATTATTTGTCTAGAATATTCTTCCTAACACCTGCGTTGTTATATGCAAATTCATAAGGGAAAAAGTAGGTATTCTCCAGGATAAATTGAATCGTTCCTTTGTGGATTGTATTACACAAACTTCTATTGTGCAAAATGAATTGCCTTGATGGAAATACTCCGTCAACTTCCATTTCCTTCCTCTTGATAAATTCTTTATTAACTCAACAATATGACGAAGCTTCTTTAAGAAGACCAAATGTGAGGATTGGGGGAGGAGGAGAACCTGGATGACAAAACGAGAAAAGAAACTGTAGAATTATATAGAGGAAGTACTGTGGAGCGCAAGTGATGACGTATTTCCGGCTCTCCGAAGTTAACGTTGGCTCTCGTCCCTGGATCCATCTACGAACTTCCGTTGTGAGGATCTGCACGTGGAGAAAGGGCAGAATAAAAAAGGGAGTGGGACACGAGAGGGAGAAAGGGAGGGAACTATAAAACGATATAGGTTGGTCTCATCTCCCGATCAGCCGTGTCATCTCGTATCACCGCAACAGGGAGATAATGGGTGCGGTTCTTGGATACTTGCATTGAAACCATGCATTTTAGGAAGATCGTCATTGCTGTTTGATGTTTTATGTCCCATCGGCTCAGACAAGTCTTATGGAGGCAATGGTGTAGAATAGGGCCAGGACTGGTAAGGACAGAGCTGGGGATAGCCCCTTAACCTACCCACCTCAAGACCTGGAGTTCAATGCTCTGTTCTTGTTAGCACCTTACTTGCTCACACCGTGCTACCAACTGTTGTGATTAATTCTGGAGGATCTGCGTACGTCCTGCTTGCTGTTCAATAACAACATTTAAAACTGTATTACCTGTTGAACACCGACCATTGATTGTTTCGTGTGATTGCTGACGTCTGATAGCTCGTGTGGTTGTGGTACGCAGCTAGTAACATTGGCATTTTACTATACAGCTCAAAAATATTGTTGCTTTTATAATTAATATATAATTATAGATTAAATTACATAATATTTAGCTTTTAACTCATGTACAAAGAGCACCCTTTACGCCTATACTTGTATTTCCGTTATTTTATTTTGTATTGTTTTGTTTACGCATTGCTTATATTTTTGAAGTTTGTGTGTAACTTTTTCATTTTGACTGTTCTCATTCTATTCTTTCTTTTTACTGTATGTTCTGGATTTCTTTTATCCTGTTTTTATTTGTTGAGCTTTCATTTCATTATTCTTTGTGTGTTCTCCGTATGTGTTATATAGGCTAGTTATCCTTGATTTTATAATAGAATAGTACATCTCTTTTATATATGTATTAACTCGAAATGTACGTGGCTAAGTGTAAGAAAGGGCCACGAGCCCTAGCTTCGTCACTGCTAAATCAATTAAATAAATAAATAAATAAATAAATAAATAAATAAATAAATAAATAAATACATTAATGAATTAATCAATCAATGTCTTTCCTTCTGCGTTTCGTTAGATAGGTTAGATAGGCGATTTCCCTAAATGCACGTCATTGGTGATTGATTGTGGATCTACGGAAAATAAAGTAAGAAAGGTACAGCGCTCAATGAAAAATCGGGATCACAGTATTTTATAAGATTCTAGCGATTACACTTTTTAGAAGGTGTAAATCCTATAGATATGTTGGTTGTGGGTGTTTACAAGTCCTTGATCTAGATGGGAGGTAAATTATATTTTAATCGAAATTAGAATTAAATGTCATACTAGTTCTGTTTTGAGTGACTGTACAACAGTTCAGTGGCATGGCCGAACATGTACCAAGTAAGGGAATCCAAATTTCTTCAAATGTATGTGTTTCAGTATTATAGCAATTTCTCACTTCTTTTTTTCTTAGAATTTGCTTCATGTAGCAGCAACACAGGTAGGTTATATAGCGACGATGAGACAGGAAAGATCTAGAAGTGGGAAGGAATCAGCGTGGCCTTAATAAGTTACAGCCCCCAGCATTTGCCTTGTGTGAAAATGGAAAACTATTTTCAGGCTGCCGACAGTGCGGTTCGAACCCACTACCTCCCGGACGTAACCTAACCGCTGCGGGCCCCTAAGCGCACGGCCAACTCGCCCGGTGCCATTTCTCACTTGAAAACAATTTATTGATTCATTTCTTTAAAAACTAATTGTTGGGATGGGAACAAGGAATGGAAAGATAACAAGTGCTTAAATACTGGTGGTAGGCTGTCACTGCTGTAATGGCCGCAGACGTTTGAGGGTTTCGTAGACTTACTTATTACGCTGTTTTCGAAATTTCAATTTCTCATAGTAACGCCTATTATACCTTGTTCCTTTAACTTCTTTTGCTCCTTTATTATTCACTTTTCTCGTATCATTTCGTACTTTTGAACGTTTTTGCCGAATCCGAATCAGATCTTTCTATCGCATTATTACGTTTGTTATTCTGTACAACTGAGTGCGGGAGTCAACACAGCGCCATCTTATAACAGAGTATGCGTGCGACATCACATATTTAGCCCAAATTTTACCCTTTTTGGTGTGCTCATTCCTGTAATATACGTTTCAGATTTTCGATTTTTTTTTTGCAGCAGGTAGCCTACACTTTTATCTCTCAAGTGAGATATGAAACATAATCATAAATGAAATAATCTCGGCGATACACGCGGTCTACCCGAACACTAGAAGAGTCTTAAAAACTTTTTCTTTCCATGTACCCGTTGTCAAGGAACATAAGTCTGCGTTAAAAAATCACCGTCACTAATACTTGTTCTGCTGTGAGCTTGCATCCGGAAGATAGTAGGTTCGAATCCCACTATCGGCAGCCCTGAGGATGGTTTTCCGTGGTTTCCCATTTTCACACCAGGCAAATGTTGGGGCTGTACCTTAATTAAGGCGACGGCCGCTTCCTTCCAACTCCTAGGCCTTTTCTATCCCATCGTCGCCATAAGATCTATCTGTGTCGGTGTGACGTAAAGCCCCTAGCAAAAAAAATACTTGTTCTGGAATGACATAAGCATATCCATGGTGTTAGGTGTTTGGTTAGCAAGTTATCCCATTATCTGACACAAAAGTACGGAAAGAACGAAACGCTCGTAAATTAACTCTTATGGGGAAGGACCTCCAAGTAATGACAATATGTACAGGATGTAACAAGAAGTTGCAGCCGAAATTCCAAGACACATTCCTCAGATGTAGAGGAAGAAATTATATAATATGGCGTGAGACCGCAAGCATTCTTTCTGTATTACTCTAGATTATACATTAATCGTGGGAAGCATACAGGAAAACTTTCTCTTACGTGCTATGTTTAGGTACACCCGGTCCGCGCGTTTAAATTAAGCGCCTCTTAGAAGGGCATCTATAACATGAATAGTGAAACTCATTTCGAGTAGTCTGAACATTTAGGGACAGATGTCTCTACTATAATCTTATATGCGCCCTCTGGTGCGAGGATGAACAATCAATTTTCAAAGTAATTTTGTGTGTCAAGGTTTCCTAACTGAATTGTTTGTAGAATGCTTTTCGCATTCGAAGGTTACTAGCACTTCTATCTCTTCTCGCCTGCTAAAAGATTCGACCAATCAGGAATTTTGGTAATTCATTTAGTCAGCGAATGAAAATTGAGGGTATATATAGGGCTTCGGCCCAGAGATTTCTGGAAACCTCCTCTCCGCTGTAAAAGCTTGGACCTGTTGGTCCATGTTGTCTTTTGATCGCACCAGTCCAGCAGTAGTGTGTATTCATAGAGGAGGCAGGGGCGTGCCTCGCCCATCTCCGGACGGCCCTCCAGCTCAAGGTAATGGCAGACATCATTTAAACATGTAATCATCTCAGAAAGCTAGTTCGAGAGGAAGGTTTCAAAGTATTTTATCAATGCAAATCTTCAAACGAGGTCCAAGTATTTAGACAAAGTTAGGGAATAAAAATTGCGAACCCTCATTTATTCCCCCTTCAGCTTGGTATTGAAGTGAGTATGATTGTGTAAACTTTAAAATCTATCCCTTAATTTTGTAACTTAAAACCATCTCACCATCTACTCACCTCCGTAGTATAGGCTTAGCTTCTGCAACTTCGGGCCTTAAGCACACATAGGGTGTTAATGATGTTCTAGTGAATTCCAAAGAAGCGCAGTTGTTCACCTCCTAATATTTTGGTTTTCGGCCATTAACTTTAACCTTTTCTTTTTTCACTTACCTGTGTTTAAGATTACTACTATTATTCTATTTTGCTGTGTAAATTCGACTGTTGAGAAGATATGACAGTGAACACTCTTTGCCTTTCAGAGGCCTGGATCTTGTACATTTTGGAGAATGGTGTCCTAGGGAGAAATCGTGCGGACCAAAGACGTTCCTTGTAAATTTTGGAGATTAGTTTGCTTGTGGATTTATAAAGGGAGCAGGGATGCTCTTGTTAAATTTGTAACTGGAGAACTTCAAGCTCATGTTGTTAAATCATATTGTCTAATTGTTCTAGGAGGTTCTAACATTGTTTCTCGAGCTCACGACCTAAACTTGTGTACCTGATTATTTGTTAACATTTGAAAAGAAAAGAAAAAAGAAAGGGAAGAAATAAAATTCTCAATTTTAAAGTTTTCTAATTAAAATTTTATCTTTTCTCTATACACCCATTCATGCCCACACCTCTCTTTACCTCTCTCGCCCACTAAAACACGGTTACAGCAACACTCCAGGAATATTTCAGCACATACGGGATTCAGTGGGACGGCGGGCTGATGCAGGTATCACTAATAAAGAAGGCCATTTTAAATATTTCATGTTCGAAACAATTTTTTTTTCTATTTGCTTTACGTCGCACCCACACAGATACGTCTTATGGCGACGATGGGATAGGAAAGGCCTAGGAATTGGAAGGAGTCGACCGTGGCCTTAATTAAGGTACAGCCCCGGCATTTGCCTGGTGAGAAAATGGGAAACCACGGAAAACCATCTTCAGGGCTGCCGACAGTGGGGCTCGAACCTACTATCTCCCGATTACTGGATACTGGTCGCACTTAAGCGACTGCAGCTATCGAGCTCGGTCTCGAACGTTTCTAAGGCTCCAAGTACAAACATCCTAACTTCAAATTGTCAAATGTAAAGAAGAAGCAAAATAAGTTTAAACAAAAACTGTAAATCCAGTTAAATTGCAATTTCATTGAAATTCACAGATGAACATCTACAAATGAAGGGATTTAAATAGTCTGCAAGCATTGGCTATAATCATTTTCGAAATGGACTTACCGGGCATACTATGTTTTTATCTGGAAATATGTGCAAAATATTTAGTTACTAAGTAGTGCTATATCGTTTTATGAAAAGCAGTAAAGATGCATTTGTTATCGCATAAGGTCAACAGGTCCTTTAACTGCTGCTCACTGATCGGCAAGGACCCATGATATACCTGTTCAAGAATGTCGCAGGCGCTGCCTTCTTCTAGATCCCGTCTGGTCAAAAATGTAGTTGAAGTACACTTCGTACCTTCTAAGACAGAAATTCCCCGTACTTTACTCCACATCACCTTATTCTTATTGGTATCGTGGATCTAGTTCTGCTTCTGAACCACTTTCTTTAATGCGTATATCAAGTCCTGACTCATTTCGTGGAGAGTATATGGCTTGCTGTTGCCCGTACTCATCCTAAAGAATGTGACTCACTGATCCCAGACATAATCAGCTTGGTTCTTCATTCAGTCAGGGCAAGCATAGAGTCCCCTTCATTTCATTGTCATCACTGATAACTAAAGAGAATTCGATTAATTACGGTCAACGCTATTCTGAGTGTCATCAATCGTAGCAATAATTTTATCGTTCTACTGGAGTACATAATTATTTAAGAACATAACAGACAACAGAAGGACTTAAACCAGTTCTCAGCAAAGTCACCGGTTACATTCATAATATACGACCGCGTCTAAAATGGGCATATGGCTACTGACGTCCCTAGACGACAGTGCTCCTAAATACAGTGAGAACGATGAACATCGTACACTTCGCATATTCGACTTACGATATTTGTACAGGGAAAAATTTGCTGTTTGCAAGTTACACACCCAGTAAAAACACTGTCGTAACTACAGTTACGATTCTAATTGCACTATTATCCTTCCAGGTGAAGCATTGTAACATGAGTTGCGATTTTTTTCATTGGTGAATGAGTTCCTGGCATGATTTACGATATTCTTACTCCCTGTGGTTGGAGGAAGCAGAAAAAGTACACCCACGGTATCCCCTGCCTGTCGTAAGAGGCGACTATAGGGGCGATCAATTGATGTTTGAATTTGAACCATGAGACTACTTGTAATTAGTACTATGGCGCGAGGAACTCGATGGGTCGCCTTTACTTGCAAGTATTACCACTATTTTAGGTACACAATAAGTTTGTGTTTAGTAGCAAGAAAGGGTGAATCAGCATGTGTCCTACAGTACCCGTGATTAGTAACACTATATGCGGAAAACCACGGGCTTGCCTTGCCTGTGATTAGTACCACCATATGAGCGACACCGTGGGTCTGCGTTGCCTATGATTAGTACCCACTATTTGAGGAACACTATGGGACAGTACGAGTCCCTGTGATCAGTACACCTATGTGAGGAACACTATGAGTTTGAGTTGCATACGAGTGCCGCCATAATGCGAGAAACACCATAGGTATCCGTTACCGATGCGTATTAGTTACCTGTGAGTAGCACCACACTGTGTGGAATACCGTAAGTCTACATTACTCATGATTAGTACCGCTACATGAGAAATACTGTTCTTACTTTCCTAGCGATAAGTAGATTATGAGGGACCATTGACCTTGATTTTGAACTCCTAGAGACAAGCATCAACGATTCAGGATTGTGCTTTGGAAGCAGTCAGTATATACTATTGTTTTAAGATAGTTTCTGGGAAGGTGGGGCTCTGCGGGTCTACTGATTGTTTAAGTTCATAATCATTGTTCATCGACTCTTTCTTTGAATTCTATTCATTGGATTAGTGTTGGTATTATTTTTAGCTTTCAATATTGTGAGCTTGATCCGCTGATTATTTTAAATTTATATTCATCCACCCATTCATTCTTCATCATCAAGTTTTGAATTCTGGTCATTGGATGAATTTTGGAATTTTGATTTTCCATTAGATTTCGTACCATTAGGGGCCGATGACCTAGATTCCAGGCCCTTTTAAACAACAAGTATCATCATCTTCACGGCATTCTCAAGATGTATATTGGGGCGCTGGAGATATGACTTTTATACAAGGGAAATATATGAAGTAACGGTTTTGCCAATGACCGTAACTCATTTTGGCTGATTTTGGACTTACGATGTTAATACTTGGAGCCTTCGATTTTTAAAATATTTCGAGCAATTTTTATTAAAGAGATTCTGATAACTTTTCCATTTCATATGTTTGTTAGGTGGTTTCTCAATGTTGCAGACGTGTGTGGAACAGTTCAAAAGGTTTCATTTCTCCTTGAGAAGGCGCAAGTACACTTCATGCTTTATACAGCGAGTTTTAGTTCTAGTTTTCCATCGAAAACTTCCGGGACCGGGATCTTCTCACCAAAAGCAACAGAAGCCAGCAACTACACAATCATTGCAATCCATTAGCGACTCGTTAGTCCTCCAGAGTTTCTTACATGTGGAAAGGGATTATGGCAGAAAGCTTATCATAGTCATATACGTTAATACTCAGTAATGTCACGTTTTATTGTTTTATTTCACCGTATACGTGCAAACATTTCAATGAAATTAGAATTTATTTCTTTGATACTAGTGCTCAAAACGTGTTCTTCTCTCTTTAAAGATTTCACTCAAATGTATTTGAACTTTCTACCTGTAGAAAATACTTGATTTGTGAAAGGGCTAGAGCACGTAGTTTGAACATTTTTGTAAATTCCAAATAATAAATATCAGCACTCTTAGTGATTGGTGTATTAAGGAATAATTAACAACCAAAGGGAAATATTTTGGTGGTTAACGAGTGATTATTCCATCATTTAATTAATGAAGAGCTGTATCCAAATTTTACTCTACGTTAAAGAATGAAGTTCAGTCGTTATTCTGTAAAGTTGCGTGATTCTAATTTTTTAAGTAATGCGCTTGTAAAGTGACTTAAGAGGTCCATATAATATCACGAAGTTTACATTTTTATGAGAGCATAGCAGCACTACAGCACACTGAATGGCGCGGTTAAACTTTAAGCACTACGGCATTTTCCCAGATCAGAAAGAATCCTTGTAGACGCAGAGAGAAGTGCGTATGTTGTGGGGTTGTGTGACCCTACAACAAACTCTGGGCTGTTCCAATGGCACTTCAGAGACGGCCGTCCGTCACCGGCTAACAATCAGTGGGACGGGATCGTTTCGTTTTATTGCGCTTGTCCGGTGACGATAGGGGAAGTGAGCCGTTGAGCCTAGTCTTCGGAAAGATAGCACGCCATTCCCTCCCGCTGTGCTGGATTCCGCCAGTTTATGGTCGTTTTATGAACCAAACATTCCACCTTGTTTCGCTCCGCGGTGTCCTTGGAGATAGTTGCATATGAGCCTTAACTATGGGGGTTTCTTCCAAATTATAACCTCCACTTCTGCCGTGGGGAAATATACTTTCCATTTTTTATCTGTCCGTAACAGGAAGAAATTGTTAGTGCACTCCGTTTTTCTGAATAGAACTAATCGCTCCTCTTCAAATGATCACTGATTTTCAAATACATGTGATCTCTACCGATTTACAAATTCCATTAACTTCATTCACTATTTATCTTCCTCACTCTTGCCTTTTCCTTCATAATTGGGTTGGACTCCTGAACATAATTTACATAGCTTGCAATTCTGTGTCATACGAGTAAAGACGCGAATAATAATGTCATTTGCTTTACAGCCCACTAACTACCTTTACGATTTTAGGAGACGCCAAGGTGCCGGAATTTAGTCTCGCAGAAGTTGTTCTACGTGCCAGTAAGTCTACCGACACGAGACTGGCGTATATGAGCACCTTCGAGTACCACCTGATTGAGCCGGTATTGAACCTGCCATGTTGGGGTCAGAAGGCCAGCATATGGACGTGAAATGTGTGTTATGCAGGTCTTTTGTTGATTAAGAACTCCCGTGAAGTCAGTGTTCTACCACGTCTTCCCTTTCTTTCTGGTACCTACGACTTTCCGTGTCATTTGTTTTCCGCATCTTCTCATTACAGCCGGTGTGAGTGGATGTTTGAGGCGTTGTCCTTCCGACCCCAACTTGGCAGGTTCAATCCTGGCTCAGTCCGGTGGTATTTGAAGGTGCTTACATACGTCACCCTCGTGTCGGTAGATTTATTGGCACGTAAAAGAACTCCTGCCGGACTAAATTACGGTACCTCGGCGTCTTCGAAAATGACAAAAGTAGTTAGTGGACGTAAAGCAAATACCATTAATATTACTTCCCATAACATGACCAAACCAGTATAAGTGAATATTCGATTTTATTCACACAGATAAGCTACATTTAAATCTCCCATTAAAATTCCTATCGCTCCGTGTTACACACAAACCCACCGTAACATTTTCATAACTGTAATATCAAATAACATTATAATCTATTAACACAGCGAATCGCAAAAAGCTAGATAACCCTTGGGATAAATTTTATTTCTTCACTGTTAAATAACTGAGGTTTAGATCTGAAATTTCCTTACAATGTCTACTCTATACCTGGACAATTCTGAAGGAATAACCAAGTAAAATATAGTTAGATCGACCTGTCCAAAATTTATTTGAACTTGGCTGAAATATAGGAAGTCAATCGTAAGATTAAAACTTAACATATATTGTTGTTAGGACACATGTTCACACAAGCAAAAGTTGGATTATTCGACAGAGAAAGCTTTATTATAAACGTTCGTCTTTCAATAAAGCTGACTGTGATGATTCGGGGAACTGTAGTATAATTAGAGGCATCTGTTATAAAAGTACTGTGTTAAAAAAACTGAAAATATCTTGAAAAAACTTAATTGTGCTTAGATGCAGATCAAATTGCACTACCTCCAGAAATTCTGAGAATTTGTGTCAAAATCCTTTCAAATGTACAAAATGTAAAATTCAAATATGTTTAAGGATATTTCCGGTGCATTTCAATACGGTACCTCTTACTCCCAATAGAAGCCAGTACTTACCGGACAGAAATGGCAGGCAGGAATCATAAAAGGCCTACTTCTTCCCGATCAACTGGCTCTCTCTGATTCAAGGGTCCCACACACTGACGAGGTATACCGCACTCGATCACGTGTGCAACTAGATAGACGAGGCAATGGAGGTTACTACAAACACGGACTGAATTAGTGAGTTTGTAATGCGTTCGAGTACAGTCTGTTATTTCGTATAGCAGAGGTATACGAGTTTGCAAACAATGATAAAGACAATATATACTCTACGATAAAAGCTATTATGATAGCAAGGTTAATAGGAACAAAGCACTAGTCGTTCCCTCAGAAGGAGAATAGGCCAGTGGAAGTTCGTCAACTTCTTACAAATATCACTTTTAATTAGGAAAGGGCGGCTTAAGTACTATGGATCCCATAATCTTGAGTGAGAGACATATCTGGTCCATGATGGTCTGCTATTTGGAAGCAGAGGAAATGTACCTAATCATACGAGGGAAATCCTGATAAATCTTGAAATCCAGTACACGACTTTCGAAACAGTTATAACGGACATTTGAAAAGAATTCGTTGACAAATTTAAATCAACACTTACACTGCTCCTAAATGATAAATCATTTATTGTTTCTATTCTGTACAATAATTGTAATATTTTCGGTTCTCATCGCCTAAATTGTAAAAATTATGGATCCCTGTCATTCGCTGTTTGTGAACTGATGTCTCTTGAAACAATATACAAAAGAATGTTTCATATTTAAGCTGCTCAGTAACCAGAGTAGTTCAATGTGGAAAGTGTTGGCTTACCGACCGGATAGCTTCAGGTTCGACACTCCATACTGATAGAAACTTAAACATGACTTGTTGATCGGATTCTGGTCGTCTTAACTAGAAATATAGATTGTTTCCAGCATCATTGGGTTCCTTTCATAATATCAAGATACAGTTGGAATTCAAGTGAATAAATTAGGGCAAATATTACCTTGTAGGAAGGGGAGTTAGGGATTGGAAAATATTACCAAGGGAGATGTTCAATAGATTTCCAATATCTTTGCAATCATTTAATAAAGTGGCTAAGAACAACAGATAGAGATTCTGCCACGGGGGCGACTGCCCTAAATGCAGATCAGTAATGATTGATAGGTAAGAATGAGGCTAAAAAAAGAGTGCATTGTATTTTTTTATTGCGCGATTTAAGGACAAATTTAGAAATTCGATCTTTTATTTAACTTACTATTGTTGTACATACAGCATTGCTTGCATATTACCGTATTTGTATTAACATTAATTATTTAGAAGGTAGAGTATAAAAATGATTTCTTAATTGTAAACCAACTTTCTCCTTTTACAGGTACGTGCCAAGTTAAAATGATTCCTTCCTCCACGGAAATACAGGAGACTCATCTTATAGAGAGGTCTTCAACATGGCACTCAATAGATCTGCTACGTAGCAACATATTTCAGGTTTGTTTATTTAATAATTAAAATATGAGGAACTTGTTCGCTCTTATCAGGTAAATTAATGGATTTAATAACACCAGATTGTTCGGAAATAGTTTATTTAGTACCTCATGCTGCTACTGAGGCTGTGAATGGACGAAATATACCTGCTTTATCCCAGAATCTCCGTCTGCAACAAAACATCTCTGCTAACAATAGACAAGGTTACCAACCCTTCCGTCGTTGCTGGGCGTAATGGGTGTCCAGAAAGGTGCATACTGCATCGTGCCTGGTTTTCAACGCCATGTCTTACCGGAAGTGCCTCAAATGCAGAACGATGACGAAACCTAGCGGCGATAAGACATGGTAATTTAGATAGTGGTGTGGTCATCATATAATCACAACCATCCATCGCAAGTGAATATGACTATTGTCTTTCGAATGCAACTATGGTACTCGCAACCCACTCAACGGTTGCCACTAAAAGCTAAAATTCCATATTTAGATCAGTTCTGACCTCCACGTTCCCTTAATCATGGTCTAACTGCTGCCCACTTCCCTTGCGATTATCGTGCAGGATTCATTCCTTTTACTCGCCACGATACGATACAGGTTATTCCTAATATCCACCAGCTTTTGATTGTTAAATGTGATGCTCTATTAGTTTTTGTCGCTCGGTTGTCAATTTTTCAATGGTTTGTGTTTTATAACGTTTTTAAAATTCTGAAAAATTATTAAAGAATTACGTCTATTGACAATTTTGATTAAGTCCTTAATGTAAATCAAACCGGAAACTTGAAAGAATCAGTGCTGAACATTAAGAAGTAATGGAGATTTATAACGAAATCTTATCTCCGATGCACGTTAAGCATTTTATCCGAGCATCCATTGTCTCAGAGTAACGCTGCATAACTTACAAACTATTGCCACAGCTTGGACAGAAACAATGACGAGCTGATCTGAGATCTTCAAGATGCTGTTCCGTAAAACAAATTCGACAATATTCATCAGAAACGGTTATCTTATTACAATTACTATGCGAAATCAAAATGCGCTATGCATTCGTATTTGCGCTGCTTAAACCAACTGCAAATTATCGTCCTACTTCCTAGGATTCCTAGGTTTCTGAAGGGCTTCTATTATCAGAACAAAATAAAACCAGGTAGATATTTTTAGTAACCATCATCTAAAATGAGCTTCAAATGGGGACCAATTTTAAAGTACCCCTCACATGAACAGGAAATCAGTTATGTCATTAGGTATCTTTTATAGCCTATACGAAACAAAACGAACTGAGAGATTATCTCTACAATAATGTAACTTAAAAGATTTTGTAAACATCAGGGTTGGCTTCAGGAAAGGTATCCGGCCGTTAAACAGGGCCAAATCCTGCAGCCACTCACAAAACTCCATATATTTAAATGGAGCGGCACACATTCACACAGCTGGTCTAGAAGTACAAGTTCAAATATGTAAGTACTTTCCGAGTTGGACAGTTACTTTTTGAGGTGTCAATAAGAACAGCATGCGCGGTTTTGCATGCCGCATCAGACAGCGTGCAGTCGATCAAGGACATATTGATGCGCAAGCAGTTTCCTGGGTGTGATTCGGGCCACACAATGGATACCAGGCATGTAAGTATATCCTACACATGTGATGGGTTTGCAAAGTGTGTACTACAGCGAACTCACGAACGGACAGGGAGGGTTGACGTTTTTAAAGGAATAAAATTATTAATTTCGCTCCAAATGAATATAATGAAAGGTGTAATTATTACTGATTTGAGTGTACAGTACATACTACTGTAAGAATTGGGAAATAAACATAACACAAAGCACCTGAAGAGCTCCTTGTTCTTCATTACTCTGACCGCACAAACTGACTGCAGTTGGCCTTTTACAAGATGATCTCAGTTTACAAGCAATACTCTGATTTACAAGGGCTAGATATGTGATATGATGTTTACTGTTTCCGGCGCCGTTTTTCATGCTGATTTCAAATCTGAAAAAAGCTTTGCACTATCACGTCAGATTCTCAAGATACCGGGTGAGTTGGTCCTGCGGTTAGGGGTGCGCAGTTCTCAGCTTGCATCCTGGAGATAATGGGTTCGAACCCCACTGACAGCAGCCCTGAAGATGGTTTTCCGTTGTTTCCCATCTTTACAGCGGACAAATATTGGGGCTGTATTAAGGCCATGGCCACTTCCTTCCCACTCATCCTAACCGGGCGAATTGGCCGTGCGCAGCTGTGACCTTACATCCGAGAGACAGTGGGTTCGAAACCCACTGTTGGTAGCCCTGAAGTTTTCCGTGGTTTTCCATTTTCACACCAGGCTAATGCTGGGTCTGTACCTTAATTGAGGTTGTGGCCGCTTCCTTCCCATTCCTAGACCTTTCCTATCCTATCGTCGCCACAAAACCTATCTGTGTCGGTGAGACGTAAAACAAATTGTAAATATAAACGCATATGAATTTGAAGATGCTGACAAAGTTTTATTTTTCATGGAACAGCGTTCATTGAGAATTGTTTTCAATTTTTCCGTTATTTTTCATGCAAAGCCAAAGATTTTAATTTATTTCTTCTTTTTTGTCGGTGACAGTGAACATTTTGTTGTCCAGATGTTGCATAAATTCCCCAGAATTGTTTTTGTTATGTGTGTGACTATGTAACAAACAAAGCCAATAGTGCCATGTGGTGCATTAGCACTAGTCTTGTTCATGTTGCAATCGACGCTGTAGTGAAACTTTTGTCTGTGAGTTGTTTTCCTTGTTAAACATATGGAAATGTTTGATGTCGTTTATCTCAAGAACGGTGGGTGACAGAGACAAATGGTTAGCGTGTTTTGAATCGACATGTTTTACTTGTCTTAAACACGCGTTGGATACCAAGATATCCACCTAAATTAATTTTTTGTTCATCAGTGTTATCGTTCACTTTTATGCAGTGAAGACTTCTCTCCAGTGTATCAGACAGATAGTCATTAATTTAAGAAATAAATCGAACATTGTAGGAGTGTATTCATTGCTTCCGTTATTCAGCTTCTATTTAGAAGTTTGACTGGTAATAGTAAACTCTACTCCACTATAGCTTTCTTTGATTCATACAACACAACATTCTGGGCAATAACATTCATAATAATATGATCTCACATAAAAATAAAACTTCTAACGCTTTATTTGTGTTTTATTTCCAACAGGAGCAATATTTAAGAAAAAAAGGAATAATACCATTGCAGTGCCGAGTGAAAAAAGTGAAGACATATGAGGGACAAGTGGTGAAATGGGATTGATAAAGAACTGCGTTCCACTCCGCTAGACAAGGAAATGGATGGTGACATTCTCGGTGGAGTGTTAGCGCGAGCTCCAGCGGGATCAAAATGAAAGGAAATGGAATATATAGAGCTAGGGAATAGCCATTATCCGTCTTCCTAAATGTTACCCAAATTATTGATCGATGAGATTGATGGAACACTTTCCATGCGATGGGGAGTTACAATATGCACGGGAACATATTCACGCACGTGGTATGCGAATTGCCTCAGTTTGGTCAGGTTTATTTCAGTGCTTCCGGAATATCTGAGAGAATTCCTGTATTTGGTTCTAATATGATTTAAATTAAACACAAGGTATATTCAAACAAACGCTATAATTAGCCTAAAGAAATAACGGAGAATTTGATGACTTTGAGGATTAAGAAATACGGTATAATTTGTAAAAATATAATGAAAACTTCCTTAAATTTGAGATATCTTTGATAATGATGATGATGATGATGATGATGATGATGATGATGATGATGATGATGATGATGATGACATTGCTATAAAATAATTATTCGAGTTCTGTTTACGTTGATGCAACATGCGGGATGTTGCCTTCCATTCAACCCTGTCAGTTGTCTCACAATACGTGGTGTGTCAAAAATGTTCGGTACATGCCATGAGATAACTAACATAATAGAAGATAAGAAAATATTTCCTATATTATCTTTTAGAATAAACTCCAACCACTACGAAACATGATTGGCAACCTTTACTCGGCAGTATTGGAAAATAGCTGTCCGCAGAACCGCTGTTACATGATCTAGAAACTGAATTACTTTCAGCTGGTTCGAAACAACTATCATTCCTCACCATATCTCCAATGACATATCGGAACATACCACTTAGTCAAGCGGCTCATCTCCTTTCTCCCAAGTCATTCCAGCCCAAAGTTTGCAACAATTTCGTGTCACTACTCTCTGGTCGGATATCGGCAAGAAACACCGTGCTGTTTTCCTTCGGATCTCTTTCAGTTCTCTTATCAAGTAGTCCTGGGGGTCCTACACAATGGAACCATACTCTAATTGCAGTCTCGCCATAGTATTATACGACCCCTCCTTTACATCCTTACTACAACCCCTAAATACCCTCATAATCATGTGAAGAGATCCACAACCTCTCTTTACAACCTCGCTAATGTGATTACCCCAATGAGAATCACTACTTATATTATTACCTAGGTCATCCCCTTGAGGCCCTATCAACACATTAATTAAAACTGGGAGTACTTTTACACTTCGTGAGACATAAAACGTGACTTTTCATCCTATTTGCAATCACACAAACACACGTCAAGCCGACTGGCATGTAATAACCCGCTTTATGTTTATCACATTTTCCCTTGTACACTGAGGCTACTATTACGACTATCTGTTCATCTGGTATTGCTCCTTCTTGAAAAGTGTAATAAATATTAGAGATGTAGCATTGCATCCTAAACCACTACCCAGAAATCTTATCAATCCCACCTGCGTTCCTTGCTTTCAACTTTTGTATCGTTTTGTAAATGTCTTTGTTAACATAACTTAATTGCAGTAATTAGTCAATATTATTCGTCTGATCTATCCGGACATTATCCTTATATCAGGTTAGCTTTCAATACTGCTGACTGTCATACTTCATCATCTTTAAGTTCCCACATATACACCCTCTTGTTTATTATTGATCCAAGGAATGTCCTTCCTGAAACCTGTTTCTGCTTGAAAGTATCTATACATATGTTTTCATTGCTCTCTAAAATGCATGTGACTGCCAATTATGTTTGCTATCATGTTATCCTTTATCAAATTCTTTGCTAAATTCAATTTCTCAGTGATCTCCTTCAGTATCTCCTTGTTCCGCAACTATTCTTAATTGTATTTCTTTCAAATCTGCACCTCCTTTTTAATCTCTTTGTTTCGCTGTTAATACATCCTTACCGTTACTAAACACTTTTAAAGGTACGTATCTGTTTTCACACTCCTCTACGAAGGCTTTAAACCCGCTCCATAGGTTTTTTTTTAATATTTACCATTTTCCATTGATCAAAATTGATTTAAAAAATCCCCCATGGCTCTCCTATCAACCATATGGTATTGCCTAATACTCCTACTTTTAAAACATTCCTACGACAGAACCAGATTTATGGTCACTTTGGTATTACCTACCACTTCATTCTCTCTACAGAGGTCATGTGGTTTTATGATCACCACGCGTAGTATATATTTCTCTCTAGTTGCTCCATCCTCTCTGATTCAACTATCCTTCCCATTGCCCATACCACTATTAACTTACATTTAATGTTGAATTTCTTCTTTAAAAATTCATTGAAATTCCTTTGTGCTTAAAAGTGCATGGGAAAGACTTGTTTACACGTCAATCCTCGGCTTGGGGATGACAGAGCAACACATGTCACAGCGTTACTCTTCAGATCAGTTTCCCTATTGTCATTATCCTCTGTCATCCCGTGATTGTTCAGCAGTTTACTGAGGCAAGTGAATAATGTGATGGAGGTAGAATAGTGCTACCTTTGTATGATTTCCTTTCTCTACTAAAGCCCTAGCTTTAGGTAAGACCTCTTTACTCAACCTGGATTTCTGCATCATACATTGAAGATATATTTGCATAAATACTGCTGTATGAGAATGAGGAATGATCCAGCTTTGTCTTCATCTCTGTGCATATGTTAATATGTCAGCTTCACAACATCGCATGCACGCTAACCTTTGGAAATATATCGTTATTGTTCAGTAAAGAACGTATTTGCCACGATTACAATCACAAATTACAGAGTCACAACAGACAGGTTTTGGCATTCATATTAATCAGAATAGCAATGAGTGCGTTTCTTAAATCAAAACATTGGCATAATTTTACTATCCGGCCCTAGTAACCAATATCAACAGTCACCACTTGAAAGTCATAGATCTAGCAGTGGCATGACGGTGATCTTTTATTTCTTAGCTTCTCTACCTGCAGCGCCGACATAAGCTATCACATTTCACTACAACAACAGCAACAAAGAACAACAAAAGCTGGTACACCTTTGTATTTCACTTACAAGGAGAGGTCACCATGTGGTTTTCTGGAGAGCTGTTCAAATGTTGATGATTTGCTCTTCATTAAAATGCATTTATGCCCTGATCGAGCGTTATTGCCAGTGGGCCTTATTTTGTTCAAAATTTAACGTTTTTTGTTGCCTTATTCCCGCACATACTGCTGACGTCTCTGTGGCGTAGTCGCTGCCGCGTTGACGGTAGCAACCGAAGTTTCCGAGTTCGAATTCGAACTTGGTTTATTCTTTCCTTTTTCTTTCTTTTTCATTTCTGATTTAATTTCATGTTTTTGGCACAATATATAATGTTTTTACATACAAAAGTCTGCCTCTATGCTGTAGTGGTTAGTGCGATTATCTGCCAACCCTGCAGGCCCGGGTTCGATTTCCGGCTCGGCCACGAAATTTGAAAAGTGGTACCAGGTCTGGAATGGAGTCCACTCAACATCTGGAGGTTAACTCAGCCATCCTCGAAGTGATTTTTCGTGGCTTCCAAATTCTCCTCCAGCCAAATGCCAGGATGGTGCCTAACTAAGACCACGGCCGCTCGCTTCCCTCTTTCTTCTCTATGCGTTTCGATCATCCCATAACCTCACAAGGCCCCTGTTCAGCATAGCATATGAGGTAGCCTGGACGAGGTACTGGTCCTCCTCCCCAAATGTATCCCCTGACACAAAGTCTCACACTCCAGGACACTGCCCTTGAGGAGGTAGAGGTCGGATCTCTCACTGAGTCCGAGACACAAACCAACCCTAGAGGGTAAACGGATTAAGAAAGAAAGAAAGAAAGAAAGAAAGAAAGAAAGAAAGAAAGGAAGGAAGGAAGGAAGGAAGGAAGGAAGGAAGGAAGGAAATAATAATAATTATTATTTGTTGTTGTTCTTCTATTTACAATATTAATGAATATTTACAATATTTGTCACTTTTTCACTATTCGTCTAACAATGAATCGCTTGAACTTCACTCATTATTACGCTAGTTTCGTGGAAGGTTTAGAAAGAAAGCATTCCGCGGCAACGAGCACATTTATTAAATGCAGGTGCAGAGCAAGAATAATACTTTGCCTTCATTACTTCGCTCTAAAAGGCAGATGTTGATCAGAAATAAAATATATCAAGGTCAGATTCGAACTCAGAAATTTCAATTGCCAATGACAATGCGCTAGCGCCAACGCCACGGAGACAATTTTTAAACATCCTTGGGAATAAGACTACAAAAGTTTGAGACAGATTTTAAAAATTAAATTTTGAGGAAAATATTACCCATTCGCAAAAATGATCGAACATCGCTAAAATATTTTTAATGGAGGGCAATATGGAATATTCTTCTAGACAAGCACATGGCAGCCTCCACTTATTGGTGATTTTCTTAACAATACTCAAAGGATACAATCGCTTGGATTAGCAAAAGCCTGATCGACGCGGATGGAGCTATGGGTGAAAATCTATTTAATTGATAAAGCCCAGATAGCACATGATGAGATAGCATTTACAGTACACTACGTCTTGTTGTATGCACTGCAAAATCTTTCTTTACCGGCAATACCATTCCTTATGCATCCAGTCGCTGCGATGTATAATGTAAACGTGAATCGGCTGATCGATGAACTTAAAAACAGATGAAAGTGGAATTTTACTTATGATATATATCACCAATATCAGTTAATTACATTCGGTTTCCTTTCGCCTCCGCAGAGAAAAAGTTGGCATCGCGGTTCGAAGAGTGTATCTGGTAGCTTACACTCAGGAGGCGAAGGGTTTGAACCCCAGTTCCGGCAGCACTGAAGATGGTTTTCTCTGGATTCCCATTTCCATTCCCGCCATAAGCTGGGGCTGTAACATAATTAAGGCCATGATCGCTTCCTTATCAATTCTAGCCTTGTCGCATTCCATCATCTCCATATAATCTGAGTCAGTGCAACGTAAAACAAACAAATAGTTTTTGATTTCTCCATACTTCTATATTCATGACAAAGTTCTTTTGTTTAGAATATTTATTATATATCCTTCTTTTCACAAGCCCTTAATTTTTCTCACTCGGACTTCTACTTAGATTTCTTCCGAGAATTATATTTCGCTGCAGTTCTCGTCCAGAAACTTTGTAAATTCCTTTTATTAATTGGCTGTTTGATTCTTACGTTCTTCTTGAATTGTTCTTAAGTCTCCGACATTAGTGAGTTTGTCGGTTCAGTCCATACTAGTAATTCTTAGAAACACCCATACTTCAAAGGTATTTATATTGTTTCGAATGTTAATTTAAGCAATTCACACTTCATTTATGAAACTATGGTCTAAATATATTTTAATTCGTGTAAAAATTATATCACCAGGCGGTCCAAGAGCACTGTACTCTCTACTTACAAATGTCCCGCAAGCAATAGTGATGCATGGGATGCCTAATCACTTGTTTTCCAACGAACGCTCCAGCCTGCTGTATTTCGGATATTGTGAAACAAATTCAGTTTACTGCACACATTCCATAACAGGGTGCATTTGTAAATACGCCAAAGGTGCAGAACAGGCGTAGACTTTCCATGCAGAAAATAAACTTTAATAACTTATTAATACATACACGTATAGACATTCCATTCTCTAAAAGAGTTGTTTTTATGAAACAAAAACTAATACTGTTCGGTCAAATACGTGTGTAGATGGCAGACGTTTGTTTGGAAACTCCTGTGCATACCGTCTGCGAGCTTCGGCTGTAAAAATCCGTTAATATATATCCCGTTCGCTATTTCTGTATCCGGGACATTTATAAGTAGAAAGTACAGCACTCACGGACCTTCTGGTAAGTTAAACGTTAGGTGTATTATAGCATATAATTTCCGAACCGTACCTGGAGCAGTGGACGTTACAATAACCGGAAATAATTGAAATCCAAATATTTACTGAATGACACCTGTGATGACAGTGTTCAATACCTCATTGCACCTGCCCGAAGATATCTTTGAGATAGCAGGCTCGAACCCCATTGTCGGCAGCCCTGAAGATGGTTTCTGTGGTTTCACATTTTCACATCAGACAAATTCTGGGTCTGTACCTTAATTAAAGCCACGGTCGCTTCCTTCCTAGTCCTAGGCCTTTCCTCTCCCATCGTCGCCATAAGACCTATCTGTGTCGGTGCGACGTAAAGTAAACTAAGAAAAGATATATTTGATACTTCTGGTGTGAGAGAATCAGCTGTCTAGATGTCCTTTGTTCAGGGGACGCTCGTATGTAATGCAACTGCGAAAATAAACATTCTTCGTGCATGGAAATTTAAGAAGGCTTACTGGGTAATATTCTTCAATATATTGGATGAGAAAATTCTGAGCATTGCTCCAATTCCTGAGGAGTATGACATCGTTGACATCGTCCAATCCTCCGCCAAGGAATCCGTTCCAAGTGACTAGCAGAAACAAATATATATTAAGGGCATAAAACCTGAAACAACCACTCTGCTTGAAAAAATATTACAAGAAGTACGAAAACCGTCCTGTCAGCTAAAAAACATGAAATCTCTCACAAGGCATCCTTTATTCAATATCTGTGGCTCAGAGAGATGAACGTAAACAATTGATGGCAGATTGTGACATGAACAAATGCAGTCTAAAGTCCTGGAGGTCATTACGTCGTCGTAGTAATGATAATACCCAAATCAACGCGTATGCTATAATAAAGGCAGACCAAATTGTTCACCAACTATAAGTAAACGGGAAACAAACACAATCCAGAAAGATAAAATTAATAATACAGCACCATGACTAAGAGAGTACTATCATGTACACACCCTTTAAAAAATGAACTAGATTTAGCACTAAGTGTAAATTGAGAAAATCTGCTGGATTACGTGAAATACGATTTGAGATTATGAAGAACTTTGGTCTTGTTAAGATGCGTTGGATACTGGAATTGATGAATAACTGTGTACAGGATTGCAATATCCCTAAATCAGGTAAAGATCGGAATGTTCCCAAAGGCTATAGGCTTCTTTCCTTGCTATGTCACCTTTACAAGGTCCTCGAGGGACTCACACTTCATACGCTGATGGAAAATTTAGTCACTTCCTATACCACAGTAGGCTGGCATGAGAGAAGGAAAAATCTGCTCGTTACAAGTGCTAAATTACAAGTGCATCGAGGATGGTTTAGAGAGGCGGCTCATCACAGGCGCCGTGCTCACTGACCTCTCTGTGGGGTACGACACAGTCATCAGCTTCTCCTAAGAAAGACTGTCACGATGTAATGAGTACGGGCTGCCAGCTATACTCACAAAGTGTAGTTGTGACAAACGTGGAAGACTTCTGACTCCTAACCTAGACTGAAAATTAACAGCAAGAGAAGTAAATCTAATGGAATTAAAAATTCTTTTTTGTTTCGTATTTGATCTTTTTCTTTGTCATCTGGGATTACTGAGAACCATGGGGCTCGTCTCTTGGACCTTCTGTTTCCTCCTCTTCCTCTGCCTGTGAGCCAGCTTTCTTTCCTCCATCCACATAGGCCTGCTGGTTCCTCTGCTCTTCCTACTCGTAGCGTTCGATGGCTTGCCGGAACTGTGGACGGTCATGTATGGACTCATGTAGGATCCCCAGTTGTTCCAGACCCGAAATGATCCATTTGTTCCCTCTACCTGCCACAGCAAAGATCCTGCTGGGAAGTCTGGAAGAGTTCATGCGGATTAGATGCCCATAGACGACCAGACGTCTTCTTCCTGTACCAGTAATGATGTCTGATGTTTGTATAGCTCATCGTTGTGCCAAATTCTATTTAAACGCCAATTTCAAAATATAAGATACAATTTAATTTTAATCCCTATTACAATGTGTTTATAACAATGTTGCTTAAGTGATCACATGGCACCACAAGATACCAATCACCACTGAACAGAGTATACACAGAAAAGTTTTTCTAATACAATTGATTTATGTCCGGAGATTTCGGTAAATACAATATATCTTACTGTTTTAGTTCAACACTTTCTATTTCAGAAATGACTTTCGCTGCAGACGAAATGTTTCTGAAACATCATCTAGTTGATGATCAAGGATGCGCTGACCACAGAGGCCAGGAGATTGGTATCAGCTGTGGTGAACACTTAGATGTTATTACCTCTATTAAGTTGAGTGGTTGGGATACGTGGCCATATCCTCAGGTGCCACACATGATGACAAGATCAAGTTACCCTCTGTACAGGTTAAGCTTATACAGATCTCCGCAATTTCTGGTGAGTGTATTACGATTGCTAAAGAATGACAGGCACGTGAGAGGAAGTAATAATTTCAAGATCAATTTTATTGTGGCCTCCCGTTAACACAAGTCAGAGAACAACTACGAAGGTGGATCTTAAAGTAAAACACAACAATGTTCTATGTACAGTATTACCTATTTTTCGACATATAAACTTCCATTATCATAGACTTGCAGGTCACCCATGGACGCCAATTTTAAGGACTTGCACTAGTGACTCTCCACTAGTAGCTTTTGTCCGTTTGGGCTGCCTGCTTGTGCTTTACTTATCTTGTGTTCGATGCTTGCCTCTTCGGGTATTCTGAATGGTAGGTCTTGCTGCTGCTTTCTTCTTGGTACCTGGACCTTTCCTGTTGGCCCAGTAATCCTCAATTTTCTTGCTAAAGCCTATTTTGCGTTCCTCGGATCATCTCCTGGTCTCATTGTAATTTGCTTATGTGAGGGATGTTAGGAAGGGCTTTAATAGTTACTTCTGTTAATTGTTGTGACTCGTAGAATCCAAAAAATTCTCAGAATCAAGTGAACATAGTTCGAAACAATGTACACATAAAAATATCATCTAAATACACATCTCAACTCGCGAAACACTCACGAAATATCGCAAAAGTTCTATGATTCGGGACCTTAGAATATTTGGGTCCTTGTTCACAATCCAGGAACAAACAGCCCTGGGCCAAACTTTAGCGCCGGGCTGTGTGGCTCAGACAGTTGAGGCGCTGGCTTTCTGACCCCAACTTGGTAGGTTCGATCGTGGCTCCGTCCGGTGGTATTTGAATGTGCTCAAATTCTTCAGTCTGTGTCGGTAGTTTTGTTTTTTGTTTGTTTGCTAGTTGCTTTACGTCGCACCGACACAGATAGGTCTTGTGGCGACGATGGGACAGGGAAGGGCTAGGAGTGGGAAGGAAGCGGCCGTGGCCTTAATAAGGGTACAGCCCCAGCATTTGCCTGGTGTGAAAATGGGAAACCACGGAAAACCATTTTCAGGGCTGCCGACAGTGGGGTTCGAACCTACTATCTCCCGAATCGGTAGTTTTACTGGCACCTAAAATAACTCCTGTGAAACTAAATTCCGGCACCTCGGTGTCTCTGGAAGCCGTAAAAGTAGTTAGCGGGACGTAAAACAAAGATAATTAATTAATTAATTAATTCAAAGTTTTGCAGATGTAGGCCTACATAACTAGCACCAAAATCCACAAATAACAACGTACTCATCGAACACCTGTTCTAATGCATCCAGTGACTGATAAGCTGCATGCAAGATAAAGGTAACTTTACATTAAGACATCCGAGATGAAAATAGTTCCTAAATACTGTTAGGAGGTGGCGAGATGAAAATAGCTCCTAAATACTGTTAGGAGGTGGGAACTTAGCAAGGTACTATTTCAAAACGATGAAAATGTCGGTGATATCTTTGAGGTTCCAAAAATACCAACTCCATTTATCTCATATAGGTCAGTCAGGGAGATTCAAAGCCAAAGAGTCGTAAGGAGAGAGTTTGGGCTGAGAGAAGTTTTTGGGGACAGGTGTGACATCAGAGCCAACTCTCCGCATGACGTCACGTTCACATATTTTGTGCAAAGGAGCAAGTATAGGCCATGCAATTAACTATTAACTTAACGATTGTGGTTTCATTTCTATGATGGTCCGTATTGACTACAATCTAGACTCCAATAAATATACTTTTGAACATTAAAAGTCAGCTTGGTGAATACTTATAATTGTTTAATTAATTATTTTCTATGACCTAATACACCGTACATATTCAGAGGACCTTACTCTCCTTTTCATTAGTGCGTTTATTTCTCTCACTACCAATTACCTCATGGACCTCTTTAATTATTATTACACATCAAACACCAAAGATCTTAAAAGAAATCTAATATGCGTCATAATTACAGTAAAATATATCCTAAATGTCATAAAAAACTAAAACTACGGTATTCCATTTACAGTTTTTTTTTTATATCATAGCCAAGGTTTTTCTGAAGGCAACTCGCGTTTTCCCCTAACAGTCTCAGTAGCCCTAGAGGTACGGGTGCCACTGATTTATCTGGTCCAGTTTTTATTCCCAACTTAACAATTAGTTCTCTTAGGTTTTTTCGATATTATTATTATTATTATTATTATTATTATTATTATTATTATTATTATTATTATTATTATTATTATTATTATTATTATTATTATTATTATGTTAAAATACTCTGAAGAAGCTAATATTCAACAGTGATTTTAAATAAATTTTACAACTTCTTTTTCTGTAGGATATTGAGTTAAAATACCATTAGCGTATAAAGATTCACTTTCTGTAACAAGTATATCCGACAGGAATAAAGTTCTCGTATGTGACACCATTCCGGGCTTGATGTCATCTTATGAATTCCAAATGCAGGCCGCGTGTGTGGCAGGAGTAACTGTGTGGAATGTCACGGAGTTGGATCTCCGGAGACAAGGGTGGTCAGAGCGTGTTTGTGGCAGCTGCTAGTTGACTAACAGCTTGCTCTGGGTTAACTCGTCCAGAACTTCCACTCAGTGTATATCCTCACTCGGACGTGCGTAGCAAGGAGTTCTGACGATTTACACCTCCCCAATGATTACAGGGTACAAACACTTCTCACTGCATTATGACATTCTCACTTAATCAAAGAGAAGAACTTTCTGAACTTCTATGAGTGTCTTTGCAATTCTAAACCGGTGACTTCGCAACATATTGTTTAACATCACTGAGCCACGTTCATTTTGGTTTCCAACCAAGTTTACATACCTTTGACCACATGTTTTTCATCTCAATGAGAGCATTTCTTCCCTCCTCTGGCCAGGGGAGTCGTTTCGCTGGTTAATCATCTTCAGGTACCCTCCTATCTGTCTCTCTAGAGCACCTTGTTCCGTTGTCCCGCTCAGCTCCAAATCATCAGCGACTCCTTGGTGCCATATGGACTTATCTTTGAGATTCCAAACTGTTCGGTCAACCTGCCCTCACACATATGGAACACTTGTCCAAAGAAAGTCAGCCCCTTCTCCTGATGCCGTCCGTTACTTTGCCCACCTTGTTATGCATTTATTCATTTTTTTCTGGGTTTCCATGTTCCTTAGTTTGCAATGGATCCGGAGATCCTTCTCCCTATCCTTTGCTCCACTTTCCACTGTTCCATTTCGAGATTTCTTTTCTCAAGCTCGGTACTCCTGACGCATAAAAAGCATCTGGTCGTACAACTGTTTGGTAGTGTCCGGATCTTCGCTCCACATGCTCTTTCATTGTACGTCTAAGGAGTCTTCATATAGATTGCCTTTATTTAAATTAATCCCGCCTTAACACCCTGTTTCTCATTACACGTCATATCCAGCCACTCTCATAAATATTTTAAAGCTCTGAGCTTGCATCCGGGAGATAGTGGGTTCGAATCCCACTGCCGGCAGATCTGAATATGGTTTTCCGTGGTTTCCCATTTTCACACCAGGCAAATGCAGGGGCTGTACCTTATTTAAGGCTTCCTTCCCACTCCTAGGACTTTCCTATCCCATAGTCGCCATAAGACCTGTCTGTGTCGGTGCGACGTAAAGCAAAATAGCAAAAAAATAATTGAAAGCTTCGAATCTTCTGAACATCTCGCTGTGTTGTTTTCATCTTAATTTATTTATGTTAATTAAAATACTCTTTAAAACCAACTTAACTATATCCGGCGCTACTGTTCAGTGGTAATGACCTTGCAACTTACCCCAAGGCACTGAATTCTTTTTCCCACCAGTTAAGGAGCTTTTACTTTTATTTGAAAGTTGAACCGAGCTCCATCCACCCCACATGAGAACAACTAATAATCTGTTTGACATTACCATTCCGGCCTCATTCTACAAAGCCAAGAATAACAGAAGAGAGGATTCGTCGCTCCTAACATATCTTAAAGAAGGCTGAGTAGCTCAGACTGTTGAGGCGCTGGCCTTCTGAGCCCAACTTGAGAATTTATATCCTGGCACACTCCAGTGGTATCTGAAGGTGCTCAAATACGTCATTCTCGTGTCGGTAGATTTATTGACACGTTAGGAACTCCTGCGGCACTAAATTTTGGCACCTTAGAGTCACTGTAAATCGTATACCAAGTGAATGTATGAGTTTCTTCCGGTTTTGTGATAAATAAAACACGTAATTTTCAATGAAAATTAATCTTTTGTTCATTCAAAATACTGGCCATCGGATTCTAAACACTTCACTCGTCTTTCAGGTAAGATATGAATACCATGCCACAAGAACTGCTTGTCTTTTGCGGCAAACCGTTCGTCGAGCCATTTTCCAACATCCTCAAAATTGCTGAAGTACTGCTCCGCGATCGCGTGCCCCATTGATGCGAAGAGGTGATAATCAGATGGTGCCAGGTTGGGGCAGTACGGCGGGTGAGGAAGGATGTCCCATCCAAGCGATTTCAAGGTGCCTTTCACTGTTATTGCTGTGTAAGACGGCTCATTGTCGTATGACACTATCTTATGGCCCATTCGGGTCGTCCTTCGATCAATTCGTGATTTAAATTTATCATTTGTTGGCGATAACGTTGATTTTGAGTTAGGTTACCATCCAGTAACGCCTGCAATTGCTCGTCTTGGCACTTTTGTGGCTTACCAGAGCGCACTGCCTTTTACACTGAAATCACCACGCTTAAATTGGCGAAACTGTGTCTCACATAATTTAGTCGATGGAGCGTGTAGACCTTATGTTTCTACCAGCAAACGATGACTTTCCACAACCTATTCCTGTTGATTAAATAAGAAAATAAATTCGTGCCGCAAATGTTCTTTTTCAGACACAAACGTCGGCATGGTCACTGAACGATACAACGCAGGCGCTAGTGTTTGGCGGACTCAACTTGTGTGTGTTGGTAGGTTAATGTCAAGCAAAAAAAAAAAAACTGATGTATGTGTCAAATTTATACGCTGAGTGCTGTTCACTGGCGCCACCTCTTAGTGAAACCGGAAAATACTTATGCATATACGTGGGACCTACAGCCAGAAAAAATATTATTAACAACATATATTACAACGTAACCTGGAGCCCTTACGGCTGAACAGGTGTTCTATACTAATATACGTCAATAAACGCACAACAATGTTTAAGAAATATCAAAATATAAGTAATAACCAAAATATGTACAAACAAGTTACGGTTTATTCATATTTTTCAATACATTAAGCAATATTTACTTAACATACTTCTTCCATGGCGGTGCTAAACTGAATATACCACGTTCATAGAGTTCCGTTCGCTAGGACAAGAGTAGCCACCTGCACATGATCGATTTCACTTCCTCACCTGAAATGAAGCGCTGATCCCTTAGGAGTTCTTACAGTGGTCAAAGGTGGTGAAAATCGGACGATCGAAGCTCAGGATTGTGTGATAAATGAATATCTCCCAGCCATACTTCTCAAATTCTGCACCAACAGAAGCCACAACTTTGCACTATACAAGTCGCTTACTGATCGCGATATCTCGATGACACAGGACCCTCCCAAACAATGACAGTGGTTTTTGGATCATAGGTTACTCTTTGGTCACTAGTAGGCGACGGCACAACAAATGGGTCACAAGCTGCTATGATAGTTTATTTTGTGCCACTTGGTTGCGTTATTAGGTCAGAGACAGCTATACCAGCTAATTTATTTTCCACTTCGTAGAGGTCATATATCTTCCCATGGCTTTATTTATGTTGTGATGGGCAGATCTTGTTTCGTCATGGAGCAGTTGACAACCCTGCTACAACTTTTGTTATGATGTTTGAAACTAAGGAAGTCTACGTGCTTCATATTGAAAAGGTGGTGACCAGTTACAGAAATATGCCTGTGGGGTATAACATAATGACGTGTTCTTGACAAGGCAGTGATTTATCACTACGTTATGCCTGGTTCCGCCTTGATGTAGGCAACTTCTCTGGTTCATCAGCGTGGAGTATTGCTTTATGTCCAAGACGAAAGGGAAACGTTATATGTGAATTCTTGCTCGATGTCCACGGATTGGTATATTTCGAATCCGTACCTGAATGTTAAACTCTCGCTAAGAAAACGTATGTTTCCGTTCTCCGGAGTCTTTGTGATATACGTAGGCAAGTCAATAAATATCTGAAATGTTGCTCTAATTGTCGTTACCTTAGCTCTATGGTGTACTCACCAGCCGCTAGATGGCACCGTTGTGTACGTCTGTGGTAGGTTTCAGCGTTAGATCAGTACAGCTTGCGCTGTTGCGATGTAAATGTAGCAGCGCCTCTCTCTACTTGCACCGAGGATGAACAGCGTTCCGCAATCCCTTTTTTTAAGGGTCGCACGAGCGTGAAGGGTGAGGAAAGATTCGGTCGTCCAGCTGCAGCCGTGGTAAAACTCGTAGTACAATGGAAGAAGTCTCAAGTGTCACAAGAACAGAATTGGGCTGTTCGGCATAACAATGACCCAGTATGTCACTCTACGTGAGCGAACTCTTCGTAGAATATAACATGCTTGTCATTCCATATCCTCCTTATTTTCTAATTGATTACTACCGGTTTCCTAAAACCCTGATTAACGGGTGGAGGTTCTCGTAGGTTGAACCGGTGAAGATTAATACGACTGAACAGAGTTGGACTGTAGGAGTGTTCCTAAAAATGGAGCGGAATCTGGCACAACACTATATCACTGCTTAAGGGGCTTGCTTTGAAGATGGTTTTATAAAACATTCTAAGGCCTCTAAGGCATCTAATAATCAATAATGTTATTGGATTTACGTCCCATTAACTACCTTTACGGATTTGTGAGATATTGACGAGCCGAAATGCTGTTCTGCAGGAGTTCTTATACGTGCCTGTATATATACCGACACGAGGCTGGCGTATTGGATACTTTTGACTACCACCGGACTGAGCCTGGATCGAACCCAACAAGTTCAGCTCAAAAGACCAGTGCTCTACCTGAGCTACTAAACCCGGGTTTGACTCTACAGGTATGAATGAGCCCGTTATTTGTATAGAGTCAATCAAAACCGATTGCTGGAGTCACTCTCGAGAATGCTTGCTAACTAGTTCACACACAATTCATATTTGTATTATAATAAAACATTTGTGGGTGCTATGTTTATTTGTAGGTTCATTCCACCACAACACGGATGCGGCTGAAGACTTGTCAATGAAATTTGGTAAACGTTTAGATACATTGTTACCTTAAACAATAAACAGAAGTATACAATATTAAAGGAGCCTTCATGGCTCAGGTGGCAGTGCGCCGGTATATCACCAGTAGGTTCCGTGGTTCAAATCCCGGTCACGCATTGTGAGGTTTGCGCTGGGAAAAGGGGAGGTGGGTAAACCTTTTTCTCCGGGTATTCCGGTTTTTCCTGTCATTCTTTCATTCCAGCAACACTCTTCAATATCATTTCGTTACATCTGTCAGTCATTAATCATTGCCGCAGCTTCGGCACCCGGCACATTTCTTATCCTCTCCACTAGATGGGGATTCCATTTATTCCATTCCTGACCCTGCCGAATGACTGGAAACAGGCTGTGGATTTTCATTCGTTGCAATATATTGTTGAAATAACCTAAATTAGGCGTATGCACTAAGCAGAAATATAGAATAAGTTGGCAAATAAATTATTTGACGTTAACTTTTGAGACTGTCATTACTAAATGATTGTAAATAGAGCAAACATTGTTAGTAAATAATTATTAGACCTTAACTAGTTCTACAAAAAGTATTTGGAAGCTTAAGCTAATTTCTAACATTCAACTCATAGTGTGTACAATTGCAACTTCCTTTTTCCTTTGTCATTTTTAGAATGGTAACTCATCCCGTAGTTGATTAAATTTAATGACGACAAAGACGGCCGTTTACGTGAAGTTAGTTTGTTTGCTTGTTTGATTGTTTATTTTCTAAACAGTTCTGTACCATTTTACTGAAACCAGATTTTGCACACATTAGTTATAGGACTGTGCGTTGTCTTCATTACGTTACATAAAGTCATTTATACAATATTAAATTGCATTAAATTATCCTTTACCGAGCTCGATACCTGCAGTCGCTTAAGTGCGGCCAGTATCCAGTATTCGGGAGATAGTAGGTTCGAACCCCACTATCGGCAGCCCTGAAAATGGTTTTCGGTGGTTTCCCATTTTCGCACCAGGCAAATGCTGGGGCTGTACTTTAAATAAGGCCATGGCCGCTTCCTTCCTACTCCTAGCCCTTTCCTGTCCCATCGTCGCCATAAGACCTATCTGTGTCGGTGCAACGTAAACAACTAGCTAATATATATATCCTTTTAATAAATATGAGACTAATTTACTCTGTTCTTAGTACAAACACCCTGAGATTTTCCATGTTAATGATTATTTTAGCTCTTAGAACTGGTAGATTTTATATTCAGAAAATTATTTCTCTTTTTCCGGGTTGTGCAATTTGCTAACGCCTCCGCCTCCTCTCTTAACACACACACTCAATAACACGGCGATCAATAAGAAAACTTAGCTCTTCTTTTCGGGGGGGGGGGCCGAAGCCCGCTCCCCCCGCGTGGCAATCGTCCTATTCTGCATTGTCTCCGACATGCTATTAGTTCTAAGAAGAGAAAGACAGCAGGGAGGAGTGGCATTGTGATACTACTGGAGTATCTGCCTGTACCCATGTTTAGCAAGTTACCAGGCCAGATGTGGTGATGGGTATTAAATAGCGGTGTAATCGGGTGTTACGGGTCAGGACAAAACCACGAAAGAGAAAGATGCCTACATGTAAAACCTGACATTTTGAAGATAGCACATGCAAGGATGTGGGCTGGACTTTTCTAGATTGTGTTAGTGAGGAGTATGTATCATGCACAAGTCATGCCCATTTTCCTGCCATATTATTTGATATAGGGGATCAGCCTTCTTGGAACTGCAGGATTCTGTGCACAGGTCCAATGGCATCTGGGCTTTGTGACTACAGGAAAAGTCCCATTGTCCAGCCGCCACTGTTCCCTGGTGCCAAACCTCCGTTTGCAGAGAAGGGATATGGCAGGACTGCTGTGCAGCTGGGGCTAATGTCTTCTTCTTCTCTCATCCCTTGGGTTTGTCCCGGTATTGCGGTGGTAGTCACTCATGTCACTTTTAATCTAAAGATAAATATACAAGAACAAACATACATGCTTGATATTATACAGTAATTATCACTGTACACTAAGTTTGAGTGCGGGTTCGGGGTTCCGCTCTCTAGTCACTGCAGCTAATCTTATGCAATTGTTGTCCATATGCGCTTCTTGAGGGGCAGGTCTCCTGTTTTCCCATCGCGTTACTGAAGCATAGAAATACAAGGAAATGGAAAAACATATTATATATATTTTATATACAATTTAAATATAGTTTTTTTCGTAAGCGATGTTTGAGTGGTGTTCGTATGTATATTTTAGTGAGGTGAAAGCCGTAGAAGGTTTTGGGGAAGCCCCTTATCTTCTATTCCTGTGGCTGAATAATATTTGTTTTGGCGTTTGGTACCAATACTCCTGATTGAGGGATTGATCCTGTTGCCCCACGCCTTGGTGTACATTCGAAGTGTTTGCTTTCTGATGTGGTGTCTTATAGAGCGAGTGTTTGTTACTGTGCGTAGGTCCCTTGTTGCCGTTCCATAAGGGAGTTTCACCGCTGCTCGCAGGCATTTGTTTTGTATGCACTCGAGGCTGTTGATGTTAGTTTTGGCCTTGTATCCCCATGCTGATAAAGGCTTTATACATGTTGACTGCTACCTTTGTGTTTATGCTCGATTTGATGTTTAGTATGGGGTACAGTTTGACAAGCCTTATATCGACTTTTCGCCTTAAGCCTCTTACGTGATGTAGCATCGTTAGCTTTTGTCCAGGATTACCCCTAGATATTTAGCTATTTCGTGCCATTTTATTTGTTTGTTGAATAGTGTCAGTGGTTTGATGTTGGCGGGTTGGTGTGTGCGCCTGTTTTTGCGTCTGAACATCACAGCTTGGCATTTCTCTACATTGACTTTAATGCGCCATTTAGTGAGCCACGCTTCCAGTGTGAGCAGCGCTACCTGGATCCACTTTCTTGTGCTCAGGATCTGGGGGCGCTGGACGGTAATTGCTGTGTCGTCTGCATAGAGGTACGTGTAGTGAGCTCTGCTGTCGGCATATCGTTGGGCATACAGGACAAATAGGATCGGTCCTATTAGTGAGCCTTGGGCTACGCCCGCTCTAATCTTCCGCGTACTTGATAGTGTTGTGTACGTCTACATGAAATTTGTTGTCTGTTAGGTAAGACTTAATTAGCCATACATATCCAGGATGGAACTCGTAGTCTGTCAGTTTTGCCAGCAGGCCTTCGTGACATACCTTATCGAAGGCTTTTTGTATGTCTAAGAATACCGTGCTTGTACACCTTCGCTTGTTAAACCCGATTGTGGCATGTTTTAGGAACCGCGTGAGGAGATGAATGGAGAAATGTCCGTTACGGAACCCGAATTTTTCGTTCCTTAGTATTCCTTTCTCCTTGATGTGGGCTACGAGCTTTTCTAGCTGTATTTTCTAGAATAATTTGCTTGTGGCTGTTAGCAGACTTATGGGTCGATAGTTGCTCGGATCGGATTTATATTTTCCTGGCTTCCGGAATATAAGGATTTTTGCTAGTTTCCATTGTTCTGGGAAGTATTGCGACTTAATCTTGGCATTGAATATGTTGGTAATTATTGTGAGGGCATACTTGCTTAGCTTTTAGAGAACTAAATTCATGATGGCATCTGCCCCTGCGTCTTTTTTTTTGTGGAGGTGATCAATGATCCATTTTATTTCGTGGATATTGGTCTTTTTAGCATCTGGTATAGTTGCATTGTTAATAAATTCCTCTACCTTTGCTTCGGTTTGCTGCGTGAATTCGGGGACTGAGGGGTCGTCATTCGGTGTGAATGCTGGCTCTAATGCATCAGCTATGATTTCGGCATTCTCCCCTGTGTCGAATACTGGTCCATTTGGTCCCTTGCTGGTTGGAATAACGTGTGGTTCGCGTATGAAGTTTCTTGCGAGTTGCCAGACTGCTCTGGTGTTCGTGCCGAATTTTCGCAGCTTGTTGTTTCATTCGTTGGACCGGTGTTCTTTTAGGGCATTTTCAATTTGAATTTCAGTGTTCAACTGTCGATGAATAATACTAGTTCGAAAAGGCGTCAGCATTTATACCCTAGAGGAACGTTCAAGAAGGCTCTGGAATAAGTCCAGACACCCCCTGCACTTTTCATTGGACAGTCGAAAAGTTACAAGAAGCATGTGATTGGCTGAAAACTAAATACGTAATATTTCTGATTGGCCACACTACAAAGAGGTGAGGGACCGTGCTGAATACGTGTTGTTGCTACGGTGGTTCTCGGACACAGATGTCAATGTAAGCGCTGGAGGAAGACCTACTCTCTCACATAATATTATTGCATCTCTTTATATGCTTTTGGATATCAAATTAGAAAAAAAAGGTTACTTATTGAAAACTTCGTCACTTTTAGGTGCCATCGCACCTCATTTCATTTTAGCGGCACTCCTTAAGTGCAGCGATATTACAAACAAGTTTGGGACTAATAGCCTGACTGTCGAGTCCCAATAAATTAATAATAATAATAATAATAATAATAATAATAATAATAATAATAATAATAATAATAATAATAATAATAATAATAACGTTACCCTGTTCGCGCGGAACAGAAAGAAGTCAAAGAAGGAGCTGTCTTGAATTGGTCTATCTACAACAGTCAAAGATACATTTAAAACTTTAAAAATAAGGGTTATATTCCTTTTCAGATATTAAATTTTAACAAAACTATTCGCTTGGCGAAAGCACAAGATTTCAGGTACAGAGCTAATTTGGTACAAAGTAGGAAAAATTACGGAAAACCCAGTAAGGTTAGTTACAAAATTTGAGCTTCAAGCTCCTAGTTTACAAAAGTCTCTACATCACTGCTGTTGCGTTTAGTTAGATAGTCAAGGAGACGAGTCTCCCAATTTCTTTTACAGGATATTTAAATCACGCAACTTTCACGAGCACCTTTTCCCCAAGTGTTACAAGTTACGGCCTTCCAAAGGCACAATTAATTATTTAAACAAATATATTTTACCTTACAAGAAATAGCCTCCATGCGCTATAATACTACCAAGGAGACTGCGCTCCCAAACCCTAACAGCCTTTAACTTTTACACTTTTGATTAGAGCGCCTTTGCTCAATAAAATTGACACTTTCTGGCCTCTCTAGGCACAACCTACATGTAAAAAGACCGTATCAGTTGTCTTTTCAGTTTACATGGAAGAAATAATACAGGGGTATCAAGTACCATTGTACGAGGCCTTTGTGGAAAATAATAGGTTCAATTACTAACCCATAATTCAAAAAATTTATGGAGGCGGAACATGTGCTCCTTAAAATCAAAGCTTAAAATCCTACTTGATCTCGTGGCCCGACGACACAGAGGCTAATCCCAAACTACTGAGTGGCCAGATGGACAAGTTAGGTTACAATTTACAGTAGTGAAAACAGTTACAAAATCGTAGTCACGTCAAGATTAAATTGAAGGGGAATTCGAGAGGGTAACGCACTCTCTATCTCCGGTTTCTAGTTAAGCGCAATAGACTAGTTGAACTTTTACGTAACAAGAAAGAAAAATTTACATTTTTGGAATTTTACATTATTGAAGATTGGAAACCTTCCCTTCGAATTACCTGGCAGAGATACCTACAGAGTTAGAAAAATTGTGACCATTACCTTAGCTGATGTTCTGCTTGCCGGTAGATGAGGCCTCCGCCTCCTCTCTTAACACACACACTCAGTAATACGACGATCAACAAGACAAGCTAGCTCGAAAAGGCGTCAGCTTTTATACCCCAGAGGAAGGTTCGCGAAGGCTCTGGGATAATTCCAAATAATTCCAGACACACCCTCTACCTTTCATTGGACAGTCGAAAAGTTACAAGAAGCATCTGATTGGCTGAAAATTAAATACACAAAATTTCTTATTGGCCAGACTCCAAAGCTGGCGGGATGAGTTAGAAGTGTAGCAAAATTTGTAATATCAAAAACAAAGAATAATCGATTTTTTAGAAAACCTATAAATACAAAATTTCTTTACTTTTTTAGTAGTTACACTTTACACCAGAGTGCATGTCATCAGTTTTTTAATAGAGATATCTATGGACAAAAGTTCGAATTTCCGGAAATAGTTGACGCAAATTTTATGTGTTAGATAGCGTTCTTCAAGGCGCTTCATTGAAATGCACGGGGATGAGGTGTACCTTCCGGTACAATAATAATAATAATAATAATAATAATAATAATAATAATAATAATAATAATAATAATAATAATAATCATTTTTCAACATGATCAATATTTTAACAAAACCCGTTAATAATTCACAGAGAAAGAATACACCAGGGGTACCTGCCCTAGAACTAGGGGGACCGAACGGTAACGGCATCAAAGAGATTGTATTGTATTTAATGCCATTACAAATTTCACACCATTTATCTTAGTATAAAATGAGTTTACTTGTTTTGTAATTTAGAGATTCCCCTATTGTAGAGTTATCCCCGAAGAGAACTACTTTATTTTTCTTTGCAAATATCGTATAAATAGTGATTCACTATTGACTATGAATTACGTAAAACATCTAAAGATATATATATTTAGGAATTACTGACGACTACAAAAAGGAAGAAAGAAATTAATTGACAATTTTGTGATTGATCTTCGCGTAGCGAAGAGCAACCCAATCACCTCAGCAACTGGCGGGTATGTAATACCCTTCTCCGAAGTATTTAATACAGGGTATGCAATGTCTTATCTTTTCAGAATCGACTATTATTTCCTGTGAACTCTTACTCTCAAAAATTATTGTTTGATCAATAACAGTGCTCATATTTCTATTCATATCAATCGCGACAATGTCTGCACGTTTACTGGATCCATCAGTAGATATACAGTGCACTTCTTCAAATACTTCAAGTTTGCAAGATCTCAATGCTGAAAACATGTCATAGCAGACAAAGTAGGGGTTCCATTCACTACGAAAAACGTAAAATTAAGCAATTTTCTTAATTGTTCCAAACGTTGACGGGATAAAGAGCTTGGAAAGGTTTCAAATTATGGGTCCTGAATAGCGCCATTAAACTAGAAAAACAAATTTCGAAAATCACTTCCGGCCTAAAATCACTTCCGGCCTAAATGAAGTTCCGGAAAAACTGCCTAAAATCGCTTGTTTCTTTACCCGTATTCTTTTAGATTCAAACCCAAGCCAAATTAGCTTATTTTCATAATATTTATTCTGTAATGTGTTCCTAAGGCGCTTATAATTTTTGAAAAATATCCATACCGATTGTAGTTATAAGTGCTTAAGTGAAACTCTGCATTGCCTCACATCAGAGCTCGTACCAGTAGAAAAAGGCAAACTGCTAATCTAATCGACCGGATAACGATGATTAAGGACAGAATCGTAACTTTTAGGAATAAATAAAAAATATATTCCCATACTGTATTATATGTTATTTACCTAAAATTCGTACTTCATATCCCTAGAATGTTTCGAACATTTAGTTACTTGCATGAAGGGCTACAACTGTGAATCTTTTGAGAAGTGCTGCAGTATTACTCCTGATACTACGTTGCCTGATACCGCGTCGACGTTAGTGGAATTTCTATCGCCAATTCCTTGTCAATTAAAAGACCTATGAAGCCAAGTTTCAGGAAAAATATATAATGTAGATGATATCCTACAATTTTACTCTAGTCATTCTCTTCTGACCAAAAAAGCAAGAAATAAAATAATAAAACACAAGAAGAATATGTCTGTGTCGGGAGGGCCACGCCCGCTAGCTTGCGTACCACGTGGTGGGTAGTGTCAGGATAAAGTATCTAGTCAGTGTGTTTCTGAAATGTTCATATTGAAATTTTGATTCTTAATTCTAAATTACTGGGGAGAAAATTAAGCAGAAGTAGAGGAGAAAGCAAAATCTCTAGGACGCCAAGTTTAAACAGTATGGACTAAATATCAGTAGAACAAAAACTGTTGAAATGACCAACAACAGGAAAGGCACAGATTTATACATTTTTCTGCAGGGGACTCTGTTACAGTCGGTTTCTAACTTCAAATACCTTGGAATTATCATTTCATAAAATAACGCAGTAAACCAATAAAGACTTAATGATGATGCTTGTTGTTTTAAGGTCATCGGCCCTATAAATACTTAATACGACTTAGAATGATTCTGAATTTTATTTTCGAGTGAGAAATCTACTCGAGGGTGATAAAATACCTTAAAAGGCAAAATTGACCATGTTTTATTGCTACTTCATTCCAGTTCTCACATATGGACTCGAAGCGTATACCCTTCACAACAAGGCAAATAATAAAATCCAGTCAATACAAATGAAATTCATCAGAGGAATTAATCAGAAGACCAGGAAGGACAAAATGAGATACGAAGCAAACAGAAATGAGGCTAGCATCAAAGTAGCTGTTACCAAGATTTTACGAAGACGCAGGATGCAGTGTTTGGACATGTAATGAGGATGGAGAGAACGAGAAAATCAAGGAATTACATTGACAGAGAAGTGAAAGGGAGACGCCAGATGGAAGACCAAGGATTAGATGGATAGACACAGTGGAACTGGAGGTCAGCAAGAGGAATGCGAAATGGGAGGACGTAGAGGAACAGAAACTATACTTTGATAGACAGAAGTGGAGAGCGCTTGAACACCACACCCGGGAAACTGAAGCTGGAGAATGATGATGATGATGATGATGAATTCTAAATAAATTAAAAATCTATAAGACAACGAGTGGATGTGCTTGTCTGGGGCTCTAGAAGTGCACTACTCGCCTCGAGACGTTCGTCCATCTCAACCTGGAGATGCGCCCAGTATGACTTCCAAAGCTCAGCAATGAAGATTTTGTACTCTTTGGAATTATTACAAGCCGCTCCGTTGTCTCAAATGCATTTTCGATCATTTCAAAACCATTTATTTTTATGTGTTTATTCCGTGAAAGAAAGGAATTGTCATTACTTTTCGCAGCACAATTTTTCAATATTCACTATTCAAAAACAACGTGAACTGGGTATAAGAGCGTCAGATGATTTTCATAATGATAAGTATTTAGAAAAATGTAATTCGATATTTGGCGCCCTTGTCATTTTATAAACTGCTGAAGTTAGCCAATCACATCGCTTCACGAGGCGGTGTTGCTAAATCTGAACGTGGTTTAACACCGGCTTGAGAAATCAGCATCAAACGAGAACACTCCGCAAGTTTCAGCCAGTGTCAGCTCTGCGGCCAGTGTTTAAATCCCACCCCGGGCGAAGTTCTGTTTCTCCGACTTGTGCTTTATGGCTATTTTACTACTCAAGATGGCAGCACTATTGCAATATCCTATGACGTTGTGACAGCTCTTCGTTGCCAAATACACTTATTCATCTTGAAAATGGAAATTCTGAATACTGTCGTCACACGCACTGAATAGGAATTACGTTGATTTTAAAGTTTTATAACACAGTATTCACTGGTCCAAGTAGCATTTCGTAACTATAGACGTATTTCACTTCAAAATTCTGGCTTATGGAATACTTTAGGTCATGATTTTATGAGGACGGATGAACATGCCCGGACAACTCTACACTCACCTGCCAAACAACCAAGCAGAGAAATGGTGGCTACGGCTCTACCGTGGCTCTACACCTCTACATTTGGAAGATAGAGAGAGGATAGTCCACACCGTCGGCTGTCCTGAGAATAGTTTTCAGTTAATTTCCATTCCCCTTCTTTAATATGAATTCCGAGACATTTTCTACTAAAGGCAACACCGCCAAACACCTCACCTTCGCCATATATACTGTACGTACAGAAATATTTCCATTTACGCTGAGATAATTTCTAAATATTGCTTCTACCAGTCCAGTGACTTACTGGTATCAAATATCACTTCACATGATTAACTAAAAGCAGTATCTATTTCATTCTTCCCTCCCGATTGCCCTAGCGTTTCGAGGTTTTTGCAGAAATCTTCCTCAATCTGGTTCTTTCTACATACTATTTCTCTGTCTGCATCAATCCTTGTTCGAAACGATTTCTGATACGCCACGATTACAAGCTGCCCTCACTTCATCATTTGAACAAAATGTTCTCGTTTTCCCATCTTTTTCATGGGCATGCACATGTAGTTTCTACTACAGCATCCCTGTATGTCACTCATTCTAATTCTATATTCAGTAGTTGGTTAATATCTATTCTTTAGAAATTTTCAGTAATCATATCCAAGCCCTCCTGATTCCGTAGATTTTCTACCCATATCTATCTTCAGGTGGATTTTAATTTCTCTGTCTAGGTTTGGATATCAGTTCACTGCAGATTAGATAGTGATCTGTATCACCGAAAAATCACCGCAATACCCGAATATTCCTAACCAGATTTTCTAAATTCAAAGTTTGTTATAACCATGACAAATATAAGACCAAGCGTGAAGGACTCAGCCATTATAGCATGCTGGTTTGTGGTCCCGCCACTACAAGCACAACAAGCGATTATATCCAACACGTGCTCCAGTAGTTCCGGCTAGCTGAGTATAGAAAAGTGTGAGAGACGTTACTGTGCGAGATATTTCAGTTAATAAGTTGAATTTCGTTGTGTGTGTCTTCTGCGCCTACAATCTCCGCAGCCCGCCCGACACATGGATGTTTCCAGAGACCACGAGGCAGCCTGCAGTGCGCTGTCGTGATCGTCAGTGACATCACCCAGCGCTATAAACGGAGCAACGTTTCTCGCCTCTCCAGGACTCCTACAGTGTCCAACGACCAGACTACACCGCAAGTCAGACACGGAGGCATCCTCTTAAAAATGTGTTCTGAATAGGTGGACTGATTCCTGGCCGTGAGGTTTCACCTCTGGACATTGCCTCATTCATCCTGCATCCCGTAGCCACGTCGAGCACGCATCCAAGCATTCTGCTACTCACTCAAGACCCCTACAGTACTACGACTCCAATCATAGCATTCTGCTATATATGAACACTAGACGCAAGTTCCCTGCAAGTTATACGCCTCCTGTTAGCATTCTCCTAATACGAACTCTCTCTATAGGTTCCACTTGTTATTATACATGACCGATAGTTTTCGACTATCAAGAACATTCTCTCATTTGAACAGAACATCTCATCAAGACAAGATTGAATGTATATAGGAATCTCAATTTGTAAATATTATTCAGGCCCTCAGCCTACTACGTTATATTAACATTAAACGTGTGCAACTCAACAAGCTTCAAGAAAAGTTTCGTTCTATTTTATGTACAGATTATATAAAAGTGTTGAAGCAATAAACTTCTATGCTGTGCCGTGTACACCAAGTTACTTGTATACAACAAATTTTCCTTGCTTTCAGTTCCTGAACTGAGTTAATTTTGTGTTGTGTACTTCAACCATGTATCTTATGTAGCTTGATTAATTTAATAGTTCAGCATGCCGTAATGTTTTGTGCCTGGCTGTAAATCAGCCTACGGTAGAGTAGTTGATGGTATGCGATGTTTTATACCACCGAGGAATAGAAATCAATTTGAAAAATGAGCTAGAGTTATTCCACGGAAAGATACTGAGTTAACGCGTAATAGCAGAATTTGTCATGTTCATTTCTCTAATGATTTCATAGTAAAATCAGATAATTTTATAGTAAATGGTAAAACAGTGGACATCCCTCGTGTAAGATGGAAATAACTTCCAGCAGGAGTGCGTCAGATTTTCCCTAATTTGTCAAAATACCTTTCAAGTGAGATGAACTAGCGAATGGGGAATTAAAAGGTCAGGAAAATTGATCAACATTTGTGTCGTTCTAGTGTAATTTCTGATGCCAAAAGACAATATTATCTCTCTTATGTTAATCAGATATGTGTGTTTTATCCCAGAATGTGGAAATGCATAACATGAGAGTGAAACAATCAGTGGAGATTTCCATTTAGCAAAAGATTGCAGTTCAAATGCAGTATATATCGAAGACTGGGAAGCTCTGTGCCTGAATGTGATTGCGCAGTTCGAAACTCTTCGATTGAGAAAGTGTTTAGCGAACTATTTGGCTGGGTACGTTGGTAATCACTCTCCTAACTTTATTAAATGTTCGTCCTGTGCCCATCTTCTACGTGAGAATAATCAAAGTAAGTTTCGAGTTCTCACTGAAGTAAAAGACTATGGTTCAAGCAATAACGATGTTTTTTTAACCCGTCCTTCTAAAAGTGTTTGTAACATTATTTTCCACCCGAGAATGTAGTTAATGGAAAGCTGAACTCATAATCAATGTGGGGCGAAATGTATTTTGATTGATTAAATAGAACAAATTTCAGTTGATCCTTCTCCTATTGGAAGTTTCACGGGACTTCATCTCACTTGAAAGGTATTTCGGCAAATTAACAATTTATGGATATAATACCCAGACTTGTTTATCATTACCTAAAATTCCAATTTATCTTCAGAACGAAGGATATCCGGCGAAACTTGCAATCTCGAACATCCGCCAAATCTTCACACAACTTTTCGAAAGTCCACTAACCGACAAATTGAGTTTGTAAGTAGAGTATTACCTTTAAATAGATCATGGGTTTTTGTTTATTTTATAATGCTGGGAATTGTGTGTTATGTATATGCACACTTCAGTAATATGTGCTTTCCGCACCATATGATGAAGGTCTTAGCTCTTATTTACATGTATGTTTCTTTTCCATAAGGCCAGGTGATTGGTACTGTGGAACTTGCCCATTCTAGCGCTGCCTAGCGGAGCGCGTTTGAACTCGAGAAGCGCACGCACTTGTTCTTATATTCACCATGGTTAAACCTGACTATGATGCCACTCAGTGCTTCATAAAACTTGTCAACGTCATCTTCATATGAACATTCATATGATAAATAGACTGAGACAATTCTCGTCCGAATTCCTCCAGCTCCTAAATTTACCCACATCTTTCGTTTATTTACGTACCTGGCGGGTACTATGTTGCATACTATAGTATTCGTGCTGGACTGTCCTAGACTGCAATCTGCCCTTCCCTTTTTAAGGCGCGTTAAGAACACTTCATACTTTCCTACCTCTTCCGCGTTGTGTTCCCTTACACGAATATTATTTACTCCGAACCCATCTGAAACTGCCAGTTCTACTTTGTTCCATTAGCCCCATTAATACAACCATGTTCATAAAAGCCATAACATCTTGAAAGTCTAGAGATAGGAAGCTCATATTCGCAGCACATGTGCATTAGTATGTTCTGAAGAAATTATTAGCATTTGAAACATGTCGGTCCTCAGGTTCAAGGTCCACATCGATATCTCGGCGCACCATCACCTACTGGTAAAATGTGCCTGCGGCTCTCGTTATCGCTATAAACCGAATGTAATAGACCAGTGTGAATTGAGAAGACATACAGGATGCAGCGCAGACGTATGCGAGAACCGAACCGTACCGTCAAATGAACGTGTCCTGTGAATATGAACTTTCTATCTCTTGTGTTTCGAGGTATTTTTATGAACATGATTGTATTAATAGATCCCCAGGTTCTTTTCAAGGAGCCCGTCGCCGACCGAAAGGAAGTGTTACTCCCGTAACTCTGAGGCTCCCTTGAAACGTTCTTTGACTGTTCGGTAAGAAATCTGTGAAACAGGATGGTATCCTTCGTACTTACGTCCCAGTGAGAATCTCTCCTCTAACGGCTTAGGGACAAGAAGGGCCATGTCTCAGAATCTGTCGGAGATACCCACTCCTATTCCATAGAAAGTGCTATCCGGACTCTCAGGATCACGTACTCGATCACTCAAACATTACACATGGTTTACGAACTAGGACGTAGTAACCCACACTACGAACCATCAGTTATCTAAAAATATCAAAATATGTTTGAGAATATGAAGTTTCCTGGAAAGCTTTGCGAAGCCGCACTATTGAAAAACGAACTTGTTTATGGGAGAATAATTAAATGAAACTACCTGATATTGCTATTGATCCACACAATCTGACAGTACGCTTATAGTTTCTTCTCTCAGATGTGGTATTGTATTTTAATTAACTTTGACGTTTATATTAACTCTAAACCACACTCTTTGTTTTGCGCAGCTTCTCCATGATGAGAAAACTCAAATATAAACTGTAGATCTACAACCGTGATGAGGTAACGTGCTATTCTTCTGTAAACCTTTATTACAAATGGCTCATGTTAAGGACCTTTCTTGCTGCAGACACACGGCAATGATACACAGGGTGTTACACGAGTTGATTAAGTGAGCATTTTTCAACAGGGAAAGCATGTTCCGAAATGGATTTTTGGGCGCTGAGAGTTGTCGAAGTTCGTTAACGCTTCGAGAATGGGAATGAGTGTACTTCCCATATTTAGCCTAGAAACTTCAACCAACCGAAAGTGAACATCGTATCGTGTAGTAAATGATTAAAATTCCTGTTACCAGTCGTCAACCTTCTACTCCATTACCAAGCCTACATTAGGGTGTGGCTCTGCATCTTCGATGTAGACTGTATTCTGAGGCCTCCAGGTGCTAGAGCTGTTGTTCTCTAAAACTGCTTTGCGTCATGAATAAAATAGCGAATGGTGAAATTTCAGCTACAACACTAATGTCGCAGTCTGTCTTTTTGGTACAAATTGATTTATGCCTTATTTATTGCTTACTACTCATTCTAGAAGAAGAATTAACAGTTACGTGAGTAATTTATATAATTAACTCTGCGGCACTGGCGCTCTACACTGTGACATAAGTGCTGCTGCCTTGTCTCACAGACCCATGCATATTTTTTAATATTATTCTAAATTATAAGCAACAAACAGCTTCATTATTTTAATACGTTAAATGGTTTATAAATAACAGGGAGAATTATAAACCAAATACCTGTGCTACATTTCATAGACACACTTACTGTAAAAGTGTGTGTCCAACTCATTGGCTGAATGGTTAGCGTTGGGGCCTTCGATTCTGAGGATCCCGCGTTGTATTCCCGGCTGGGTCGGGGATTTTAAACGCCTCTGATTAATACTTCTGACCCGAGGACTTGGTGTTTCTGTTTGTCCCGACACTTTCCTCTCGATATTCAGACAACACACTACACTACCAACTGCCATAGAAACACGCAATAGTTATTACATCGCTCTATATAGGGATGGCGTCATGAAGGGCATCCAACTGCAAAGCAGAGACAAATTCACATATGCGACACAGTTCGCACCCGCTATTAAACTAAATTCTAAAATAGGAAAACATCAAATGCAAAACACATCCTTCAAAATTATTCACTATGGTTACGAAAATGTATGGTTGAATTTGCTATTACAAAACTGTTTGGAAACTGGACACCACTGACATGAAAATTCAGCATGACTTAAGACAAACCTTTCACAATACTTGCAATAGTCTTACTCTCTATTGTTATTTTATTATTATTGATGCTGCTGATTGTTGTTTTAAGGGGCCTTAACATCGAGGTCATCGGCCCCGTTTTATTATTGTTAACAAATGCATGGCAATTAGGAAACATCCCGGTGACAATGGTCACTTATAGTAGTAAAACAAAGTTACATAACAACACAAACAACAAAACCACGGAAGGAAAATATTACAGGGTATGCTGCTAGTTTAATATTCAAAATTCAGCATCATTGTATACATCAGCATATCATATTCCGCACATTAATCACATTATCCTTCTCCTCGTTGTCTGACTCGCCAGAGTTCGATTGTAAATCGCTGTCATGATCTTCATCCAGTAACACTCTTATATGCTCATTTTCTTGTTCACTGGCCATAGATCATTAAATATAATTTCATTAATATAAAAAAGTTCACACTATACTCACCAAGAAGTAAGTAATCATCATTTGAAACATTATTTTTAAAACCTAATATGCATAGACGTAATTGTATAGAAATGTGCGTGCTCTTACGTATGTAACCTGAATACCGGCGCCAAGTCTAAGAGACTCCGGTTCTATAACTGATCACGGTACGTGAGAGTGCGAAGGGGAGAAGAAAGTACACGGAGAAACAGATTTGCATCCGCCGTCGTTCGCCTACAAAGTATAAAATCATGTGGTACGGGTCTGAGAGACCAGCTGCAAGTGGTGAAGGGATAATAATTAGTAATGATTTAAGTTGAAGGTAATTTGGAGAGTGAGCGTAGCCCAGAGTTAATTGTTAGGCCGTCCCTAACCTGGATAACAGACGCTACACGCTTGATTTCATTGGCATTTCCTCCACTGATGGTTCGAGCACCCACTTGAAGGACTCCATCGCCCAAAGCCTTTGCTCCTTTGGGGCGTCGCACGACACTCGGCGTTGAGGCTGGCTCTACGGTCTACTCCATTACCGCAGTAGGGTGAAACTGGGCAGAGACACGAACGGATCATTTCCCAGGAGAAAAGAAATATGAGAAGCTAAGGAATGAAGAGGTTTCGGGGAGAGAATTGAACAAAGGTTCAGAAGCGGTCCACAGTTGGCCAATTTCGGAAAGAAAAATAACACTGACTTAGAAGCGGTAGATACCTGATATGATGTTTACTGTGCAGTTTGTCATGCTGATTTCAAACCCGAAAATCGTTTTCTTCTATCACATCTTATTTTGAATGTGCTGAAAAAAGGTTTATTTTTCATGTAACAGTGTTCAATGAACATACATTTCATAGTTTTTCGTTATTTTTCATGAAAAGATGAGTATTTTCATTTGCGTCTTTATTTTCAGTGATAGTGGACATTATGTGGTCCATAGGTTGCAGAAATTCACCAGATTACGTATGTAGCAAACAAATCCAATAAGCGTCATGTGGTTCCCTTGCACTAAGCTAAAGCCGTGGTTAATTAACCCTCCATGTAGCAATCAGTGCTCTAGAGAAACTTACGTCTGTGAGCTGGTTTCCTTGATTCATTTTTAAAAAGTGACGTCGTATACCTCAAGAACACTGGATGGGTGGGTGATACAGACAAATGGTTTGCGTATTTTGAATCAACATGTTTCAGTTGTCTTAGAACGCGTGTTGAATACCAAGATATTCATCGAAAGTCATTTCTGTTGTTGAACAGTGTGATTAGTAATGAATGATTAAAAATTGGAGCACATATGGTAATAAGACTTGTAATCAAGTAAATAATAATAATAGTAATAATTATAATAATCAAAGTTTAAGAATTTATACAGAAAAACAAATTTATGAAAAAATTAATGCTCCAGAATTTCCAGTAACAGAAATTGGTCGAATAAAGGAGGTAAAGAAATTCAAATTTTTGCCAAAAAACAATTCAGGAAAATGGTTTAGGAAAATCCGCTGTGGGAGAAACGATACACAAGATGGAAAGGGCATATGGTGTAACTACAAATATCTGCAACAAAATGTGTTTATTTAAAAACCTAAAAACACAACACAGAAGTCAAACCGGACTGCCTATACGCGAGTGACTGTCTAGTACTTAATTACAAGCTGCATAAATTAGAAGTACTGGAAAGAAAAATTATACGGGAAATACTAGGCCAGCTAAGAACTACAGAACTCTGTAAACAAATAAGTATGATGAAATATACGAGAACATAGAAAACATAGCAGATACAACGCGGAAGTGGCGATTGATATTTTTTGGACCAAGCCTCGGACCTATGGGAGTAATGGAGTCCCACTCCCATTTGACAGGCGAGGGACTCCTTGGAAACAACTTGGCGAACGAAATGGAATTCGATGGGGAGCTATCAATATTAATGGGGCTTATGGAAGAAAGAAGGTAGAACTTGCTGAGTCAGCAAAGAGGATGCATCTGGATGTGCAAGGAGTAAGTGATATTCGGGTAAGGGGAGATAAGGAGGAAGAGATAGGAGATTATAAAGTGTACTTGACAGGTGTTAGAAAGGGAAGGGCAGAGTCTGGGGTAGGGCTCTTTATTAGGAATACCATTGCACGCAACATAGTTTCCGTTAGGCACGTAAGTGAGCGAATGATGTGGGTAGATTTTTCAGTGGGAGGAATTAGGACAAGAATTGTGTCCGTGTATTCACCATGTGAGGGTGCAGATGAGGATGAAGTTAACAAGTTTTATGAAGCATTGAGTGACATCGTGGTCAGGGTGAACAGCAAGGATAGAATAGTGCTAATGGGCGATTTCAATGCGAGAGTTGGGAATAGAACTGAAGGATACGAAAGGGTGATTGGTAAATGTGGGGAAGATATGGAAGCTAATGGGAATGGGAAGCGTTTGCTGGACTTCTGTGCTAGTACATGGGTTTAGCTGTTACGAATACATTCTTCAAGCATAAGGCTATTCACCGCTACACATGGGAGGCTAGGGGTACCAGATCCATAATAGACTATATCTTAACAGACTTTGAATTCAGGAAATCTTTTAGGAATGTACGAGTTTTTCGGGGATTTTTCGATGATACAGACCATTATCTGATCTGTAGTGAACTAAATATCTCTAGGCCTAGGGTAGAGAAAGTGAAATCTGTCTGCAAACAAATAAGGGTAGAAAATCTCCAGGACGAGGAAATTAGACAGAAGTACATGGATATGATTAGTGAGAAGTTTCAAACAGTAGACAGTAAGCAGGTTCAGGATATAGAAAGTGAATGGGTGGCATACAGGGATGCTGTAGTAGAAACAGCAAGGGAATGCCTAGGAACAAGTGTGTGTAAAGATGGGAAAAGGCGAACATCTTGGTGGAATGATGAAGTGAGAGCAGCCTGTAAACGTAAAAAGAAGGCTTATCAGAAATGGCTCCAAACAAGAGCCGAGGCAGACAGGGATTTGTACGTAGATGAAAGAAACAGAGCGAAACAAATAGTTGTTGAATCCAAAAAGAAGTCTTGGGAAGATTTTGGTAATAACCTGGAAAAGCTAGGTCAAGCAGCAGGGAAACCTTTCTGGACAGTAATAAAGAATCTTAGGAAGGGAGGGAAAAAGGAAATGAACAGTGTTTTGAGTAATTCAGGTGAACTCATAACAGATCTCAGGGAATCACTGGAGAGGTGGAGGGAATATTTTGAACATCTTCTCAATGGAAAAGGAAATCATCATGGTGGTGTTGCAAACAGTCAAGCTCATGGGGAGGAGGATAATGATGTTGGTGAAATTATGTTTGAGGAAGTGGAAAGGATAGTAAATAAACTCCATTGTCATAAGGCAGCAGGAATAGATGAAATTAGACCTGAAATGGTGAAGTATAGTGGGAAGGCAGGGATGAAATGGCTTCATAGAGTAGTCAAATTAGCGTGGAGTGTTGGTAAGGTACCTTCAGATTGGACAAAAGCAGTAATTGCACCTATCTATAAGCAAGGGAACAGGAAGGATTGCAACAACTATCGAGGTATCTCATTGATTAGTATACCAGGCAAGGTATTCACAGGCATCTTGGAAGGGAGGGTGCGATCAGTCGTTGAGAGGAAGTTGGATGAAAACCAGTGTGGTTTCAGACCACAGAGAGGCTGTCAGGATCAGATTTTCAGTATGCGCCAGGTAATTGAAAAATGCTACGAGAGGAATAGGCAGTTGTGTTTATGTTTCGTAGATCTAGAGAAAGCATATGACAGGGTACCGAGGGAAAAGATGTTCGCTATACTGGGGGACTATGGAATTAAAGGTAGATTATTAAAATCAATCAAAAGCATTTATGTTGACAATATGGCTTCAGTGAGAATTGATGGTAGAATGAGTTCTTGGTTCAGGGTACTTACAGGAGTTAGACAAGGCTGTAATCTTTCACCTTTGCTGTTTGTAGTTTACATGGATCATATGCTGAAAGGTATAAAATGGCAGGGAGGGATTCAGTTAGGTGGAAATGTAGTAAGCAGCCTGGCCTATGCTGACGACTTGGTCTTAATGGCAGACTGTGCCGAAAGCCTGCAGTCTAACATCTTGGAACTTGAAAATACGTGCAATGAGTATGGTATGAAAATTAGCCTCTCGAAGACTAAATTGACGTCAGTAGGTAAGAAATCCAACAGAAATGAATGTCAGATTGGTGATACAAAGCTAGAACAGGTTGATAATTTCAAGTATTTAGGTTGTGTGTTTTCCCAGGATGGTAATATAGTAAGTGAGATTGAATGAAGGTGTAGTAAAGCTAATGCAGTGAGCTCGCAGTTGCGATCAGCAGTATTCTGTAAGAAGGAAGTCAGCTCCCAGACGAAACTATCTTTACATCGGTCTGTTTTCAGACCAACTTTGCTTTATGGGAGCGAAAGCTGGGTGGACTCAGGATATCTTATTCATAAGTTAGAAGTAACAGACATGAAAGTAGCAAGAATGATTGCTGGTACAAACAGGTGGGAACAATGGCAGGAGGGAACTCGGAATGAGGAGATAAAGGCTAATTTAGGAATGAACTCGATGGATGAAGCTGTACGCATAAACCGGCTTCGGTGGTGGGGTCATGTGAGGCGAATGGAGGAGGATAGGTTACCTAGGAGAATAATGGACTCTGTTATGGAGGGTAAGAGAAGTAGAGGGAGACCAAGACGACGATGGTTAGACTCTGTTTCTAACGATTTAAAGATAAGAGGTATAGAACTAAATGAGGCCACAACACTAGTTGCAAATCGAGGATTGTGGCGACGTTTAGTAAATTCTCAGAGGCTTGCAGACTGAACGCTGAAAGGCATAACAGTCTATAATGATAATGTATGTATGTATGTATATAGAGAATGACGACAAAAGGATAACCAAACAGTCCTTGAATTATCTTTGGAACAGTAAGTCAACAACAACCTGGATTCATGATATCAATAAAGATTTGGAAAGAAACAACACAAGAGAAGACGAAGCAACAGAGAGAAATTTTTTTAGAAATAAATTGTTAAAAATGTGAGGATTCCAAGGTGGCGAGGGAAAGAAAATAGGCTCAAAATGGACTGAGGAGAGAGAAGGAGGCATAGTGAGTATATGAAGGAGTATTGGAGGAGGAGGAAGCAGCACTGAAATTGTCTCGTGTTCCGTAGGAAACCACAACGGAGTAAGAAACAAAAAAAAATTAATGATAATCATTTTACCGGGAGGTACACCTCAACTCCACTCATTTAAAGGAAGCGCCTTAAGGAACGCTATCTTTCTAACAAAACGTGAAACAGCTACGGCATAAAGTTGGGACATTGACCGGAAGATGTCATCAGTGAATTATTGAGTAATGTGTTATTTTGAAGTTGCCTAAACTGACTGGACTTATTTGCTTTGTTTTGGTTTACGTCAAGAAGTTTGAACTTTTCTCCATAGATGTCCTTACAACACTGTGGTCATGCACTCTGGTGCACTGTGGAAGAACTAGTGATTTAAAGCAGTTTTTTGTTATTATGTTTTCTCAACTAAATTAACTTTCATTTATTTTGTTATTTCAATGTTTGCAACACTTCTTTCTCATTCCGCCCGTTTTTGAATCTGGACAATCACTAATTTTCTGTAATTATTTTTCAACCAATCACTGGCTTCTTGTAGGTTTTTGGTTTACCCAATAAAATTGAGAGGGTGTGTCCGTATTTTTCCAGAACCCTCTCGAACAAACCCCTCGGGTATATAAGCTGCGGCCTTTTCAAGCTACTTTGTCTTTTGATCGCCAAATTTCTGAGAGCGTGTGTGTGTTAACTACTTGTTTTCTAAAATGTAAACCTTCTTTCCGCTAATGTAAAATTTTCATAAAGGCTTTAATTGTAAATCAGGGATAGAGAGTGTGTTACCCTCTTGAGATTCCCTTCAATTAAGTTTGAGATGACTACGATTTTGTAACTGTTTCTCTTTCCTGTAAAGCGATGAATTAACCTTCATTCTAGTCACCTCTAGCTTGGGATTAGCCTCTGCATCATCGGGCCGAGAGCCCAGTTAGAGTTTTATACTTCATTTTCTAGGAGCGTAAGTGTTCCCCTCGATGCATTTTGTGTTTGGGCCAGTAATTTAACCTGTTATTCTGTCCACAAAGGCCCAGTAGTTTCGGTATTGGATACCCCTTTGTACAAATTATAAATTGTGGGTTGGGCCAAGAGAATTCGGAAACTGTAAGATTTTGTGTAATGTTGCCTTGAGTAGGCTGGAAGAAATTGGGAGCGTAGTCTCCTTGGTTAAAGTGGAGAGCGAGTAAGCTCTTTTCTGAGATTGTGAATTTTCTGTAATAGTTAGGGGTGCCTCTGGAAGGCTATAAATTTGTAACCTTTGGAGCAAGTGATCTTGAATTGGGAGATTTTTTCCTCATCTAAGTAAATTTGCAACGTTGTAAAATTGTAAATTTGGAGCTGGAAGCTCAGCACTTTTAAATTCCAAACTGCTATTTGTACCTGTAACCTTGTTATTTTACTAAGTGGAAAGTTGTTAAGTTTGTTTGTGAAAAAATATAACCTTTATTTTAAAGCTTAAAACTAATATTTGATATTGTAGTTAGACCCATTCAAGCCCGCACCTTCTTTCACCTCTCTGTGATCCACGAAAACACGGTAATAATAATAATAATAATAATAATAATAATAATAATAATAATAATAATAATAATAATAATAATAATAATAATAATAGGTTCCCCGCCTTAACACGAGTCAACAAGTTTGAAACTGCCTTTTAACTCACTGAAAGCATATATAAACGAAAGTCCATCCCTCGAAATACTAATATTCTACATAATGAAACTGTAATTTGACCTCAAACGTTATACACAGCAGAATCTTTTAAACACTTGGAATGTATAGCCTGTTTAAAAAACTGTCATTTAAGGAAAGGAAGATTATCCGAATAATTCTTGGTCCCAGTCTCAAAGATGGTATATACAGACTTCGGAGCAACTTCGAAATATACACCAACACTGAAGGGACTGAAGCGTAATCTGGAAACGAAGGATAACATTTAAAGCTCCCCTCTTCGGATTGCCAGCTGAAAGAATCCGTAAAAGTCTCAAAACGATTCCGCCTTGGTTGGTGGAGATCGATAAATGTCTTTAAAGTATGGAATCTCTGAAACGGACATTCGACTCGGAGCACCACTCAAACACAAACTTAGACAGGTTCATGGAGAAGAAGTCCCAACTTGACTGAAGTATGTCCATCCTTATGCGTGGAAGAAAGCACACTCCGAAAGGATGAGAACCTGGTTGGCCCGCATTAACGCAAACACTTGAAAATTCGCGTTCCTTAGCGGTCCTAATGACTAATAATAATCGTATGAAGAATGGCAGGAGGAGAAGGTTAAAACCCCAGTGCATACAGATTTGAATATTTCACCACACAATCTTTCGGTGATACGAACAGCCTTCTTTCAGATTCCTACTACCGGCAAGAAAATGCGATTGAGGCAGGGTGACTTTAGTGCTCCCTGAACTACCTGTGATAAGTTGTTATTAATATCATTCTCGTGTTCTCCAACCACTCTTCTAACATGTATATGCCTGTTAAAAGGGATCTCTCCCGAAACACACATCACTTCATGAATGCTGAATGTACTGGCACCAGAGATACTGGGAAGAAAGCATCTTCAATTTGCTTCTGTCTTGTTCACGAATCGATAGAGACTTCTAAATTGAGCCATGAAGTTCGGCTGCTATTGCGAGAGTTATAGGTTATGCTGATAGAATAAACTGAATTTATAGTCGAGTGATGAGATCAAACCTCAGCGAATCCAATTTGTATCCAAGCAAGCCTTCCACGATTAGGTCTGTCTCGAACGAAATGGCTCGATTTCATTAAACCAGCTTTCCGTTACGAGTCTGTTGATGGGCATGTTTCAGGAGGAACTCTATTGCATCTAAGCAGCATAGGAGCAATTTATTGTCGAAGTAGGTAAGTTTAAATAATAATAATGTTGCGTCACCATTACATTTGGAGAATATATAAAATATAAAAAGTCAGCCAGAGGACTGAATTTTATTGATGTGTTTAACGACTTATTTATTTCTGTGTTGTCCCTGTATATCGGGGCAAAAATCTAGATGTTTTATACGGTAGGGACTGCAGACGAAGAAAATCTGCAAGGTATACCCAACCTAAAAGGGGCGACCAAGAGATGATAAAATTAGAACCATGACAATACTTTTGATTAGTACCATTACGTGCGATAAACCATGGGTCGACGTTACATGCGACTAGTACCACCTTGCGAGGAAAACCATGGGTCTACGTCAGAAAGGAGCAGTACCATTATTTGATAATAATAATGTTATTTGTTTAAAGTCCCACTAACTACTCTTTTAAGGTTTTCGGAGACGCCGAGGTCCCGCAGGAGTTCTTTTACTTGCCAGTAAATCTATCGACACGAGGCTGACGTATTTGAGCACCTTCAAATACCACCGGACTGAGCCAGGATCGAACCTGCCAAGTTGGGGTCAGAAGGCCAGCGCCTTAACCGTCTGAGCCACTCAGCCCGGCAGTACCATTATTTGAGAAACACTACGGGTCTGGGCGTTGTTTGTGATAATGGTCACCGTGTGTATTCAACCGGTCGGTTCCACTCTGTTCATAATCGGTCTGCGTTACCTATGAGTAGTACCACTTTATGAGGAACACCACGGGTCTGCGTTGCCTGAGAATAGAAGTACCCTTATGTAAGGAGCACCATTGGTTTGTGCTCTGTTGCCTGTGGACGTTGGCGTTGCCATGTGTGATACTCTGTGGATCTACATTCCCGGTGATTATTAACACTGTGTCATTGTCAGTTCACGCAGCCTGTGATTTATTCCGCCAGGTGAGGAACACCTCGGGAATACCGGCGCCCGTTATTAATCCCACTGTGTCAGGAACAATGGGTCTGCGTTGCTTGTGAGTGGTACCCGTAATGCGAAACACCATAGATTTGTGTTACGTGTGAGTAGTGCCATTATGTGTGACATTCCATGAGTCTATATTAACTCTGAGTATTACCACGATGCGACAAACACCATGAGTCTACGTTACCTGTGATCAGTACCACTAAAGGAGGAACACCATGGATGTGATTTACCAGTGATAAGTACCATTATGAGGGTCCGGTGGCCTGAATTTTCGACCATTTAGATAATGTGTTTCATCCCAGTAATGAAGGCATTGTGGATTGGATCCACTGATGGTTTTGTTTCACGATCATGTTTTCGTCATCATTCATTTTAGAATCTACTCAGTGGATTAATTTTGAAGTTTTAATTTTCGTTTCACTCACCTCGTACCATTTGGGGCTGTTAGAATCCTTTAAACAACAAACATCATCATCCAGCCATTCGATCTGGTCAGGAATGGAATGAAAGGAGCCCCCATCTAGCGGCGATGATAGGAACTGTGCAACCTGCCGTCGCCTGTCGCACTTCTCAGGGGGCAATAATGAATGAGTGACAGATGAAATGAAATTATACTGGAGAGTGTTGCTGGAATGAAAGATGACGGGGATAACCGGAGTACCCGGAGAAAAACCTGTTCCACCTCCGGTTTGTCCACTACAAGTCTCACATGAAGAGAACGGGATTTGAACAACGGAACTCAGTGGTGAGAGGCCGGCGCGCTTCCGCCTGAGCTACGGAGGCTCGATAGTGAATTGAACAGTGTTTCGGCAAGTGAGTGGAAAAGAACCGGTGACCTTAATACTTACATCCCCTACTTGTAATGTTGCTATGGACAACTGTGGCCCACCGGGTGAATTTTGTGCTCAGTAAAAGTTTTATAGCTGTAAGCTTGTATTCGATAGATAGTGGTTCTTAAATCCACAGTCAGCAACAGTGGAAGATGATTTTTCGTGGTTTATACTTTTCACACCAAGCATATTAAGGTAACGCCCGTTTTCTCTCAAGTCGTGACACTTCCTCAATTCCATTCTTACCAAAAGCTTCGAAATGTTTATTCGACGTTAAACTCCTAACATACTGTAAATAACTGTTTCATCAACTTGTGAATAAAAGATTTAAATTCAACTTCAAATATATATTTAATTAATTACTTCATTTGATATAGGGAATACTCCTATATTTATCCCCGTTATCATCACCTAGGAAATCTTCAGTATCCCTTGCATGATATTCTTTAGTAAAATATTCGAAGATTAAAATGTATATATGAAATCTGAGTATATTTTCTAAATACTACTTTCCTCTGTTACATTGTACATGCACCACTTATTAACATAATTTTAAGATTAATTAATAATCAGAGGTAAATTTACTCGCCTGTATATTGACTTTCATTTCCTCCTCGATGATTTGGGGAATTTTCCTTAGGTAACAGTAGTTTATTTTGACAAACTTTTGTTGGAGACAGGATTTAATTATTCACAGAAAGAAATGTTTTATTTCATCTAAGACCCAGGTTCAAAACCTGCAGACTTGAAATGACACAATATAATGACCTAAAACAACGTGCCATTGACGTGCCACCAATTTAGTAATGTCAGTACTTCCATCTATCATTTTCACTTTTAGCAATTTACATCATTTAATACAAATGATGTAAGTCAAAGTCAGCAATTTCAAGCAGATATTATCATCTCTTTATTTCATGACGCCCTGTTTTTCTATTCTTTATATCTAGTGCCCAATTGTAGCCTACATGTGAGAAGCACACCTTTTACGTATCCGAACTCGACAGTAAGGTATATTTTCCCTTCAAAGGTTTTTTATAATTATTCTTTATCAAATCAATTTTTTTTTACAATTTTCTCCAATAATTTCCTCTTCGAATTTAATTATTTTTATCCTATTGTATCTCTCTGTTCCTTCACCGGGCGAGCTGGCTGTGCGGTCAGAAGCGCGCTGCTGTGAGCTTGCATCTGGGAGTTAGTGGGTTCGAAAACCACTGTCGGCAGCCCTGAAGATAGTTTACCGTGGTTTCCCATTTTAACACCAGGTAAATGCTGGGTCTCTACCTGTATTAAGGCCACGGTAGCTTCCTTGCACCTCCTAGGCTTTTCCTATGCCATCGTCGCCATAAGACCTATCTGTGTAGGCGCGACGTAAAGCTACTAGCAAAAACAAATGTCTGTTCTCCGTTGAAAATACATATTTTCTACTTTCTTTTCTTTCTCTCATCATGCTGAGTTCCGATTTTATGCATCATATTTCTCTAGTTTGCTATTGGAGCAAGTAACTCCTGCACCTACACAGATCCATAATGATCATTGAATACCATCACCTGTATACAAGTTAGGTTCTGTGCAAGTTCATCTATTTCGGCACTCCATGCACGAGGATATGGCCACTTGAGTGTACTGCGTTTCCATCAAGGGACATCCACGGTCCTTTCTAAATGTCCGCACGAGGGAACACTGCGCTTCCTATTACCGTACCAGCTAGGCTGCATAATTAACTAACTTCATATCATTACCTCCGTTGCCTCCATACACAGCGTTGACAATTGTCTACCTAAAATGCTTCTGTCGTTACGCTATGGAATTTAATGTGAATACTTTTACATTTATCTTCACTTTTAGCTTCACTTTAACTTTCAATGTTGCGTTTATTTTCCCTTTCAACTATTCCCATCCGGGAATAATATCTTTTCCTCTAGTGTGTAGGGAAAGGATCATCAGTCAGACTTAATGGTTGACTGAGTTGCCCAGGGTAAGTCCAATTCCGATTCGTCCTTTCATTCTATGTTCACATTTATATTTTGTTAATATCTTACTATTATAAGTTATTCCCGTAACCTTATAAGGGCATATTCTTCATCACTTAACTTACCGCCTATTTGCACACGAGTACTGGGAAAAAATTCCACCTTTGAATTTTTTTACAATTTGCTTCACGTCGCATCCACACAGACAGATCCTATAACGACGATTGGAGAGGAAAGGGCCACGAGTAGCAGGGAAGGTACATCCCCAGCATTTTCCTGGTGTGAAAATGGAAGACTACCGGTTTAGGGCTGCGCGTCCTTACCCACAAGGCCAACCCGCTCAAGTAACTTCATTTCAAACAGTGGTTTGCTTGAAACCAGTCGTTGAACGTTTTGTGTTCTTACTCAACCAGGAATTCGCTACAAACTCTTTCCAATTCATTCAGGCTGTAAAGAAGGTGAAATTCTTCCTAATGCCCTGCATTTTCACTTTTCGGTTGCAATAGAACGTTAAGGGTGAAAACAACCCCAGCCATGATATGCGTAGTACAGAGTGAGTGACTACGTGACTTGGATTACGTAGCAGTCAACTTGAATTCGGGTGATAGTGGATTTATACCCCACTGTCGGCAGCCATCAAGATGCTTTCCTGTAGTTTCCCAGTGTCACACCATGTAAACGCCGAGGCTGTTCCTTAATTAGTCCACGGAGCCCTTTCCTATCGCATCGTCGCCATAAGACCTATCTGTGTCGATTCGTCTAAAGCATATTGAAAGACAAACGACACCGCGAAGTGATCTTCACAGGAATGTTTACAACTAGTTACTAGAAGCGGACGATAAAACTCACAGGGTTTCAGTGCATATTGAAATGGTCGTGTTAACGTCGTTTCTGAACTTGAGAAACCTCGTAACTATAAACATTTTAAATCCAAATTGTTTCAATGGCGGCCTTCCCATGTTGCCTAAGTGCAGATAAGGGCTGTGCATCGGATTCGACGATTTTTTTGTTTGGTGAAAGCAATTACCCTTTCAGGTATTTCATTTAATAAAGTACCCCTAAAGGAGTACTATTAACTCAGGATATATTATTATTATTATTATTATTATTATTATTAGTATTATTATTATTATTATTCCGGGGTTTCCGTGGAACGCAGAGGTGAAAGAAGGTGCTGGAGTGAATGGGTCTAACTACAATGTCAAGAATTGAATTTAAAACTTAAACTGAAAGTTATATTTTTAGAACTTCAAAAGCCACAAATGTTTCATGACAATATTACAGGTACAAGTGGCAATCATTAAACAAGATAGGATAAAATTCAAGATTCAGAATCTTAACACCTTGGGCTTTAAGCCCCTAGCTTTACCTTTCCTGAGCTACAAGCTCAAATTTACAAACGAGCACAAATTACTCAGGGGTGGAAATCCCCTAATTCCATAGCACTTGCTCTCCAAAATCTAAATATCCAGCCTCTCAGAGGCGCTCTTTACAATTACAAAATTTTGGAAAAGAGCTAATATGCTCTCAGTTTCTACTAGCCTATTCAAGGCAATATCCGAAAATTACAACCACTCGCCCATCAAGGCACGACTTACAAATTGAAAGGCAATGTTATACAGGGGTATCTAGTACCCAACCTACAGGGCCTTTGCGGAAAAGACCAGCTAAAGTAAATGGTCCGAAACACAAACTGAGTGGAGGCGTATACTTGCACTCCTAGATATGAACACTAAAACAACCTAAGAGGCTCCAGGCCGATGAAACAGGGGCTATTCCCAAACTACTGAGGTGAATCGTATACTTTACCGCATTACAGAATTTAAAACAGTTATAAAAACTTAGTCACCTCAAACCAAGATAAAGGGGAGCTCGAGAGGTTATATCACACTCTATCCCCGTTTTACAGTTAAATATTTATGAAGTTTTTACATTTGCCGGCGGAAAGTTACATTTTTAGAAAAGAAGGTTACACAGTTAACAATTCGGACCTTTTCCTCGGGTTAAACTGTGGAGGTAGCTTCAACAAGAAAGATAGAATTATGTGGCCATACCTGGTAGCAGTTCTAGCTGCCGACGAAAAGGCTGCCCGCCGCCTGCTTTGACACACACACTCAGTAAGATGATGGTCAATTGGCCAAGAAACGTCGAAATCCGCAGTTTATAAACCCTCAGGGAAGGTTCGAGGCCATTCAAGATTAAACTAGCCACACCCTCTCAAGTTTATTGGTTAATTTAAAAGTTACACTCAGAATTGAAGAAGAAGCCGGTGATAGGTGGAAAATTAATTACAGAAATTAGGGGTTGGCTAGGTTGGCTAGATTCAAAACTGGCGGAAATGAAAAGGAAATATTGCCAACCCAAAATTAAATGAACATCAATCAGAAAAAAAAAACTTATGAATACAAAACTTCTTTGAATTAAGTTCTCACACCTCGCACCAGGGTGCATGATCATAGTTTTTTGTAGTGTCGTCTGTGGAAGAATGTCCAAATTTCTCGATGGATAGCAAACAAAACTAGTAGAAATCCAGTCACTTCAGGAAACTTCGCAATAATAAAATTACTCAATATTGAGGTGGTGACATCTTCTGATTTAAGACCCAAGTTGGTGTAGTTTCAGTTTCACCAATAGAGGAGTTCACTTAGGCGCTAGTTTTAAATGCGCGGCATTGAGGTGTACCTCCCGGTAAAATTATTATTATTATTATTATTATTATTATTATTATTATTATTATTATTATTATTATTATTATTATTCCGAGGTATCTGTGGAACAGCAGAGGTGAAAGAAGGTGCGGGGGTGAGCAGGTCTCAGAATACGAAATTAAAGTTAAGATAAAATTTAACAAGGTTATATTTTCTTAGCAAAATCAAGAAATAACAAGAATGGCAGGTACAGAGTAGCAAGGTAACAAATGTACAATTACAGTATTCACAGGATTTGGGCTTCGAGCACCGGACTCACAATTCTTGAGCAATTAGCCCAACTTTACGATATACACAATTCAACAAAGGGGCAGAAGACCCCTATCATGCCCAGGAGCACTTGCTCCCAATTACACAGTAAAGCCTCCTCGAGGCGCACAGGAAACACAATTTTTAGAAAGAGCAATCTGCTCTTAAGTACGAGCCTATCCAAGGCCACACCAAACTCCACTTTCAAGTTGTCCTCCAAGGACATGAAAACAGGGGTAAAATACCCAACCTACTGAGGCCTATTAAGTAAGGAAAGGTTAATTACGTGGCCTCTAAAAGACCAACTTGAGAGGAGGCGTTCTTGCACTCCTAACACACTTTATATAAAACCTACTTGGCACTAGGCCGTTACTGCAAGGGCTAATCCCATACTAGAGAGGTGACTTATGGAAGAAGACAATTTACATTACATTAAGGAAGAATCGGTTGTGAAAAATAAGTTCACCTCAATGCAATATGAGTGGGAGCTCGAGAGGGTTAAGCACTCTCTATCCCAATATATATAGTTTATAAGATAGAATAGATACTAAGTGTCTTTACATTTTAAGGGAAAAGTTACATGGTAGAAAAGCTTCGGACATGCCCCGAGAGTTAAACTGCTGAGCTAACAAGAAAAGAAGTTATTAAACGGCCATTACCTTGTGGTTGAACTGCTGCCCGAAGAAAGAGGCGCATCCCCCCCCCCCCTCGCTACGTACTTAATGCACTGATAGATGTTACTGAAGTGGCGCGGAGACCCGAAAATCAGCAGTTTATATACTCTCGCGGAAAGTTCGAGGCGTTTCAAGAATGAGAACACCCTCCCACAAGAATTTTATTGGCTAACCAAGAAAACCCCTACACAAGATGAAGAAGAAACACATTATTGGTGGAAAATTAATTCGAGAAATTCGGGATTGGTAAATTCAAAACAAGGGGAAGGAAAGGGTTAATATTGCCAACTTAAACAATGACTGAAAGAAATTTAACAAAGAACAAACTTATGAACACTAAATTTCTTCAAAAACATAGTTCTTTCACTTCGCACCAGGGTGCATAATTGTATTTCTTCAGTAGTGCCATCTAGAAGAGAATGCCCACACTTCGTACTACAGGCGAAACAAAAATACATCGAAAACGACCCAGTTCAGAAACTTCAAAATTTCCAAGTAGTGACATCTTCTGAGAAAGTTGAAAATTAACACAGTAGATAAAGTTCCGGCTTCCTCCAGTAGAGGAGTTACAACTGGCGCAAAGTTTGAATTAGCGGCATGGAGGTGTACCACCCGGTACAATTATTATTATTATTATTATTATTATTATTATTATTATGATTATTATATATATATATATATATATATATATATATAATTCGCTGGGGCCATCAAGGACCACGTTACGTCTTGTTGCATTTGACACTGAATTTGGCCTTCTTTAGAGCCCAAATTTCCCTCATTCTTTGTGAGTGGGCCTGCTTACGCTCCTCTGTCCAAGGGGCCGTGTCTTCTCTTCGGTTGCTCGTCTCGGTTTAGCCCGTTCGTCAATATTTTCCTGCGGAAGAGATCTCTGTTAAGGGCGTCTTCAGCTGAAATATGTAGCATTTGAAGGTCTTCTTTGGTATTTCTAAACCAGGGAATTGTGGTTTTGGGGTTTGAATAAAAATAGTGAAAGATTTCTTTAGTTAACTTTCTTCCGTCCATTCTTTTCAGATGACCGTAAAATCGTGCCCGTCTTTTTCTGATTGTATCAGTAATTTTCTCTATTTTGCTGTAGACTTCCTTGTTCTATCTCTTTTGATGGACTCCATTTCTGTACTTTGATCCCAAGATTCCTCTCACAATTTTGCGTTCTCTTTTCTCCAGTTCTTCAAGGAGTCCTTTGTTGGCATTTAGACACAGGGTTTCGGCTGCATCTAGAACTACTGGCTTCAGAACTGTTTCATAGTGATGTATCTTGGTGTTTTGGGAAAGGCATTTTTTGTTGTAGATTGTGCGGGATGTTTGGTAGGCTATTTCCAGTTTGCGTACTCGCTCCTGAAGTGCTTCTTTGTCCAGTCCATTTTTCATGATGATCTCACCCAGGTATTTGAATTTGTCTACTCGGGTGATGTCCCCGTATTTTGTATGGAGTTTTGGTGGAGAGTCTTTGATGTTAGTCATTACTTCTGTTTTCTCAAACGATATCTGCAAACCAGTTTGTTCGGCAATTTCCTTTAAAATTTCAACTTGAGCTCTAGTGATTTCTATGTCGTTAGAGAGAGCTGCAATATCATCGGCAAATGCTAAGCAGTCTGTTGCGATCCCCTTAGATTTGGTTCCAATTCTCAATGGACTGTAGTTGGTTTCCTGTAATCTCACCCGCCAGGTTCTGATGACCTTTTCAAGAACACAGTTGAAGAGTATCGGGGATAGCCCATCACCTTGTCGGACCCCTGTTTTGATGTCAAAGGAGTGCGAGAGACATCCGTGGAACTTCACCTTGGATTTTGTATCGGTCAGGGTGGCTCTAATTAATGCCAGCAGTTTCAAATCAACTCCAAATTCATTTAAGATGTTTAGCAGGACTTCCCGGTCAATGGAGTCGTACGCTTTCTTAAAGTTCACAAAGACAGACACATACTGCTTGGACCTTAGTGTACAATATCTGATGATCGTTTTGAGATTTTGGATATGTTCAGCTGTTGAGCGACCTTGTCTGAACCCTCCTTGGTATTCACCTATTTGATGTTCGACTTGTGCTTCCAAACGCTCCAGGATGGCAAGTGATAGAATTTTGTAAGTCACGGGTAGCAAAGATTTTCCTCTGTAGTTGTTGATGTTCTTCATGCTGCCTTTTTTGTGTAATGGATGGATCAAAGCTATTTTCCAAACTTCGGGTAGGGTCTCCTTGTTCCAAATTTCTTCTATTTGCTTTTGCAAGATATCAAGTGATTTCTCTGGGGCATATTTCCATAGTTCTGCTACTACTGAGTCTTCCCCAGGCGCTTTGTTATTTTTGAAACGGCAATGTGGCGCTTGATTTCATCTCTGTCGGGTGGTCTGGAATCTGGGTACCTGAGTAAGGGTTCCTTGGTTTCAATGGGGCTTTGCGGTTTAGAGCATTTAAGTAAATTCTTGAAGTAGTCTGCCAGAATGCTGCAATTTTGTTCATTTGACGTCGCCATTGAGCCGTCCTTTCGCTCAAAGCATAGAGATGGTGGTTTATAGCCAGTGAGTTTGCGTTTGAAGGTTCTGTAGTACTCTCTGCTTTCATTCTACGTAAATTTTTGTTCTATCTTTTCAATGAGAGATTTTTCGTATTTACGTTTCTCAGTTCTGAACACCCTAGCTGCTTGGGCACGTTGGGTTTTGTAGGTCTCCCAGTCATTTTCCGATTTCGTAGAGTAGTACTGTTTCCACGCATTGAGTCTTTCTTGGAGGACTGATTCGCAGGTACCATTCCACCAGGCATGCTTTCTGCTTCTTTTGATTTCTGCAACGTCTTTGGCGGCCTCAACAAGGAGACTTTTGGCGTTGTTAAAGTCACAGTCATTTGGTCTAGCCTTCTCCTGGAACTCCTCGACCCTTTGCCGAAGTTTATCATTGTCGAAGCGTGTGATCTCTTTGGTTGTCTTCCTTGTGTTTGCGGGAATTGGTTTGAATTTGATAAGAGACATATAATGATCTGAGGCCACATTGATGCCTTTCTTTACCTTGACATTCATGATCTCAGGGCTGTTTCTCCTGGAGATTGCAACATGATCAATTTGGAACTCTCCGAGAGCTTGGACGGGAGAACGCCAAGTCATTTGCTGTCTGGGTAGATAGCGAAAGTGGGTCGACATGACCTGCAGGTTGTGATTTTCCCAAATGGACACCAGTCTTTTGCCGTTGGGATTGGTTCTTTTGTGAGCAGGGTAATTTCCTATAACTTTCTTGTACTTCTGTTCACGACCTAGTTGGGCATTGAAGTCACCCAAAAGAAGTTTGACATGGTGTTTGGGGATTTTGTTTAATTTTTCATCCAGTAGGTCCCAGAAATTATCAGCTTCGTCTGGATCAGACTTGTTCTTATCGTTTGTAGGAGCATGTGCGCTAACTAGGGCGTAGGTTTTGTTCGCGCACTTAATTGTGAGTATAGACAATCTGTCATTCACAGGTTAGAAATTTGCAACCGATTTAAGGATCTTCGTTCTAACAGCAAACGCGGTTCCAAGCATCACAGCTCCATTGAGGATTCCTCTTTGCGCTTTGCTCTTGAAAAATCGGTAGCCTTCGGATTCGAAAATCTCTTCATCTGGGTACCTTGTTTCCTGTAAGGCCATTATGGATATCTGATTTTCGTGAAGAGCTTTGGTGAGGGTTTTCAGCTTGCCAGTTTGTGTAAGTGAATTTATGTTGAAAGTTGCTAGAAAGGTTTTAGATTTTGGCCTGAGTTTTTGACCCTTCGGGGTACACCGAGACGCTCCGACTCGTCTCTTGCATGATGTCGAGTCTACCCCAGAATCCGAACGAGACTTGTGCGCCGTGGCGTTCACGACGAGGGATTTATCCGAAGATGTACCCCCTGGGGTATGTTTTTTGAAATGTTGTGCCATCATGCTTTTTGACTTGACTTTGCTTTGGACGGGTACCCATCCTTTTACAACTAGGGTTGTTAGCCCTAGAGGTTGCCTTAAGATGTTTTCTGGCTTCTGGTCATTTACCAGTCTTCGCCGTAACCCTGGCAAGGGACCAGTTTTTTTTTCACGGTGGTATTTTATTTCCCTACTACCCTCTTACTCTGCTGGCGGCAGAGCCAGCGAGCTTTCCCAATTCCAATGGGACGCGCCCGATGGAGGTAACCGGTAAATCCCCACACGGGTTATTATTATTATTATTATTATTATTATTATTATTATTATTATTCCGAGGTATCTGTGGAATAGCAGAGGTGAAAGAAGGTGCGGGCTGGAATAGGTCTCAACTAGCAAATTAAAGTTAATGTAAAACTTTAACAAAGGTTATATTTTCTTTTCAAAATCAACAAATGACAACAAATAACAAAAGTGTGACAGGTACCAAGTAGCAAAACAACAAATTAAGAAATTATAGATTACAGTCGTTACAAGTTTAGGGCTTTGAGCCCCGTTTTACAATCCTTGAGCCCTCAGCTAACAACCACAGATTACCAAAGGGCAGAAAACCCCTTCATACCCAGGAGCACTTGCCCCTACTTACAAGGTTAAGCCTCGTAGAGGCACGCAGAGATCAAATTAGGAAAGAGCAGTCCCGCTCTCAATTTTACAAGCCTATCAAAGGCCACAACAAACTTCACTCCTAACTGCCCTCAAGGCACACATACAGTGAAACAGGGGTATCTTGTACCCAACCTACAGGGCCTTCACATGAAGAAAACAAAACACTGGATTAATTAAATGGCCCAAAATACCAAATTGAAAGGAGGCGAAAACATGCACTCCTACACAAAGTTATTAAAACCTAAAAGGCACTAGGCCGATCATACAGGGGCTAATCCCAAGCTAGGGAAGTGACACGTATGAGAAAACTTTAATATTTTAAGGAAGAGAAAAAAACGGTTATGAGAACGTAGTAACCTCAATTTCCAAATGAAGGGGAGTTCGAGAGGGTAAAGCACTGCCCTAAATGCGGATAAAGGTTGATTGATTGATTGATTGATTGATTGATTGATTGATTGATTGATTGATTGATTGATTGATTGATTGATTGATTGATTGATTGATTGATTGATTGATTGATTGATTGATTTATTTATTTATTTATTTATTTATTGATTTATTTATTTATTTATTTATTTATTTATTTATTTATTTATTGATTGATTGATTGATTGATTGATTGATTGATTGATTGATTGATTGATTGATTGATTGATTGATTGATTGATTGATTGATTGATTGATTGATTGATTGATTGATTGATTGATTGATTGATTGATTGATTGATTGATTGGATGTGTTAGTGCGACTTTAAACCAGTGGGAAAATCCAGCATTTTTAAAAATAGACCTATTGTCTGCATTTCTGTTCAGATTGAATAGACGCAAAAGCTACCAGCTCATATTTCCTAAAACTGTTCAGTATTAGAGACCTCCCACCTCCAGAATTTCCCTGCACTTCGTTTTATCACATTTGTAGCTTCGAAATAACATTTATAACCTCTAGAATACCGTTTATGAGTCGGAGATGTACGAACTTACCCCGCGCGCCATCGATACTACATCCAAGCACAATGTTGGTTGGTTCCTTGCTAGAAATATCGGTTGTACATTGCAACCTGATCTTTTGCTCTCTGCGTGGGATTCCAAGCTGTTCAGACTCAATTCAGCACCACATATGTTGTCACGTTTAGTAGTGTGCCACTCGGTATGGTCCGTGCCAGCGTTTCTTCCCAATCGCGGTGTTATAAACCACCTCTGAGCTATTGCCTATGTACCGATGGTTTGTCTACTGTCTCTCTGTTCTTTCTGGTAATACTCGACAGTAGCCAGTGTAGTTAAACTTTACTAAAATTATACTGAAAGGATCTGAAGGATCAAGAAAAGTATAGGTAAGTGGCCTTCCTTTAGAGCTCACGAAAACAATATTTAAATGTCAAAACGTTAACTAGATAAGGAGATTAAAGTTACAAAATCATATGATTCGAATAACTGAAGTTCTAAATGCTGTAAACTTAATTAAGCTTGGCCCGGTATCCAGTACATCACCACTAACTCGATTACGACCAAAAGTTAAGTTCCCCTTGAACCCTCGTTTCGATACTACTCCATAGATTAATTTGCACATGTGCGTAGCCTTGAGCAAGAGCTGGTTATTAATATCAGTTGTTAAATTGTGTTTGTATGACTGCTCATATTACTCTCAAAAGTAATTGATTATTGAAAATGTCTGTCTATATACTTAGCATATATCGACAAACGAGGATTCGTTCCCATAAACCATCATTCATTCACAGAACCTTTTCTCCATTCCTGGCAGCCGTTCCAGGGAACAGGTGTGTTTTATATCTGATTCTCTTCGGGAACTACTTCCTTAGATTTCTTCTTTGTGTCTCATTTCAATCATCATCGGAGTTTATCGAAGTGCAGTCTTCCGCGCTGGCCAATATTGAATTTTATTCATGGAATGAACCAGTGCCGTGCGATGAATTAGACAGAATCACCTCTCTTTCGAGTGGTAATATATCAGTCAATTATGTTTATCGTGTGCAGATTTAACATTAATGGAAAAGTTACAGAGATATATAGAGAGCCCGGGACATATTGAGTCTTACTGGATTTTAAATGGCATTATTAAATTATACGTACTGCGTACCAAAAAATATAATAATAATAATAATAATAATAATAATAATAATAATAATAACACCGGATGGTTTTCCGTGGTTTCCAGCAACACCAGGCAAATGATGGGGTACCATAATTAAGGTCACGGACGCTTTCTTCCCATTTCTTTGCCTTTCCTATTCCATCGTTGCCATAAGACCTCTCTCTGTCAGCGGGTTGTAAAACAAATTGTAAAAAGAAATCATCACCACCATCATTAGTATATGCAAGATAGTAATCGATCCTGGAGCATTTTTATTCGCAAAAGAAACCTTAAACACAGTAGACAGATCATTAATTAATGATATTGAAAATAAATAAAGGAACAGTCTAAGCAAAACCTTCAGCTCAGCCTTTAGATAGGACCGAGCTCGATAGCTGCAGTCGCTTAAGTGCGGCCAGTATCCAGTATTCGAGAGATAGTGGGTTCGAGCCCCACTGTCGGCAGCCCTGAAGATGGTTTTCCGTGGTTTCCCATTTTCACACCAGGCAAATGCCGGGGCTGTACCTTAATTAAGGCCACGGCCGCTTCCTTCCACTTCCTAGGCCTTTCCTATCCCATCGTCGCCAAAGTCCTATCTGTGTCGGTGCGACGTAAAACAAATAGCAACAAAAACCTTTAGATAGGAAATCTGAACGTAAAGGAAATCTCGGAAAAATCTCATAAATATTTACGAAAAGACCATTACAATCCTATGGCCACATTCTCAGCATTCGTAGTGATGAATGGACCAAGTTACAGAAGAATGTGGAAGGTGAGATGGGTAGATCGAATCACGAATAAAGAGATAGTGAATCGAATTGGCTAAATTCGATTAGAAGAAGGGATAGGATGAAAGGACACATCGCAAGTCACCGAGGCGTTGTTCAGTTGATTTTCGAAGGAAGTGCAGACGGTAAGAACGGTAGGGTCAGACGAAGGTATGAATATCACAAGCAGATTAGAGCAGATGTAGGATATAGCAGTTACGTAGAAATGAAAAGGTTAGCACAGGATACGCTGATAGGAGGAGCTGCATCAAACCAATCTATGGACTGATGACTCAAACAAGAGATGGACCAAAATAATCTTCAACTTCTTCTCACTGAAAGTCATGAACAGCTGACTGATTAAAATGTAAATGGACCTCTAGGAATTCGGCATACGGACGAAATTGTGCAGAACAGGTCTACAGGGTTCCTCATCTAAACCCAGACCGAATGAACGGTGTTTGTACTCTGTGCAACGACAGGTGTATTGTTCTTTTCCTTGCAAGCAGCCTGCATGGATTCGACCTGGCAATCATCAGTCGCCAGTCTGACTCTCAGCTGTTAACATGGTGAAGCATTTATCATTGCAACACTGTATTTTCCTATGTAAAAGTTCTGGTTTAATCTTGGTCGTGTGAACAGTCATTATTTTCCCTAATCCTAATGGTGTTTATTAAGTCCCTCATGAAGATACGAAGATTGGTATTTGATGTGCTGTTAGTGCAAGACGAATAAATGCGACTATTTTTTTCGAGACGAGAGTAAATGTAGAGATCCCTCCTCTTACAATCTTGGAAGTGTTTGCAGACAGAATGATCAGTGCTGGTGTATTTTCCGCTCGTTCTCCAGATCTAACAGGGTGTGATTTTTACTAGTGGGTAAACTGAAAGGAGAAATATATTGAGCAAATCCTCACACATTTAAGGAACTGAAAGAAAATATTACGAATGGAATCAGGACCATTACAGTGGCAGAACTCAGTGGTGTCAGCCAGAATGTGGTTACCAGATGCAATGCCTGTGTAACACAGGAAAGACAACACTTCCAGTGTATTTGATACGAGAAGATTCCATATAAAATTGTATACACGCTTAAAGCTGGGCGGCAGCGCAGATTACAAACGTCTGGGTTTACCTCAACACCCTGTACATTCAAGACTCCAGGTGCGAACCACTTATTTGTGAGTGTAGCCTAATCTTCGATATATATATTAGACTGCCACTTTTGCTGAACTGTTAGCGCAGTGACATTCGCCCGGGCTGGGTGCTGTGCACACAACACAACACAACACGACACACTAACAGCAATCATGAGAGCACACCATCGTGAATACTTCCCTTCACATAGGCAGCGCATCCGGCCGTAAAACTTTGCCTTACCGATCGACTCGACCGTGCGGTTACGGGTGCGCGTATGAGAGCTTGGATTCACATAGAGCGGATTCGAATCTGATTATCGCCTTCGATGGTGGTAATGATTGTTTTAAGAGCAAGTTCAACTAGGCGAGTATCCTCTATATAACACTAATCAGAGAGAAAAGAGGAAAGGGATCCTATACTTCGATAAATGAAGGTATCGGACAAATGAATACAAGGGCCACGAAGGGCGTAAAAATGAAAGACTCCCTAGACCGTGGTCACCAACCAACTCTCCCAACTCTAGAGCCTCTAGAGCCGCTTTTAGTCGCTCTTACGACAAACAGGGGATACCGAGGGTGTTATTCTACTGTCCCCACCCACTGTCGGCAGCACTAGAGATTTTTCCCACATTTCCCATTTTCCCACCGGTCAAATACTAGGGTTCTACCTTCATTAAAGCCACGTCCGCTTCCTTCCCACTCCTACCCCTTTCCTATTCCATCGGCGCCTTGCGACTTATCTGTGTCAGTGCGACCTAAAGCAACTTGGCTTAATCTAAATTAGGTTATCCTGGTTGTGGAGCCTCTGACAGTGATTCGACAAATTGAAATTGTCCTCTGTAGTAATGAAAATCCACAGTTTGTTTCCAGTCATTCGACCGGGAGAGGAAAGGAATGAATGAAGCCCCGAACTAGCGGTGAGGATTCGAATTGTGCTGGCTGCAGAAGACTATCGCAGTGCAGTCGGGCAATGATTAATGAATGGCAGATGAAATGAAATGATATTGGGGAGTGTTACTGGAATGATGACAGGGAAAACCGGGGTATCCGGAGAAAAAAATGTCCCGCCTCCAATTCGTTCAGCACAAATCTCACTTGCGCTGACCAGGATTTGAACCACGGAACCCATCGGCGAGAGACCAGCACGCTTCCACCTGAGCCACGGAGGCCCTTCTGTAGTAATAAATAAATAAATAAATAAATAAATAAATAAATAAATAAATAAATAAATAAATAAATAAATGCATTATTCATATACTTAATACCTACCCTTCAGTGCTTCAATTACTGATAAGGTTTTAATAACGCCTGATAGCATTTAATTTTACTTAGACCGTTCTTAAATGTATACTTATGTATTATGAGTACAATCACATATAAGTATTTCAACCATTTCCCTATTCCTCTTTAATTAAGAAGACCTACCCTCTATATTACCAATTAAATTAACTTTTTCTTCGGACGCTTAAGGGGAATCCTCTCTAACATGCCACAAATTCTCAGGGTTCTCTGTTTACATGCTTACGAATACCATCTCATAGCATTTTTAATCTACTTTGTTATCGTTCTTGCATCTTTCCTGTTTAGGCAGTGCCTCCACCAGTAATGCCAACCTAACGAGGACACTGGCTTGCTGCACGAATGCTTATCTTTGTCTCAAGCAATTTTGTCAGCTTAAACACGAATGTGGATCGTAAAACATTCTTTAGCCAGTAAAGCACGAAGAATGTGCCCAAAGCCGGAGTGCCGATCGTAAAAAGTGAATTTCTCTTTTCCTCTAACTTTTTCGTTACTCATTGTTGTACATTTCTTATCAACCGCTTTTATAATTCATAACTCTCTTCTTCTCTTAGTCTCATTCATTAAAATTTTTCCTGTTGGTTGGTCTTATATTACATGCGCTTTGAAGTTCTTGCGGCTCTGAAAAATGCAAGTAGTTATTTTGTATTAAATTTTTAAGTGTAAAGTAACATTCTAGGCAACTAGTCATGCAGTAAAAATGATAATTAGTGACTTGGAAAATACATCAAACAAATATTTTATACTTTAATATCCTGTCTCCTGCGACGTATTGTTTCATTAAAAGAACACCACCATGTCAAGTTCGGTAACATTTCAATTATCCTACATTATATTACAAGTACGATTAATGCCCTCAGTGAAACGAACGTTTTAAAAAAACCTTTATCAGCTTATGTAGACACCAATATAATCTACTGTTTGCTTTACGTCGCACCAACACAGATAGGTCTTATGGCGACAATGGGATAGGAAAGGCCTAGAAATGGGAAGAAAGCGGCCGTGGCCTTAATTAAGGTATAGCCCCAGCATTTGCCTGAGGTGAAAATGGAAAACCATGGAAAACCATCTTCAGGGCTGCCGACAGTGGGATTCGAACCCACTATCTCCCGATTACTGGATACAGGCCGCACTTAAGCGACTGCAGCCATCGAGCTCGGTCCAACAAAATCTAGCAGTCAAATAACTCCTCACAAGAAGCCTAAAATACCCCTCTGTTGTGTAGTGATTTCTGTGATTTGCTGTCATCCCGGAGTCCCGGGTTCAATTCCCGACTCTGCCACGAAATTTGACAAGTGGTGCGGGGCCTGGAATAGAGTTCAATAACTCTACGAAGGTCAACTGCGTAGAGGGTGGTTCGATTAGGACCTCAGCCAAACTAGAAGACGCTAACCGTCCGACTGGAGGTATTTGCCGTGTCGGTCGATTTAACATTATCATTTGTAATATTAGTGGTGTAGATAGAGGACGTGGAGGACGGAGGTAAACACGGGAGGAGTAACCTATTTCTGCTACTGACTGCATTGCAATTGCGACATTGCTGCAAGAAGGATGGCGAAAAATGGATGTCAACCCTCGTGTTGAAGTGAGTTTGAACTCTGTCTTCAAAGTCTGCGAAGAGTTCGGGAATACACAAACGATGGGACACTCTCGTAAAAGTACTTTGAGGGAGGATCAGTATGTGTCGTATTCAATGCGTCGTAAGCGCATTGCTACTGCCCTATCCTTCCACCAATATTTGCTGAGGGCTACCAAAATGTATGTGTCAGAACAGACAGGGTGAAATCGGTTGCACGACGGGAGGCTTACATCGAGGAGGCATTTGCCTAAAACTCCTCTTAAACCGCAACGTGCACAACTTGTCGGAGTGGATGACAACTCACAGCCCATGGCATCAGGAACAGTGAAAGAGTAGGTACACACTTTCCTGATGAAGTCACTATGAGATTGCACCCATAGAACAAATTGTTAAGGACAGATGGAACGTTCCGTTCATACTGGAGTGCCACGAAAAAGACACATGGAGCTTTCCTCATGTCCACAGTGCGATGTGCATGGTACGTATCATTTTGCACCTCTATAACTGTGTTTCGAGGGGCCAGTGATTATAAACTATGCGCTCATTGCAAGCATTCGGAGTGGAATTGCAAAGACTGTTAGTACACAATAGGATGACAATGTCCAGTGAAATGGAGCTGCCGATGTCAGTATTCGAACGCCGTATCACCTGCTTGATAACGAAGGTTCTTTCCCCTACACATGGAACTTCGCTTGCCAGGAGTGTCTTTCACTTCACGTAAGTATTTATTTAACAATTATGCCATGGGACAAGATGGACGTGGGGTTAGGGGCACGCATCTGTGAGCTTGCATCCAGGAGAGAGTGGGTTCGAGCCACACTGTCGGCAGCCCTGTTGATGGTTTTCCGTCGCTTCCAATTTTCACCACAGAAAAATGATGGGAATGTACCTTAAGGCCACGGCCACTTCCTTCCCACTCCTAGGCCTTTCCTATCCTATCGTCGTCGTAATAATATCTGTTGTCGGCGCGAGGTCAAACAACTTGTAAAAATAATTATTGCAGTTTTCTCTTCCTTTTCATTGTATTCTTTTATGTTTTTTGATATGTGTAGAGTTGCATTGTGTACTGACAGTCACATTTCGTCAGGAACTGTAACCAAAAATTGGACACTGTATCTGTTCACCAGACCAGTGATATGTCTTTCCTATCCCACCGTCGCCATTCGACCTATGTGTGTGGGTGCAACATAAAGCAGATTTTACTTCACTTTACTTTTCAGATGCGTTTATACAGTGTTGACACTCGCCTTCAATTCCTATCCAGGGAAACATGACAGGTCTGCTGTACAGAGACGTTCAGGAAATATGACATCCTCTTTGGATATTCTCTAGCTCTAATATAATCGACAGGTATCAGTTTTACGAACCATCCAGGTTGCATTTCCCTTACCGTACCACCTAAAACCAAGAAAAGAATCCTACGAAGTTAGATGCAGTACCTGTAATGTATGTGACCATGCTATATTTATATGTAGCATCAATGTCAGAGGCAGGTTTGAAAGCTGGAGAGTGGTTTTTGAGTACAGTGAAGCGAGTTGCCTCCGCATGTATGTCCCAGGGAATTAATGTGGGAGCATCAACAAAGTTTCTCTGCACTCTGTTACTCGCAGCCAGCCTACTTTCCTATTATGCAATATTTCGCTAATGGAACTCAGTTCACTCAGTACGGTATCACCTGATAATGCACAGTGCTGATAAATGATATGAAAGTTGGTTATCACCAGAAACATAAACAAAGTTCCGCTACAATTGCAATCATATCAGCATCATATATGCTGATAATAAACGTCTGGTAAACTCGCTTTCGGGATGACAATGGACAAAGTTAGTTGTACGTCCTATTATTAAAAATAACGTCCTCAAAACAAAAATTCCCTTAATGTGTATTAAAATGCACATTACTCGTCTTAATATCTAGCGTCCTCTTTGTGGAACTGAAGCAACTGAGCACCATGCTTTGTAACTGTTCCACCTGGTCATAACACTTGGGGAGATGAAAGTTATTATCTTGGGACACATGAATATTAAATAAACTATTTGTGGCTTGCCCGTAAATTGCCACGCAAATAGAAACAATAAACATTCCATGGTTCCCCATTTCTCTATGTAATGTTTGGGCGCCAAAACCAAAATGTATATTTACTAGCATAGAGACTTACACTTAAATCACAGGGGTAGGATTTGAAATAATTAACCATTAAGTATCCCTTAAGAAAGAAAATTAACGCAATATAAAATACAAATGAATTTATAATCCAAAAAAAAAATGAGATGAATCGGAAAAGTTTCCTTAAAGCGTGGAGGAATTTATAATTTACTGAATTTACTATTGCTTGCTTTTATCTAATTGAAGCTCACCAATTGCAGCTTCCGTTGAAGTCATCTGGTTTCCGTGGTTACTCGTTCTCTTCTTCTCGATGTAGACTTTGCTGCATGGACATCCTTCCTTCCTTCTCTGATATGGTACGGGCTGTTTGGACTAACACTCCCTACTTGCCTAGTCTTTAAATTAGACATTGGCCCTATACTTATAAAAACTGATCAGCGTTGATCGTATGAGGAGAAAATTCAGAGATATGAATTTTTCCATATTAGTAGAAATCTCAATCCAACTGAGCTACACTATTTATACGGTACAGACTTGTACCAAAATTCCGTAGACTTGAACTAAACATAGTTCTTCGTCCACAATATTTACTGAATATCACACAAGTCATAAGTTTGTTTCGTTTCTCGTAGATCCGATAACATTACCGCAGCTGAGTACTGTATTGAAGCGATAACACATTGTACAAAAATAACTATGTCGCGGAGCGACCACATACTGTATCAATATTCAAATCACGTCGTTCAAAGTAGATGTTCGTACTAGTGATGGAGTATCTCGTTAGGATGTTAGCTTAACAGCAGAAGTTGTACTTAGTTAGGTCCCGTTCTCGTGTTCAGAATCAGTATATATCCGGGCTCACCCCCACTCTTGGTAACAGCTCAATCTCAAAATTCATATACAACGAAGTATCTGATTCGATAGATCGAAGCATCAACTCCCCTCCTCTTCCTCGACAAGTCCAGAAGGCGTGGCGATGATATAGCTGACCCTCTTGCAAGCCTCGCACACGGGTCGCTGTTTACTAGCCTTGGTCATAAAATAAACCCATGACTAAAGCAAAATCCCAAGCTTCAAGAATAACCCTCCGTATACACAAACATGAGATGAAATGAAAACAACTATGTCTCAACATATTGACCGTATTTACAACATAATGAATTCTTATCCTACATAATATAATAATTTAAATAATAAAACGATGTTATTATATATAAAGTATGATTCCAAAAAGCCTTGATTACAAATGATTGACGTTGAATAAATATGTTATTACAAATAATTGCCGATGGCGGCTAAACTTGATATCAAATGATATCGCGTAAAATGATATTATATTAAATTAGTAGGGCTGGAGAAGCCTGGACGGTTACAGCTTTTCGTATCTGTGTACTGGTTTCACATCATTAAGGCCAAATATATGTAGTTCTTCCCACGTTAAGAAAACAATATTGCTGTTATGGACCTACGAGTGAAACCCCCCTTTCTCAGACACCCATAATTCCTTGTGATTAAGGGATATTATACTGTACTTTGTAATGTTTCATGAAAGACAGATAAAAAGGATGAGGCATTTATGCCCCTGAGTTATTAAAATAACTACATAACATTTCCTTTTAAATAAATATATTCGTAGGGAGGAAGCACAATGACAGGAACAGCCATCGCTTCGTCGCCTTCCTTCATTTTCCTTCTTCTGTGTTGCTCTAGTACAAGCCTCGTCACTCACTCTGTGAACCGCTGGCAGTTCACTTCTGCAGTGAAGTCATCTACAGTATTTATTTCTTGCGTCTGTGTTTTTAGGCCTTTAATCAGTGCGTGTTGAGTGAGAGTTGGTTGTATATTGCATAGTATTTGTGTGTGTTATGTTATCTTCGTACTACACAGAAGCAGTTACTGAATATTTTGGTGTTGTGGTGTGCAGCGATACGTCATGGTATAACTTGTCCTGATAAAAATGTTACCGTGTGTTTTATTTGTTCTTTGTTTTGCCATTTACCTGTTCTTTATTAAGAACATTTTGATTTCACTACTTTTTCACGACCGAATTTAATTTTTACTATTGTTTTTGGGAGCGATACGAAAGCACGGTAGTACCCCCCGTTGTCTGAGGAAATTTATTAAATGCAATGAAATGCATCCCTCATCCCACATTTCAAATTTATCTAGCTAAAGAGTGCAGCACTGAGGTTTGTGATGCAAGATGGCAGATGTCAGCTGTCAGAAAAAAGCACGTGAGTTTGTTTCCAAACAAGAGCACGTGGAATTTGGGCACCGCCACAAAGAGGGCAGCACGGTGCTTTCTTGATTAAAGATAGCTGCTGTCACTTGGAATTGCCTGCCACCACATTTCAAAGGTATCTAGCTAAAGAGGGCAGCACGGTGCTCTCTGGATTAAAGATGGCGGATGACAGCGGTCAAAAAGCACGTGGATTTGTTTACCGATTCAAATATCGCGCTTGTGAGGTTATGTTGGTACCACTAAGGTTTAGGCCCGTTAAGATGGCAGCAGTGAGGTCAGCGATGCGTTGTTGTCGATGACAGCTGTCAAAAAGCTCGTGGCTTTCTTTACAAATTCAAATCTCGCGCCAACATTCAAATTTCCCGCCAAAATTCAAATTTCCCGCGGGAGGAGGCGGCAGAACCATCCAACTATACTACATCCCTAGAGCCCGTAACAAACATGATTTTTCTATTTTCTACCCCAATTTTCCTTACAGTTCAGTGCTGAGTTTCTTTGTGCCGTAGGTTTGCTCTGATCCTGTACAAACCAAAGATAGCCCCTATAGACCCCCATCCATTTTAGTTCATAAAAATAACTTGCAGTTTAGATTCTTCCGTGTTTTTATGTTGAACTTAAATACTGAATTTCACAAATGGATGTGCTGCCGTTTACCCGTGATGGTGTTGAACAAAGCCGTTCGATATGGCAACCGTGTTGTCATAAGAGCAATACTATTTTCTTAACATGGAATGAACTATAGTACATTTAATTAGGCTTGGTTGATGTCCTAGAGTTCGTAAATGAAAACATGAAACATTAAGAACAAGCAAGCTACGTGACACTATATCGAAATCTCCAGATTTACGTGAAATCATAACCGGAGGAACGTGGTCCTCTGTTTCAGAAATCTGACCTGCATTGGTCAGAATTCTGGTACGATTGGAGCCGGCCTAAATAATATACTGTCCAATATATCGTGCATTCTATCCCGAATGAGGCTGGTGAGTGTTCAAATACCACCTCGGATAACAATAGTTTAAAGATCTCCTGATGTAACACCCTGAAAAACAATCATCGAAGCCATTCGTAGAGGCTATGAAGAATTTCTAAAATTGTAGATGGCTCAAACACCCAGCCATTGCGTCAGAGGAATAAACCAATGAAGTTTAACATCCCTGAACCAGCTGATTATCAAACCCGGGACTCCTTAGACTAAAGGCCAGGATGCTAACAATTTAGTCATGGAGACGGACTACAAGATATATGTATTAATTAATTAATGAAGTGCAGCAAGGGAGGAAGGTATGTAGTAAGACATCAGAAAATTGGAAATTAGAAAACTGAGGAAAAGGTGCACAATCGGAATTACTCAGTTGAAGAGGCAGAAGAAGGTGATCTTCTTTTACAAACTGCTTCACGTCCCACCAACACAGTTATGTTTTATGGCAACGATGGGACAGGATAGGCTTACGAGTTGGAAGGAAGCGACCGTGGACTTAATTAAAGTACAGCTCTAGCATTAGCCTAGTGTGAAAATGAAAAACCACGGAAAACAATCTTCAGGGCTGCCTACAGTCTGGTTTGAACCCGCTATCTCTCGAATACTGGATACTGTCCGCATTTAAGCGACCGCACGTGTCGAGCTATGTAAGAACAACAATAGGCAGTAGTCCGTCTCAGTAGCCCAGTCAGTTAGCCATTGTCCTTCTGTACCCAAAATACCGGGTTCTATCTCACTTGAGATTAATTATATCCGGCAACTGATTGCACTTAGCTTCCACTTCTTCTTCTTCTTATTGGGTATTATTCGCGTCAGGCTGCTAGATCCACCTTTCTGCCTCTTGTCCCCTACTTCACATTTTATGTGGTATCTATGCTTACGCTTCTCATATCTATCGATCCCTGTCCATCAGGGCTGGGTACGAATTCCTGTCTTAAAATGTACTTCGCAACAGCGCCAGCCACGTGACCACACTAGCACATGCGAACTTCTCTTGTCTTGTCTGGTACAAGGGTAACTTTCGGGTGTTTCAGATGTCCTCACTTCTCATATTGCCCAGCCTTGCGACTCCCAGAGAGACCATAGTGAGCCGGGATGACTGGCTCAGACGGTTGAGACGCTGGCTTTCTGGCTCTAACTTAGCAGGTTCGATCCTGGCTTAGTCCGGTGGTATTTGATGATGCTGAAATATCTGAGCTTCGTGTCGGTAGATTTTCTGGCACGTAAAATACCTCCTTCGGGACAAAATTCCGGCACCTCTGCATCTCCTAAAACTTTAAAAAGAGTAGTTAGTGGCATTCTGTTGTAAACCAGAATCCTACCCTGTTCAGTGCTACTGGTCGTACGGCTGTACAATATACCTTGGATTTAAAGTATAACGGGATGTGTTAAAATTTGTGCGACATAAGGGATATAATATAATATAATATAATATAATATAATATAATATAATATAATATAATATAATATAATATAATATAATATAATATATATTATTTTTATTAATATCTGCGTGCGTTAACCTGTCCGACTAAGGTAGAAATGTATACGTGAGAGAACTCAAATTACACTTTCAACGAATTACGTCCTGTTAAGTACATAGAATATAGCACACATCAACGGTACAAATATGACATAGGCCACCATAACTCAAATGGTAAGAGCATCTGACGCGAAATGAGAAGATTGTTGTCCGGTTGGCCTTGTTCCGTACTGGAGTGGCGCAGTGTTGGCTGTTTATGTCGGGAACAAACGTAAGATTCTTTACTTGTTCAATGATGGGATTTTTGTAATCCATTAACCCATTAAGGAAGGTAAGGGTGTATTCTGCCCGAAGGCAGGTACGAACCAGCGCAGAGATGTGCCTGAGCCGGAGTTTACGTACGGTAGAGTGGCCAGTTCCATTCCTCTCCTCCATTCCCTTACCCCACCAACAGCACGTGGCAACCCATCCAACTCTTGACCACGCCCAATGTTGCTTAACTTCGGAGATCTCACCGGATACGTTGTTTCAACACGGCTACAGCCGTTATCATTAACCCATTAATGGAACACATTTTATGTTTACTAGCATAGAACCACGTCATGATTTTCTCGTCTCAATCTGTCTGCAAACATAAGATTACTTTACACTTGAACAACGATGAGATATTTCAAATGGAATTCACATCACCATTTTGTTGTCAAATGCCACACAAAGTCCGTGTAAATTTGATTGTTGTAGACGTGTACACAGCACCTTTTCTAAATGCGAATTAGACTATTTAACTTTTATTCTTTGCCGATCTGAGGATGTCTCCAAGAGGGACAAAACATTTACCTATAATTTCGCTGTAAGAATAAAAACTTTTGTAATTATTGTAAAGGTGGAAGTTTTAGTGTTCAAAGTTGACGATACGGGCTAAACATGTCATATATTACTTGTAATATTTTATTTATTTATTTTTAAATGTTGTTATTTTATAAATATTTTACACTTAAAGTTCCAAACTATTTTCCTCACTGGGGCAGTAGATATACAAGGCTCTAGAAGCGTAGAACTTTCATTACGACGCTCGGCCACATCAAATTTGAGACGGACCGTATAAGCCATTTCATACTTGATACTTTTTTTTTTTTTTTTTTTTTTTTTTTTTTTTTTTTTTTTTTTTTGCTAGGGGCTTTACGTCGCACCGACACAGATAGGTCTTATGGCGACGATGGGATAGGAAAGGCCTAGGAGTTGGAAGGAAGCGGCCGTGGCCTTAATTAAGGTACAACCCCAGCATTTGCCTGGTGTGAAAATGGGAAACCACGGAAAACCATCTTCAGGGCTGCCGATAGTGGGATACGAAACTTGATACTTTTGGACTTCCTGGAATTCTGATAACCCGCTCTATTCTTTTAAATACGTTTTCTACATATTTGAAGTAATTTATAGTCCATTGTCATGACATTTTGCGAAAGAAGGATGATTTTTTTTTTTTTTTCGTACTTCTTTGCACCGCAATTTTCTGAAATATTCACTATTTGATTTTTTGCCTTACACTTGTAGAAAACACCGAGATGAATTAAATGTCGCTTCACATGACGTGCTACTACACCCGAGTCCAAGCTACACTGGTTGTAAGCTGTGGGGCCTAAATTTGGCGGTGCTGGTAGATTACCCGATACAGTCATACAGAAATCAGACATTCGTTGTTATATACACTGGCCCTTTATATTTGTGTTACCCACTCTGGGTGGGGGATGCAGACGAAGAGTGCACCTACGGTATCCCTGCCTGTCGTAAGAGGCGGCTAAAAGGGGTGACCAAAGGATGCTGAATTTTGAACCATGAAATTAGCTGTGAATTGTACCATCACGCGAGGAACACCATCAGTCGATTTTTCTTACGATTAGTACCACTATGTGAGGAATACCATGGGCCTGTAGATGGATCACTGTGGGTTTACAGTACCGCCGCTATGACTGAGGCTCTCTTCTGTTAGGGTTGCAACACCCCAAGGGGACAAGGTGGCCTTCCTCGCTAGGGTGTTTCAGCGTCTGGTTATGGACATCATGGGTCTGCCTTTCGAGGAACACTACGGGTCTGGACGTTGCCTGAGGTTAGTGCCACTATATGAGCAACGCCGTGGGTCTGCATTACCCACTATGTGAGGAGCACCACGGAATAGTACAGGTCCCTCGGTCTGCGTTACCTGGGTAACGTACATTACTTGTGAGTATTAGAACAATGTAAGGAACACCGTGAATCTACGTTTCTTGTGATTAGTACCGCTACACGGTAAATACCATGGTTCTACTTTACTAACGATGAGTACCATTACGAGGTGCCCTTTGCCTTGATTTTGGACCTCTTTATAGAAGCATCATCGATTCAGGATTTTGCATAGGAAGCAGCCCCTTGGTCAGTATATTGCACAATAACCTGTCCATAATTCCGACTAACTCAGGGAGTTAAAGCGCGTGGTGATATTTGAAAAATGGGCGTAAGAAAATTTCTAAATAAACTTAAACTAATTAGTGTATGAACAGGAAATGTGGAGGCATATTTTCGAAATGAGAAACATACGAGGGTTGGGGCAAAAGTCATGGCAACTATTTTTTCCTTGAATATACCAGACCGGTTGGAAAATGTGACATATACAGACGAAAGGTAAAGTTGTTAACCACATGTGAAAACAATGAATAGCATTGAAATATCGTAACACACTAGTATACCGGGCAATATGGCCCTCCCGGTGCAAAAGAATGACAACACAGTACACATAAGGTGGACATGACAAACCTGGGCCTAACGACCCTCAAAGTAGTCCCTTGCTTCTGACACCACACGCTGCCAACCATGTGGGAGGCGCTGAATACCATCTGCCTCGGCATTTGCCGCACCATGTGTGAATCGGGTCACCTGCTGGCGCACAGAATTAGCAATGTCATCTCGTGTTGCAAACCGCCTTCCATGTAGTGGTTCCTTAATATTTCGAATGAGATCAAAGTCACAGGGCGAAATGTCCGGAGAGTACGGTGGGTGCTCCAATTCTTCCCATCCCCAACGTCGCAGTAGCTGCCCTACACACTCTGCTTTGTGGTTTTTTATTGTCGTGCAGGATTATTGCACTGTCCACAAGATCCGGATGTTTCTCCCGAACGCCACGTCGTACTTGTCGCACCAGGAAGTTCCTGTAGTACTGTGCTATCACTGTTCTGCCATGTGGAAAAAAGTGGCAAACAATGACACCCATGACGGCATACGCGACGATCACCATTAATTTGATTGGGGAAGGATTCTGACGGACCTTCTGCCTCCTTGGCTCGTATGCCCTGGCCCAAAATTCATCGATGGCGATTATTCGTGCCAAGAATTGATCGCGTTCCTGTTGCAAGCGTGCAAGGTGGTCGGAGCATATTTCATAGCGCACCCACATTTGAAATTCCGTAAGTTCATGCGCAGCCCACCGCGATGCGATTTTGCACAGTTGCAGTTCATTACACAATATACTGTGGACGGTGCATTTCTCGATGCCACTTGCCCTCTCTAACTTCAGTAGCGTCCATCGTCTGTCTTCATCCAGAGCTGCTCGATGACGGCACGTGCCACGTAGGTCCGCACACTGACAGGTCGTCCCGAATGTTGCTCATCACTAGTTGACACCCGTCCTTGCTGAAACTTTCCTACCCACCGTGCTACTCTACGGTATGTTAGGGCATTATTCTCAAGGGTTTCCACTAATTCACTGTGACATTGCAACGCATTTCACACTCGAAGAACGGCTATTTTGATGTAAGCGCGCTGCTGAACACGGGTTACTTCCATCTCGCTCGACACTCACCAACTGTTTGATATCAAAGCCCTCGCTGCGCTACTACCAGCTATCACAGATCTATCTGTTCTTCTGCATACACACTATGCCTGCAGAACTTCCACACGACACATATACGTTTGTGATCCGTTTACATATCTACAAGAAAAAATAGTTGCCATGACTTTTGCCCCAATCCTCGTATATAAAAGGGGTAGAATTCGTTTATTGTCCAGTACATAAATACAGTTCATACTAAAATTAAATCCAACATAAAATTAGCAATCTCGACCCCAAGATTGGTTTAAAAGTGTGATTCGCACATGAAAGTCAAATACATTACAACAAAATAATTTCAAAGAAGGCAAAGCGAGAAACGACCCGTAAAATGATGTTACAAAATTTAATACATGGAGATTTGATCCATGCTAAGAATTAATTGTGTAGTTGCGCCAGCCAAGCTCTTAAGTCAATTTGCCCTAGGACATCGATCTTAATCATCTTTATGATGTTCCGTAAAATATTAATACAGTACTAAATTTAATTGACTATCTATATTTACACTCCGGCATATACGTATACAAGTACTAAAACTTACTGGTGCAGGGTGGTTCCTAAACATTACCTCCAAAATAAACCACTGATTCCACTGTATGAGCCCACACTCGTATGCAAAATGGACCAGACAGAACTGGCTTCCCAGCAAATTAGCCTTTGAGATTTACACAACACAAGACACATAAGCACAAACAGGTAAACACACACAAATAGAACAAACTCTGTGGATAAAAACACATAAAGACAAGCATGTAAAATAATAGAGATATCGGGGATCGAACCTGACTTTGGCAGACTTCGTAGGCTTGCGTTTAAAACAGACGCACTTGTCCATCTCTCTCGCTCCACGTGGCTAGTTCGATCAGCTGTTCGGAGCGCAAAACTTTAAGTGGAAAGGAGGTGCAGAGCTCTGGGAACACATAACGGGACCTCGTAAATCCACTTTCACTTGACACGAGGGGAACTAGCACTTGGCTGTCAGACGAGCCAACTCACTAGGGAGCTTATACAATGGGTGAACAAGGAAACAAATTCTATCGTACATCTCCGCTCAGCTCCTACTTTCTTAAGCAACTCATCAGCTGGCTAATTGTCGCACATACAAACATAGCTTCCAGCAATAATACGGCGTTTCTCGCCTAATCACAAACATTTGGCCCCAAAATCATCCCTTTGGAATTTCAAGCCATTCACTTTGCATATCCTTGTTTTGATCCCATGGTGTTCCCTAACTTGCCTTCTTTCCAATATAAATGATTCTATTCTGACCCAACGGTGGACGTATTATCACTGCACATCTTATAGTTACTGAAATAATTCATGCCACATGCATAGAATACAACCTAACTAATACATGTTATTAATTATCTGAATTTAATCCAACGCAGCAGGAACTCTACCCGAAATATCACTATGATAAATGATGTAAAGGAAAAATAGAATACACTAATAAAGCATTGAAAACCATCTATCATTATCCTATCATCACCCTTTCTCCCCATCTAGCTAAAATATGTACGCTTCAAATGGGCTAAAATCGTGCACACCAGCCCTGACCAAATTTAACGTTAAATAAAATTAATCGAAAACAATTGCCACTCTGGCTGACATCTAATCATTAAAATACTCAAATGAACTCTACTCTAGTGTATTAATATTCTTTAAAACATACTTATATGTACAATAGGACTTAACTTTTTCAGCTATCAGCCAACCACCACGAATCACATGTCCGCTGTGCCATGATCGCCTTAGCCCAACATGACAGCGCGCAACAAAGGTTGAATGGTCCAGTTCTCGAGTCCTCGTACAGCCATCGTTGTCTTCTTCTCGTTCTTGAAAACGTCTACAGGATGCTGTGAATTATGAGCTCCCCTTCATCGCTTTGCGTGCACGAATACACAATATTGATCCTAATGATTGGCTATAATTGGCTTAGCCTACGCGCAAATATTGGTCCCAACTTGTGTGCGTCATTGGATTAAGCGCATATACTCGATGAATATTAGTCCTTCTCTGTGGCAAAAATATGCGAAACGCACTAGTAATATCTGTGACTCTCGGACTCGTACCGGCTGGATATTCTAAGTAAATCTTTACTTGTACTTTTTATTTTACTCGCAGGTCTCAAGTTTCTATTCTCAGATTAATGAATATATATAATCTGAAAGGTATCCGCCCGCACTTGGTATTACAAAGCATTTCATAAATACCAAGATAGAGGTAACGATCTTTGAGAGAAATATTGTTAGTCACAAAGCAAATGATTAGGTCTGGAACGCGCACACAGCTTGTAACTGACGTTGATATTCACAAAGGAAAATATCACCTCTCCCGGAGAACGACACACACCGCGTGAAACTCGCTGAAAATACTTCTGGCGAATGAGAGAGTTTCCCCCACCACGGGGGTTTAAATAGTCTTACTGTTTGTCCGTTGCTCGAGGTACCTCTCCAGCTAACAGGGACAGTGGCCTGCTAACGGCTTTCCAGACTCCAATGGCTTCACATTCAAATGAGTCTACTTATAAAAAACGCTCAAGTACTCATTATTATCACTTAGAAGTGAATGATAAATCTGTTTCCAATTTCGCATTAATTCTGACGTGTGGAATTTCAGCTTAGTGGCGAATATCTCTGCTTGAATCCAAAGGATCTCAGTCTGCGAAATGAAGTAGGTCAACCTGGTTTAGTTGTCTTGTGGTTCCCGACGTTCAAATTTTACCTCTCTCCTAGCTCGTAACGTTGAGTCTGAAAAGTAGAGTGGGGTTCACGTGCCTAGATACATAGCCAACTGTTCGATTTCAACTTGAAAAAGTTCGCTGGTGATAGAAAAGTACTGGGTGTGCCTCGCCTATGTCACGGCTCTTCTGGCTTCCTGCCTTCACTCCCAGCTCCTTGCATACAATATTTCCACAGTGTTATAAGTAAATAATTGGGGCTTATACGGTATGGCTCAATATACTATTGGGAAGGTAGGGCAACGCGGGTCGGAACCACTGATTGTTTTAAGTTTATAATCAATGTTCATCGTCGTCTTCTTGAGTTCTAGTCAATGGATTGAGTGTGGATTTTGTTAAATTTTAATATTGTGACTTGGATCTACTGATTACTTTAAATTAATATTCATACGTTCATTCTGCTTCAAGTTTTGAATTATGGTCAGTGGATGTATTTTGGAATTTTTTAAAGTTTTCATTGTATTCTCATTTCTTACCATTGAGGGCCGATGACCTAGATGCTAGGCCTCTTAAAACAAGGAGCATTTTCATCGTCGTCATCACCATCATCATACATTTGTGGTTTTCGTAATTGTTTAGATTTAAAACTTTAAGCTTTTGTATCCCTCACCAGCCCTAGTACTGTTCCAAAGCTATAGACATATTCTGAATATGTTTTTAAACAAAATACAGAAAAGGCTTGTTCAAGATAGCTGAAGCCATGTAATAATAATGCTTGCGAGCAAAGCGGTGCTGTCACCTCTAATTCCACGGACTTTACGATGTGCAAGTGAACGGGTACACGGAGAGTTCACCTGAAACTTTGTGTATGCAGGTGCACCATACATGACTACAGCAGGCGCTCAGAATTACGAAACTAGAGACTAATTAAAGGGGAGGTACTGCTCTGCCATGGTTCTTTTGAGCACAATGAACGCTGCAGACACATTCGCGGCATATGGTAGTCAATCAAGCAGGCATACGTGCACATGTGTTTTTGATTAGAAGCAACAAGATCAAAAGACGCTATCTCATATTAGTGATGCGGTGTTGTCATTAATACCCCAAGAGTGCCGGGATATTTTATTGCAATATAAAATCAAGGACTGGAGGTAAATTTAGAAGTCTGGCCAGATTTCTCTTTGTGAAGTTGGTAGTCTAGTAAACATTCATCAAAGTATGCTTTCAGAGAATTTCTTTCAGTTCTACCAGTTTTTAACATCGCACTTTCGAGTACAGACTTGAAATAGGACAGAAGTAGGACTAAAAATCTAGTAATAGTTTGCATAAAAATCAATAATAGTAAATAACGTTATTGGCTGTTACGGCCCACTAACTACATTGACGGTTTTCGGAGACGCCGAGGTGCCGGAATTTAGTCCCGCAGGTAAATCTAACGACAGGAAGCTGACTTATTTGAACACCTTCAAAAACCACTGGACTGAGACAGAATAGAACCTGCCAAGTTGGGCTCAGAAAGACAGCGCCTCAACCATCTGATCCACTAAGCCCGGTTGCATAAAATTTCCCGAAATTATAATGTGAAAATTAGAAATTGAAATAAGAGGCCCTCTTCAGAACTTCTGACGGTAGGTTTCGGATTTACCATCCCCTAAAGGCAAATTTTCTTTTGTTTTGTGTATTTACGTTCTGATTTAATGTCGCGATAACACACGGACAACAAAATGGGGAAAAGAGTAGAATAAGGAAGAATGCGGCCGTGTCCTCACCGGTTTGCAGGGGCAATCCACCTTTAGGGCAGCCGACGGTGGGGTTCGAACCAAGTGAATGTAAACTCACGGCTACCTGACTTCAATCGCATAGCCAACAACGTAAGTGGAGATAACGTATATACGATATTATGAAAATTATCGTGTCGATAAATAGATATTATTATGTTAAGTGAAAATAATAGTAAAGGATGTCAATCGCGACTATCGAGATAATTAAAATAGTTTAGTTGAGGGGTTGGCTAACCGAGACTATAAAAGGCGTACTAGATTCATTCGGAAGAACGCGAGCTCGATTATTCATCAAGAAGTGAAAAAAATGTAAATTTTACTTCCACACCAGGAGATTCACATGACCTTCGAGTTCACTCGGTCTATACCAAAAATTAATACCAGGTCCATCCGTGGACACAAGTGGGCAGATATAGGGCTAAGCGTTATGTCCCTCTTAGCACCGAAGTTATGGTTAGTTGTAGCCTCAATTTTCCACTTATTCAAGGACCTTCATGGCGTGCGGTGAGATGGATTTTTCTTGATTAACTTTATATTATGCCATAATCAATCCATTAAGATGAGTTCTTTTGCGGCCATGAATTTCATTATTATTATTATTATTATTATTATTATTATTATTATTATTATTATTATTATTATTGTTGTTGTTCTTAAGTCCCTTTAACTGTATTTCTATGGTATTCGGATGTGCTGATGAACCGGAATTTTGTTCCTCAGATCTTTTACGTGCTGATAAATCTGTCGACGCAAGGCCGGTGCATGTTTGTATCTTCAGTATCCATCGCACTGAGCCGGGATAGAACCTCCCAAATTAAAATCAGACAGCTAGCGTTCAACCATCTGAACCATTCAGCCACCTGCACTGCTGCTCCAGAAGTGAGAAAATGAATACATTGTCATAAAAATTCAAAGTTGGGTAGGAAATAGAACGTGTTTGAATTTTTCCATGTGAAACCTAATATTAAGAACTAATTTCTCATAACAATAAATTTATGAAATTAGACACTTTTTAATAGCTAGCATCAGTTTATTAATCCTTAGCATTTACTTTTTGCTTTTACACGTTCCTAACTCTAGCAGAATATAAACAAAACGAGATTAAGGGATAACATCCCTGAGTACTTCCTGTCCTTGTCCTACGCAACCTTCTAGGCTCCGGAACATCACCAGCAATACAATACATAACGTAAGCTCAGCGGACAAAGAATTAGTCACCCTAATGTGCACCCACAGATGGATCGTGAAGCTGTACAGATGGCGCAGCGAACGAGCCCCGTGCTAAACCGCACGCGCACTGCCTCTATGTGAGCATGAAGCAGTATCAGTGAGACTGATATTTCAAGCGGACAGTGGCCATAAGTAGCTGGATGTGTTGGCGTTTCACAGCGGACTCTTCAACGAGTCCACAAGCATTGGCGTACTGCACGTGGCCACGAAACACGACGTCAGAAGTGTGGTCGGGATCCTGACTGAGAGGGACCTTGGACGCCTTTCACGGATTGTAAATCAAAATCTCTTCCAAAACCGACAAGAATTGCCGGAATCAGTGAATGAAGGTCTATCCCAACCTGTTACCGAGAGAACATTTTGATGGAAACTGCATGAAATGAACGTTTTGGAGTCGATCACCTCGCAAGAGACCATTGCTCACACAGACATATGAAAGCTGCGCGTCTTCACTGGGCTAGAAATTATCGAACGTGGATAGTAACTGACTGGAAGAACGTAATGTGGAATCACGTTGTTGACGGTATTCCAGTGACACACGTCGTCGAGTGCACTGAAGGACAAGTGAAGCATTTGTTCCAGGATGTGTGCAAGATCAGGTTCAAGCCAGAGGTGGCTCTGTGATGTTTTGGGGGTGTTTTTCGTATCATGGATTGCACCCGCTCACAGACGTGACTACTAACATCAACCAGCACGTTAACGTTGACGCATAAGTGCCGCCAGTATCCAGTAATCGGGAGATAGTGGGTTCGAGCCCCACTGTCGGCAGCCCTGAAGATGGTTTTCCGTGGTTTCCAATTTTCACACCAGGCAATTGCCGGGGCTGTACCTTAATTAAGGCCACGGCCTCTTCCTTCCAATTCCTAGCCCTTTCCTAACCCATCGTCGCCATAAGACATATCTGTGTCGGTGCGACGTAAAGCCAATAGCAAAAACAAAAAAAAAAACATTGATGCTTTCACGGCTCGTACTTGCAGACATGATATCGGCTTTTGGGCTTATGCCGCATCAAGAAAACGTGGTGAAACTCTTCACGTTTCGCAGAGATTTAATTGGAGGATGGTGCTTATTTAAAATACATGATGTTTCTCAGGACCTTCTATCCATACCACAAATGTGTCATCAACATACCTCCACCAAATAATAAGTTTGACGGACGCCGAAGCAATATCCTCCGTCTCAAAATGTTCCATAAACGAAATAGCCTCTACCGGTGAAAGTGAACTTCCCTTAGCCATCCGTCTGTTCGTAAAATCGCCCACCCCACAAGAAATAGATCGAATTCATGCAGTGGTAAAAGAGCTCAGTAATGTCCTCAGGGAACAGATGCTCAATAGGGGACATGGCCTAGTCAGTCGGCACCTTAGTGAGCAAGAATTCCACATCGAAACTCGCCAGAAGTGTATTGGGTTGAGGGGTTACGGTTCACAACTTATTGACAACATACAGAGTGTCCCTAGTGTACGATTCAGTATGTCCTATATGTGGCTGAAGCAACTTCTTTAGGTATTTATCCAAAGCATACTAGGAGAACCTATCGCACTAAAAATTGGTCTGAGAGCAATGTTTTATTTATGGATTTTAGGAAGTCCATATAATCTAGGTGGCACTGCATCCCCCAGCGTCAGGTATTTAACCTCCTCTTTGAAATTGAGAATTGCCTTAAGAGCTTCACAGTGGCGTTGGACACACGAGTGTTACGGTGACGCGAGCTCCGTCTATAAACAGCATGTTTATTTAAACAATCTGGATGGTCAGGTGTTGCCTTTCGGTGAATAGATGCATGTTGAGTATGTTACGGATACCCCGATTTTTCAAGATGACAACAGCAAAGTTCTTCAGGCTGGACGTATAAGTTACTGATTTAATGAACACTCCCCCACCCTGATACTTCATGATTGGCCTGACATGAACCCCACTGAAAATATGTGGGACATGTTGGAACAGTATCCCCGAAGTTTGGTGGAGTTGCGCGATCAAATCCTCAGCGAGTGGCTTAAGATGGATGCAACGTACCTTTACAACCTTCTGGACTCGCTTTCTAACCGAATCCAGACGGTTATCAAGTCCAGAGGCGGAGTTACATGGTATTAAGTAGTACTTGTAATGCTTTATCCAGGGGTGATAAATGTTTTATCCAGTGCGGTTATTAAAATTATAAAGGTTACATAAAATTATACCTATTAATTATTAAAATGAATCGATACAGCTCCAGAAATTATATATACATATGCTGTATGTTAATGGTAGATATTGAATACCGTGTAATTGCAGGAGTTACTATATCTGCACAGTAGCACGTAATACGATATGAATAGAAGATAAATGTGATAAGGGATACTGTTATGTACCAGAAACATCAAGACCCTGTAGGGTTACATACTTACCACAGATGAAATATCCGGATTGAATGGCATCCCTTTTCTATGATCAGAATGTGGAACCCGGACAATGAACGCAATGGCAATTCAACCTTTCGTCGTAACTTCAACCGCAAGTGATAGAGGTATTATTCTCGTTGTGTGCGGCTCGTGAATTGAGTAGGAATAAAATGGAGAAGGAAGGAAGTTAATGACTGTATTTAGTCTTTCATGGAAAATATATAGATTTTAAGTCTGAAAATAATGGTCCCCTCAAGTTACAGAACAGTAACGCTAATTGCTCATCTGACCGCCAAGCGGGACGAACGTTACAGAGTTCGAAAGATGTATTCGGAGATCGTGAAAACCTGATGTTGGAGAGACGCAATAACGAGAGGAACATTGACCAACTCGGTAGCTGAGTTTAGCTTTCTGTGCAGATTGATTACAATGATAAAGAATATTTCAATATATTCGAAACGTCGGCAAACCTTCATAAGGATCATAAAAAAGAGTTGAGTCCATCCCGGAGAAAACTAGTTTTACATGTATGCATAATCCTTTATTTAGGAAACTCACCTTCATCGGTTTTGCCATGAGACTCGGTTAATCTTATCACAGGCACGCCTGCATCGGTTGTTCTCCAGGGGTCTACAGTATAACCTTCTTACCGGAGCCACGCCTGCCATAATGTTAATGCTTTCAGTCCAGTCTGATGTCGAAGGCTAATCTTTTCTGCGAACCACGTAATTACTTGGGAGTGCTGCGTGAGGAGGGAAATTTATTTACTTTTTATAGGAAGGGAGCACCATATTTTGAACTCGCTGTTTCTTAGCCTTTCCCTGATAGCTTTGCTATTTATTCTTGTTGTTTTCCCCCAGCCATGTTTAAATTACGGAAACAGTCTGCTTTTTCTTTCTCAGTACTTTTCCCAGAGAGTGTGTATACGTTATTAGAATTTTCCAGAATGTTTACCACGTTACTATGTTGGATACATTATTCCCACTAGACCTTAATTAACGCCAAACGTTTGTATTTTGTAGGTGGATAAATCAGGGTATCGTGTAGCAGGGGGAGAGGTGATACTCCCACGTGGCGCGTCCCAGATGGCGGATAGGGGGTCCTAACCGGCTTACCGGCGGACTTGAGGGAAATAAAATACCTCTCGCGGACCAAACACACAACCCCTTGTGGGTGGGGGGACGCAGACGAAGAACACACACACGGTATCCCCTGCTTGTCGTAAGAGGCGACTAAAAGGAGCGACCAAGGGATGATTGTTTTGTAACCATGAAACTACTTGTCATTAGTACCACCACGCGGGGAACACCATGGGTTGCTTTTACTAGCGCGTAGTACCACTATGTTAGGTACGAAATAGGTTTGTGATTAGTAGCAACAGAGTGCGTTCCCGGCACGGTACCTGTGATTAGTACCATTTTAGTAGCTACACAATGGATGAGTGACACCATGTTTGTGGCTTGCCTAGGATAAGTACCCACTATATGAGAAACACCAGGGATAGTGAGAATCCCTCTGGATACTACACGTACTGTATGTGATGAACACCATAGGTTTGCGTTGCCTGTAAATGGCGCCGCAATGTGCGAAACACCATAGGTCTGTATTCCATGTGCGAATTTCATTACCTGTGACTTGTACCATACTGTGTGGAATTCCGCGAGTCTACGCTACTTCTGATTAGTACCGCAACATGACAAATACGGTGGTTCTTCTTTCTTAGCGATAAGTACCATTATGCGGGTTCGATGACTTGGATTTTGGATCCCTTTAGTCTAAAAGTATCATCGATTCATTTTTGCTAGTTGCTTTACGTCGCACCGACACAGATAGGTCTTATGGCGACGATGGGACAGGGAAGGTCTATGAGTGGGAAGGAAGCGGCCGTGGCCTTAATTAAGGTACAGCCCCAGCATTTGTCTGGTGTGAAAATGGGAAACCACGGAAAACCATTTTCAGGGCTGCCGACATCATCGATTCAGTATTATGCTATAGACGCAGTCCCTTGGTTAATAATACTATTGTTTCACGTCAGTTTCTGTGAATGCGAGACATTGCGGGTCGGATCCATTGATTGTTTTAAATTCATATCCATCCATTCATGCTTCGTGCTCATGTTTTGAATTCTGGTCGGTGGAGGATTTTGGACTTTTAATTCGTTATTCCATATCGTCTCATTTCGTACCTTAATGGGCCGATCACCTAGATGTTAGGCACCTTCAAACAACAAGCATAATCATCGTCTTCATCATCATCAAATCAGAGCATCCGGAACATGAATATGAGGTGAAAGAATCCCTTTGAGCGTGCTCCTTGAAACTGGCCTCCGTTTGGCAACTGATCAAGTAGGGCATTTTGTAATGGATACACAAGCGTTGGCCGTATGAGGTTATACAGTATCTTTAAATTTTCTCTCAACTTTCAGGAATGGAGTGGCGATTAATTTCTCCAGTTTATCTTCTTGATTATTAATAACTTTATTACGATTTATGGTGATTGTCCTAGAAAAATCTTCTCCTAAATATTTAATTATTTCACCATTGCAAATATTTATAGATGTAGCGAAGAAACCACTGCTTTTCGATCACTTCTCCTCCATACCTGCATTCTTATACACTCGCATGGATAAAAACGGACTGACTATCCCAGCTGTGAGCTTGGCATTGGAAGTCTCAGTGCATGAGAGGAAAATATATTCCTCTTCGTCTCTGCGAGCAAGTGTTTCATTGCTCCTTCGAACGAATTCTTTTTGCTGTTTGAGACGGCCCTCGGGTAGTGAAGGGCTGTAAAACCCTTGATCTGAATAAAAAAGCAACTCCAGCATGTGATCGATAGCCACTGCGAACCTCCTCCTGGGAGCCTCGCCGGGAATTATGCGTGTGTGTTTCTGCCTAACTTTCGCCAAGTCAGCTCCAATATAAGGACCGGTTTATCTGGAACTCAAATGGTGATTGATTTTCTTCAATATATTTTAGCTGTGCAATTTAGGTTCTCTGAGATCATCCACCCTGTTTCTTTTACCTTTTCCATTATATAGACCTACAAAGGAAAATGTCTCTGAAAACGGAAAGCGGATTTCTAGAACTTTTAAATAAACTTGCGTTGGAATAGTAGAAAGAATTGGCGGTAAGCTGTCATTATAGTTACGTCCGCAGGGTTTTGAGGCTTTCGTAGACTTACTTATTAGAAATAAGACAGATATTATTATATGGATAATATATATATATATATATATGGTTTTTGCTATTTGCCTTATGTCGCACCGACACAAATATGTCTTATAGCGACGATGATAATAAATTTCGTTTAGTTACTTTTATTCGTCCAGAATTCACTTTTCTCATTTCAACTCTTACTTTTGCACTTTTTTACGAATATTTCTTTTCCGTTATTCAGTTTATTATACACAACCGACCACGATGTACTCACAACGACAGGTAATTTTCAACTTAGCACGCGAGTGAGCACAGCGCCATCTTGAAAGGGAGTATGCGTGTGACGTCACATATTTAGCAGACACTTTGTCTTATTTTTAAGCGCTATTTCATGAAAACTACGTTTCAAATTTTCATATCTTTTTGCAATATGCAACCACCTCGTCTATCTGTCAATTGAGGCATTAAACATAGTCTTGGCGATATAGGCCTTCTACTCGAACACTAAAATCGTCTTAAAATTCTTCTTCCATGCACGTTAAAATGGAAAAGTCATCGTCTGGTCGTCACCTTAAAATTCTACAATCTGATCCTCTTCCTTTCCCTTCGTTATAATTTCCCTCTCTCCCTCCCTTTTGTGGTTCACAACCTCTCTGCTCTCCTTATTCTTCCTTCTCTTAAATATTTTCACACGGAGCTCGATAGCTGCAGTCGCTTAAATGAGGCCAGTGTCCAGTATTCTGGAGATAGTAAGTTGGAACCCCACTGCTGGCAGTCCTGAAAATGGTTTTCCGTGGTTTCCCTTTTTCACACCAGCAAAATGCTGGGGCTGTACCTTAATTAAGGCCACGGCCGCTTCCTTCCCACTCCTAGCCCTATCCTGTCCCATCGTCGCCATAAGACCTATCTGAGTCGGTGCGACGTACAGCAACTAGCAAAAAAAAAAATTCATATAGCCTAAATTGAAACTGATACTTATGTATCTTCAACAGTTTCGTATCATAATGTATTTTTAATTAGTAAGTTTACAATTATTATATTATTTTTTCATTTGTTGTAGCTGTGTTTTGTTTAATGTTGGGGCACGGCTGAGTGGCACTGGCCTTCTGACCCCCAACTTGGCAGGTTCGATCCTGCCTCTGTCCGGTGGTGTTGAAAGGTGCTCAAATACGCCTCGAGTCAGTAAATATACTGCCTCGTGAAAGAGCTCCTGTGGGACAAGATTCCGGCTCATCGGTCTCTCCGAAAACCGTCAAAAGTAGTTAGTTGGACATAAAAATAGCCTTAACGATTTAATTTTGGCTGTTTTTTTATTGTATGTATGGTACTTTCAAAGCAACTGGCAAAAAAATGTGTGTGTTAGTTTTGCATTATGTAATTATACTGAAAGACATTCAGACAGCATGTCAGTTTGTTCAGAAACGGTGGTAATTATTTTCTAGAAATATCGCAGGTGGGATTCATAAGTCCCTTTAATAGCAATTCACTACTGAAAATGTTTAATGTATCATTAGTAAAAAGCAAGTCCAGTCCTTTACACTGCAGTTAGCTGACAGTCTTAGCTGTTCTAGTCTGTATTCAACTATCTGTTCAGGTCTTGTAAACTTCTTCAATATTATCACTGCCCTCGATTTCCAAAAACTTACGTCCAGTGACCGACGCTCAGGATCCGTCATCGGCCATATTAGCCGTCACTCGGCTCATAGTACCGAGAGTGTCGTGTCGTCACATGTGGTCGGAGCTCCTGCTCATCTTTGATTGTTTGAGAATCTCGCAGTGAAATAATTTATTAAGCTGGTGTATAATTTAATTCTAAAAACGTCATGAATAACTTCGTGTGCCCAGTAAGTTGTACAGGTATATCCTTCAATTGTAGACAATACGTTCTTTCCTTTTTTTGTAGGGTATTCATTCCCGAAGATCCCGCGCGAAATGAAGCTTTCTCTCAGTCAGTAATATGTAGCTTGCGGTAGTCAGATAAAGTTTGTTAAAACGCGGACTTGAGTTTTCTTTGAAGATTTTGGAGTGAAATTATTAATTAAGCTAGTGTATTTTTTATTGTAAGGTAGTCATCAATAGATTTGTGCACTCAGTGTGTTCAACATGCTATAATTATAGACAACTGAACCATCAATTTAAGGTAAAACATTGTAGCAGTGATTGTTTACATTTGACTTACATTTGACTTCTGCATCTAAATTAATATATGGGCCTCCTTCATAACGATACGTTAATATGGATATTTTGTAAGTAGGTGTATGTCTTTCATAATAATATTAAGCACTTATTAATATGTTAGAAATAATGAATGTTTACCAAGTAGCATTAAAACAGATTATAAACAGGGCACGCAATAGCGTTGTGAGCGTTCACATATATCACTGAGCCTTTAATTCTGTTCACAATACACTGACCTTGAGGAAAGTGAAAATCCTTAGTTCTGAAAAACTCAAGCAGAGGCAGGGTGTGGCTAAATATCCTACCACATACTTAGCCTACGGCAGCTTCTGAGTATCAGGCGCTAGAACAAAGTCTTGCAGAAGGGCGGTCGAAATGTCGACAGTAGTTCAGGAGACTAGGAAAGGATTAATTTAAATTGTATTAGTCGTAACTCTTTCGGAATTAAACTAAGGGTTAATATCATTAGGATAGATGAAAATACATGCATATTATGAGTAATGAGCAATACATAAGGTACAATATCCAATTTGGAGGCCCTCCAGCTAGTTTTCAAAACAATTTACTTTACGTCATACCGACATAGAAAGGTCTTATGAAGACGATGGAATAGAAAAGGGATAGGAGTGGGAAGGACGCGGCCGTGGTCATAATTAAGGTTCAGCTCCAGCATTTGCCTGATATGAAAATGTGAAAGCATGGAAAACAATCTTAAGTGTTGGCGACGGTGGGATACGAAACCACTCTCTCCGAAATGCAAGCTGAAAGCCACCTGGCCATCCAAATTATACTCTTCAATATATGAATGATTTGTTTACTGAACAAACACTATCTTTGTATATAAAATCCCTAATTCTGTCTGTCATTTACAGCGATATTGAGAAAGGCAGAAGGTTTCAATAGCTAAAATTGGTACCAGTTATAAATTATGGTTTCTTATTTACAAGAAAAGTACAATGAACATTTCACGCCCACGACTTATTTAAAGAAAATGCGTTTCTTTCGGCGAAGTGGTCGCATATTCTCCATTATGACGTAAGTACACAGCTATATCAATCGCCATGATGCCGAACTGCGTACATCCTGGCTTCTTCTGCCTTCCACAGGTATATTTGAGAGTAATGCAAAAGTGACAATCACACTTGAACCACCAAGTGAAAAGTACTATATTTCAGTGAAATCAATAAACCATAAATTTTTTAATATTAATATTATTATTCTTTTTCATTCTGGCCTTTACCACTATCGATACCACATGGTGGCCGCGTCAAATTCTGGTCTGACACCATGGTTAGACGGTTCGAACACCGCTCGTTAGAAATACTTTTACCATCAGAATGTTGGCCAGTAGGGAAGGGTAGGTCGTGTTATAGAATTTCTGATCACTTGAATGCGTGCGAAAAGCCTGGATTAGATCCAAAATCTCTCCGCAGCGCTCGTATGGAGGGAGGATATGTGACGCTGTTGATGGTGATTCGTTTTGGACAGTTGTGTGGAGTTTTCTGAAGAGTACGCAGATCCACAGTCGTCAAAGTACAACTCCGAACTGTAACTGCATTCAGTATGGTTTGATTCCATTCGAATTAAAATCTGGAAAGTGTAACTTTTATTCATAAGATATATGAATAGCCCATTTAGAATTACGAATTACTTTATAGATAGTAATTTAGACGGTCGAAGACTGGCTTATGTACTAGTAGTAAATAAAATGAGCGGCTGTGATGTAAACTCCATCACAAGGGCCAATTGAACTTATGACTTCATCACATGCCCGCACATAATTCAATATTTTTGTCCCATGTAGGCTACCAGTGTCCCGTAGTTTAGCGCACGTCACTGGATTGTTTCAAAATCATCGATCTCGAAAGTATATTTTCTGTACATCTCAAGAACGAGCGCCATTTCAAGATTTTAGAACATCCTAAAATGACCAAACAATAGAGCAGATATCACAAATTTAATTCAAGGAGGACCACCCACAAAGAGGGTCGGAGCACACTGAGGAAAGTTACGCGGCTCGGTTACGGGTATAACATTCCTAGTGAATCCATGATTGTGCAGATATTCCATCAAACTTGCATAGTACGGTTTGAGAAACCAACATAATGTAAAAGTGAACTCTGTATGCACTGAAAGGAATACAATATCATTTCAACAGAAAGAGCCGTAATACGTGGACGAAATCTTCATAGGCTATTTTATAATTTGTTGAGTTTGACAGGGTGTGCGGACATGGTTCAGTTTTATTGCTAGATACCCTTCCCGACGCCAACAACTTAGATAGGACCTGTGGTGTATAGTTACTTGTGCTGAAATGGCTATGCACAAAAAATCATGTCGTGGGTTTTATGTCTCCCAAGCAACAACACGGAAAGGTGAAAATGATTATTAATAATAATAATAATGATAATGAGGCGATGGTAATTTGACCCCAACTTGGCAGGTTCGATCCTGGCACAGTCTGGTGGTATTCAAAGATGCTCAAATACATCAGCCTAGAGTCGGCAGATTTACAGGCACGTAAAGCAATTATTATTATTATTATTATTATTATTATTATTATTATTATTATTATTATTATTATTATTATTATTATTATTATTATTATTAGCGAATGTGCCCATGGTTCGTGCTGTATTCTACCTCGTATAAGGAGTGCTACAAAAATAACTGTATACGCAGTGAGTAAGATTGTATTAAATTGCATGTCTCTTAGGTCTGTCCGAGAAAGAGTGCGCGTTGGGGATTTTGGTGATAATGGCACGGCACGTTTCATACTGCCATTTACAATCGATATCGGGAGTTTTCATTACAAACAGAGGCTCGTATTCATTATTCCGTGCACAATCGAGTGGAGAGGTTTGAATATAATCGAGAAATGCAGCTCTGTTTAACGTATAAGGGATCGAGATACGACAAAATGTCATAAAGTTGTAGATCTCTCCAATTTGAGCAACGATTGTGCTGTTTTGTGATACGGCTTAGCATTCAGCCACCAGATACCCAGAAACGAAGATCTGCACCGTCATTAAAACTTCCGCCATATTTCGATATATTTGGGGATTAGCACTCGCGTACATACGGAGGAATTAAGGAAGTAAATAAAACATTTAAGAAAGTTGACATTAACTGAAAATAGGACAATAACTGAGGACATACGGATAGGAGAAATATGTAAATACCAATAGGGTATATTCGAAGAATTAAATGTCCCTCACTGACTTGTGATGATACGCGTATAAGTTACAGATTTAAGAAGCCGATAACAGAGGAGGAATTTATTCGTAGGGATTCTTAGATAACCAGATAAGAAGATAACTTGTAATATTATTACTTTAGCCTAAAAACGCAAGGCACAGGAAAAAATTAAAGAGGAACACAGAAGTGGAAGAAAAATACAGGAAACATTATAACATATGCCAGGAAACACCTTATGGTGTGAAATAATCGACTACACTCTACAGTATTGTTGAAATATTAACAGCCACCCTTAGAGCTATTCGAAGACGATTGTAACCTCCAATGGTATTCCGCAAATATACCGCAGAATGGCAGCTTGACGTCTCCCTCTCGCCTTCTACCCAAAAAACAACCACGAGTTTACAGGAATGATGAATAAAATGGCAATACGTTACTTCCCGTCTGGTAAGCAGCTAGAGACGTTGCCATGGTGAGCGGTAGTCTCATTGTGGGTGTGTCCGTGAATCGACGCAGAGCATGAAATCCGTAGAAAATAGTAATTTTCTCCGTCATTTGAAGGGTAAGCTAAATTATGTACATAACAAAAGAAAGTTGCTTAAAATGAAGTGTCGTTTCACACATGGTCTACGGATTTTGCAGAAAATCATTAGTACAAGAGAAAATTGAAAGAACCTGTTCTTAATGTACAATATAACTATTTATAATAGTTTATTTAAATCCGCCTTGATCAATACACTCATTAAATGAAAGAAACATTATTTATTAAACCATACATGTTTCGGGAAATCTCAACCATTCCCTTCATCAGTGGTTAGATCAAAGAATAACATAATATGACACAATCTTTTGTTTTACAATTTGAAGGAGTATTGTGTACAGAAGATAACCCACTGTTTAGGCTAGCATATAATCATTTAAGGAACAAAAAGAAGAAGAAAAGAAGAAAAACTTGAAGATCATAAATTTGTATAGTGTTTCTCATTCAGTTCAACCAAAATTGTATGTATTGATCATTTTTATAATATTTCATAAGTTCTCTTTACTCTTTGACATGATGTATTGGGACACAATACTCCTTCAAATTGTAAAACAAAAGATTGTGTCATATTATGTTATTCTTTGATCTAACCACTGATGAAGGGAATGGTTGAGATTTCCCGAAACATGTATGGTTTAATAAATAATGTTTCTTTCATTTAATGAGTGTATTGATCAAGGCGGATTTAAATAAACTATTATAAATAGTTATATTGTACATTCAGACCAGTCAATACGGACCAAACACAATATTAACCTATCATGGTTAAGTTTATTAACAGTGAACCTGTTCTTGTTTTCCTATTAACTCCCAGTCTATTCAGCGATTTTAAATCATTTCCATATCAAAATCTGCTATTGGATGAGTATACTCGAATGATGAAGATTGGTCGACCGCGATGGTGGAACAGACAGACGGACGGACGGACGGACACGAAAGATAAAACCACTGATACGGTCTTGAGTTGTCCTAAAATGGATACATATCTGAACAATTAGCATAAAAATGAAATTACAGACAGCGGAACACATACAACTCTATTTATATAGAATACTGAGACGCCAAGGTGCCGGAATTTTGTCCCACAAGAGTTCTTTTATATGGAAGTAAATCTATCGTCATGAGTATCTTTCAATAACAATGAACGTAGTCAGGATTGAACTTGCCATCCTGGGCTCAGAAAGCCAGCGCCATCGCCGTCTGAGCGACTCGCTCCGTTTGAACTTGGTCAATTCTAAATGCTGAATATAATGATCCTTTCAATTGTAAAAATATCATTTAACTAGTTACTTTAGTTTCCATTGCACGAAACATACGTCAAAGAACAGAAAAGCATTTATCTCGGAAAACGGAGTTAGAAATAAAATTTAACTAAAGATTCTTTTCTAGGAAACTGGGTTTTATTTGCACATGGTAGGCTTCATCTTTAATAAGATCAAACCTTCAGGCAATGAATTCACATTGCCAAGTTCCAGGCTTATATTTTCCTGTGATTTACTTTACATTGTCTTCCGATAGTAAGCAGCCTGCACGTTAAACAAAGGTATCAGCTATATGCTTACGAAATCAGAGCTCGATCGGTCAAGTAGATTTTACGACAAAGACAAACAGACTAACATTCACATTTATATATTAGTAAGGATCCCGTAAAACGCTGCTCTCGAACTCATGCTCGAAAGTTTGCATTAAATTTCACTCCAGAGAGGAGAATATTGTGGGAATACTTCCAGAACTTCTCAAAACACCTATATTATGCAAATCTTTGCATGAAGCTTCACTGTAAGTTTACCGAACTCAGTTCATTTTAAGAGACAGGGAGAGAAATAATTATTTATAATTAGGATGAACTTTGTTCGCATCAGCATTCACTGGAGTTGAGAGAACGCGGCAAGAGGGAGCTCATGAAATATGGAGGAGATGGCGCGATGATAGATTGACCACTGCGTGGTGGGTAAGATGAGGGGCGCGGTCAATAGTCGTGACATCCCGGCAACTGGGACCTCCAACAGCTGGATGAGGGCGATGGGCGCCAACAAATTATCGAACACCCGGAATAAATGACGTTATTAAAACGCTGGCTGTCATATTATGTATCATCCTAGTGCACAATGGATCTATATAAACATGTCCTGACTGATATATTCATCATCGCCGAGCCAGAATTACTGGGCATAAAATGACATTCTGGAGAGACATGTATATTACAGTGTGAGTGCTCATTAAGGTCAGAATTTTGGATATTCCTTCGCTAAGGGGGTGAATATTTAAAATGATCAGCCTATACATAAAGGAATTAACAGTTCAAAGACGTGAAAACTGGTATAAGCAATCTCCTTTAAAAATCAGTAAACACATATTCTTGGATTTCTGAAAATCCTCTTAGGTGGGGGTAGGTAAGGACTGATGTAGGGTTGAATTATTTTTTATGGGGCTACTTAAATACCAACTGCTGGAGAGGCTACAGATATAGAAATAGGTATTTGGAATCTACTTCAAAAATAAAGAAACAGTTATATTTTTTGTCTTGAGAGAGGTCTGTTTCTGATATGTATAATTCTATGTCGCATGTTCCAGAGTTTTATCGCCAGTAGCTCCAAAAGCCAATAGGACATGCGTGGCTTAGAAAAATTTTCTGGGGTAAATGAAACTCAATTCTTCAGCGAGTGTTTATACTTTAGGTATTATCAGATAATGACTTAGTGCATAACCGAGGAACGATTTCTTTTTGAGAATCACGAAATCCACGCGAGCGAATCCCCGGGTACAGCCACGTACAGTGGTGAAGTGAAAAGACGTTCCACTTTAGTGAGATACTTCGATTTTTGTCGATTACGTTCCGCTGCCAGCAAGATTTAATTAGGTAGACCAAAATGTCCTACTTTGAAAGATGGTCAATTTTTCACCAAACACGATCTTAGCTTTCTGAGAGAAAAGGGGGAAAATGGAGTTGCCAGGGAGTGTGGCTTACAAAATTATTCGTGGTAGTCCTTGTGGGAATTTTCGACTCCTAGGCTGAATGGTCAGCATACTTGCCTTTAGTTCAGAGGACCCCGGGTTCGATTCCCGGCAGGGTCATAGATTTTAACTGCGTGTATATAATTCCTTTAGTTCGGGGATTCGAGTTTTATGTTCGTATTAACACATATCTTTATTTACAAACATCGCACTACGTAGAACCACAATAGAAAAAACGCAATAGTAAATACGCAAGGTTACCGAGCGAGAGGCTGCGTGGTTTGGGTCACGTAGCTAACAGCTTGCAATCGGGATATAGTGGGTTCGAACCCCACTGTCGGAAGCCTTGAAGATGGTTTTCCACCGTTCCCTATTTTCATAAAGGCACCTTCTGGGGCTGCAACTTAATTAAGACCACGGACGCTTCTTTCGCACCCCTAGCCCTTTGGTAATCGCATCGTCGGGCCTATCTGTGTCCATGGGATGAGAAGCAAAGTGTAAAAAAGGTAAAAATTGAAGAAACTGGGGTCCAAATATTTTCATCAGTTTTTCTTCCTGTAATTCATTCTTAATCTGTTTACCCTCAGTAAGGAATCCCACCTCTACCGCCTCAAGAGCAGCATTTTGGAGCATGAGAATTTTTCAGGGTGGATACAACTGGAAAGGAGGAATAATATCTATCCCAGGCGGCCTCACCCGCTTTGCTGAACAGGGGCCGTATGGGGTGGATGCGAACATCGAAAAGTATAGACAAGGAAATGGAAAGGAAGCAGCCATGGCTGTAAGTCAGGTACAATCCCAGCATCTGCGTGTAAAGGAAGTTAGAAACCATGGAAAAAACACTTTCTCGGATGGCTGAGGTGGGAATGGAACTCCTTTCTACTCAGTTGACCTCCCGAGGCTGAGCGGACCCCGTTCGATCCCTCGTACCACTTTTCAGATTTCGTTGCCGAGCCTGTAACCGAATCCGAACCTCCGGGGATGGCAGCTAATCGCACTAACGACTACACCACAGTATCAGTATATGCTGTTCCATTTTCACGATAACCTTGATGTCGTCTGTTAGTGATTAAGTCTTTAGAGCGTAAGGTGCCCCTGGGAGGCAAGTGATTGTTTGTTACAGACGTTCCAGGTGATGGTGTGTGCTTTACTTTACTCTTGCATTGCCAGTGCTCCCGAGGATTCCACCAAACTAATTAAACTTAATAACTTTTGTGATGTTGCCATAGTTTTTATTTTCAAGTGAGCTTTTCGAATCCATGTACTACGTTTCTACGTAAGATATACGGAGGCCAGTTTTGACGGCTATCTCGTGAAGCTCCTTTATAGTGTGTCTGATTGCCGCCAAAGTCAAAACATTTGATGTTGATCCGTTTAGCTTTTAATCCCAAATATATTCCAGGTACACCTTTCTTATATGTTTCAATAACCGTGTGTATAACAACGCTGAACAAGAGTGAGGACAACCCATCACCTTGTCAAACGCTTGTTCTAATTTCAAAAGGGTCAGAGATTCTGCCCATTAATTTCATTTCAGATTCTGTGCCTCTCAAATTTCGTTGAATTAACATGTTTGTTTCGATGACAACGCCATATTCTCGAAGCATACTAAACAGGGTGTCACGGTCAATTGACTCGTATGCTTTTCCAAATTCTCTGGAAGTGGCCACTGTGCGCTTGGACTGGCGTGGTTGTTATTATTGTTGGAGTAGTTAGTAGTATAATTGGATGGTTCGGGCGCCGCCGCCGCCGCCCGCCTCCTCCTCCTCCGCCGCCTCCGCCGCCGCCGCCCGCGGGAAATTTGAATTTTGGCGGGAAATTTGAATTTTGGCGGGAGATTTGAATTTGTAAACAAAGCCACGTGCTTTTTGACAGCTGTCATCGACAACAACGCATCGCTAACCTCACTGCTGCCATCTTGACGGGCCTAAACCTCACTAGTACCAACTTAACCTAACTAGCGTGAGGTAAACAAAGCCACGTGTTCTTTTTGACAGCCACGTGCTTTTTGACAGACAACAACGCATCGCTAACCTCAGTACTGCCATCTTGACGGGCCTAAACCTCAGTAGTGCCGACTTAACCTAACTAGCGCGAGGTAAACAAAGCCACGTGCTTTTTGACAGCCACGTGCTTTTTGACAGATTTGTAAACAAAGCCACGTGCTTTTTGACAGACAACAACGCATCGCTAACCTCAGTACTGCCATCTTGACGGGCCTAAACCTTAGTGGTACCAACTTAACCTAACTAGCATGAGGTAAACAAAGCCACGTGCTTTTTGACAGCCACGTGCTTTTTGACAGATTTGTAAACAAAGCCACGTGCTTTTTGACAGACAACAACGCATCGCTAACCTCAGTACTGCCATCTTGACGGACCTAAACCTTAGTGGTACCAACTTAACCTAACTAGCGCGAGGTAAACAAAGCCACGTGCTTTTTGACAGCCACGTGCTTTTTTGACAGCTGTCATCCACCATCTTTAAACTACAGAGCACCGTGCTGCCCTCTTTCGTCACCTGTCATCGGCAGTGCTGCCATCTTGACGGGCCTAAACCTTAGTGCTACCAACTTAACCTCACTAGCTCGAGATAAACAAATCCACGTGCTTTTTGACTGCCACGTGCTTTTTTGATAGCTGTCATCCGCCATCTTTAATCTATAGAGCACAGTGCTGCCCTCTTTAGTTACTTACCTTTGAAATGTGGTGGCGGATAATTTGAAAAATGCTTTTCGACAAGCAGCCATCTTTAATCCAGAGAGAACAGTGCTGCCCTCTATGTGGTGGCGGCAAATTGAAAAATTCTACGTGCTCTTGTTTGAAAACAAACTCACGTGCGTTTTTGACAGCTGTCATCCGCCATCTTTAATCTATAGAGCACAGTGCTGGCCTCTTTAGCTACTTACCTTTGAGGCGGATAATTTGAAAAATGCTTTTTGACAGCAGCCATCTTTGTCCACCGTGCTGCCCTCTTTAGCTAGATATCTTTGAAATGTCGTGGCAGACAATTCCACGTGACAGCAGCCATCTTTAATCAAGAGAGCACCGTGCTGCCCTCTATGTGGTGGTGGTAATTTGAAAAATTCTACATTCTCTTGTTTGGAAACAAACCCATGCGCTTTTTTTGACAGCTGTCATCCGCCATCTTTATCCAGAGAGCACCGTGCTGCCCTCTTTAGCTACTTACCTTTGAAATGTGGTGGGGACAAATTCCACGTGCTCGTGGTGGCGGCAATTTGAAAAATTCTACATGCTCTTGTTTGGAAACAAACTCACGTGCTTTTTTCTGACAGCTGTCATCCGCCATCTTGCATCACAAACCTCAGTGCTGCGCTCTTTAGCTAGATACCTTTGAAATGTGGTGGCAGCAATTTGAAAAAATCTATGTGCTCTTGTTTAGTAAACAAAGCCACGTGCTTTTTATGACAGCTGTCATCCACCATCTTTAATCAATAGAGCACTGTGCTGCTATCATGCAGGCAATTTCATCACCTGCCATCCGCCATCTTTAATCTATACAGCACAGTGCTGCTCTCTGTAGTAGCGGGCAATTTGAAAAGTTCTGTTAGCTGTCATCCGCCATCTTTAATCAAGAGAGCACCGTGCTGCCATCTATGTGGTGGCGGCAAATTCTACGTGCTCTTGTTTAGTAAACAAACTCACGTGCTTTTTGTCAGCTGTCATCCGCCATCTTTAATCTATAGAGCTCAGTGCTACACTCTTTAGTTGAAATATGGTGGCGGATAATTTAAAAAGAACAATTCTACATCAGTCCTCTCTCGACGCTAATTGCACAAGATGGTGGCTATACATGACTCCTTAAAGGTGCTTATGCAAGATGGCCGCTATACATAGACTCTCTTGGGATGCTTGCGTAAGATGGCGGGTTATACATGGCTCCTTATGAGACACCCTAGAGATGCTTGCGCAAGATGGCGGTTGCTCTTATGAGGCGGCTTAAGGGTCCTTGCACAAGATGGCTAGAGACGCCCTAAGGATGCTTGCGCAAAATGGCGGACGCAAGATGGCGGCTATACACGACTCCTTATGAGACGCCTTAAGGGTGCTTGCGCAAGATAGCTGCTGCTCTTAGCTTAGAGGCTAACGTGTCGTGCTAGTTCGATTCATTAAATTTGGGGCTTAAATGCAAAATGTTAAATATCTCGAAAACGGTGCATCGTAGAGCAAAACGGACAACATTTTTCTGACCAATACCTCGGTTCGCAGTACGAGGAACATGATAGCATAAGTCTAATGATGAGATCGACGGTTCGGTTCCTACTTAGGCCCTTTGGCATTCACTCTGTTTTAGCTTGTATTGAAGTAAGTCTTCGTAACATGATCAGGTCTAGCTATGGTAGAGAGTATAACGTGCCGTGCAGGTTCGATTCATTAAATTTAGGGCTTAAATGAAAAATGTTAAATATCTCGAAAACGGATAAAATTTTTCTACCTGATACCTAGGTTTGCAGTATCAGGAACATGAAAAAAACATAGTCTAATGATGAGATCAACGGTTCGATCCTTACTTAGGCCCTTTGGCAGCTATCTAATTCTACAAGATGGCGGCTATACATAGCTTCTTATGAGACAGCTTAAGAGCGCTTGCACAAAATGGCTGCTGCTCTTATGAGACGCCCTAGGGGTGCTTGCGCAAGGTAGCAGCGACAAGACGGTGACTATACACAGCTGCTTATGATACGGCCTAGAGGTGCTCACACAAGATGGTGACTGCTCTGATGAAGAAAGCTAGCTTTGCATCGCGCAGGTATTTTTACAGCACTAAACCTCATACCTTTGAAATTTGGTGGCGGGCAATTTGAAAAATTCGACGTGCTTTTTCTTCACAGCAGCTATCTTTAGACAATAGCGACTATACATAAGCTGTTAAGGCCTCCTCTTATGTCAAGGCATAGCTCTATCGAACAAGTTTAAACCTGCATCGGAATAGCTAGAGTAAGCACGTGCTGCAGTGATGACGTCATTATGCATGTTTAGACTTGCAAATCACTAAAGAAACATAACAAGACTAGAATCGAACACTGCACTCTATACCGTGATCATGTGATCGGAACATTGATTGAAGTGTTTAGAACACTCAATAAGTGATCAAGACTATAATAGAACACTGTACTCGATACAACATGTGTTTAGAACATGTCAGGGGATACCTTTGTTCTAAGAAGATTAGATTCCCGCACATTCCTTGTAGGGCTAATAGGCTAAAGGGCTAATGGGCTAATGGGCTAATGGGCTAATGGGCTAATGGGCTAAAGGGCTAAAGGGCTAAAGGTGCAACAACCACATCGATCGCTATCAGCAAGAACGCTTGTACTTTGTTAAGTGTAGAAAATTAATCTTTATTTGTAAATGGTTTCATGTTCAGAACAAGGAATGGAAGGCAAAAGGGCTAATGGGCAAAAGGGCTAAAGGGCTAAAGGGCTAATGGGCTAAAGGGCTAAAGGGCTAAAGGAGCAACAACCTCATCGATCGCTATCAGCAAGAACGCTTGTACTTTGTTAAGTGTAGAAAATTAATCTTTATTGGTAAATGGTTTTATGTTCAGAACAAGGAATGGAACCTAGTTGTTACGTCTTACCTAATAAAATCCCCGAGGTGCGATGAGTTACGTTTTTCGAACTAGTGTTTGGAACACTGAACTTTTCAAGATGGCAAGAGTGAGGTTAGCAATGTTCTGTTGTTGGATTTTAAATTCTACGCTATAACATGCATAAGGTGGCAGCCTTGAGGTTTACCGCTGTAAAAATGGCAGCAGTGAAGTTAGCGACGCTCTATTGTCCTCCAAAGTGAGGTTAGGGTTCGTCAAGGAGACAGCTGTCAATAAAGCACGTGGCTATGTTTACCAAACAAGAGCACGTGGTCGTGATGTCACGGTCACGTAATCAATCCTTAGCTCTACGTAGTTAAGAGCAGCATTAGGATTAGCTATGTTTATAAAACTTGGGAACAGAGCAGCAGTATGAATAGCCATGTTTTAAAGCGTGTACACATCACCTATCGATTTTACATGCATCGACTATCTTACTAAACTTCTTCCGCTAGATTGTGCTGCAATCTTAGCATAACCTATACCCATAAATTTAAAGTACAAAGAATAGCCATGTTTCAAAGCGTGTACACATTACCTATCGATTTTGTATACACCGACTCTCGTATCAAACTTCTTCCGCTAGATTGTACTACTATCTTATTATAACCTATACGCATGAACTTAAAGTACAAAGAATAGCCATGTCTCAAAGCGTGTACGCATTATCTATTGATTTTGCTAGAATCGAATATCATACTAAACTTTTTTCACTAGATTGTACTGCTATCTTAGCATAACCTATACGTATGAAATTAAGGTACAGAGAATAGCCATGTTTCAAAGCGTGCACACATTACCTATTGATTTTACATGAATCGACTATCATAGTAAACTTTTTTCACTAGATTGTACTGCTATCTCAGCATAACCTACACGCATGAACTTAAAGTACAAAGAATAGTCATGTTTCACAGCGTGTACACATTACCTATCGATTTTGCATGCATCGAATATCATACTAAACTTCTTCCACTAGATTGTGCTGCTCTCTTAGCATAACATATACGTATGAACTTAAGGTACAAGGAATACCTATGTTTCACAGCGTGCACACATTACCTATCGATTTTGCATTCATCGACTATCGTACTAAACTTCTACCGCTAGAGTGTACAACGTTCGCAATTGTGTGCTGCTACCTATGTGCGTGAATTTAAAGCACAAAGAATAGCGTGTACACAACACCTGTCAATTTTGCACGCATTAACTCTTGTTCTAAACTTCTTCTACTAGAGCGTGCGATAATTGCTTGTGCATGCTGCAATCTTAACATAACCTATGTGCGCGAACTTAAAGCACAAAGAATAGAGAATTTCAAAGCGTGTACACATCACCTATCGATTTTGCATGCACCATCTTTCGTATTAAACTTTTTCCACTAGAGCGTGCGTCAAACTTATAACTATGCCGCTAACTTAGTATAATTGATACGCATGAACTTAAAGCATAAAGAATAGCGATGTATAAAAATCTTGTGAACATAGCAGCAGCAGTAAGAATAGCAATGTTTTTAAAGCGTGAACGCATTGCCTATCGATTATACATGCATCAACTAGAGTGCTAAACTTCTCCCGCTAGAGTGTGCTACTATCATAGCATAACCTATGTGCACGAACATAAAGCACGAAGAATAGTTAAGTTTCAAAGTGTGTACACAACACCTATCGATTTTGCATGCATCAACTATTATACTAAACACATTCCGCTAGAATGTACAACGTTCACATGTGTTTGCACTGCTACCTTAGCATGACCTATGCGCACGAACTTAAAGCACAACGAATAGCGATGTTTAAAAATCTTGCGAACATAGTAGCAGTAAGAATAGCAAGGTTTAAAAGCGTGTACATATCACCTTTTGATAATGCATACATCAACTATCGTACTAAACAACTTCTACACGGGCGTTCGACCATCGCTTATACGTGTGCTGCTACCTTAACATAAACTATGTAAACGAACTTAAAACATAAAGTATAGTAATGTGTAAAAATCTTGTGAACCTAGCAGAGTGTTAACTACGTAGGTGTAGACATTGAACTATGCATGCTGAAGCAGCATACTACGTGACCGTGACGTCACGACCACGTGCTCTTGTTTGGTAAACATAGCCACGTGCTTTATTGACAGCTGTCTCCTTGACGAACCCTAACCTCACTTTGGAGGACAATAGAGCGTCGCTAACCTCACTGCTGCCATCTTTACAGCGGTAAACCTCAAGGCTGCCACCTTATGCATGTTATAGCGTAGAATTTAAAATCCAACAACAGAACATTGCTAACCTCACTCTTGCCATCTTGAAAAGTTCAGTGTTCCAAACACTAGTTCGAAAAACGTAACTCATCGCACCTCGGGGATTTTATTAGGTAAGACGTAACCCCTAGGTTCCATTCCTTGTTCTGAACATAAAACCATTTACCAATAAAGATTAATTTTCTACACTTAACAAAGTACAAGCGTTCTTGCTGATAGCGATCGATGAGGTTGTTGCTCCTTTAGCCCATTAGCCCTTTAGCCCTTTTGCCCATTAGCCCTTTTGCCTTCCATTCCTTGTTCTGAACATGAAACCATTTACAAATAAAGATTAATTTTCTACACTTAACAAAGTACAAGCGTTCTTGCTGATAGCGATCGATGTGGTTGTTGCACCTTTAGCCCTTTAGCCCATTAGCCCTTTAGCCCATTAGCCCATTAGCCCATTAGCCCTTTAGCCTATTAGCCCTACAAGGAATGTGCGGGAATCTAATCTTCTTAGAACAAAGGTATCCCCTGACATGTTCTAAACACATGTTGTATCGAGTACAGTGTTCTATTATAGTCTTGATCACTTATTGAGTGTTCTAAACACTTCAATCAATGTTCCGATCACATGATCACGGTATAGAGTGCAGTGTTCGATTCTAGTCTTGTTATGTTTCTTTAGTGATTTGCAAGTCTAAACATGCATAATGACGTCATCACTGCAGCACGTGCTTACTCTAGCTATTCCGATGCAGGTTTAAACTTGTTCGATAGAGCTATGCCTTGACATAAGAGGAGGCCTTAACAGCTTATGTATAGTCGCTATTGTCTAAAGATAGCTGCTGTGAAGAAAAAGCACGTCGAATTTTTCAAATTGCCCGCCACCAAATTTCAAAGGTATGAGGTTTAGTGCTGTAAAAATACCTGCGCGATGCAAAGCTAGCTTTCTTCATCAGAGCAGTCACCATCTTGTGTGAGCACCTCTAGGCCGTATCATAAGCAGCTGTGTATAGTCACCGTCTTGTCGCTGCTACCTTGCGCAAGCACCCCTAGGGCGTCTCATAAGAGCAGCAGCCATTTTGTGCAAGCGCTCTTAAGCTGTCTCATAAGAAGCTATGTATAGCCGCCATCTTGTAGAATTAGATAGCTGCCAAAGGGCCTAAGTAAGGATCGAACCGTTGATCTCATCATTAGACTATGTTTTTTTCATGTTCCTGATACTGCAAACCTAGGTATCAGGTAGAAAATTTTTATCCGTTTTCGAGATATTTAACATTTTTCATTTAAGCCCTAAATTTAATGAATCGAACCTGCACGGCACGTTATACTCTCTACCATAGCTAGACCTGATCATGTTACGAAGACTTACTTCAATACAAGCTAAAACAGAGTGAATGCCAAAGGGCCAAAGTAGGAACCGAACCGTCGATCTCATCATTAGACTTATGCTATCATGTTCCTCGTACTGCGAACCGAGGTATTGGTCAGAAAAATGTTGTCCGTTTTGCTCTACGATGCACCGTTTTCGAGATATTTAACATTTTGCATTTAAGCCCCAAATTTAATGAATCGAACTAGCACGACACGTTAGCCTCTAAGCTAAGAGCAGCAGCTATCTTGCGCAAGCACCCTTAAGGCGTCTCATAAGGAGTCGTGTATAGCCGCCATCTTGCGTCCGCCATTTTGCGCAAGCATCCTTAGGGCGTCTCTAGCCATCTTGTGCAAGGACCCTTAAGCCGCCTCATAAGAGCAACCGCCATCTTGCGCAAGCATCTCTAGGGTGTCTCATAAGGAGCCATGTATAACCCGCCATCTTACGCAAGCATCCCAAGAGAGTCTATGTATAGCGGCCATCTTGCATAAGCACCTTTAAGGAGTCATGTATAGCCACCATCTTGTGCAATTAGCGTCGAGAGAGGACTGATGTAGAATTGTTCTTTTTAAATTATCCGCCACCATATTTCAACTAAAGAGTGTAGCACTGAGCTCTATAGATTAAAGATGGCGGATGACAGCTGACAAAAAGCACGTGAGTTTGTTTACTAAACAAGAGCACGTAGAATTTGCCGCCACCACATAGATGGCAGCACGGTGCTCTCTTGATTAAAGATGGCGGATGACAGCTAACAGAACTTTTCAAATTGCCCGCTACTACAGAGAGCAGCACTGTGCTGTATAGATTAAAGATGGCGGATGGCAGGTGATGAAATTGCCTGCATGATAGCAGCACAGTGCTCTATTGATTAAAGATGGTGGATGACAGCTGTCATAAAAAGCACGTGGCTTTGTTTACTAAACAAGAGCACATAGATTTTTTCAAATTGCTGCCACCACATTTCAAAGGTATCTAGCTAAAGAGCGCAGCACTGAGGTTTGTGATGCAAGATGGCGGATGACAGCTGTCAGAAAAAAGCACGTGAGTTTGTTTCCAAACAAGAGCATGTAGAATTTTTCAAATTGCCGCCACCACGAGCACGTGGAATTTGTCCCCACCACATTTCAAAGGTAAGTAGCTAAAGAGGGCAGCACGGTGCTCTCTGGATAAAGATGGCGGATGACAGCTGTCAAAAAAAGCGCATGGGTTTGTTTCCAAACAAGAGAATGTAGAATTTTTCAAATTACCACCACCACATAGAGGGCAGCACGGTGCTCTCTTGATTAAAGATGGCTGCTGTCACGTGGAATTGTCTGCCACGACATTTCAAAGATATCTAGCTAAAGAGGGCAGCACGGTGGACAAAGATGGCTGCTGTCAAAAAGCATTTTTCAAATTATCCGCCTCAAAGGTAAGTAGCTAAAGAGGCCAGCACTGTGCTCTATAGATTAAAGATGGCGGATGACAGCTGTCAAAAACGCACGTGAGTTTGTTTTCAAACAAGAGCACGTAGAATTTTTCAATTTGCCGCCACCACATAGAGGGCAGCACTGTTCTCTCTGGATTAAAGATGGCTGCTTGTCGAAAAGCATTTTTCAAATTATCCCCCACCACATTTCAAAGGTAAGTAGCTAAAGAGGGCAGCACTGTGCTCTATAGATTAAAGATGGCGGATGACAGCTATCAAAAAAGCACGTGGCTGTCAAAAAGCACGTGGATTTGTTTATCTCGAGCTAGTGAGGTTAAGTTGGTAGCACTAAGATTTAGGCCCGTCAAGATGGCAGCACTGCCGATGACAGGTGACGAAAGAGGGCAGCACGGTGCTCTGTAGTTTAAAGATGGTGGATGACAGCTGTCAAAAAAGCACGTGGCTGTCAAAAAGCACGTGGCTTTGTTTACCTCGCGCTAGTTAGGTTAAGTTGGCACTACTGAGGTTTAGGCCCGTCAAGATGGCAGTACTGAGGTTAGCGATGCGTTGTTGTCTGTCAAAAAGCACGTGGCTGTCAAAAAGAACACGTGGCTTTGTTTACCTCACGCTAGTTAGGTTAAGTTGGTACTAGTGAGGTTTAGGCCCGTCAAGATGGCAGCAGTGAGGTTAGCGATGCGTTGTTGTCGATGACAGCTGTCAAAAAGCACGTGGCTTTGTTTACAAATTCAAATCTCCCGCCAAAATTCAAATTTCCCGCCAAAATTCAAATTTCCCGCGGGCAGCGGCGGCGGAGGCGGCGGCGGAGGCGGCGGAGGAGGAGGAGGCGGGCGGCGGCGGCGGCGCCCGAACCATCCAATTATACTACTGTAGTTGTTGTTGTTGTTTCGGTGTGTCCGTGGTTCACAGAGGAATAGGAAGCTCCTTGTTTGAATGGTTGGACAGGAAATTACTTACAGCAACTTTTAGTATAACACATTCGGAAATGATAGGTGTTTCCTTTTTTGAATTGAGAGATACTTTAATTGAATAACAAAGAACAATCGGAGCAGATAGCAGCGAGCTCGTTAGCTCTAACAGTGCCTTGGACTTGGAAGTCCTAAATCAGGTAAAATATGATGATGACCATCATCATCCTTTCAGGAATTAATCCTATACAAGAACTGTTACGGTCTATACAAAAGATTTGCATTTTCACGCCATCTTTTCCTGGGGTGTCCCAGAGATCTCTTCATACCGGGGCAGTAGTTTGTGACTGCTTTGGGGATCCTGCTTCTGTCCATCCTGTTTAGGTGTTCTAGCCAATTTCTCTGGTACTCATAGATGTATTCCAATACAGGTCTGATTTTAAGGTCATTCAACACTTCTGTATTTCTTTTGTGTTCCCACTTCGTGACTCCTGCTGTTCGCCGCATGTATTTCATTTCAGCTGTTGTTATTCTTCTCTCATGACATTTCTTCAGGGTCCACGCTTCACTTCCATAGCAAAGTAGAGGTCTTTCCAAGGTTTTGTAGATTCTTGTACAGGTGTGTTTTTGAACTAATGATGGTCTAAAAACTTTATTAATGATTCCCAAACATCTGTTGAATTTGGAAATTTTCTCTGGTGTGTCCAGTTCTTCAAAGAAGGACAGTTTGCAGCCGACGTATTTACAATCATTTACTCTTTCCAAATGTTGTTATTTAAGCAGATCTTGCTTCTTACTGGTTCCTTGCCACAGAAAGCCATTATCTTAGTTTTCTCTGGGGATATTTCCGTTGAGTACTTTTTGAGACTAGGTTTATGTTATACATTGAACGCTGTAAATCATCTTCTGAGGTGGCCACCAGCACTAAGTCATCTGCAAATCAGCTGTATTTTTCTGTTAATGCGGATGGCCCATGTCTTGTTCCTCTAAATTCTCGTATGAGAGCATTCATATAGATTATGAACAGGAGAGGGGAAAGACCGCAACCCTGTCTTACTCTCGTGTTCATTGTTTTCCACTCTGATAACCTGATTTCCGAAAGATCAACAATAAATTATGTTCGTAAAGGTTCCTTATATTCTGTATCATCCGTTGTGGGGTGTGGTCAGATATTATAATATTAAGTAAGGTATTGCGGTTTACTTTGTCGAAAGCTTTTTTGAAGTCCACAAAGGCAATATGTGTTTCTACATAAAATTCCCTGTATTTTTCTACAAGGATTTTCATTGTGAAATAGCCATCGCAGCAAGATCTTCCCTTTCTGAGGCCAAATAGTTCCTCTCCCAGAATGTTCTCGTAGTGTTTATGCAGTTTATTTTTTAATGATTTTGGCATATATTTTATAACCAGAATTTAATAAGCATATGTCTCTGTAGTTTTCACCATCATATTTGTCACCTTTCTTGAAAATGGTTATAACTATTGCTTTATTCCTGCTTTCAGGTTGGCTTTCTCCTTTCCAAATTCTATTTAGGATCTGAGTGGATCTTTATTGGAAAGATTCGCATGAATATTTGAATAACTGTATATTTAAGCCATCTTCTCCAGGTGTTTTATTGCACTTTAGTGTTTTCAGGACCGCAACTAGTTCTGCCATTGTAATATGTTCGATGTGTGGATTGTCTGAGTTAAGTTTCTGAATAGGTGAGACATTCTGTGACCATAAATTTTGAAAGTGATTTGACCAAGTATTGCAGGAAATTGTGTTGATTCTGAGTGCGTCTTTAGTTTCCCTACCTAATTTTTTCAAAATTTTGTAAATCTGTGATTGAGGTCTGGTTATGTCATTTTCTAAACGGGATACAAATTCTTCCCAGTTCCTCGTTGCGCACTTCTCCTTTTGCAATTGCTCGAGTTCTGTGGTATTCTATTTTATCCTCATCTTTCTTAGTACATAAGTACTTCCTGTAAGCCTTCTGTTTGTCTTTGATAATTTCTTTGATGTTTTCATCCCATATTCTGAGTCCCCTGTTCCTCTGCCATTTCGTTTTCGTGCCAAGGCTTTTTCTTTTACTGTGTGTTTAAAGATGGTTGTTAGGTGTTTCCATTCCTCTTCAACATTTTCTACTGTTGGAGTTGATCGCGTTATATCAGGTAGTCGTTGTTGGTAGCGCCATATAATACTAGGATCATGAAGAAGTTGTACTTTGTAGAGAGAGGTTGTATTTTATTTTGTTGGTTTCTTCATCTTGCTGTGTCATCGAGGTCTTATTCTAATGGGACCCAATTAATAGGTAGTGATCTGTTTCTAATTCTGGGCCTCGAAAAACGCTTGTATCTAAAACCATCTGTGCTAGTTTGATATTGCAAATAGCATAATCTAGCACTGCTTTCGTCCCTCTTGCCTCCCATGTGTATTTATGGCTGTCTCTATGATTGAAAAAATAAAACCATTCATTACCTTTAACTGATTGTAAGTGGAGAAGTCTATTAATCTAATCCCGTTGTTGTTACAGTCTTGTTCATCGAATGTGCCAATTGACTGTCCAACTTTCGCATTACCTACTCTTGCATTGAAGTCACCCATTAATAAGAGATAATCATTCCTATTAATTTTATTCAAAACCTGTTGCAGTTTGTTGTAGAAATCTACATTTTTGTCTTCTTCACCTTCTACTGGGACATAAACTCCAATTACACTCAAGTATCCCCTAGATATTTTGAGACGTATCCCTATTATTCGTTCATCCAGAAAGTGTAATCTGTAATGGCAGATTTAAACCATTTATGTATCATAATCATTATTCCTGCTCGCGCTCGATTTTCGGAAGTTACACCAGTGTAAAAGTGTAGGTGATTTTGTGTCTGTTTTGTACCTTGTAGTTTCTTTTTGGTCTCTGATATTACGGCAATTGAGACTTCCTTTTTTGCCAAAATGTCGTCTAGCTGTTCCTCTTTATGAGCTATACCTCGTACATTCCATGTGGCAAACGTCAGGATGTTTTCTTTCTTATTCATGCTGTAATACTTTTGTTCAATCTCTGGTGTGGAAGGATTCCAAGGACGCTCCGACTCATCCTTATTGCAAATGTTGGGACTCCCCAGAACCCTTGGTCCCGATGCATTGCATAACGCAATGGTGGATTTCTCTTCCGAGCTACCACCTGGGGTAGTACTTTCTTTAAGCGGTTTATCCATTCTGCAATTGTATCTTTGATAGACCTGAAAGAAAGTAAATGTCTCCCCAACTAGTTGCTGACAAGAAGGAGGTAAGTTCAAAGGTGAGTCTCTCACCTTTCAGCTTCTGAACCAGCTGCATGGTACTGAATTTTCTCAGTACTGAGGTGGAATGGTTATACCACCATGACTCGGTCCCCAGAGCCTCGTCTGTAAAAGCAGGTTACTGCATCACGGGAAGGTGAGGTTGAGATTTGGGCAGGAGAGGTTATGGAATGGACATCACTACCCCTTAGAGACCCTCAGGTACAAGATAACTTGTGATAAACTCCAAGTCGTTAAATTACGTATGAAAGAGCATAGTTTGCTCCGAGCAGGTACACTTTCTTGGTGTCTCAGCTCCAAAATACAACAGTCTAGTCACGAACAGACAATCAGTTGCCTTTGGAAAACTTAATTAAACTAGGCAACCCATAGGGTGACCCCGTTTCAAAGTGTTGCCTCATGGTGGGCTTATCAATTGCAATGCTCCACAATAATATTAATCACTGTTCCACAATGGGAACGAAAACGAAGAGACAGTTACCCTAAGATATAATTAAGAATACATAGGGGCATAATTACCCATACTACAAGGCCTTAGTGATACATAGCAGGCCATTAACAAAAGGCAAGGAGGCGAAACACCACCACTCCTTACAGAAATTTCTGTTCGGACGAGGACCTAAGTGGGCTTAAAGTCCAATGACACAAAGGCTAATCCCATACTAAAAAGGGTGACTAAAGGAGGAACATTTAAGGCCGAGACAATATTTTCAAAATTTAGAGGTTGAAAACTTTAGTCACCCAATTCAAAAGTTGAAGGAGAGACGACTGAGGGTCACCACTCGCGTCCCATTACACTACATATTCCCCAGTAGGGAACATAACTATAGTCCGAAGACTGCGCAAAAGGTCCTACATTTACACCACCGAAAAATAAAATTGCATTAAGAAACCGTTGAAACTTCCCCTCGAAGTACCCGCAGGGACGATCACATCTGCAGGTAAATTCTGCCATTACCTTGTATCGCTGCATCATCTTCAAGCAGGCAGCGCCCCTGCCTCCCTAGCCTCCATCAAGTCGCATTCTTAAACACTGGAACAATTCAGATAAGACAGCCCTAAATATCCGTCCTTATATAGTTCCATAAGAGAAAGTTCCAGATTAAATTGAACTAGAGTATGTTGATAGGCTTAATTTCCACACATAGCCCCTGGTTTGATTAGCTAGAGAATATATTTACAAGCATATGATAGGTATATTACAACAGAGGAGGAATCAGTTGAAGTGTTGACAACTTCGGCATATTAAAAATATCCTTAAAGTATTTACCAACTCCCAAAATAAACATTTCTCTGTTAAGTAGTTCGTGTCTAGTCGTAAGAGTGAGCTAACAAATCTAATAGAATGGCATATTTAAGCGCATCTTCCTTTAATTTTTGGCATATAGTCCGCATCATTATCGCATAATTGCATGCATACTTGAATATTTTTTATTGCTTAATATTCCAGCGCAATTCACAATCTAAACTTCTGCTCTGGACTGTCTTATTTTCAAGACATTATCTCTTCCACCATTTACGAGAGAAACACTAATCCCTATCCAGTTTGTTAAGCAAGAATGTCACATGAGCGGAGGATATCGTTAATTTATGGTTCGTCAGCGGCGTTCTACATCATGAAAGCCGAGAAGAAAGTAGATGGTTTCCGCATACAAAAATCTCATTTCCATTTTATTTTATACTTACCTTTGCGTAACGAACCAGAAAAGGGAAGGTTCGTTAATGAGAACCTAAAATTAACGATTATGGTTAGAAGTTACGGTAAGGTTGACGAAGATCAGGGCTTGTGAAAATGGAACTTCTGTTTAAGTTCATGTTTTACTGCTGTTTTTCAGATTATTATTATTATTATTATTATTATTATTATTATTATTATTATTATTATTATTATTATTATTATTATTATTATTATTGTTATTCCTTTTACAACTGATACATTTATATAACTTCGTAATATGATTATATGAAACAGTAAGCGAGTAAGTTGTCTACATGGTTAGGGTCACGTAACCACGAGTTCGCATTCGCATGTGCAGAGATCGGTACCCTTTATTTACAATCCCATTTATGTGATTACCCCAGTGAAGATCTTTCCTTATATTAACACCTAGATACTTACAATGATCCCCAAAAGGAACTTTCACCCCATCAATGCAGTAATTAAAACTCAGAGGACTTTTCCTATTTGTGAAACTCACAACCTGACTTTTAGCCCCGTTTATCAACATACCATTGTCTGCTGTCCATCTCACAACATTTTCGAGGTCACGTTGCAGTTGCTCACAACCTTGTAACTTATTTATCACTCTATAGAGAATAACATCATCCGCAAAAAGCCTTACCTCTGATTCCACTCCTTTACTCATATCATTTATATATATAAGAAAACATAAAGGTCCGATAACACTGCCCTGAGGAACTCCCCTCTCAACTATTACAGGGTCAGACAAAGCTTCACCTACTCAAACTCTCTGAGATCTATTTTCTAGAAATATAGCAACCCATTCAGTCACTCTTTTGTCTAGTCCAATTGCACTCATTTTTGCCAGTAGTCTCCCATGATCCACCCTATCAAATGCTTTAGACATGTCAATCGCGATACAGTCCATTTGACCTCCAGAATCCAAGATATCTGCTATATCTTGCTGGAATCCTACAAGTTGAGCTTCAGTGGAATAACCTTTCCTAAAACCGAATTGCCTTCTATCGAACCAGTTATTAATTTCACAAACATGTCTAATATAATCAGAAAGAATGCCTTCCCAAAGCTTACATACAATGCATGTCAAACTTACTGGCCTGTAATTTTCAGCTTTATGTCTATCACCCTTTCCTTTATACACAGGGGCTACTATAGCAACTCTCCATTCATCTGGTATAGCTCCTTCGACCAAACAATAATCAAATAAGTACTTCAGATATGGTACTATATTCCAACTCATTGTCTTTAGTATATCCCCAGAAATCTGATCAATTCCAGCCGCTTTTCTAGTTTTCAACTTTTGCTGGGTAATGACGAGTTCGGTCTGGCATAACATGAACTGGACTAATAATAGGGTCCGTTCGTATATAAATTCCCACCTAATCATGGTAACATTATCCAAACCAAGGTGCCGGCTTTGGCAATGTATATATTTGGCGGATGAATCTCATCAAACGGACCGAGAAGCTGACCGTAAAATTTATTTTGCTCTCGGGCTCTCGTATCCGAAAGGGTCGTCCGTGGGGACCACCCACTCATACAAACGTTGGTTAAATCCCAAGGGATCAGATATGGAGCCAGCTCCAACAATTCACATCAAGTAAGGTGGAACAAACCTCTCATGTTTTGTTGTTTTTATTACATGATTGATATTGTAATATTTATCCACACCACTTGGGGTGGAGCAGGAATCTTGTATTTTATTCTCCGGTCAAATCAGTGTATTGTTAAACTGTATATGACTTAATTGTGCCAAATATTGCTGTAAACGGCTCCTTGTGATATTTCTTTCAATGGAAACCATTGTAGTTAGGTATGGATGCCCATGATAATTTTAAAGTGTCACTTCCCAGTCCTATCGTGGAGTCCTTTAATTTGTGTTTATGATTGAGCCTTCACCTACCTTAATTCGCATGCCCCGTTCATCCCCGTGTTTATTTGTGCGACTATATCTATAGTTTAAATTTTTATTTAGATGTTAAAAAAGAACCCCTGAGATTAATGCTAGCCTGGGACTCAGAGAGTGAGCGGTTGCAATATCTATATGTCAAAAATGTTAAAGTTTATAGACGTAAACGTTGGTATTTGGAATCTCCTTTAAAAGGAAATATACATGTAGTTTTTTTTTTCGGAAAACCCCATTAACGGGGTCGAAAAAGGTGAAAAAGTGGTTAAATTCCGTTTACGGAAACACTTTCGTCTCAAAAACTGAAATGTTACAGATATGAAAATTAATATTTGGATCTCCTTTAAAAATAAATAAACACGTCTTACTTTGTTTCTGGAAAATCCAATTAATAGGGGGTGAACTGGTGTAACAATGGGGATAAAAGTTTAGAAAGACTATGTTTACAGTATATCTCAAAAACTTAACATGTAACTAAAGTGAAAATTTGTATTTTCAATCTATTTTAAAACACGTATCTTTTTGGAAAAACACTTCAGAGGGTGGGGTGTGAAGGACTGGAAAGGGGGTTGACTTCTTTTTATTATGATACTGATATTTCAAAAAACTAAAGTTCCAGACGGGAAAATTGGTGTTTGGAATCTCCTTTAAAAATAAAAGGATACGAATATTTGTTTTCGGAAAATCCACTTAAGTGGGATGAAACAATTGAATATTTAGGTGAATTATTTGTATGAGGATACTTATATCTTATAAAAACTAAGTTTGTTATAGACGTGGAAACTTGTATTTGGAATGTTCTTTAAAAATAAAGAAACACGCATTTTTTGGGGAGGAAATAAACTTGGGATTGGGGGTTTGAAAAAGGGTTGAATTCCTTTTGAGGACACACATATCTCAAAAACTGAAGATGTTACATTCGTGATAATTGGTATTTGGAAGCTCCTTTATAAATAAAGAAATACGTAGTTCTTGTTTTCGGAAAATTCGCTTAAAGGCGGGGAGGGTGGAGAGTTGAATGAATTGAAAATATAGTTGATTTCTTTGTACGAGGATACTTATATCTCAAGAACTAAATATGGTACAGACATGAAAATTGGTATTTGGAATCTCATTTAAAAATAAAGAAACACGTCTTGTTTTGTTTTCGAAAATTTCACTCGAGGGTGTGAAAGAATTGAAAAATGAGTTGAATTATTTGTTTAAGGACACTTATAGCTATAAAATCTATGGATGTTACAGCCGTGAAGACTGGAATTTGGAATCTCCTTTAAATATAAAGAGGAAAGTATTTCTTTTTTAGTTTTTGGAAAATAGGTAAATGAGGAGCTGAATTCTGTTTAAGAGAATACTTATGGCTCTGAAACTGAACACGTTACAGACGTGAAAGTTCGTATTTTGAATCTCCTCTAAAAATAAAGAAAAAGTAGTTTCTTTATTTTCGGAAAGTCCACTTAAGAGGCTGAAAAGTATTAAAAAAGTAGGTGAATTTTAAAAATGAGTAGGGGTACATCTACAGTATATGCTAAAAGATTAACATGATGCAGAAATGAAACTGGGTATTTCGAAAGTCCTTTACAATACAGGAACAAGCACATTTTCCGAAAAAGGCACTTAACGGAGGTGAAATGAAGTGAAAAAGTAGTTGAATAATTTTTATGAGGATGCTTTTATTTTGAAAACATAAGATGTTACAGACGAAAACATTTGTGTTTGAGATCTCCTTTAAAAATAAAGAAACATGTTCTTTATTTTTTTAAAATCTCTTAGGTTGGGGTAGGGCGGGGGGCTGATGAAGGGGTTGAATTCTTTTTATGTGGATACTTATACATGAGATGTTACAGACATGGAAATAGATACTTGGAACCTCCGTTAAACATAAATGAACTTTCTTTTTCAACTCGAAGACTGTTTCTCACACTGTACAGTTCTATGTCGCATGATGATCTTAGCCCTAAAAGTCAATGCCATAAACGTGATTTACAAATATTTTATTTGGTAAAAAACTCAATTTCCTAGTGAGTTGTTATGCTTTATGGATTTTTATACAATGTAGTACAGTGCCGAGGAACGATTACTTTTATCAAATTAAGAAAGAAACCGCGGGTAACTGCTAGTCTTTCTATAAATATCAAATCTATGTGATCACCATGACATCATATGCAGCTGATAACACAATCGTGAGTGAGTAAAATCCAAATACGTAGTTTGCTTATAATAAGTCCAGCAGTTTTACATTTTTAGAAGTATACAAACAGATAGATAACCAGGTAGTTAGACAGGTATACAGACACAAAAGGGAAAATTGTACATTATGTTACCTCAGAGTTCAGATACATTAGGTGGGGGTAATTTTAAAGCCGAGAGAAATATGGTGCAACCTCTGATTTTCTTCGGTTTTCGATCCTTCAACTAACTGTACGTCTGCGAGGGTGTCCGTCATGAAGACCGTAGACAATAGTCATTTTCTCCGTGATCTGAAGAGTAAGCGAAATTATGCACAACAATTATTTAAATTAAAATGAAGGGGTGTTTCATATAGTCTAAATATTTTACATATAATCAATAGTGTAATAGAATGTTTTAAACTCTTCTGGTCTTCCTGTAAACCCCCAGTATATTTATTGATTTTTAACGATATGTATATTGAAAAATGCTCCTGGATTAGTAGACTTTCAATATAAAGTTTGGTCGAGATATAATCAATAGTAAAAGAGAAAATGAAAAACCTCTTCTTCTCTTCGTTTAAACCCCTAGTCTGTTCAGTGATTTTTAAATGAAATGCGCATCGAAATCTGGTCATGAATGACTAGACTCTAAATATGAAGTTTGGTCGAGATCTGTTCAGCCGTTTACCCGTGATGGTTTAACAAACAAACAAGTAAAGAGGCGGAAAGCTAAACACTACTGAGCCGGGCTCAGTGGCTCAGACGGTTGAGGCGCCGGCCTTCTGACCCCAACTTTGCAGGTTCGATCCTGGCTCAGTCCGGTGGTATTTGAAGGTGCTCAAATACGACAGCCTCGTGTCGGTAGATTTACTGGCACGTAAAAGAACTCCTGCGGGACTAAATTCCGGCACCTCGGCGTCTCCGAAAACCGTAAAAGAATAGTTAGTGGGACGTAAAGCCAATAACATAATTATTATTAAAAACTACCGATACAACGATGTTTAATTGACCCGAAACTGATATATATATATCAAAATTTGACGAAATAACAGACGTTAGGGGCAACGAAACCCCAGAATTTTATTTATACTAAATCACAATCCTACTTCTTTCCTCTAGCTGGAGAACATCAAATGTTACAGATTCTACATTCTTTATTTAGCTAGGAACTTTTATAATTCTTCAATAAATCTGTCTAAAAAGTTTAGTAAAATACAGTACTAGTATTTCACTAAGGCAGGTAGTCCATCTCGGTAAACTGTTCGTTTGAAGAGACTTGTCCTCTTTTTAGACTACAACATGGAGCGACGCGTGAATGATTACCAAAAAGAGCAGTAATTAAAATCTCATAGTGTAGTTATTTGCACACACGACACACCATATTTCTTCTCGTGTTTTATTCGAGTTTAAATCATTCAAAATTCACGAGGATAATTTCATTTCCGCTCCAGTCGGCAGCAGCATGTACTCTGCCCCACCTCCACCTCTTCCTCCTTTTTTTCCTCCCAAATATAATTAAATAATGTCACCAGCATAGTCGTGGCCAGACAGTGCCCGCTTACGAAACAATTCTGAATGTTTTAACGTTACAAACAACACAACTCACAGTAGCTGTCACGGGGTACTACCAGAAGTTGAGAGACACGTGGTGAATAGAAACCTTGTGCCTACCATACGTTATATGAGAATATTCTTATCTGAAGGGAAAACCTGAGACTCAACAATGTTGTCCCTTAAATGCGCAATGTATTATTTCCTTAAAATTTAATGGTTTCTCATTCCATAATACATTATTATCAGGAAAATATTTGCCAAAATAAATGTTTTAAAATATATTTGAATCAGTCAAAATAATGTAAACTGTTCTGATTGTTTTGCGTGCCAGTATATGCAAAGAAATATAATTAATTTAGCTACAGCCACAGTTCAATATTAGGGATGTCCTTGTTCACGAATTCTTTGAGATCAACAACATTTTATTTGTTTTACCTTAACTGTTTAAATATTAAACTCCAGCTGATTAGCTAGAAAAATCTTTATATAATTGTTAATTTTGAATACACTAGCGACACCTAACGAGTTTGACTGCAAGGAGGAATTAATTGCAGACTCGTAAAATCGTAAAACAGAAATTTAATTCACGAACGTGGTCTGACATACACAGAACTCCTGCTCTGCTACACTGCCTCTTACAGCCCAAGGTTATCCCCGAAGCAGTTAACTTCACAGCTCACCAAACATCTTGTAATGAAGACCGTCTTGTTCCTCTCTGTCGCACTCGTGAATGACTCGTACTTCCAGATTCGTTCTTTATATAGTCCTTTGGAGAAGGTGCGGGAGTGTCTCACAGTTTCTGCTTCAAGATCGTTTCGGACACCGTTTTTCCGGGATCTCTAGAGAGATAAGCCAACAGTTCACCAGGGACATTGTTTTGCTCACCGCTGACCCGGTCGCATTATCGTCACTCCGCCTGCATTGTAAGCTTCCGCAACCCTCCCCTCCACCTTAATGCCCCTGTGGTTGTGGTCTTCATTGACACAACATTCTCCTCAAATTATTGTTCCTGGTTAATATACAATACTTCTGACCTGCACTGTGCAAGGAGGAGACAGTGGGGAAGAAGGATCGCACAACGTATGCTCATTACGAACAGGAAAAGCCACTTGCCTGGAAAGGAGGATTGAGACAGTATGGCAAAGTGATCAGGAGAGGGGATGGTTACGTTGGAAGGCTATGGGTAGTAGAAGGCAGAGTGGGCGACCAAAGAATTTATGAATAGAGCAAAATACTGGAACTGTGGGTCAGTCTAAAAGATGATGATGTGGGGAAGATTCATCCGCAACAAATACCCTGCCGAAATGTAATACGAAGAAAAATAGTAAGATTCCTCTGAATGTCTTCCAGAAGATCTCCAGTCAATTGATCCCCTTTCCCAACAGGGAGCGATTTGGATACTCGTTATGTGTTAAGTACCTGTGATCTTACATTCGATAAATGGAGGGTTCGAAATATACTGTTGGCAGCCCTGTAGATAGTTTTCCGTAGTTTAACATTTTCACTCTAGGAAAACCTGTGCATTAATTGAGGCCATACCACTACCTCCCCAGTTCAGACCCATTCCCGTAATTACGTCACTGAAAACCTCGTGTGTGCTAGTGCGACTTTAAATCGCTAGTAAAGAAATTTTCTATGCCAAAATGCATTAGTTCTAGACAGGAAAACACCAGGCATTCTTATTTCATTTTCGTTAAGTTCGTATTGGGAAATAACTGAATTGCTTTTATAAATTGTTACTTAAAAACCTTTTATTTGACCATGAGTTTTCTACGAGCGAATTTCAATTTCATCACAATAGAGTGAAAGGATTGATTAAACTCTCTCCTTGTATTTAACAATGAGATAATTCCGTGAAACGATGTAGTTGTCCCTACAGAGAGCCGCGGCTGCGAAACTGTATTCGCAGAGGGAATCATGAACAAGTGGCCAAGAATTGCGTGTTCGGAATGACCGCTGGGACGCACGCTGCGGTTATCGGAACAGAAGAGAAACAGCCAACGCAGGCAGTGGAATGAAAGTGAGGACTTAAAAGAGAACATTTGCATTCCGTGTTCTCCTTAGTGATATGAATATCCCCTTGTTGCTTCCCGTGCATTTTGAAAGAGTAAGGGCTTTGGCTACACGATTATTATTTATTATTATTATTGAAATGAAAGTCCTCAGCCTGTTTCCAGTCATTCGACCGGATCAGAAATGGTATTAATGAAACCCCCATCTGGCAGCGAGGATAGGAATTGTACCGGCTGCCGAAGCCTGTCGCACTCCACTGGGACAATGATTAATGACTGACAGATGAAATTAAATGATATTGGAGAGTGTTGATGGAATGAAAGGTGACAGGGAAAGGCGGAGTAACCGGAGAAAAACCTGCCCCGCCACCGCTTTGTCCAGCACAAATCTCATATGGAGTGACAGGGATTTGAACCACGGAACCCAGCGGTGAGAGATCGGCGCGCCGCCTGAGCCACGGAGGCTGCTTATTCCTCTTATTCCTATTATTATTATTATTATTATTATTATTATTATTATTATTATTATTATTATTATTAGCGAATTTTCCCAATATTGGATGACGTTAAGCAAATAACTCATCAATTCTTTTTCGCGTCCTCTTTGTTGTTCCAATACGTTTTCATTCTTTTCGAGAAGGCTTGTTTACGTTCCGCCGACCACTATGGTCTGTACTGTTTTTGTTGTGGTCGCTCTGATGTAATGTCCGTTGAATTTGTGTGCGTATAGGATGTCCTTTCGAAGTTTGTAAAGCCAGAGTGTTGAGTTCTTAAAGGAACCAGGAAGTGTGAAATGATAGAAAAAAATGTAACTTCCGACGTTTACATACATATCTCAGAAAGCAAATATGTAGATCCTTTAATGTTCTTTTGATACATTCAGACCGGGCGAGTTGGCCGTGCGCGTAGAGGCGCGCGGCTGTGAGCTTGCATCCGGGAGATAGTAGGTTCGAATCCCACTATCGGCAGCGCTGAAAATGGTTTTCCGTGGTTTCCCATTTTCACACCCGGCAAATGCTGGGGCTGTACCTTAAGGCCACGGCCGCTTCCTTCCAACTCCTAGGCCTTTCCTATCCCATCGTCGCCATAAGACCTATCTGTGTCGGTGCGACGTAAAGCCCCTAGCAAAAAAAAAAGATACATTCGGAATACATTCATCATTATTTGGGTGGAATGTGAAGCTTCTGTGTTAAATATTTTGTGTAAGAAAGAACATTATAAAAATAATATTTCTTGAAAATATTGTTAAAACTTCCCTTAACTGAAGTACCTTTTTCTGAGAAAATATTCAAATCAGACCCAAGAAACGTTGCACGCATATTACCTAAACCTTTTCTAAGTTGGTGACGTAAAATTATTGGCCTATTGTTTACAGGAGTCGAGAAATTATTAGTATTGAATGTTCTAGTTGAAAACTGAAATTTTCTGTGAAATTGTCAGTGCTCTTCAAGCTGGTCTCCATGAAGTAATCAAGATATTTGATTAAATTTACTTCCACAAGCAGAGCTCTATAGTGTCTAATATACAACCAAGTTTCAAATACATTTATGTGATAATTTCTGAGAAGAAGGTACACAAAGATTCAAAAATGTGACTTAGGGAAAAACCAATAACAGTATTGGACTAGTAGCTGGTATCTAATGATATTTAGCGTGCAGAGTAATATTTAAACCTAGTTTTATTGCCTAAAATACAACTTTAGCACAGCAATTGATACACCAAATTCTTCAGGAAAATGGAGATTTTTTAAGCTCAAAAACGAATATTAACATTTTTGAGAATACCACACTTCTCGGTTCCCTTAAGTCAGGTTACATAATCTATTATCCTTTCCGTCAATCAATTTTTTGATAATCTAGTGATATGACCGAAGAATTTCATTCGTTTTTTTTCCTGATGTTAGTTTTGATGCTTGAGAATTTTTCTGTTGTTTTGCTTGATTGTAACATGTAACCGTCTTGGGTGCATCTTACTCCTAAGATTTTCCTAGTGATCTTCCTCTCTTCTTTTTAATTTCTTCTAGTTCGTGTTTCCTGTTGAGTTGCAGTGTTTCATTTTCGCCAAGGACTGCTGGTTTTATTACTGTGTTGTAATGCCCAATCTTTGTATGTCTTCACATGGATTTTTTATTGTAGATGTTTCGAACTAGCCCTAATGCTCCTTTAATTTTTTGAAGACGAATTTGTTGTGAGATATTTTCCTCAATGCCTGTAAGTCAGATATATTCTCTGAGGTATTCAAAGTAAGGGACCCTATCGATTGTACCAGACTTTGTTCAATCCTCCATAGAAGGAACACCATGGTTCTGCTTTACCAGTAATTTGTACAGTTATGAGGAACCGGTGACCTGATTTTGCACTCCTTTGGAATACAAGCATCATCCCAGAAAATAAGACGTTGTGAACTGGACCCACTGATTGTTTTGAATGCATGGTCATGTTTCATCGTCATTCGTTTTGTATTTTAGTCAGTGAATGCATTTTGAAGTTTTCATTATCGTTTCATTCCGTTGCACCTCGTATCATGACCTAGCTGTTAGTCCCCTTTAAACAACTAATATCATCAGCATCATCATCATGAACCGATCTATCCGGAAGTAGGTCTTTCACTGCGGCGTGGTGTTTACCACCACTGTTTCTGCAGTCCCAAATATCTTCGACATTACCTCTCTAATTGACCTGTGGTTGTTATTTTACAGAGAGTGTATTTCTAATTGATCGGAACTGTGTTTTCATGTAAAGGTTCAATCTGAGTTAGAAAGAGGAAAAGAAAGAGCACGATTAATATAACTGTAGAAATTATCTCTTCGTTTTTGGTAGTGTATTAACTTCGCACTGCACCGTTAAGGTGGCAGGCCAGATCACTGGCCCCTATCTCAGCCGAGCGTAATCACCAGGTCACCGGCATATGAGTTCGGGTAAAATATTTATAAGCGGGTCCTTTCCACTTTCCTTATCAATGAAAAATGACTTTTCAAGAACAGCAAAGTGACTTACAACTTTTGTGATTTACGACCCATTTCTTTGACCTTCTCACCAACAAATTCTAGTCGAATTGGAAAGGAATAATTTAATAGACATGTAGAAAATCCCTCCTGCGGTTTGTAAGTTATTTCACTTTAAAATTAATATATTATGAGTTTTGAAATACACAATTTTACCACACGGTTTGGAACATAATATTAAACAAAAGTATTGGGCTGTTCAACTCACAACAGTGAATTATACTAACAGAATGTACCTATGGTTGATTGGCGTCGTCCTTTCCTTGTCTGTAATCACCAAATTCTCACAACTCTGTACCATTATGTGAGGAACACCATGTGTCTGTGTTGCCGCGGGTGGTACCATAATTTGCGATACATCGCGGGTCTACATTGCCTATGATTAATATCACCATTGACCAACACCGTGAGTGTATGTAGCCTGTAAGTTAGCAGAACCTAACACGAACTGATCAAATACCTAGTTAAACAGCACTCAGTCTGGAACATGCTTTAAATCACGGTGTCTTCCAAACATACCGGAAGTAATCACGGGGTGGTTAGTACCCCAAAACATCAGAAAACGTCTCTTTAAACATATGTCTTATGGTCAATCGTTTACCACCTAAGCCTGTTTATGGAGGGGAGTTCGTATTTGGGAACAAGTTAGGAATAAAACATGCCGTTATGGATATTGCGTGTGGAACAAAGTTGCCGCACTTTTGAAACATTTTCGTGAAGTATTGTCGTTAAACTGAAATGTAATCGTTTCTTTCATTCATGACAAGAAATGCCTCACCTATCAATTTTCGATGTATGTTTATTTAATGAAACATCTTCTCACCTCTTTCCTCATCCCTAGACATTTGAGTCCTGAACTTTGTTGCAACCCGTTTTTACACTGTCATTCATATTTAAAATTTAATTTAAAGAGGTCTAATGTTTTTAAAACAGCATGGGCTCGTTAGGACACAATATATCTCATATCTTCATTAGTTCTTCGCTATAACTGTCTTTCTGTGGGTGGATTTTTCACTCGTTTCTGCACGGTAATATTGAATATGAGTGCTGACAGCTTGGATGTTACAGTCTCCTTTAAGTGTTTACATTTCTTATCTTTGATACACGTTGAACACGATATATCTTGTTACCGCAGGAAGCCACTGAAAGAAGCTTGATACAGCAGCTTTTATAACCCTTTTATGAGTTAACACAAAGATCCTGTATTTCAACGGCCTCTAGATAGCTTCCTTCAAGTTAAAGCGCTCTCTCTGCTCCTTCCCTTCTGAGTGTAAAGAAAATATTTGAAAATGAACTCCTATCCAATATGTTACGAAATAGTATATATTGCCCCTTTACATTTCAATCACTTTTGTAACTTTGACGTCAGCCAAGTCTTATTACTCTCTGTCCCCATTTATTTCGGAATAACATCAATGCACAAAATATTTATTTTATGCTACAGTTTCATAAAAATGGGTGTAATTGAACTATTATAAATATGTTTTCAGGTGCCTTCGAGGGCTCTATGAATGTATTATAGAAGTGTGTCGTAGGTTTAGAGACATTCTGTTTTTCATTTTGTTTCTTTTATATAATAACACTACAATATTCATTAAAAGTACGTGGTTCACTTTCGGGTTTACTCCTAAGTAAAATTCTTCTGATAAAATTGTACCGGGCGGTACACCTCCACGCCGCTTATTTAAAATTTGCGCCAATTGAAACTCCTCTGCTGGAGGAAGCCTGAACTTTATCTACGGAATTAATTTTCAAGTTTCTCAGAAGATGTCACTACTGGGAAATTTTGTAGTTTCTGAACTGGGTCGTTTTCGACGCATTTTTGTTTCCCTATTGTAAGAAGTGTGAACTTTCTCTTCTAGAGGACACTACTGAAGATCAACAATAGTGCACCCTAGTGCGGAGTGAAAGAACTGTTTTTTGGAGAAAATTTTTATTTCAAAAGTTTGATTCCTGTTAAATTTCTTTCTGTTATTGTTTAGGTTGGCTGTATACCCCTTTCTTTCCCCTTGTTTTGTATTTAGCCAATCCCGAATTTTTAAAATTAATTTCTAACCAATCAGTTGTATCTTCTCCAAAGGGGATATGTTGCTGTACCCTAGCCAATAAAGTGATTGTGGGCGGGTGTTTTCTTACCTGAAACGCCTCGAACTTTCCGCGAGAGGGTCTCTGTGCCACTTCAGTGTGTAAAGTACGTAGCAGGGGGCGGGAAGCGCCTCTTCCTTCGGGCAGCAGTTCAACAACAAGGTAATGGCCGATTAATAACTTCTTTTCTTGCTAGCTCAGCAGTTTAACTCTCGGGGCGGGTCCGAAGCGTTTCCACCATGTAACTTTCCCTAAAATGTAAAGACACCTTGTATTTATTCTATCTTTTAAGCTACATATTGGGATAGAGAGTGCTTAACCCTCTCGAGCTCCCACTCATATTGTTTTGAGGTGAACTTATTTTTCATAACCGATTCTTCCTTAACGTAATGTAAATTGTTTCCTTCCTAAGTCACCACTTTAGTATGGGATTAGCCCTTGCATTAGCGGCCTAGAGCCAGGTTAGGTTTTTAACAAAAGGTATTAGGAGTGCGGATCGCCTCCTCTCAAATTGTTATTTTAGAGGTCATGTAATTAATCTTTTTCTCACTTAATAGACCTCAGTAGGTTGGGTATTTTACCCCTGTGTCTATGTCCTGAAAAGACAACTTGAAGGTGGAGTTTGGCGTGGCCTTTGAGAGGCTTAAGGTTTGAGAGCGAGTGGCTCTTTCTTGAAAATTGAGTGTGGTATGCCTCGAGGAGGCTTTTCTGTGTAATTTGGAGCAAGGGCTCCTGAGTATGATTGGGGTTTTCTGCCCCTCTGGTAAAACTTATTTTGGAGTAAGGTTGGGCTGATTGCCCAAGAATTGTGAAGTCGGGGCGCGAAACCCAAATCCGGTAAATATTGTAACTATACTTTTGTTGCCTTGCTACTCTGTACCTTCCATGCTTGTTATGTCTTAATTTTGAAAAGAAAATATAACCTTGTTAGATTTTACATTAACTTTAATTTCGTAGTTTGAGACCCGTTCAAGCCCGCACCTTCTTTCACCTCTACCTACCGCAAAAACACGGTAACAAGTGGTAGCAGAGCGTGGTTGAATGGGTCTCAATTTAGCCCCTTTTGACGGCTAAACATTGTTTTGTTCCGAACTCTAACAATTTTCTCAGTTGCTGGAATTTTCTGATTTTTTTCAAAATTGTTCTGTCATCATGCCCGGCCCTCGCGATGTTCTCCATCTTAACTATTTGCGCAAGGAGGAGTTAATCTATGAATTAACTATTAGAAATGTGCAATCTGGAGGCACGGTTGCAGTAGACACAAACAAGCTTAGAGAGTCCCTTGATTTGCCCATTTCCATCCCCACTTTTGGAGAGAAAGAAATTGACGACTCTCTTTCCACGATCACCGAGAATACTACTGGGCTAGCATCTGTAGTTAGTTTCTTTGACGAAAATGATCCTTCTCCTAATCAAATTAAGCGTATGCAAGCCAGGCTATATCATTTTTCAAATAGAGTTAACGATCTGTTGTCTCTGAAGTTGAATGACGTTCAGAGGAAGGAAGCTAGTATGTTGCTTGAAAATATTTCTGAATTATCCAGTAAGGTTACCCAATTGTTAACTGGGGAAGTTCTTCCCAAAATCGATCAACCCACCACGATGAATGCAGGTAGCGAGGAAGAGCCTCCTAAGGGAGAAGTCAATAGGATAACCGTTGCTGCTCAAACTATCTCTGCCCCATTGGACAACGAGTCTGAACGCCGTAACTCATTGAATAATGTACGTTCTGAATTAACTTCTTTGCCACTTAAACCTTTACCGACTATGTCACCTGGGTTCATCAGTTCGCCTCATCCATTGGCAATGTTGCTCAGAGGTATCTCGAAGTTTTCTGTCAACACCACCAGTGAAGTTATTTCTTTCTTAAGGTTTTTAGTTGAATTTCAGGATCATGCCCTTGTTTTTTCTCTTTCTCCATGTCAAATTTTGCAAATCATCTATCCTTATGCAATTGGTATTCTCTCTGACAAAATAGTAAGAGCCATAGCTGAACAGTCATCTATTGAAGATTTTCATGCACACTTGCTTGCAAATTTTATTCCTGCCCGCGCGAGGTCATCTCTGATTCAGAAGTACTATTATCGAGTACAGAGATTGGACGAAAATCTGGCGGATTTCATACAAGACATTAAGTTTTATACTAGGGTGTTTGCTCTTCATTTTCCTGAAGATCAGATTGTACAGGCTATTGTAGAAGGCATTTCACCATCCTATAGGTCATATTTGTGTTTCGCGGCGTGTCCGCAAACCTTCTCTGAACTTGAAGCATTGGCCGTCTCAGCGGAAGGAGTTAGATACGCCGATTCCTTGCGTGTTGCGAAAGAACCCCCGCCTTCTTTTAGTAATACTCGGCCTCCACCTCGCCGATCAGTCACACCTCGTAAATGTTACGCTTGCGGGTCGCCTGACCATCTTCGGAACAAGTGTCCATTGATAAAATCTAGTAGGGCAAATAATGGAGCTGGCTCATCACAAGGCTGTTTTAAATGTGGGGCTTTCTCACATATCGCCAAGAATTGCCCAAATTAAAATAGCACCCCCTCCTGCTCAACTTCTGGTGCAAATTCCAACAATGCCAATAATAAAATGTGACTAGGGGCTTCGGCTGAGTCGACTTATCCCCCTTCCCGAGGCTCAGCCCCTGGTAAACTGGTCGAAAATTCAGGGAACGTTCAATCTGCAAATCCATCTTTTGAATGCCCCAAAGAGTGTCTTAGGATCGCGGCGGATTCCCCCGCACCTGTTCCTTTTCTTAAGATTGAGTTAAATAACGAGCCTATAACAGCTCTATTAGATTCAGGCAGTGTTTGTTCAATTATTTCGGACCAATGGTATTCAAAATTGAAATCTGTTTGTAAACTACCTGACTATGGCTCATCTCCTGTTCAATATGTTTCGGCTAATTCATATCCATTAGAAATTCTAGGTTCTTTACAGGTCAAAATTCGTATTTTTAAATTTACATGGAAAATCAAATTGTTCGTGGCCAAGCACTTGTCTTGCCCCATTATATTGGGAGCTGACTTCATTTCTCACACTGGTCTTGTGCTCGATCTTCAGAGTAAGTCGTGCACATTCAAATTTGCTTCCAATTGTAGAATCCCCTAGTTAAAATGTAGTTCTGCATCATGTTCATCTATTTCGCCTACCCAGGGTGAGATATTGTTAGACCTTAGACATCTACCTGAGGAGCAGGCTGATAGTATTCGTAAGTTGTGTCAGTCGTTTCCAGAGGTGTTCCCTGATACTCTTGGTGTTACTGACCTTATTGAATACAAAATTGAAGTCACGGATTCGATTCCTGTCCGTTTTCCACCTTATAGGCTATCTCCACCAAAAATGAAGGCTCTGAAAGAAATCATCGATCAGATGTTGAAGGATGGTATTATTAGGCCCTAGAAGTCGGCGTATTCTTCGCCTATTTTTATAGTCCCGAAACCCCAAGGTGGCTTCAGGCCTGTCATTGATTATCGGGCTCTCAATCGGAAGGTGGTGTTACAATCTGTGCCCCTTCCTGACCTTCATTCTTGTTTTTCATGGTTTCGTAAGGCCAAGTTCTTTACTATCTTGGACCTGAATCAGGCCTACAATCAAATTCCCCTTGCGGAAGAGTCTAAACATCTTACAGCGTTTGCCACGGACTGGAATTTATACGAATACAACCGCGTGCCTTTCGAGCTCCCCACGGGAGCAGCTGTACTCACTAGGCTGCTAGATAGGGTCTTCTCCGACATCAAATTTGAGTACTTGTATCACTACTTGGATGATGTCGTCGTATTTTCGGAGACCTTTGAAGAACATCTAGATCATCTGCGAGAAGTTCTCAATCGCCTTCGTAAGGCTGGGTTAACTGTTAAGTTGTCCAAGGTCGCCTTCGCTAAGCCCTCCATGTCATTCCTAGGGCATATTGTGTCACCTGATGGTGTTGCTGTCGATCATTCTAGAACACAGGCCATCCGTGATTTTAAACCTCCCAAGGACATCAAAGGTATCGCCAGGTTCATTGGTATGGTGAATTTCTTCAGGATGTTCATTCCTAACTTCGCTAATAGAGCGGCGCCCTTGAACCTTCTTCGTAGGAAAGGCATCAAATTCGAGTGGGGACCTTCTCAACAAGCCGCTTTTGAAGATCTTAAATTAGCTCTCTGTAATGCCCCTGTCCTTGCTATGCCTGATTTCTCAAAGAAATTCATCGTCCAAACCGACGCGTCGTCGTCAGCAGTAGCTGCAGTCCTTCTTCAAGAGACTGAACTAGGGAGGCGACCCATCGCCTATGCGTCTAGGACCTTGTCGGCTCAAGAAGCCAAGTATTCCATCTATGAGCTCGAAGGTTTGGCAGTCTTATTTGCCTTAGGAAAGTTCCGTCTCTATCTGGAACATGTCAAATTCGACCTGGAGACAGATAATCAAGCCTTAAGCTGGGTCTTAGGTAGGTCGCGTCGTACTGGTCGTATAGCCCGTTGGGCCATCCGTATTTCTGCCTTCCAGTTTGATGTTAGGCATATCCGAGGGACCGAAAATGTTGTTGCTGATGGACTCAGCCGTACGTTTTCCAACGAGGTCGAGACCCATGATCCGGTCGATAGTTCTTCACCTCCCGAGTCCATGCTATCTGATGTTAATGCCATCTTAACAGATGCTCCCATGCTCTTTAGGGATATCGAGAAATACCAACGTGAAGATCCGACGCTGGCTCCGATAATGGAAACCCTTTCTTCTGGGGATCATGTCGTCCCTTATGTTCTGAGGAATGGTGTTTTATGTTGCCCATCAAGGCATGATAAGATGATGAAGGTTGTCGTTCCAGCGGTTCTTGTACCTATGATCTTCAAGTATTATCATGTAACCCCATTAGGAGGGCATCTAGGCATCTTTAAAACTCGTGAGAAGATTCGTGAAATGTTCATCTGGAAGGGTATGGACGGTGACATCCGTGAACTAGTAAAAGCTTGTAAATCTTGTTTGATTAGTAAACCAACCATGTCCACCAAGGTAGGCCTTCTGTCTTCGCATCAAGCGTCGCGCCCCATGGAACGCCTGTATATTGATTATGTAGGACCCTTCCCCCAGTCGAAGGGAAATGCCAACAAGTTCATCTTTGTATGCGTAGATGGTTTTACAAGATTTTCCTGGTTATTTCCGACTAAGCTGGCTACAGCTCAGTCCACCATTACTTGCCTAAATTCTATTTTTCTTCTTTTGGTCCGTGCCAATATATTGTGTCTGATAATGCTAAGGCGTTTACATCAAATCTTTTTCGTAAATTCTGTTTTGACTTGTCCATCTCTCATGTAACTACTTCTGCTTATTACCCTCAACCATCTCTGGCTGAACGGGTTAATCGTAATCTCAGGTCCGCGCTTATTGCCTATGATCGTGGACGGAGACCCACCCATTTGAAGGTAGGTGACCAGGTGATGGTCAAGAACTTTGTTCCCGCGGGCAAGCTTGCCCCCAGATTTCATGGACCGTGTATCATTCTCGATTTCCTTACGCCGGTTACGTTGTTATTAAGTAATCCAGCCACCGAGAGGATATTTAGGGTTCACCTGTCACAGGTGAAACCAGTGTAAATTTTGTGTTAACTTGCTTCATATAATTTGAAAGGAATACGAAGGTTATATTTTTTTTGAAGGTTTTCACTTTTAAGGCTTTCTGTCCCTTCTATAATATTTTGTTTTATATGTAAGCATTTCTGTAAAACCTTCCCCGATCCGTTAAACTGCCATCCTGTCGTTGCCACGGCCATTACCACGCTCCCGTCTCCTGCCCCACTACACACAGTGGCTTGTACGTGAAATGAATTTCTCCACGCCGCTGGCCCCTCAACCTCACCACAATGAATGTACCCTATTATCATTCTGGTCCAACAAAAATTCTGCCGTTGAGCTTTAATGTTTCAGTGCCCCCGCAGCAGCGCGGCGCCGTACCGCTCCTGAGGCAGGGTACGGGCCCGCCCTTCCCCAGTGAGGCCAACCTGTGTACGGCGAGCCGGAGTCCTCCTCCCGGCCAAGGCTGATGTGCGGCGCACAACCAGTAACTGGCCCGCAGCCTGTATATGTTCGCCGCGGGCGCGGCGTGCTTCAATACCACTACTCCTCTCATAGTGCGGGCGAGCGGTATCTCAGGGTACTTGAGGGGTCCGAGCGGCCTCCTCTGGACACAAGCTGCAGCGGCCGGTATGGCCATCAAATTTAATCAACTACATGGACATTTACTATCAGCAATTACTACACTTGGGAATTCTACTGCAATATTTGGTGGACTTAGAAAATGTTTCCTCACTTTCAAGTATTAAAGGTTTTTCTTCTGAATTCAATTCCTACAAACATAAAATCATTACTTCAACTGTTACTACAAGTATTTTGAAACTGGATCAAACCAAATTTAGAAAATTTTTATAAATGCTTCTGCAATTAATCTCCATATCAACATCATAACTTGGACCTCATTTTCAAACAAAAGTTTATGCTCTTCTGTGTTACCCCTTGGAGGAACTTTTGGGGGTGGGGGAGGTCTGTACCGGGCGGTACACCTCCACGCCGCTTATTTAAAATTTGCGCCAATTGAAACTCCTCTGCTGGAGGAAGCCTGAACTTTATCTACGGAATTAATTTTCAAGTTTCTCAGAAGATGTCACTACTGGGAAATTTTGTAGTTTCTGAACTGGGTCGTTTTCGACGCATTTTTGTTTCCCTATTGTAAGAAGTGTGAACTTTCTCTTCTATAGGACACTACTGAAGATCAACAATAGTGCACCCTAGTGCGGAGTAAAAGAACTGTTTTTTGGAGAAAATTTTTATTTCAAAAGTTTGTTTCTTGTTAAATTTCTTTCTGTTATTGTTTAGGTTGGATGTATACCCCTTTCTTTCCCCTTGTTTTGTATTTAGCCAATCCTGAATTTTCAAAATTAATTTCTAACCAATCAGGTGTATCTTCTCCAAAGGGGATATGTTGCTGTACCCTAGCCAATAAAGTGATTGTGGGCGGGTGTTTTCTTACCTGAAACGCCTCGAACTTTCCGCGAGAGTATATAAACTGCTGATTTTAGGGTCTCTGTGCCACTTCAGTAACATCTTTCAGTGTGTAAAATACGTAGCAGGGGGCGGGAAGCGCCTCTTCCTTTGGGCAGCAGTTCAACAACAAGGTAATGGCCGATTAATAACTTCTTTTCTTGCTAGCTCAGCAGTTTAACTCTCGGGGCGGGTCCGAAGCGTTTCCACCATGTAACTTTCCCTAAAATGTAAAGACACCTTGTATTTATTCTATCTTTTAAGCTACATATTGGGATAGAGAGTGCTTAACCCTCTCGAGCTCCCACTCATATTGTTTTGAGGTGAACTTATTTTTCATAACCGATTCTTCCTTAACGTAATGTAAATTGTTTCCTTCCTAAGTCACCTCTTTAGTATGGGATTAGCCCTTGCATTAGCGGTCTAGGGCCAGGTTAGGTTTTTAACAAAAGGTATTAGGAGTGCGGATCGCCTCCTCTCAAATTGTTATTTTAGAGGTCATGTAATTAATCTTTTTCTCACTTAATAGACCTCAGTAGGTTGGGTATTTTACCCCTGTGTCTATGTCCTGAAAAGACAACTTGAAGGTGGAGTTTGGTGTGGCCTTTGAGAGGCTTAAGGTTTGAGAGCGAGTGGCTCTTTCTTGAAAATTGAGTGTGGTATGCCTCGAGGAGGCTTTTCTGTGTAATTTGGAGCAAGGGCTCCTGAGTATGAATGGGGTTTTCTGCCCCTCTGGTAAAACTTATTTTGGAGTAAGGTTGGGCTGATTGCCCAAGAATTGTGAAGTCGGGGCGCAAAGCCCAAATCCGGTAAATATTGTAAGTATACTTTTGTTGCCTTGCTACTCTGTACCTGCCATGCTTGTTATGTCTTAATTTTGAAAAGAAAATATAACCTTGTTAGATTTTACATTAACTTTAATTTCGTAGTTTGAGACCCGTTCAAGCCCGCACCTTCTTTCACCTCTACCTACCGCAAAAACACGGAAACAAAAATATTGCTAAATCTAACGTCACTTCGACTATCATAATAATAACGTACTGTTTCTGATTTTCTTTTAATATCACTTCATAGTCAGTATCCCCTACTTCAGACCCGTTATCAGCAACAAAATGGAAATCGTCAGTATCAGAATCAATATCGTTCAATAGAGTATTTATATCAGTGCCGTATAAAGGTTTATATATAATAGGCTATAAAGGAAATCAAAGAGAAATTTGGAAAGCGAATCACAATCCAAGGAGAAGAAATCAAAAACCTGAGATTTGCTGGTGATATTGTTATTTTATCAGAGTCTGCAGAAGATCTCGAGAAATTGCTGAATGCCATGGACAGATTCTTTGGGTAAGGAGTACAAGATGAAAATAAATAACTCCAAAACAAAAGTAATGGAGTGCAGTCGAACGAAGTCAGGTGATGCTGGAAATATTAGGTTAGGAAATGAAGTCTTAAAGGAAGTAGATGAATATTGTTACTTGGGTTGTAAAATAACTAACGATGGCAAAGGTAAGGAGGACACGAAATGCACACTACCACAAGCAATGAAGGCCTTTCTTACGAAAAGAAATTTGCTTACTTCGAATAACAAAGATGTTTTTGAAGTCTTCCTTATGGAGCGTGGCGTTATATGGAAGTGAAACATGGACGATAACTAGCTCAGAAAGCAAGAGAACAGAATAATTGTGAAGGGGAGATGGATATATCGAATCACGTATGAAGAGCTACTGATTCGAATTAGTGAGAGGAGTTCGATTTGGCTAAATTTGACGAGAAGAGATAGAATGATACGGCTTATCTTAAGACACCCAGGACTTGTGAAGTTGGTTTTTTAGTGAAGTGCAGGTGGCAAGAAGAGTAGGGTTAGACAAAGTTATCAATATTATAAGCAGATTAGAGCAGATGTTGGATGCAGGAATTACGTAGAAATGAAAAGATAAACACAAGGTAGTGTGGCATGGATGATGCATAAACCCAGTCTGTGGACTGATTACTCCAAAACAGTGTAAAGTTCTAATGCTTCCTTTTTTCATGGTGAAAGGTAGACAAGATAAATGCAATAACGAGAAACTATTTAATGCCACTGATATTCAAGAAAACCCCGTAGTAAGTCTACAACACACTGGCATTCGGAGCGTAGATAAAATTACGAGGAAGACATCTTAGAGAAAATGGTTTACAAACTGGCCAGGTAGCTTCAGATAATAGAAAACTTAGATGTCGACTTACTGTATTGAAAATTGTTGACATGGGTGTAAAATTGTTTAGTGATTCAGATCTATATCCTATCACATAATAAATTATTACAGTTTTATTTTAATTGTCTCCATTACAATCGTTTGTGTGGGTTAAATAAATAATATATAAATTATGTAATCCATTAGCCATTGGAAGATATATTCTGATAGTGAAGGACGCTAGATAATTGAATATATTCGAAGGGATGGATGTATGTATGTTCAGTCTTCAGCCCTAAAGCTGGTTGGATCCTCAACAGCTCTGCCATCAGCTGTCATAGATGGCCTAGGCATCACTGAAGAGGCGTACTAGGGAAATGGGGAGTTTCCTGTTGCTTTCTTCACTGAGCCAGAAGTTGCTATTACATATCAGTCTGCCAAGCCCACTGAAATGCATGCAGCGACCGACCCTATGAGCGATACTTTCACACCATTCATAGCAGGGACTGGCTGCATAAGGAATGGCATTACTAGCATCACTCATACCTCAGTCACTTTCATATTGTCAAAGCCAAGGATAAGACAGGGACAGATCAATGAAAGTAACAAAATTGCTCTAGCCTATACGAGAAGACATAGTGCACTGTAAACACTACGTCCCGCCAGCAAAGGCAATTCGAAGGGATATGAAAGGAAAACGTACGCTGCTCAAGTACTTATTGTGAACTTTGTATGTTGTGTTTTCAGGCCGAAGGCTGGTTTAATCCTCTTCAGCATCGTCATCAGCTGTCAGAGATGACCTAAGAATCACTGAAAAGGCGTAGTAGGGAAATGAGAATAGAGAGGGTGTTTCCCGTTGCGTTCCTCACAGAGCCAGATTTTGCTATTACATATCAGTATTCCAATCCCACTGAGATGCATAAATCAACCGACACTATGTGCGATGTTTTAACTCCTTTCAACAGGGACCAGCTGCATAAGGAATGGTGTTACTTGTATCGCTCATACCTCGGCCACTTTCATTTTGCCAAAGCCAAGGACGAGTCTGATACAGGTCAATGAAAGTACACTAGGTGTCGCCAGCACAGTAAAATGCGAACTTTGTTTACTAAAATACCAACATCTGAGCAATAATTCCCATTAAATTAGAAGAACAAGTATCACAGTCACGGTGATTATTGAGCAATTCTGTGGCTTGGCTCTCAAAGGACCAATGTCATTTTTAATCGAAATTGAGATATTAACTGATTGAAACGCGTTTAATCCTGCCTTGCAACATGTTAAAAAGGCCAATGTCTCTGTTAAGTTCTAAACGAACAGTTAACGTTTAATTAAATAATCCCTTTCCAATAATATTAGATTACCAATAAATAGAGTCCTGCCAATTTTTAAAGAATACCATAGAAAAAATTATCGTTTCATAAGGTGATTTCCACAAAGTAAGTATAAAGTTATTTAAAGTTAGTTGTTGAAAAATATAACTGGAAAACTTTAAGCAAAACTTGAAATGCTCATAGCTCAAAAACAGATTTTTTGACATTGGTCCTTTTAGAACCAAGCCACAGAATTTTGAAGCTCACTAGGTAATATAAAATATAAAAACTGAGCTAACGCACATACAGAAAGCACAGCGTTAATTTTTTTACACATTAATCCATGCTCTGTCACTTTCGCAATTTCTTGTCTACCTTTTAATACACACTTGTCCTGTACACGTTTTACCAAACAGGAACGCGTAGTTCTATTATGTTCGTCAAGATACCGGCAGCGTTCATGGTTACAATTAGTGAATGCTGTTATTTAAACATTTTCTAAAGCGTAAAATTGCACCCATAAATGGCCAAGTGTTGATAGGCCTACATTAATTAACTGACCCCCCTGATAATAGCTGTCAGCTTGTATTCGGGAGATAGTGGGTTCGAACCCCACTGTGGGCAGCCCTTAAGATGGCTCTTCAGTGATTTCCCATTTCCACATCAGGCAAATGCTAGGGTTGTACCTTACTAAGTTCACGTTCGCCTCCGTCCCAATACTACCCCTCTCAATTCCCATCGTTGCCATAAGACCTATCTGTGTCGGTGCTACGTAGAGCAGATTAAGAAAAACAGACTGTGTACTTACCGAGGAAATAAGGAATTAAGTTTGAAACCACGGAAAAACCATCTTCATGGCTGCTGACAGTGGGGTTCGTATCCATTACCCCTCTGATAATATATTCCTTCCCTTCAGCAGTGCTTGTGTTCGGAAGTATTCAGCCGAACTGTTGTTTGTGAGTACCAGGACACTTACCAAAAATAGCAAAAATATACCATTTATTACGAGTATGAGTTATGGAACCTCATCTCCAAAGGATATATTCTGTATAAAAGATAAAATTACTCGTGGCTTGAGAGGCAAATTGTTATGATCGCTATCAAACAGGTCCTAGCCCTTTCTTTCCCAAGCGTTACTAATGCATTACCTTCATATATATTTGAATTCAAACAGCTTGGAAAAAAATGGAATATTCATTTTATTGACGGTTTTGAAGATACCTGGATTGCAGCATTTCATTCCTCACATCCTTGGTAGATACACAGTCGGTTATTAGTCAACAGTATACTTTAGTCGCACCGACACAGATAGGTTTTGTGGCGGTGTTGAGAGAGGAGACGTTTAGAAGTGGGACGGAAGACTACCAGCATTTGCTTTGTGTGAGAATGGGAAACCACGGAAAGCCATATTCTGTATTAATACACCTGAAATAATAAGATTAATACGGTGTTGGACTACCTTTAACCTCTCCTACAGTAGCGATTCATCTAGGAATTGATGCACGCATTTCGTGAATTTTATTAGAGTAATTTTCTATCATTCCTCACTCAGTTCAACATTCAGTTACATTAGCGATAATCTGGGAGGAATTCCAGATTCTCTGATCTAAAGCAGAGCACATCTGCTTCATACAATTATTATTCAAGCTGGATTGTTAGGTAGGTCAGAAAAGTCGTTGAAATTCACACTCATGTTCGTCAAATCACTCCTGAGCAGAACAAGTATGAAGTGCAGTTTTCCATTTTGGAGCACGAGTCCTTGTAAGGTAACGCCTTCTCCACCGTAATAGTTAGTCACTTAAAACGCCCTCCTTATGATACTTGGCCGTAGTTCATCTTTTCGAAGTACGAATAGGAGCAACAGGACACCATACAACTGCCATCCACCACCTGCCTGTTCAACGGTAGGATGTAAGCAATCCGGCGCATAAGCTGCTTTCAGAGTCCGCAGAAGGGAATTTCAGTCTGTTGTAGGAAATAAGGTGAAAGATGGGATCATACACTCATGTTCATAAAAAATAGAACACCTTAAAAGGCTAGAGATAGGAAGTTCATATTCTCAGGACATGTTCATTAGTATGTTGAGCAGAAACGATTAACATTTCAGTAACCCAGGTTCAACATGTCTCCTGTTGCCTAGTAGGCACTGGGTCCTCCATAGGCACTGATAACTTGCATTTCAGGAGATAATCGCGTCCTGGGGTATAGCCATCCATGCTGCATTCACCTGGTTCCACATTTCATCTTTGGTGGTTGGCATTGGGTCACAGCGACACACCCGTCGTTTCACCACATCCCACACATTTTCCATTGGCGACAAGTCCGGTGATCGGGTGCGCCACGGCAACAGTCGGACATCCTGTGACAACAAGAAGGCACGTGTTCGTTCACCAACATGTGTCCTGCTGAAATATGGCGTCGGGCGTGTCGTGCAGAAAGGGTATGGCTACGGGTCGCAGGATGTCATTCGCATAGGTCAAACTGGTCGCAGTGCCCTGGACACGCACCAACTGTGGTTTTTGGTTGTACCCAACAGCACCCCACACCATCAGGCCGTGAGTTGGCGCTATGTGTCTTGTACGAATGCAGTCAATGTGATGTATCTCCCCCTGTCTGCGGCGAACCAAAATTTGACCACCATTTTCAAACAAACAGAACCTGGTTTCGTCCGAAAACACTATCTGCTGACATTCCTCTCCCCAGTGACGTCGTTCCATACCCCATTGCAGTCTAGCATGTTTGTGCACATTTCAAAGGTAGGAGGAGAAGTAGACGACGCGCCGGTAACCCAGACCGTAATAAACGGCAACTGACTATCACTCGTGATAGTGTATGAGGTGTTACACTGTTCCACTGTCGCAACAGAGCGGAGGAGGATGCAGATATGTCCTGCAATGCCATTCCCGTGAAGTGTCGATCTTCTCGGGGTGTGGTCTGGGTGGTGCCACCATACCCATCTCGTCGTGTTATGCGGTCTTCTGTGAATCATTCTGTGCACACCCCTTGTACTGCCGACACACTTCGCCCACACGAACAGCAATTTCCTCGATGAATGCATCACGTTCTCTCATGCCAATAATGCGCCCTCTTTCAAAGTCACTCATTTGACGGTACGGTTCTTGCATATGTCTGCGAGGTATCCTGCACGTCTGCTCAAGTCACACTGATCAATTACCTTCGGTGTATAGCGAAAACTAGAGCCGCAGGCACATTTTACCAGTCAGTGGTGGTGCGCCGAGATAACGATGTGGATCTTGAACATGAGGGCCGCTATGGTTCAGATGCTAATCATTTCTTCATTCAGATCATACCAATACATATGTCCTGTGAATATAAATTTCCTATCTCTATTCTTTCAAGGTGTTCTGGTTTTTATGAACATGAGTGAATTCCTATCCTCCAAGCATTGTTGCTTCATGTAGCATGGTGTCAATGCCACGTGCGTTCTTGTTTGTGATCAGAAGTTTAGAGGGTGCGGCTGGTCACCTTGTGCAGTTCGCCTCGGACTGTGATCGCAGAATCTGCTTGTTAGAGATGCTGGTGAGTTCTGACGTCGCTTGTATCACACTACCTCTCTACGGTTCTTCGTGACAATCCTCTTCGATGATCAGCGACATCGAGAACTGTGGATTGGTGTTCGTCCGCTAATGATGCCTTGCCGCGAGTTTTGTATGCTGCCATGGGCTTGGACACTGATGCTCTCGATGCATCCTTTATATTGGCAGTTTCTGGCGCAGTTGCTCGAAGTATATATACGTCTTTCAGGACCCCAGATATTTTGTTGGGGCATATTTCAAAGGAAATTTAAAAATCAAGGGTTTATCATAAATTTTTGACACATAGATTTGACACACCAAATTTTCCAAATTATCCAGTTTGTGTGGTTGTAAGCCAGTTCAGATAGGAATTATTACTTTAAAAATGTAATGGCCTCATATGTTCCAATCTCCCTGAAGAGGTTAATTTAAATATCTGGAATCATTTATCCAATCGGATGGTGACACGCTGCATGATATTCGAAGCAGAATCAACGCTGCCTGGACGAAGTGGCACCAAGTCAAAGGAGTTCTTTTTGATCGGAGGGTGCCAGTGTATCTCAAATCCAAAATCCACAGAACAATCATTAGACCAGTGGCACTGTATTGAATCGAGGTTACCCAGCCACAAGGAGACACGAACAACAGCTGCATGTTATGGAGAGTGGGACTCATTGGATCACATCAGAAATGAAGATGTTCGGATGTCATTTGGTGTGGACCAAATCCATGAGGGAAATGCGAGAGAATCGTTTGCGATGGTATGGCCACGTGCTACGGAGAATCGGCTTTTAGTTGCGAGACGGGCATTACACCTAAGTCCTGAGGGCCGCAGACTGCGAAGGCGACCAGAGAGTCTGTGGGAAGACATGCATGTGGCGAAAGTCTCTCCTCAAGAAGCACAAGACCACATCACGTGGAAAAGGAAGTGCACAACAACAGACCCTGCAATTAAACGGGGTAAATGCGAAGTAGTAGAAGAAGTGGATTATTATTCAACCAGGGTTTTTATTTCCAGATAATCCAGTTTTCCCTGCCATATTTCATTCCAAAAACACTCTTCACTATCTTTCCCTTTGTCAGTCACTGATCATCACCCCATAGGAGTGCTACAGGCTTCGGCAGCCGACACAGTTCACATCCTCTACGCAAGTTTGGGGCACCATTCATTCCATTCCTGACCCGTTTGAAAATAGGAACAAGCTGTGAATTTTCATTTATTCAACCATGAATTAGTATCAGGAAATATAAAGCGCTAAATGCTTTCAGAACTTTTCCCTTCTTCAGCTTAGAGGTCATAAAGCTTTGAAATTCCTGCCATAATTCCTTTAAGCGCTAAGTCATTTTCCCTCTAAAATTCAAGAGGTCAGGAGATTTAGATGATCCATACATCCACACAATTAGATGTGCCAGGAAGCATAACTATCCTTTAATAGTACCTCAGTTCCATTCTCTTTGTGATCACCCTACTTGTAGTACGTTCTCTTCCCAAGAATATCTCGGTTATTTGACCCCTGTGTTCCTGGTAACATGAACTGAGTTTCAGTACAAACTTGTGCTTCGTAATTACAGCGTAGTGGTGAGAATCGGAATGACATGCTACACTCCTAACTCACGCCTGTTATTTTATTCCTACAACATTAAAAGTTTTGTAATCTCCAAGGCAAAGTTTAGTTTCCTTCAACGCCAGAGAACGCTCGTATATAAAACTTTACTACCTGGTTGTTCAAGATTGCAACCTCAGGTGAAGGCGTAAAATAGTTACAGCTAACTGAAGGTTACAACTTCTTACCGCAGCATTTATATTTCTAAAATAACATTCATTGCTCTGAAATAAGTGAGGTTATGTTAGTAATACTTTATGATAATGAACCTCTTCTGGTAGTAAAACAGAACTTTTCCCTCCTTCTTTACTGAAGTTTCTCCAGTACATCCAGCATTTATCCTTCCAACTTTTGCTTTCCAGCAATGTCCCTCTACTTTAAAACGCACAAATTAGTATTAGGCCTACTTCCTAAGGTCTGTAAAACTTCCAGAAAATGTATTTTATTATTCTCGTCTTAATCGTCGGCGCCAACTTTGAGAACACAGTAGTATCAGATAGCAACCTCGTGTCGGTAGATTTATTGGCACGTAATAGAATTCCTGCGCATCAAAAGTTTGAGACCTCGGCGTTTCCGAAAACCGTCAGAGTACCCAGTGTGACGTAAACCTATTATTATTATTATTATTATTATTATTATTATTATTATTATTATTATTATTATTATTATTATTCAACTTCGCTGATCGGCCAACTAGGGACCACGATAAGCCTCACTTTACATTCTGGCATTTGTTAATTTTTCGCTTGATCCACATCGTCTTCATTAGCTCACTTTGTTTAGCACGACAATCTTCTGTCCATTTAGCACCAGTTGGCCGTTTTTCGTCCCGGAATGTCCCAGAAGTCTTGATGGCTGCTCTGAAAAGATTTTGTTCTTATGCATATTTTGCTTGTAGGCCTAGTTCTTTAATATCTTTCTTGACATAAACGTACCATGGCATTGCCGTTCTTGGTCTTGAGTCAAATATACTGAAGATACGTTTCGTCCATCGAGAGTCGATCATCCATCGCAAATTACCGTAGAAGCGAGCTCTGCCTTTACGCATTGTGTCCGTGATCCTATCTTAGAGTATACTTCTTGCCTGGATTTTCTAATGTAGATGACATTTTTTGTAGTTTTTTGCTATTGGCTTTACGTCGCACCGACACAGATATGTCTTATGGCGACGATGGGACAGGAACGGGCTAGATCTGGGAAGAAAGCGACCGTGGCCTTAATTAAGGTATAGCCCCAGCATGTGGCTGGTGTGAAAATGGGAAACCACGGAAAACCATCTTCAGGGCTGCCGACAGTGGGGTTCGAACCCACTATCTCCCGAATACTGGATACTGGCGGCACTTAACCTGCGAGTGGTCGCTAGCCGAAATGTAACGTGAGTGGTCCCGCGTGAGACTTTCTCTCACGTTAAAATAAATATGACATAATTCACAGTTTTGTGGGGAGTAAGGCTGAAATTTACTATCGAAAAGAAACGCAAGTTCTACCTTATACATTTTAGATAAAATGAAATGATTAGCTGTGAGAGAGAGACAGGTGGCGTGTGGCTTTTAGCGCCGGGAGTGTCCGAGGACAAGTTCGGCACGCCACATGCAGGTCTTTTGATTTGACTCCCGTAGGCGACCTGCATGTCATGATGAGAATGAAATGATGATGAAGACGACACATACACCCAGCCCCCGTGTCAGCGAAATTAACCAATTAAGGTTAAAATTCTCGATCCCACCGGGAATCGAACCCGGGACTTCTGTGACCAAAGGCCAGCACGCTAACCATTTAGCCATGGAGCCGGATTTGATTACCTGTTTATTAAAGACACAAAATACCACTTAAATAAGGTATGGAATATACATAAAAATAACTTCCGTCCTGAAGTTCTAAGATATAAAATCTCGCCCATGCATTATATCTAGTAATATTTACATACAAAGCAAGGTTTCTGAACACAATAACATTTTGAAAAACAAGAAGTGCGCATAATACAAATACACGTATAACAGGAGTAAGTTTTCCGCTCCACTTCAACATAACACCAACGCCATTGGTCGCGCGATGAGAGAAACTCTCACACAGCGCGCACGGACACAGGAACCTTTGTTCTGACTAGGGGAGCGGGTGCTTACCCTTAAAATGTGAATCGCTCTACTCACGAAAGTTATAAACTCAGCTAGATGAGGGAACAGTCACCTCCCTTTCATCACTTTGAAGTAATATCACAATAAAAAAGAATGTGAGAGAAAATCTCATATAGCGACCACTCGCGTGTTAAGCGACTGCAGTGGTTTTCCCAACTGAAATGAACATAGGTCATTACAATGACGTCAGTAGGAATAGCGCGAGTAAAAACAATGATTTCACATTAAATACTCGGTCAAATGAAAAAACACACATTTTCTCGCTTTTAACCAACAGTACTACGCTGCCGATGTAACAGTCCAAAGTTCCAGAGCTGGAATGACCAGGCCGCAGAGAGCCGTGACCCGTGAACACTCTTAGTCTTTTATCAGAGGGGGGGAAGGGGGTAGAATAGTGGAGAGTCCCAGGACAAAAACTATACCCTTTTACTAACATTTTTCCTAGGAGTACCCGATGAGTCGGAAAATCTCAATTCACTACATGACGGTGAAAAATCTATCTGACTTGGAGGCAATTTTTCCTCCAAGCCAGAGGAGAAACCACCTCTTCACTGCTATGTTTGAATAAAATGAATGTAGAATTTAATAAAAGTGAAGAGGAAGAAGCTCTTTTTAAGAAACGGCTCTTTTCAGGGTTGAATTTTGAGTTATTTAGCGAACTGTGGTGCTATAATTTGGAATATGCTTAAATTGTAATTCTAGACCAGATCATACTACTACTACTACTACTACTGCTACTACTACTACTACTACTACTACTACTACTACTACTACTACTACTACTACTACTACTACTACTTAGCAATGGAGTTGTTCCCTTGTACTAATGACAGACTTGAAACGGAATCAGATTTTTGTGTTGCAGAACCGTTCACTGTGGTTGAGTTACAAGAGGTAGCACGCAATATGAAGACTGGTAAGGCACCACGTGTAGATGGAATCCCACCAGAAGCCATCAAGTATGCAGTTGAGGTGGCACCTGGTTGGATCTTATCAGTCTTCAATGATTTATTAAAAAAGCGTGAATTCCCCGATGAGTGGAAAGTAGCCAAGCTAGTGCTGTTATTGAAGGCAGGGAAACTATCATTAAATCCATCAGCAAACAGGCCACTTTGCTTATTAAACACCTTGAGCAAACTTTACGAAGGATTGATTAAAACTAGACTGGAGAAAGAACTTGAACAACAGGGAGGACTTTCTTCGAACCAGTTTGGATTTAGAAAGGGTAGAACCACAACCCAAGCTATTGAGAGGGTGATTCAAATACAGGCAGAAAGCAGTGAGAAATGGGCTGCCTTGATAACGCTAGATGTCAAAAATGCTTTTAACACTGCTTCTTGGAGCATTATTTTGAGAGAACTTCGTAGGATGAACATTTATCAGTATCTACAACAAATAATCGTTAAGTACTTCAAAGGACGAAGAATACGATTTCATGATTTAGAAGATCTTGAAATGAGTGCTGGCGTTCCACAGGGATCTGCCCTAGGACCCACCTTGTGGAACATTCTATATGATGGTGTCTTACGCCTGCAGCTTACAAAAGGGACAACATCTATTGGTTATGCAGATGACCTTGCAATAGTGGTAATAGCAGAGAATGTATAAGAACTGACCTTCCAAGTAAATGAATCACTGAGACGAGTTAACCTTTGGATGGTAAATAATAAGTTGAGATTGGCTCCACATAAGACTGAGGCTGTAATTTTGAAAGGTTCCAGGAATTGGAAAAATGTCTGTTCCTTATTATATGACACAGAGATTATCCCAGGAAAGTCTGTACGATACCTTGGGGTTCTTATTGATAGGAATTGCACATTTGGTGCACATGTGAAGGCAGTAACCCAAAAGGCAGAGAAGAAGGCATCGGCATTAGCCAGACTTATGCCTAACATCGGGGGACCAAGAACAGTTACGAGACAGATTATGTGCTCTGCAGTATATTCCATTTTACTTTATGCCGCACCTATCTGGCACAATGCACTCAGGAGGAAGATTCACCGAAGAGCTATGGAAAGAGTACAGAGGAAAATGCTGCTCAGAGTTACCTGTGCATATCGAACTGTTTCGACAGCAGCTTTACAAGTTGTAGCTGCCAGTATTACCATTGACCTCCTCGTTGCAGAGAGAAAACTTTGGCATGAAAGGGGTGCAACTATATCTGCTGAAGAAAAGAAAGCCTCGAGGAACCAACTCTTACTAGACTGGCAAGACCGATGGGATGGCAGAACCGATGTTGGCCAATGGACAGAAAAGCTAATACCCAACATAGGAGACTGGCTTGAATGTAGACATCGGCAGGCAGATTACTATCTGTCGCAGATCCTGACAGGACATGGAAGATTCGCGTATACGCAATGAAGATGCTAAAGACGCAGGGAGATGGTTGTCGGTACTGTTCTGAAAGGGATACAGTAGAACACACTTTTTTCTACTGTGTTCGATGGGATGAAGAACGAAGGAAAGCCTGCCAACAACTTGGCCGACAACTCACGCCAGGGAATCTGGTTCAGATTATGTTAGAGAGCCCGTCTGCCTGGAACACAGTAAAGGCAATGGCGACAAGCATTATGGGGATGAAGGAGAAAGAAGAAAAAGGAAGAACTTAATAATATACATCACTCCATTCTGATGTCATGCCGACAAGCAGTTCCAGAATGTCTGAGTGAAGAGGGCAGGGGTTTTTAGTTGGTGGAAATACAACTCCAACACAGAGTGGTGTCTTTAAAAGATTTTCCCCTGCCATAACAAAACTACTACTACTACTACTACTACTACTACTACTACTACTACTACTACTACTACTACTACTACTACTACTACTACAAACAGAGCGTCAGAGTAGGGATCGAACAGCTGGAATACTATGATGAACCAGTGAGTTACGTACCAGCAGTACGGTATCAGAAAATGCATGAACCAGAGGAATGACATGCTAAAGAAGAAAGTTTTCTAACTCCCCAGCTATTTCCCGCCAATATTCAGTCAGGCTGTTATAATAGGTACGCAGCAGTAATCACATTTACCGGAGTTGAGCGGCAGCATAAGAGACAAAGAACATCACCACAAACGATGGTCAATGTAATGTTATTGCTGATCAATGTTATGCGCTTTCAATAATGTAGGCCTTCCTATTTAGTTTTTTCCGACTCTGAAATACCACTCTTATCGTAGTCGGTACGATAAAATTGAATAAAACATAAATGGTCGGAAATTGTATTCTCTATAACTTTTGTTATGTAGTAATTTTGGATAGGACCAGTAACATAAGTATTTATTACATTTTTAGGCGCTTTCCCCTAAACTACAATTCCATACAGGGCGAATAATTTTTTATAACTTAGACTGTAGTTTCTTATTCCGCAACTCTATATACCGACTTTCATTATATTCTGTTAACCCATTATCTCGTGGCTCGGCGTTGATATGAACTTGGCCAAATAAATACAAATTCATGAATATCTGAGTTATCAAAGCCGGTAAGATAACAATGTATGACATTAATGATCAGAAATTTAATTCTATATAACTTTACTTATGTAGCATTTATCGATAGGACCACTAATAATATAAATATTTTGAGAATTCAATTGTAGGCCTTCCCCTAAACTGCCATTTCACTCAGCGTGAGTTAAGTGATTTATAGCCTAGATTGTAGTGGCTCATCCTCCGACTTCACATACCAATTTTCATTAAATTCTCTTCAGCAGTTTTCTCGTGATTCGTGTACATACAGACAGACAGACAGACAGACAGACAGACAGACAGACAGACAGACAGACAGACAGACAGACAGACAGACAGACAGACAGACAGACATTACGGGAATGTAAAAAGTACATTTCCTTGTTACTATGGACTTGACCGATACAGAAATACCATTCTTTTCAAATTCTGAGCAATGTACAGACAAAACTCTTATTTTATACATATAGATTTCTAGATGCCCCCTTATATAGGTGGTCTTCCGATGTTGGTCTCGCTGGGTGAGTTGGCCATGCGGTTAGGGGCGGGCAGCTGTGAACTTGCATTCGGGAGATAGTGGGTTTAAACCCCACTCTCGGCAGCTCTTAAGCTGGTTTTCAGTGGTTTTCTATTTTCACACCAGGCGAATGCTGAGGCTGTACTTTAATTAAGACCACGGCCGCTTTCTTCCCATTCCTAGGCCTTTCCTCTTCCATCGTAACCATAAGACCTATCTGTGTCGGTGCGACGTAAAACAAATTCTACAAAAATAAAATAAATTTGTCTCCACAAGTATCTTCTGACTAGTTGAAGACGGCGGCGGACGGTTCTCACCTATGCGAATAACAATATTATGGATATATGAAGAAAATTACACTTGACGGCACTAAATTTGAAAACAAGGAGTTTGTGTTTACCTGCAATGTCCAAGTTGATGAATATGACCACAGCAAAAAAAGAAGAAAGTTATATTTTGAAAACAAATTTTGAAATATATGTCTATAGTGAATTATTGGCATAAAATTGTATTTATTAAGATAAAAGGAATATAATTACTAATATATATTATTGCACGAACAATTATATAAAACTGACGATAAATGTAAGCTTTACATACTTGAGAAAAGAATATCGTGCTTTTCTTCGTGTATTTTCCACCGACCATTTTCTAACAGACCATACATTCTCTGAATTGGCAAACTTACTTCCTCACTCATCAGGATAATAATCATATTCTATAACAGGTTGTCAACTTTATGTAAATACCTACGAGACATTTAGTAACTACGCACACGTTCAAGACGCTCGCATTGCTGCTAAAATATTACACTGTTGCATCATTCCTACTAATGCACTTGCCGCCAGAATACATACTTCTGTCAGTATAGGATTAATACGTCATTCGTAACACCTACTGTAGGTGTAATAATTTAACTAAATGAGTGTCAGAATAGACCAAAAAATGTCAAATGGGAATATTAAATGATCTCTTTCAGTAAGTAAATCTCAAACTGATAAAGATTATTTTATTCGCGTTTAACGAATCGTTTTCCAGAGAGAACTGTATGGAACCTGGAGCATAAAAGTGTAGATTTATGTGCATGGGAAGTAGAATGCGGACTCAGTGTTAGTGAAAATATCACGAACCACGAATGAAATAATCAGCTCTTTACAGTATGACGAGAAGAGGCCTGTTTGATAAAAGAGCCTTATAGATGTGTCTCCATCAATACTTTACATGACAGCCTGCATGGTTGCTAGATAACACCGTGTAAGACATATTTTATCACTAATTTCAGGTGGCCCCCATCCATAAGACATATTTGTGTCAAAAAATCATGTGTTCTAGGGTCAGAATGACCCGCGTGTGCTTTTGACGTAAATTGCTGGATATTTCAAAAATAAATTTAAACATTGACCTAGCTCTTTTGCATATGTGGAGTATCCCAAACATGAATACAATTACAGGAATTTGATGTACTACGTATGTAACTTCTTTAGAAAGATATAAAAAATCCATCAGGCCAGATTGACCCTTAGGTTAATTCCTGGGAACAAAGTAAGCTAAGTGTAGAGCTAACTATTCAATCCCACTATTGCAGAGGTTGCGGAGTGTGGTAGACGTTTTATTACATTCCCGAGGTTACGGATAGTGGCAGAGTTTACATTTGATTATTTGACGGGCCTTAGTGGACTGTTCTACGAAAGCATTTTCTATTCCTTCGCATACGAAAGCCCTATATATCTGATAGACTGGGCACACACTTGGCCAGGTTCCTAAAATTTAATGCCATTTTCCTTTTTCTACTGAAGTGGTGGTGGTGCTGATTGCTGTTGATGCTGCATGTCTTTATTCGTAGTGAGCTTAGTCATCTGGACAATGAACTACTGTTCTGACATCAAAATCACAGTGACGGCTTTGAGTTAAGAATTCCATTGCGTCGTATATTACAGTGAGTATTGACTGAACACTACGTACGTAAGTTGGTTCAGTAATATTAATATTGCCATATATCCATAAGTAGTATAATACAAGGATTCGGCGGCCACCACCTCCTCCGGGCTCCCAGGGCTCCCTCCACCAACCGGGGGAAATTTGAATTTTGGCGGGAAATTTGAATTTTGGCGCGAGATTTGAATTTGTAAACAAAGCCACGTGGTTTTTGACAGGTGCCATCGACAACAACGCATCGCTAACCTCACTGCTGCCGTCTTGACGGAACTAAACCTCAGTAGTGCCAACTTAACCTAACTAGCGCGAGGTAAACAAAGCCACGTGTTATTTGACAGCCACGTGCTTTTTGACAGACAACAACGCATCGCTAACCTCAGTACTGCCATCTTGACGGGCCTAAACATCAGTAGTACCAACTTAACCTAACTAGCGCGTGGTAAACAAAGCCACGTGCTTTTTGACAGCCATGTGCTTTTCTGACAGCTGTCATCCGCCATCTTTAATCCAGAGAGCACCGTGCTGCCCTCTTTATCGTAGTAGATGTAAATTCGTCACCTGTCATCGGCAGTGCTGCCATCTTGGCGGGCCTCAACCTTAGTGCTACCAACTTAACCTCACTAGCGTGAGATAAACAAATCTACGTGCAGCTGTCATCCGCCATCTTTAATCCATAGAGCACAGTGCTGCCCTCTTTAGCTACTTACCTTTGAAATGTAGTACGTCACATCTGTCATCCGCCATCTTGCATCCGAAACCTCAGTGCTGCACTCTTTAGCTAGATACCTTTGAAATGTAGTGGCGGCAAATTCTTTATGCTCTTGTTTGGAAACAAAGCCACGTGCTTTTTTGACAGCTGTCATCCGCCATCTTTAATCTATAGAGCACCGTGCTGCCCTCTTTAGCTACTTACCTTTGAAATGTGGTACGTCACAGCTGTCATCCGCCATCTTGCATCGCAAACCTCAGTGCTGCACTCTTTAGCTAGATACCTTTGAAAAGTAGTGGCGGCAAATTCCACGTGCTCTTGTTTGGAAACAATGCCACGTGCAGCTGTCATCCGCCATCTTTCAACCAGAGAGCACCGCGCTGCCCTCTTTAGCTACTTACCTTTGAAATGTGGTACGTCACAGCTGTCATCCGCCATCTTGCATCGCAAACCTCAGTGCTGCACTCTTTAGCTAGATACCTTTGAAATGTAGTGGCGGCAATTTGAAAAATTCTTTATGCTCCTGTTTGGAAACAAACCTATGCGCTTTTTTGTCAGCTATTATCCGCCATCTTTAAACTAGAGAGCACCGTGCTGCCCTCTATGTGGTGGTTGTAAATTCTACACGCTCTTGTTTGGAAACAAACCCATGTGCTTTTCTGACAGCTGTCAACCGCCAGAGAGCACCGTGCTGCCCTCTTTATGCCGGTGGCAAATTCCACGTGCTTTACAAACTCACGTGCTTTTTGACAGCTGTCATCCGCCATCTTTAATCAAGAGAGCACCGTGCTGCCATCTTTAGCTAGATGCCTTTGAAATGTGGTGGCGGTAAATTCCACGTGCTCTTGTTTGGAAACAAAGCCACGTGCTTTTTTGACAGCTATCATCCGCCATCTTTAATCAATAGAGCACTGTGCTGCTATCATGCGGGCAATTTCGTCAGCTGCCATCCACCATCTTTAATCCACAGAGAACCGTGCTGCTCTCTGTAGTAGCGGGCAATTTGAAAAGTTCTGTTACTTGTCATCCGTCATCTTTAATCAACAAAGCATCGTACTGCTATCTTTAGCTACATACATTTAACATGTGGTGGCGGATAATTTGAAAAAAACTTCCGTTAGCTATCATCCACCATCTTTATTCAACAGAGCATCGTGCTTTTATCTCCAGCTACATACATTTAACATGTGGTGACGGCAATTTGAAATTCTATCTAGATGCCATCTTTAATCAACAGAGCACCGTGCTGCTATCCCTTTGAATTGTGGTGACGGATAATTTGAAATTCCGTTAGCTATCATCATTAAACATTAGTGCATTCGCTAACCTAACCTCTCATCTACTATCTTGAAGGAGACTATACGACACCTCCTCGACCTCCTCCTCCTCCTCCTCCTCCTCCTCCCCTACAACCCCCGCCTCCTCCTCCTCCTCCTCCTCTGTCAAGGCATAACTTTATCGAACACGCATCGCGAAGGCAAGAGTGTGCAGCGATATGCATGTTTAGACTTGCGGATTACGAAAGAAACATAACAAGACTTGAATCGAACACTGCACTCGATGTCGTTAACTTCAACATGTGATTAAAACATTGTCTGGTGTGTTCAGAACACTACATAAGTAGAATCGAACGCTGTACAACATGTTAGGGGATACCTTTGTTCTAAGAAGATCAGACTGAAACATAACAAGACTAGGATTGAACACTGCACTCGATGTCGTTAACCTGAACATGTGATCAGAACATTGATTGATGTGTTCAGATCACTAAACAAGTAGAACCGAACACTGTAGAACATGTTAGGGGATACCTTTGTTCAAAGAAAATTAGATTGAAACATAATAAGACTAGAATCGAACACTGCACTCGATGTCGTTAACCTTAACATGTGATCCGATACAACATATTAGGGGATACCTTTGTTCTAAGAAAATTAGATTGAAACATAGCAAGACTAGCATCGAACACTGTAAGAACATTGTTTGATGTGTTCAGAGCAAAAGTACAACTTCAGTGATTTACCTAGTGTAAAAATCTAAAATACACACTGTGCACATATCGCATAGCTATCTCGCCTATCACTTGCCTAGTATGAAAATCAAAAACACACTGTGCACATATCGCATAGCTAACTCGGCAACACTTCAAATGATTTGCTTAGTACGAAAATAAAAAATCTATACCGCGTAGCTAACTCGTTCATCGCACTGCTAAGACGCTTAGTAATTGCAAATACACTGATATATGTCATACGAAAATCAAGAAAGCACACTGCGTAGCCAACTCGCTCGGGTCACTCGCTTAGTAATTGCAACACGACTAGAACACTGATACACGTTACTCTTTTTTTTCTCGAAACACACACACACACACACACACACGGATAAGAATGTTGCGAGATACTACATACTTACATGTTTTTTTAAATAGGGGGACGAAAGATCATAAATAATATGTACACATGTTATCTCCTCCAAGTTGTAAGACGAAATAGACGCAGTACTGCGAGTTTCCGCTATAGCTGGCGAACGGAAGTAGCATGATATCTCAGCAAAAAAAAATACGCGTGAGCTTGCATACACGCAAGTCAGACACAATGATGGATACCGCGATTCAAATCCTGGCAACTTATGCCGTCAGGAAGGGCATCCAGCTAGATCATATTGTGACGATCGCGTAGGCCCCCCTCGCCTAGCATTTACTATTTTTTACGGCTTCTAACAGTAGGAGTTCGAACCCGCTATCTTCTGAAGTAGCGAGAATGATTGAAGAGTGTTGAGGGTGATTCATTTGTCGGATGGAGGTGATAAGCCTTGTGCAAGCTTCTTCGGTAGGAGTAGGCTATGTGCCGGTACCGGGACATCTAGTTATAAAACCCGCTACAACTGATTTGTCGCGTATACTGCGATTTAAAATCCTAGTCAGGAAGGGTAACCGGTCGTAAAACTATGGGGTATGATCTAAGAGGCGGGGTGTGCAAAAAAGCCAGCATTAAGTAAGGGCTGTTGATAGGGGGCGTTAAACCTTGTGCAGACTCCTTCGAAAATGATTGTGAGTACAGGATGTTGATGGTGATTCATCTGTCGGATGGGGGCGATAAGCTGTATGCAGGCTGAGGGCGTGCAAAAGGCCAGCATTAAGTAAGGGCTGTTGATAGGGGGCGGTAAACCTTGTGCAGACTCCTTCGAAAATGATTGTGAGTACAAGACGTTGATGGTGATTCATCTGTCGGATGGAGGTAATAAGCCTTGCGCAGGCTTCTTCGGTAGGAGTAGGCTATGTGCCGGTACTGGGATATCAAGTTATAAATCCCGCTATAACAAATTTATCGCGTATACTGCGATTTAAAATCCTAGTCAGGAAGGGTAACCGGTCGTAAATCTATGGTGTATGATCTAAGAGGCGGGGTGTGCAAAAAAGCTAGCATTAAGTAAGGGCTGTTGATGGGGACGTTAAACCTTATGCAGACTCATTCGAAAATGATTGTGAGTACAAGAGTGTTGAGGGTGATTCATTTGTCGGATGGAGGCGTTAAGCTGTGTGCAGGCTTCTTCGGTAGGAGTAGGCTATGAACCAGCACTGGGTTTTACCCTCTCCCTACGGTAGTATATTACATTCTTAGGTAGTTTCGAGGGCATGCAAAAAGCCAGCATTAAGTAAGGGCTGTTGATGGAGGTGTGTTAAACCTTGTACAGGCTCCTTCAACAGGAGTAGCCTACATGCTGGCGCCGTGCAGGCTCTTTCGATAGGAGTGGGCTATATGCTGGCACTGTGTTTTAACCTCTCCGTACAATCATGATATTTTATGTTAGGAACTTACACGGGCTAAATGCTACACACAGCTACAAGTGGCTTATCAGCACACCGTGTCTTCGTTCAAGGTTAGTGCAGCCGGAAGATGCGTGTACAATTTCAGCCAACACATACATTCCGCACTCGCTCTGAATGACTGCGCCGATACAACTTCAAAGACTGTAGAACACAAAAATGCAACCTATAGCCTACAGTTTGGTTTAGTGTGCTTGCCTCTCACCCGGCAGTCTCGGGTTCGATTCTCTTGGGAATAAAAATATGTTTTACAGAATTTGTTTTTTAAGACTAGTTACCCTTCCTGACGCAAAACTGGCAGTATCTAGCCTCTTACATCATACACTATTGTTTTCGACCGGTTACCCTCGCTGACGTCAAAGAACTCGGATTAAGAATCTGTTTTACAACTACTTGCCCTTTCTAACACGAGAATCGGGGATTTACAGCTAGTTGCTCTTCTTAGTGCAAGAACTAAGATTTTAAATCGCTGTATCATGAACTATTGTTTTACAGCCGGATGCCCTTCCTGACGCAAAACTAATATTTTAAATCGCAAGAATTTGTTTTAAGACTAGTTGCCCTTCCTGACGCAAAACTGGCAGTATCTAGCCTCTTACATCATACACTATTGTTTTCGACCGGTTGCCCTTCCTGACGTCAAAGAACTCGGTTTAAGAATGTTTTACAACTAGATGCTCTTTTTAACACGAGAATCGGGGTTTGACAGCTGGATACACTTCTTCGATTTTAAATCGCTGTATCACGAACTATTGTTTTACAGCCGGATGCCCTTCCTGACGCAAAACTAAGATTTTAAATCGCAAGAATTTGTTTTAAGACTAGTTGCTCTTCCTGACGCAAAACTGGCAGTATCTAGCCTCTTACATCATACACTATTGTTTTCGACCGGTTGCCCTTCCTGACGTCAAAGAACTCAGATTAAGAATCTGTTTTACAACTACCTGCCCTTTCTAACACGAGAATCGGGGTTTTACAGCTAGATGCACTTCTTAGACTTTAAATCGCTGTATCACGAACTATTGTTTTACAGCCGGATGCCCTTCCTGACGCAAAACTAAGATTTTAAATCGCAAGAATTTGTTTTAAGACTAGTTGCCCTTCCTGACGCAAAACTGGCAGTATCTAGCCTCTTACATCATACACTATAGTTTTCGACCGGTTGCCCTTCCTGACGTCAAAGAACTAGGATTAAGAATCTGTTTTACAACTAGTTACCCTTTCTAACACGAGAATCGGGGATTTACAGCTAGATGCTCTTCTTAGATTTTAAATCGCTGTATCACGAACTATTGTTTTACAGCCGGATACTCTTCCTGACGCAAAACTAAGATTTTAAATCGCAAGAATTTGTTTTAAGACTAGTTGCCCTTCCTGACGCAAAACTGGCAGTATCTAGCCTCTTACATCATACACTATTGTTTTCGACCGGTTGCCCTTCCTGACGTCAAAGAACTAGGATTAAGAATCTGTTTTACAACTAGTTACCCTTTCTAACACGAGAATCGAGGATTTACAGCTAGATGCTCTTCTTAGATTTTAAATCGCTGTATCACGAACTATTGTTTTACAGCCGGATACCCTTCCTGACGCAAAACTAAGATTTTAAATCGCAAGAATTTGTTTTAAGACTAGTTGCCCTTCCTGACGCAAAACTGGCAGTATCTAGCCTCTTACATCATACACTATTGTTTTCGACCGGTTGCCCTTCCTGACGTCAAAGAACTCGGTTTAAGAATCTGTTTTACAACTAGATGCTCTTTTTAACACGAGAATCGGGGTTTGACAGCTGGATACACTTCTTCGATTTTAAATCGCTGTATCACAAACTATTGTTTTACAGCCGGATGCCCTTCCTGACGCAAAACTAAGATTTTAAATCGCAAGAATTTGTTTTAAGACTAGTTGCCCTTCCTGACGCAAAACTAGCCGTATCTAGCCTCTTACATCATACGCTATGTTTTCGACCGGTTGCCCTTCCTGACGTCAAAGAACTCGGATTAAGAATCTGTTTTACAACTTCTAACACGAGAATCGGGGATTTACAGCTAGATGCTCTTCTTAGATTTTAAATCGCTGTATCACGAAGTATTGTTTTACAGCCGGATGCCCATCCTGACGCAAAACTAAGATTTTAAATCGCAAGAATTTGTTTTAAGACTAGTTGCCCTTCCTGACGCAAAACTGGCAGTATCTAGCCTCTTAAATCATACACTATTGTTTTCGACCGGTTGCCCTTCCTGACGTCAAAGAACTCGGATTAAGAATCTGTTTTACAACTACTTGCCCTTTCTAACACGAGAATCGGGGATTTACAGCTAGTTGCTCTTCTTAGTGCAAGAACTAAGATTTTAAATCGCTGTATCATGAAGTATTGTTTTACAGCCGGATGCCCTTCCTGACGCAAAACTAAGATTTTAAATCGCAAGAAATTGTTTTAAGACTAGTTGCCCTTCCTGACGCACAACTGGGAGTATCTAGCCTCTTACATCATATACTATTGTTTTCGACCGGTTGCCCTTCCTGACGTCAAAGAACTAGGATTAAGAATCTGTTTTACAACTAGTTACCCTTTCTAACACGAGAATCGGGGATTTACAGCTAGTTGCTCTTCTTAGTGCAAGAACTAAGATTTTAAATCGCTGTATCATGAACTATTGTTTTACAGCCGGATGCCCTTCCTGACGCAAAACTAAGATTTTAAATCGCAAGAAATTGTTTTAAGACTAGTTGCCCTTCCTGACGCAAAACTGGGAGTATCTAGCCTCTTACATCATACACTATTGTTTTCGACCGGTTGCCCTTCCTGACATCAAAGAACTCGGATTAAGAATCTGTTTTACAACTAGATGCTCTCTTTAACACGAAAATCGGGTTTATACAGCTGGATACACTTCTTAGATTTTAAATCGCTGTATCACGAACTATTGTTTTACAGCCGGATGCCCTTCCTGACGCAAAACTAAGATTTTAAATCGCAAGAATTTGTTTTAAGACTAGTTGCCCTTCCTGACGCAAAACTAGCCGTATCTAGCCTCTTACATCATACGCTATGTTTTCGACCGGTTGCCCTTCCTGACGTCAAAGAACTCGGATTAAGAATCTGTTTTACAACTTCTAACACGAGAATCGGGGATTTACAGCTAGATGCACTTCTTAGTGCAGGAACTAAGATTTTAAATCGCTGTATCATGAACTATTGTTTTACAGCCGGATGCCCTTCCTGACGCAAAACTAAGATTTTAAATCGCAAGAATTTGTTTTATGACTAGTTGCTCTTCCTGACGCAAAACTGGCAGTATCTAGCCTCTTACATCATACACTATTGTTTTCGACCGGTTGCCCTTCCTGACGTCAAAGAACTCGGATTAAGAATCTGTTTTAAACTAGATGCTCTTTTTAACACGAGAATCGGGGATTTACAGCTAGATGCTCGCCGGATGCCCTTCCTGACGGCATAAGTTGCCAGGATTTGAATCGCGGTATCCTTCATTGTGTCTGACTTGCGTGTATGCAAGCTCACGCGTATTTTTTTTTTTTTTTTTGCTGAAATATCATGCTACTTCCGTTCGCCAGCTATAGCGGAAACTCGCAGTACTGCGTCTATTTCGTCTTACAACTTGGAGGAGACAACATGTGTACATATAATTTATGATCTTTCATCCCCCTATTTTTTTTAAAACATGTAAGTATATAGTATCTCGCAACATTGTTATCCGTGTGTGTGTGTGTGTGTGTGTGTGTGTGTGTGTGTGTGTGTGTGTGTGTGTGTGTGTGTGTGTGTGTGTGTGTGTGTGTGTGTGTTTCGAGAAAAAAAAAGAGTAACGTGTATCAGTGTTCTAGTCGTGTTGCAATTACTAAGCGAGTGACCCGAGCGAGTTGGCTACGCAGTGTGCTTGACATATATCAGTGTATTTGCAATTACTAAGCGTCTTAGCAGTGCGATGAACGAGTTAGCTACGCGGTATAGATTTTTTATTTTCGTACTAAGCAAATCATTTGAAGTGTTGCCGAGTTAGCTATGCGATATGTGCACAGTGTGTTTTTGATTTTCATACTAGGCAAGTGATAGGCGAGATAGCTATGCGATGTGTGCACAGTGTGCGTTTTTAATTTTTACACTAGGTAAATCATTGAAGTTGTATTTTTGCTCTGAATACATCAAACGATGTTCTTACAGTGTTCGATGCTAGTCTTGCTATGTTTCAATCTAATTTTCTTAGAACAAAGGTATCCCCTAATATGTTGTATTGGATCACATGTTAAGGTTAACGACATCGAGTGCAGTGTTCGATTCTAGTCTTGTTATGTTTCAATCTAATTTTCTTTGAACAAAGGTATCCCCTAACATGTTGTACAGTGTTCGGTTCTACTTGTGTAGTGATCTGAACACATGAATCAATGTTCTGATCACATGTTGTATCGAGTGCAGTGTTCAATTCTAGTCTTGTTATGTTTCAATCTGATCTTCTTAGAACAAAGGTATCCCCCAACACGTTGTACAGTGTTCGGTTCAAGTCTTGTTACGTTTCAATCTAATTTTCTTAGAACAAAGGTATCCCCTGACATGTTGTACAGTGTTCGGTTCTACTTGTTTAGTGATCTGAACACATCGATCAATATTCTGATCACATGTTAAGGTTAACGACATCGAGTATAGTGTTCGAGTCTAGTCTTGTTATTTTACAATCTAATTTTCTTAGAACAAAGGTATCCCCTAACATGTTGTACAGTGTTCGGTTCTACTTGTTTAGTGATCTGAACACATCAATCAATGTTCTGATCACATGTTCAGGTTAACGACATCGAGTGCAGTGTTCAATTCTAGTCTTGTTATGTTTCAATCTGATCTTCTTAAAACAAAGGTATCCCCTAACATGTTGTACAGCGTTCGATTCTACTTATGTAGTGTTCTGAACACACCAGACAATGTTTTAATCACATGTTGAAGTTAACGACATCGAGTGCAGTGTTCGATTCAAGTCTTGTTATGTTTCTTTCGTAATCCGCAAGTCTAAACATGCATATCGCTGCACACTCTTGCCTAGCGATGCGTGTTCGATAAAGTTATGCCTTGACAGAGGAGGAGGAGGAGGAGGATGAGGCGGAGGTGGTAGGGGAGGAGGAGGAGGAGGAGGAGGAAGAGCAGGAGGTAGAGGAGGTGTCGTATAATCTCCTTCAAGATAGTAGATGAGAGGTTAGGTTAGCGAATGCACTAATGTTTAATGATGATAGCTAACGGAATTTCAAATTATCCGTCACCACAATTCAAAGGGATAGCAGCACGGTGCTCTGTTGATTAAAGATGGCATCTAGATAGAATTTCAAATTGCCGTCACCACATATTAAATGTATGTAGCTAGAGATAAAAGCACGATGCTCTGTTGAATAAAGATGGTGGGTGATAGCTAACGGAAGTTTGTTTTTCAAATTATCCGCCACCACATGTTAAATATATGTAGCTAAAGATAGCAGTACGATGCTTTGTTGATTAAAGATGACGGATGACAAGTAACAGAACTTTTCAAATTGCCCGCTACTACAGAGAGCAGCACGGTGTTCTGTGGATTAAAGATGGTGGATGACAGCTGACGAAATTGCCCGCATGATAGCAGCACAGTGCTCTATTGATTAAAGATGGCGGATGATAGCTGTCAAAAAAGCACGTGGAATTTACCGCCACCATATTTCAAAGGCATCTAGCTAAAGATGGCAGCACGGTGCTCTCTTGATTAAAGATGGCGGATGACAGCTGTCAAAATGCACGTGAGTTTGTAAAGCACGTGGAATTTGCCACCGGCATGAAGAGGGCAGCACGGTGCTCTCTGGCGGTTGACAGCTGTCAGAAAAGCACATGGGTTTGTTACCAAACAAGACCGTGTAGAATTTTCCACCACCACATAGAGGGCAGCACGGTGCTCTCTAGATTAAAGATGGCGGATGATATCTGACAAAATAGCGCATAGGTTTGTTTCCAAACAGGAGCATAAAGAATTTTTCAAATTGCCGCCACTACATTTCAAAGGTATCTAGCTAAAGAGTGCAGCACTGAGGTTTGCGATGCAAGATGGCGGATGACAGCTGTGACGTACCACATTTCAAAGGTAAGTAGCTAAAGAGGGCAGCGCGGTGCTCTCTGGATTAAAGATGGCGGATGACAGCTGCACGTGGCTTTGTTTCCAAACAAGAGCACGTGGAATTTGCCGCCACTACTTTTCAAAGGTATCTAGCTAAAGAGTGCAGCACTGAGGTTTGCGATGCAAGATGGCGGATGACAGCTGTGACGTACCACATTTCAAAGGTAAGTAGCTAAAGAGGGCAGCACGGTGCTCTATAGAATAAAGATGGCGGATGACAGCTGTCAAAAAAGCACGTGGCTTTGTTTCCAAACAAGAGCATAAAGAATTTGCCGCCACTACATTTCAAAGGTATCTAGCTAAAGAGTGCTGCACTGAGGTTTCGGATGCAAGATGGCGGATGACAGCTGTGACGTACTACATTTCAAAGGTAAGTAGCTAAAGAGGGCAGCACTGTGCTCTATGGATTAAGGATGGCGGATGACAGCTGCACGTAGATTTGTTTATCTCACGCTAGTGAGGTTAAGTTGGTAGCACTAAGGTTTAGGCCCGCCAAGATGGCAGCACTGCCGATGACAGGTGACGAATTTACATCTACTACGATAAAGAGGGCAGCACGGTGCTCTCTGGATTAAAGATGGCGGATGACAGCTGTCAAAAAAGCACATGGCTGTCAAAAAGCACGTGGCTTTGTTTACCACGCGCTAGTTAGGTTAAGTTGGTACTACTGATGTTTAGGCCCGTCAAGATGGCAGTACTGAGGTTAGCGATGCGTTGTTGTCTGTCAAAAAGCACGTGGCTGTCAAAAAACACGTGGCTTTGTTTACCTCGCGCTAGTTAGGTTAAGTTGGCACTACTGAGGTTTAGGCCCGTCAAGATGGCAGCAGTGAGGTTAGCGATGCGTTGTTGTCGATGGCAGCTGTCAAAAAGCACGTGGCTTTGTTTACAAATTCAAATCTCGCGCCAAAATTCAAATTTGCTGCCAAAATTCAAATTTCCCGCCAAATTTCAAATTTCCCGCGGGTGGTGGTGGGAGCCCTGGGAGCCCGGAGGAGGTGGTGGCCGCCGAATCCTCGTATTGTTCTACTTCCATACGTGTAATCCTCCATATTTTTTCAAACTACGGTCAACACATTGCTGTTTGATACTCACGTCCATTAGAGCATTCTTTCTGTCCGTCATGCTGATCTATCATCAGCTCTAAAATGGTGAGGCTGGTATAAGAATGATCAAATGTCGCAGTGTGATCCTAAACCTCCTTGTAGCATGGACTTAAGTAGCCTACCAAAAGATACTTATAATACGACCAAATTTGCTGTCATATTGCTGCATGACAATGCCAGGCCACCCTCATGAGGAATCCATCCCACTTCGTGATCGGGAGAACACAATGTTATTGGCATCGCAGAAAGCTTGAAGTCTACTTTAATAATTATGATTAGACTCTGATGACGAGCGCTTTTTGAAGTGTTACTCTATCCCTTACTGCTCAGAGATGGCCTTTAAAACAGGATATGTCCAAACACCTACACTTTTTCGGAAAGGTAAAAGATTGTTCAATTTTGAATGAAATGTTTAACTCAATACCGCCAAATATACAGGAAGAGTTAAGATTTGGTTAAAAATAGTTTCGGATGTGTACAATTCGTCTGAATCAATAGCAAAATCACATAAAACTCATTTCTGATCATGGGTGGACTTCCCCATTTGGAACTCCACCTCCTCATCTCTATATTCGGTGACAGAGCCTTGTCGTACCACCCAAAGGTGAATTTTACGTAGTTGTCTTGTGGGCAGTGATTTCATTAGCCGGCGAATACAGTATCGACATGCCAACCAGTCATTGTGTGGTACATTCTGCGGTATTGACAACATTGTGCTGCACTTTACTGACATCTGTGTGCGAGGGAACACTAATCAGTCAACCGCAGACGTGAAATGATATAGCACTTGTATTGCCGGTACAGTATCAACCTGTTTGACCTGGCAACTAATGATGGTAATCGACTTAGACCACTGAAGAACCATCTAGACGAAGGAAGGCTAAGTACATTCAAGGTCTGCTAGCCATCAAGAGCTGACATCTCAATGGAGTCGCATTTCTAATCCCGTCAAATGTTAGTTTTCTCAAGTGAGATGTTGCTTCGCTGGGGTTTGAATTCCACAGACAGCTATTGAAGTCGAGGCTATGATCATGTTATGAACGATCACATCAGGATCGTTTCCCGGTGTTGGTGAAAAGTGATGGAGACCTCAAGTTCCTTATTATGAAGAGTATGACTCCGGCAGCGGAGCGATCAATTCGTGATTGAGGATTTGACTGAGCTAACGTATACAAATAATAATGCCCTCGACCGAGAGAGTTGGCTGCGCGATGTGGGTTACGTACAAAGTGAGCTTTATTCGGAAGACAGTATATTTGTAACCAACTGTATGTAACCCTGAACGATCCTTTACCGTGTTTTGCCATTTTTACATTAGACAAATGTTAGAAGTGTACCTTAGTTAGCGCCATTATCTCTGTCTTCTTAGTCATATCATTTTCTAGCCCATCGTCACCATAAAAACCTCTGTAGTTTCGTTGTAAAAACAAATAATGTCGTCTCCTTGAGGGGAACAAAATGTGAGGCAACGTAATTCTGATGGAAATGGAAGGCGAAAAATATCAGATGATGATCTATAAAACAGACTTAGAAAATCCTTGGATTTTAATTACATTCATGGTTGTCTTACAAACAAAAGCATAACATAATCACAGCAATAGAACCAGCTTTTGGGTGGTTAGGCCGTGTGCATAATGCAGAGTTTCGTCCAGACGTGCCATTTGGACTCATCAGCTGGAATGGCACGCCCCTCCAGGACTCTGCATAGCAGAGGCAGACCAAACTGTGTGGCCCCGCCGAGTTAGCAAATCAAGTTTGCTAACCTGCTAGAGGAGAAAAGATTTCTCCGTTCAAAAAAATGCTCCCCCATTGGAGATACAACATCAAAAAAGGCTTTCACGGCCGCAGATAACAGATAACAGCATAACAAATATTTTCCATCCTTAATTATTTCATTGAAATATTTCTTATACAGTGAAGATGTTGAAGATGCCGCAAGTAAAACCTTTCACCAAGAAAGAAGGTACAGGCGGGTTGAGTATATGAGATGGTTGAGGCCCCGGCCTTCTTGCACCAATTTGGCAGGTTCGATCACGGCTCAGTGAGGTGGTATTTGAAGGTGGTCAAATAAGTCAGCCACCTGTTGGTAAATTTACTGGCACGTAAAAGAATTCGGGCGGGACTAAATTTCGGCACATCGGCGTCTCCGAAAACCGTAAATGTAATTCATGGTACAAAAAGCCATTATTATTATTATTATTATTATTATTATTAAAGGAAGTACTTCGTCATACCGGGAAATCATGCGAAGTCCTAACCTCCACTAAACGTAGCAAAGCAGCCTATTTTGGTATCATTCCCTTAAATTACAAACCGTCTTAGGGCCTGCGAAAACCGCTGTGTGATAACGTTGTGGAAGAAATACTGACCCGCAGCACATGTATAATCGGGAAGATCCTTTGACGTTAGTCGCACAGTATTGAATCTTCAATGACAGAACTTTACCGGCCAATGTTCTAAGTTAAATATTGTCGTTGCACCTAGAAAATCCCGGCTCCATGGCTAAATGGTTAGCGTGCTGGCCTTTGATCACAGGGTTTCCGGGTTCGATTCCCGGCAGGGTCGGGAATGTTAAACTTAATTGGTTAATTTCCCTGGCACGGGGTCTGGGTGTATGTGTTGTCTTCATCATCCTTTCATCCTCATCACGAAGCGCAGGTCGCCTACGGGAAAAAGACCTACACCTGGCGAGCCGAACACGTCCTGGGATTTCCCGGCACAAAAAGCCATACGCCATTTCACCTAGAAAAGCCGCTATGTGAAAATATTTCAGCTTAGAACTCTGACCAGCAAGGCTCTGTCATTGAAAGTCCATTATTTTATGAACTACCGTATATCAACGAATTTTCGTTGTAAGCGATACATGCACTGCGGGTCAGTATTTCTCCCTCAACATTGTCACAAAGCGGTTCTCACATAAGGATTGCGGCTTCAGAAGCCCAACGACGAAATATAGCCTTATGCAACTGACCACAGAAAACAAGAAAATACGATAAGGTGGATATTATCTGAAGAGGTTGTCATGAGCATGGTACCGTTGACAGTTTCGACTTTCACGATACGGAAATCTTAATAATAAAACGCAAAATGGAAGTAATTACTGCATGATGGTTGCCCGTATTCTGTGAGAAGAGAGCACTGGAAGAAGAAAACTACTATTAATAAAATGTTTTCATTCCTTCCCTGAAGGGAGAGGCGGGCGTCTTAGACGGCGACGCCGTCTCTCAGACCGGAAGATTTGTTACGGTGAAGGAAATGCTCGGGGAAGGCGAGCGGTATGGCGACGGTAGCCTATACCAAGAACTGTCCCGGCATTCGGCTTAGTGCAAGAGAATGGAAAACCACGGAAAACCATTCACAGGACAGCCAACAGTTGGGGCCAGCTGCCACGTGCAGCCAAGTTCCGTCTCCCGAATGTAGAGGCGTAGAGGCACGATAGAGCGGTGGCCACCCCAGGGTGCAAATCTATTCGAGCACGGACCAGCCGTGGCAACTGATGGGCTGAGATCCACTCTGCATTTACCGAACAAGAAGAAAACAAGATAGGAATAGAAAACATATATTTTGATTGTAAGTCATGAGGAAGTTGACGTACAGCTCTTCAGAAATCCAATGAACATGTATAGACGATTGTAAATAGGACCGTGTTCAATAAAAGTTAGCAAAAGGAATTGTTCAAACCACGCTTACTATTTCTTAAGTTCACGAGCTAGCCAAGACAATACAAATGCGTGCACCTCCTGGACTCTATTACTATTGTCACATGTATTATTCGAGTTAACTAAAAGCAGTGTCGCTAGAATTGGAGAAGGGCATACTGGGAAGCTCTTATCTGACACTTTGTCATGCTTCTGTCCCGTCCTGACTCACGGGCTTAAGTGACAGCAAAGCAGCTTAACTACTTAGCTTCCGCTAAGCCACCTACAGGGAAAACTGGAAACTTGTGGCAGCAAGGAATTAGCATAACTGGCCGCAAATGGGAGACAAGCTTTTAAAAGAGGTTGCAGTTTTCTATGACTGCGGTGGGGATTTCGTTGTGTCTCCAGACCTCAGAAGCTCAACGTGACAAGAATAAGGAACCACAACAAGAGTTCGAAAGTTACGAAGTGAGATCCCAAGGCGTTAGATGCTGTGCAGGGGATACAAAATAGACACAGTTCAGAAACTGAAAATGGAATAAAGGCAGAGTTATAACGAGGAATTTTTAAAAGAAATATTTCACCAGAAGTCTAGCACCTCATTTCATAGCAAAAGAAACTCGAAATAAACCAGACGTTTTAGGCTGTCATTCAACTTTTGACGAAAGGATACTAAATAAATAAAAGTGGAAAAGTATATTAATACCTTAATTTTCACAAAAGCTTTGCTCGTAATACTGGTGTTTCGTGGTTCAATACAATCACTTTCCGCTGCCGCAACCTCATGCCAGCACCGCCTGTATTTGTCTCGTGTAGCTGCTAGAAGCACTGTCCCGAGTAATCAACGTATTGTTTGCTTATGGTACCCTTTATCTGATAAAGTAATCTTCTTCTTCTTCTTCTTCATCTGTTTTTCCTCCAGGGTCGGTTTTTCCCTCGGACTAAGCGAGGGATCCCACCTCTACCGCCTCAAGAGCAGTGTCCTGGAGTTTCAGACTTTGGGTCTGGGGATACAACTGGGAAGAATGACCAGTACCTCGCCCAGGCGGCCTCACCTGCTATGCTGAACAGGGGCCTTGTTGACGGATGGGAAGATTGGAAGGGATAGGCAAGGAAGAGGGAAGGAAGCGGCCGTGGCCTTAAGTTAGGTACCATCCCGGCATTTGCCTGGAGGAGAAGTGGGAAACCACGGAAAACCACTTCCAGGACGGCTGAGGTGGGAATCGAACCCACCTCTACTCAGTTGACCTCCCGAGGCTGAGTGGACCCCGTTCCAGCCCTCGTACCACTTTTCAAATTTCGTGGCAGAGCCGGGAATCGAACCCGGACCTCCGGGGGTGGCAGCTAATCACGCTAACCACTACACCACAGAGGCGGACTAAAGTAATCTTATGGTGGATATTTTCGTCACGTTGCTGTCAGCTTGCATTCGCGACATAGCGGGTTCAAACCGCACTGCTGGCAGCCCTGAAGACGTCTGTATTCGCTTTGTCCTTTTAACACAATGAAAATGTTGGGCTGTGCCTTCATTAAGGTCTCAGCCTCTACTTTCCCAGTCATAGTTCTTTCCCATCCTTTCTGTCGCCAAAAACCAGCAGAAATGAAGAAACGTTCCTGAAAGTAATGGAGCCAAACTACGAAACTTCCATCTTGATTAGCTGTAGATTTATTCCGTCATCGTAGGCTTTAAGCACAGTCTATCATTAAAACCAATGTGCATTAGATTTTTTTTTGTGTATATATATTCTCTGAAGAAATAAAAAAATGAGCGCATGGTATTGTCCAAGATTTTCACAGGTATGCATTTCTCAGAAACAAGTAGAAATATAAATATCTTTGTTGTTGGTTCCCACAGTTTTTTTTTGTTTTTTTTTTTTGCATGGAGGGAGAAGTATATTTTGATAATGATTAAAATAAAGATTGAGAAAGTATAAAATGCGAGGAACATATAGTACCACGTAATTCACTGACAATCCGTCCGCTTACTTAGCGTAACGGTTAGTGCTATTAGCTGCCATCCTCGGAGGCCCGGGTTCGATTCCCGGTTCTGCCACAAATTTCAGAATGGCAGGAGGGCTAGAATGTAGTCAAAATGGTACACGCAGATCCCCTCCATTGGGTGTGTGCCTGAAAAGAGCTGCACCACTTCGGGATGAGGACACGGGTTTACTTCCACCCTCATCGGAGGGTCTGCCTTACAAGGGTTGCACCCGGCTAGAAATAGCCACACGAAATTATTACTGACAAACCCTCACAAGCCAGTATGTCGATCTTCTTACCTACCTGTTCTCAGATGGCTGATCGACCTATCTGTAACGAGCCCAACAGAGACCACGGGGCCCTTATACCGATATACAGAGTATCCCTGAAGAACGTCCGAAAGATTGTCATCCTGCATACAAATCTATCACACGTTCCCGCCTTTATAGTTATGATCGATACTTTTCATTAGGAAATCCTTTTAAATCTACTTCACTAGATTGAAAGCATGAGTTTTATTTAATTAAAATAATGCTTTTCCGATAAAGTGTTTGAAGGGAGAACAGAACAGCTCCAATGAAATGTAAACATTACTACCTGTAGATCGAGGTCCAGTTCGCTACTGAATGGAAGAGGAGTGAATTAAACTAATGTTTCCAGGTGGAGTGAGAGTCTGAGCAGTGCTCGATGTTTCCCTGCTTTGCTTTTATTCTGATCGTCAATCCTATCCTATATTTAAACTAGGTCAAAACTTGTTATGTTGGTAAAAATGGGAAATGTTTGCGATTGTAGATAATAAAATGATTAGCATATTGCCTCTAGCATGATCCACTCATTGCTGGTAAGTTGAATTCAGATTTGTTTTGAACGCGTTAATGAAATGTATACTGGTAAAATAACATTCAACATTAGTGTGTGTTTTAAATTTTAGTAGTCACTCGCCAATAAGAAACCTCCGTGGCTCAGGCGGCAGCGCGCCGTCATCTCACCGCTGGGTTCCGTGGTTCAAATACTGGTCACTCCCATTTGAGATTTGTGCTGGACAAAGCGGAGGCCGATCAGGTTTAACTCCGGGTACTCCGGTTTTTCCTGTCATCCTTCATTCCAGAAATACTCTCTAATATCATTTTATATCATCTGTCAGGCATTAATAATTGGCCCATAGGAGTGCGATAGGCTTCGGCAACCGCCACAGCTCCTACCCTCGCCGCTAGATAGGGACATCATTTATTTATTTATTTATTTATTTATTTATTTATTTATTTATTTATTTATTATTTATTTATTTATTTATTTATTTCATGATCAGGTTCAAACTGGAAATAGAATGTGGATTTTCATTTTCACTTCACACCAGTAACTCGTTCGAAGGGAAATTGCTATACAACAAAGTAACACTACACTTTACTTTCTTCTGTCAAGACGTTTCCACCCAAAGAATGCTTACACAAGGACGTTACTAAGTTCAACGAGATTTCTGCCGAACATTAGGTGATCGTTAACTATTTTCTGAGTTTCGGTTAAATAATAATAATAATAATAATAATAATAATAATAATAATAATAATAATAATAATAATAAATGATCACCTATTGAAAGGTATAAAGTGGTAGGGAGCGATTCAGTTCGGTGGAAATGTAGGGAGCAGGTTGGCCTACGCCAACGACTTTGTCTTAATGGACGATCGTGCTAAAACTCGCAGCCTAATATCTTTAGACTTCAAACGTGCAATGAGTATGATATGAAAATTAGTCTTTCCAAAACTAAAATCACGTCATGAGGTAAGAAACCTAGGAGTTTTGAATTTCCGGTTGGGAATAGAAAGCTGGGACAGGTAAATCATTTCAAGTATTTACGTTGAGTATTCTCCCAGCGTGGTAGTATAGTAGGTGAGACTAATTCGAGGTCCAGGAAAGGCAATTCGGTGAGTTAGCAGTTGCGAACAGAAATTATTATGAGAAAGAAGTCGGTTCCAGGACGAAACGACATTTACACCGGTCTCATTTCAGATGAAATGTTCATTTATGTGAGATAAAGCTGGTTGGACTCAGAATATCTCCCAATTCATAAACAACATAAATTACAAGTAAAAGGCATGAAAGAAACAATAATTATTGCTAGTATAAACATGTGGGAACAATGGCAGGAGGGTACTTCGAATGAGGAGATAAAGAATCGGTTAGATGTTAACTCGATAAACTGGCTTTAGTGGTGGCTTATATTAGGCGAATAATGGGCTCTGTTAACGAGGGTAAGAGAAGTAGAGGGAGACGAAGACCCGGCGGTTAGTCTCCCTTTCTAATGATTTAATGAAATAAGAGATATGGAGCTAAATGACGCCACGGAGGTAGTTACAAGTAGAGGATTGTGGCAGCTTTTAGTAAATTCATGAAGCCTTGCAGACTGACCCTTGAAAGGTACAATAGTTCACAATTAATATGTGTGTAATAATAGTGATGATTATAGAAACCGGAATTTTGTCTTTCATCTGCCAATAAATCTATCGACAGAAGATTGTCTTTTTTGAGCAGTTCAAAATTCCCCCGGACCAATTGGAGTTTGGAAGTATAGCGCACTATTGCCTGAGCTAACAACCCGACACATTGCTGATGAGTTCAGTGAAGTGAATGTTATGGAATGTAGGCTTATACTGTGAAGCTTTTCACTCTGTCAAAACTATTATAGGATTAATAAAATAAAATAAAGCACTTCTGAAGAAAACATTTATTAATTGATTATAGCTGAAAAACGTATAATTTAATTAAACCGTATGTTTAATATTTAAATATTTATTTTCTAACTTTTTTAATCTGCATTAGTTTCGGGACACTGAAGAACTTGCAGATTAACTAGGTCAAAACTGAACGGAAATACCTTCCATTTTCCAGAATCATGTAACTTGGGTTATATATTTTCAGTTTCATTTAGAGGTCGATTCTATTTCACGACATTTATTTACCAAGAAGATACTGTGCTAACACGATATTTACTAACTTTTAAAATCCGGAACTCCAGAATAACAATCAACAATTTTTCTACAGTACCTTCGAACCTCCTATCACACCACGAGCATCCCAGGAATCAAGTCCCTTAACAGATTATAGGTCCTCGAGCTCTGAGGCTGCTATGGGTTTTCCGTTCGGCCGCATATAAAAGATTCGTAGGTGGTTGACCAATTTGTCTTTTCTTGATACGGTCTCAGAAAATTCCCTGGAAAGGATTTAGTTAAAAATATGGAGACAGTTTTCTCTTTCCTGAAATATATTTCTCTTCTTGTTTCCAGCCAGAAATCTTTTCCTTTATTCGTGTCAGCTGTTCTGGTTATCACTCGCTCTACTACGTAGTTGACATGTTCCAGGGAATGTGTTCAATTTCGTCACCGCTAGCGGATTATCTTTTCTGTACGACTTCATCATAGTGATATAGTCCTCAAGCAAATATAACACGTTGCTGGTATTTTTATGCTGACTTTCAGAAAAATCATTCGGTATGACAGAATCTTGCTTCTTTTCAACAATTTCTTCTGACCATACATAGCATAATCCTTTGTTCTTCGCCGCAGTTATATAAATAAAGCTGCCTTCTGTAAAATATAACGTGTATTACTGGAATTTATATTAAATTCCCCTACAATGAATAAAAATACTACTATCTCAAGTATCTTAACACATCCTGTTCTCGTATTTTACTAGATAATTATTAAGTAAGATTAACTCCAAATAAGTGGTCACTTTAAGGCGAGACCAACACTTTTACCGACCAAAAATCATATTTTTCAATTTACATTTTCATTTAAAATTGAATTTTCTCACTATAACAGACCGATTCTTTTATTAATGTCTCCAATACCTTCGGAGTTACGACCAGAAACGGAAATCCCTGTCACCCAAGTAAGCCCTTTAAGTTTATTGCACGTTTCCCATAAATGTTGTTTTCCAAAGCCGTTTCCCAGATTATTCGGAAACTTCTTGAGATATAAAGATAAAATTTTGTATGCATGTATATTTCATAGAGAAGAAGTTGTCGTAGAATTATTGAGCTGTCTTCTCTGATTAAGTTTGAAAAAGTATTTTCATGTGAAAATTAATGAAAGAAATGACTACTTGAAAATGACTTCGGGAAACAAGTATGTATTCTTCATGGATTTCACTGATACTAGTACACGCTGTAGCTATAACATTACTAATCATAATAAGGAAGAATCATAGAAAAATATTCACGTGTTTGGAAAGTAACAGGGAAACGGCGAAATATTGGCGTGATACAGCGCCATGATGAATAATAATACAATGGAATAGAATTCTACGATTTCTAATTATGTAGGCATATTATTAGGAAATAATGCACTGAGCGATTTGACAGTACGGTTAGATGCGCGCGACTGTGAGCTTGCATCCGGAAGATAGTGGGTTCGAATCCCACTGTCGGCAGCCCTGACGATGTTTTTCCGTGGTTTCCAATTTTCACACCAGGCAAATGCTGGAGCTGTACCTTAACTAAGGCCACGGCCGCTTCCTTTCAACTCCTAGAACTTTCCTATCCCATCGTCGCCGTAAGACCTATATCTGTGTCGGTGCGACGCAAAGCCCCTAGCAAGTAATGTGTTTGTCATGCTAAGTTTCCTTTCATTATTCGTTTACATTGCTGCGGAAAAACCTTTTAACACATCCCATTTTTCTTTGTCGAAAGGTGTACTGCCCTCTTCAGACAAAGTAACTGTATTTTCGCAGAACGTCAAGTAGCGAAATCAAATTACTTTCCAATACATAGCCTAAACCATGTTGCTTTCTGTTGAGGAAAGGAATAACAAAGAATTCTCTTTCTGCAGAAAATAACTGTCACCATGTTCCGTTTTGCAAAAAAACAAAAATATGACTTATTGTTTCACCGTTTTCTATTCTTATCCATTGAGACATTAAGATGAACAGGATTGGTTCCTTTTATGCAAAATGTGGTGAAATATTTCTATACCTCTGTTTGCCAGAAATCGTTCTGTGTGACGTGTAACGATGGAGAGTGGCATAACAGCTGCTTGTTTTCCGCAAAATTAGCAAGAATGCCAAGCTGGCTCAACAACTTAAACATTGCTCTATGTGTTTGGGATGTGCGAGGCCGTCAAAAATGGGGAATATCGAAGACTGTTACACGCCCTGCGTCAAGTTTTCAACACCAGTTCCGGACATTCGTGCGTGCCTTCGACTTGTCACCATACACTGCACAATTCTCTCAGTATATTTAAGGTAGTTTCTGCTTCTTCGACCACAGAAACCGGATCACATTCTGTAGCTCAACTATGTCCAGCGTCCCAAGACTGTCTGCCATTTCGAAACAAGTGTTAGTCAGTGAGAGCGAGGTGAACACGCGTACAATATAGTGGCGAAATACGTGCACTACCAGATGTACGCTATGGAAAAAATAAAACTCACCCGGAAAATATCTATGTAAAAGACACGGGATCGACCCTTGTTAATGAACAGGAGAACTGCCCATCACAGGAAATGCTGGAAACTGTCATTTCGATGCACAAGTCGGTCGTTGCCTGGAACGAAGTTCGACGAAATATCAACACTGTTTATCTGTGCAAGTTGCAATATTAAGAGATCGTCGTGTCTAAACATTATCAAACAGGACCGGTGCCTATATCCTTTCAAATTTACTGTTGTGTATGCGTCAAAGCGTACAGACGAACTTTCGCGTGTTGAGTTCTGCAGGTCGTTTCTGACTGAATTGGAGTGACGGTATATGGGTCCTCAGTTCTTTCATTTCTTCAGATGCCTAGTTCAGATTGTCAGGATGTGTGAAATAACAGATCACACGCCATTATGAATTAAAAAATCCCCATCAGAATGTACAAACGCCGTTGCATAATCTCAAGTGCGCAATGTTTGGTGTCCGCATCGTAACACGATCCAGTCACAAAACTGTTAATGCTAACCGTGAATGCTAATGCCTGTGTGGAGCAACTCACAGAAGACTGCATCACAGGCATATACTGGCAGCGCTGTATCTCGTAGCATTGGTGCTGGTGAAGCCGGAAACTTGCGGCCGCCGCCATTTTACGTCACTACAGATCTAATGTAAACATATATGTCACTGTGTTATGCGCAGTTTTGTTTTAAGTTTCTTTTTATACACATTTCACTTTTATTTTCGGAAAACTACTGTGTGGTAGAATGGTGAGAATGGTGTGATTTTTCCTATTCACGAAGAAACAGGAGTTTCAACACACCGGTCAGTGGCTCACATGTAGTTATGTACATTTGTTGTCTAGTTATTACTCCTATTTAATTTACTAGGAAGGATGCCTGCCGTAATTATGTGGGAAAAAGAGATATCTTCATTCCCATGTATATACCTTCGCGTTAGCCCCCTTGTAATGGAATAATAATAATAATAATAATAATAATAATAATAATAATAATAATAATAATAATAATAATAACAATCTGGTTGCAAAACACACTTTCAAGGAAGAGGCGAAAAGAACCACAAAGAAACAATGGACGGAAGAACGCAAGAAACAGCATAGTGAGTTCATGAAGAGATTTTGGGAGGAGTGGAAGAAAGGAAAGCCATCATCGATCTAACAAGTTCCAATGCGCACTGTAAACGGGCATAACGAAGAAGGAAAGAGAATGTCCGCCTCTGTGCGGTGTAGTGGTTAATGTGATTATCTGCCATCCCCGAAGGACAGGGTTCGATTCCCGTGTTTGAAAATAAATTTGAAAAGTTGTACGAGTGCTGGAACGAAGTCCGCTCAGACTCGGAAGTTCAGCTGAGTAGAGAGGTTCGATTCCCACCTCATGCATCTTCGGAGTGGCTTCCCACTTCTCCTCCAGGCAAATGCCGGGATGGTACTTAAGGCCACGGCCGCTTGCTTCCTTTTCCTTGTCTATCCTTTCTAATCCTCCCATCGCTCTACAAGGCCCGTGTTCAGCTTAGCAGGTGAGGGCGCCTAGGCGACGTACTGGTATTTGTTGTTAGTTGTAACCCCCCAGTCAAAGGTATCACGCTCCAGGACACTGCCCTGAGGCAATAGATGTGGGATCCCTCGCTGAGTCCGAGGGAGAAACCAACGCTGGAGGGTAAGCGGATTAAGAAAGGAATAATAATAATAATAATAATAATAATAATAATAATAATAATAATAATAATAATAATAATAATAATAATAATAATAATAATAATACACTGACTGACAGAGCAAATGTAACACCAAGAAGGAGTGGTCAGAACTTTATGCCAATTGCAGGGTAGACTGACGTCACTGAGGTATGCTCATGATGTGAAATGCGCCGCTGTGCTGCGCACGTAGCGAACGATAAATGGGACACGGCGTTGGCGAATGGCCCACTTCGTACCGTGATTTCTCAGCCGACAGTCATTGTAGAACGTGTTGTCGTGTGCCACAGGACACGTGTATAGCTATGAATGCCAGGCCGCCGTCAACGGAGGCATTTCCAGCAGACAGACGACTTTACGAGGGGTATGGTGATCGGGCTGAGAAGGGCAGGTTGGTCGCTTCATCAAATCGCAGCCGATACCCATAGGGATGTGTCCACGGTGCAGCGCCTGCGGCGAAGATGGTTGGCGCAGGGACATGTGGCACGTGCGAGGGGTCCAGGCGCAGCCCGAGTGACGTCAGCACGCGAGGATCGGCGCATCCGCCGCCAAGCCGTGGCAGCCCCGCACGCCACGTCAACCGCCATTCTTCAGCATGTGCAAGACACCCTGGCTGTTCCAATATCGACCAGAACAATTTCCCGTCGATTGGTTGAAGGAGGCCTGCACTCCCGGCGCCCGCTCAGAAGACTACCATTGACTCCACAGCATAGACGTGCACGCCTGGCATGGTGCCGGGCTAGAGCGACTTGGATGAGGGAATGGCGGAACGTCGTGTTCTCCGATGAGTCACGCTTCTGTTCTGTCAGTGATAGTCACCGCAGACGAGTGTGGCGTCGACGTGGAGAAAGGTCAAATCCGGCAGTAACTGTGGAGCGCCCTACCGCTAGACAACGCGGCATCATGGTTTGGGGCGCTATTGCGTATGATTCCACGTCACCTCTAGTGCGTATTCAAGGCACGTTAAATGCCCACCGCTACGTGCAGCATGTGCTGCGGCCGGTGGCACTCCCGTACCTTCAGGGGCTGCCCAATGCTCTGTTTCAGCAGGATAATGCCCGCCCACACACTGCCCGCATCTCCCAACAGGCTCTACGCGGTGTACAGATGCTTCCGTGGCCAGCGTACTCTCCGGATCTCTCACCAATCGAACACGTGTGGGATCTCATTGGACGCCGTTTGCAAACTCTGCCCCAGCCTCGTACGGACGACCAACTGTGGCAAATGGTTGACAGAGAATGGAGAACCATCCCTCAGGACACCATCCGCACTCTTATTGACTCTGTACCTCGACGTGTTTCTGCGTGCATCGCCGCTCGCGGTGGTCCTACATCCTACTGAGTCGATGCCGTGCGCATTGTGTAACCTGCATATCGGTTTGAAATAAACATCAATTATTCGTCCGTGCCGTCTCTGTTTTTTCCCCAACTTTCATCCCTTTCGAACCACTCCTTCTTGGTGTTGCATTTGCTCTGTCAGTCAGTGTAGTAATAATAATAAGAATAATAATAATAATAATAATAATAATAATAATAATAATAATAATAATAATAATAATAATAATAATAATAATAATAATACTGCAACACTTGGTTATAGATTGAGTTTTTGTTTTGGTTATGTTAGAATAAATAACAGTGGTCATGGTATCTCCTATTTTTTAAGATTATGTTGTAAGGATGTCAAAATTACTGTCAATATTAGAATGGAAAGATTAGTAAGCTTTCATTAATCGATAGGTGTTAGGTTTAATATCACAGAATATTGTTGAATATTACTCAGGATTTGTGGTAAAGATGTTAATAAATTCTCTACAATGTGGTACTTGTAAGGAAGCAACCGTACAAAAAGACAATTCTTATCCATTCATTTCTTTGAAGAACCCCATAGGGGTAATCTCTAGGTTTCTACGAAAGATGCTGTTCATGTGTGAAAACTTACTGCGATGAATTTTAGGGAAAATACATGTAATCGTTTAAGCCCAGTCATGAAAGAAAACCTACCTAATGAAGCCACAGTTCATTTGTATGAAAGAAATTTGTTTTCTAGGTTAGGCTCACATGCTTTAGGTCTAAACCCAATGGACACGCATGTTTATCGCCTTATTAGCATAATGTCTTCACTGTTCTTGAAACTTCGCGTGAATCATGCTGTAAGAGAGTCGAATGGAAACATATCTGACCGTAGATCGGTCTTAAGAGGATGTCTATTTTAATAATTTGCAAATTGATATACCAATGTTTCATCTTAACAGTAAAATAAGGGCGCTAATAGGTATAAATAATCAGTATTATTGTTATTATTTCGATGTGATTTTAATTATTTGAATTATCCCCTGTCCAATATTCCCGTTTGGGCTACTATTTTACATTAATGCATCGAGATAGTGTAGTGATGTATGTTGGCGGCGGCCGCACGCTTCCGGCTTCAGAATCCTGCTGCTCATTGCCAGTCTGCATCTATATGTCTGTGGACTGCATGGATAGTTTCAATAAGACGGAGCAACAGGTGTACTCCAATAAACCTTCAGCTACTGTTGGTACGCGTGTCTTAACATTTTGAATAAATCCAGCACAGCGCTGTATAGACGTCAACGGCGGCCATTTCCAGCATCTTCTACGATGTTCATTAAGAATAGTCGATACCACGCTAGTCATACTGTAAATATTTTCCGGGCTAGCTTCATTTTCCTCGCCCTGTATGTTTCAGTTTTTGGGCTTACATTTGTATTGTGTTGTAAAATGATTACTTAACTATTTTTTTGATTTAGTAAAATATATCACGATCTCACTCCGACATTCACATTATAGGTACTTTCCATAAAAAACTAATGGGCTGTATAGTGCCGAACTGAAATCACTAGAGACGAAACTCTACAGTAAACGGTTCCTGCAGGAGTAAACGGGGAACGCTGTTACTTCTCGTCTTCGCTGCAGGTAGGCAACCCGTGCAACAGAGATAGTTTTCCGTTGTTTTCGCTATGAGACACCCGGCGGAAAAGGGTGGGCATAATAACCTATACACTAGGGTTAATGAAGTAGCTGCCATATACAAATGACTTCAGTCACTCAAATATTCCTATCTGCTTTTTCCCAAAATTATTATATTCTAAATAATAATAAAAATAGCTTTGAAAATTTTAAATTTTGCAATATTATAGGATATTTATATTGTTGTTTCACGTGTCACTAATATTTTAGGCAATTTTAACTTGGATGTGTTTTTGGGTAGGAGGTCTATTTGAAAATAGCGTGGACCATTTATCATGCATAAAATTCCGACTTATCCGGGAGATCGTGGGTTCGAATACCACTGTCGGCAGCACTGAAGATGGTTTTCCGTGGTTTCCCATTTTCACACGAGGCAAATGCTGGGGCTGTATCTTAATTAAGGCCACGGCTGCTTCCTTCCAACTCCTATGTCTTTCCTATCCCATCGTCCCCATAAGACCTATCTGTGTCGGTGCGACGTAAAGCAACTAGCTAAAAAAAATCCGACTTATGATGTTACGACTAAGCAACGTCATGTGGATAGAAGAACAGCGCATGTTTTTGGACGATGTTGATGTTGGACGTATTAGGCTTATAAAGAGAGGATTCCATGATTCTCTGCATAGGGTACCGAGAATCATTTGCAAATTGGCATGAACATTCTTGTAGCGAAGGTCAAACGACTGGTGTAGGATTTGTCCGATTTGGTGTAAGAGAATTTTTAATACCTTACATTGATACAGCCTTACGTTGACAATAACACACGCCTCCTCTCAGAATAGTGGTTTATCTTTAAGGACCGGTCACACTATTTAACTTCAGGCAGGCAATATTTTCTCTGGTTTCTAAACACGCCTTCAAGTGATGAAATATATACACGTGTGTATGTAACTCGCGCTTAATTGTTCTATCAGTACTTCCTACAAATAGTCATATTCTAATTTGCTTCGGGAGCTCTTGTGTAGTGACATTCGACATTCATATTTGCATTTAAAGGAAAGGTGATAATTTGTAGAACAAAATTGAATTAGTTGAGTCCCTCTATTAGGTTACTTCACAGGCGTAACTTTGACTTAAGTAATGTATCGTATATTTTATGTAGCACCTTCTGCACTATTTTGTTGACTATACCTATCTCAGTGGCAAGTAGAGAGCGTAAAAACTTGGCTCCGTTCAGAGCCCCGTTTGTAATCCTTGGCAGGCATTTCAGTTTGAGAATGAATAACTTGTATCTCTCTAAAATTATGAAAATATTCATGGAAAGCGAAGTCGAGAGCAGGAAACGTGTAATTATAAAGGTTTCTCTAACATTTTGTAGAATGTTGTACGTGTGAACTGGCACGTTAGTATGAAGCTTTGAAGTTATATGCATATATCGGCGAGCTAAAAAGTGTCAAAGAAAATTGGGGCAGGAAAAATTAAAGTGATGATATTTGCAGACGACTTGCTATTCTAGGAAGAGAAGGAATATGATATCCAGGAACAGACGCATTGGAAGATGAAGTGAAACAATGAAGAATGAAACTGAATATCAAAAATAGTGAGATGGTTATCACAACTAGAAATGAGATACCCCTGAGAGGGATAATGTTTGGAGTGGAACAGCTTGAGAATGAAAAGAGTTTCGACTACCTGTTAATTATCATAGAGGAAAGTAGAAGAAATTGATAAGGAAAAATCGAGCGTGGAAGAGAAGCAGGAGCGTTCCTAACGAGCGTCTGAAGCCTGGTTTGGAGCAAAAATGTCCCTCAGGACGTACTATGTACCTATTCTGACGTATGCAGCAGAAATCAAATCAATCAGTCAATACTGATCTGCATTTAGGGCGGTCGCCCAGGTGGCAGATTCCCTATCGGTTGTTTTCCTATCCTTTTATTAAATGATTTCAAAGAAATTGGAAATTTATTGTACATCTCCCCTGGTAAGTTATTCCAATCGCTCCCTTTCCTATAAATGAATATTTGCCCCAAATTATCATGAGGCAGAGAGCTGTAACTAGGATCCTGAGAATCAGGATAGTAGTGACAAGAATGGATGAGATTAGAAATGAAAAAGTTACATATTTAGTAAAGTAGGAGCGAGTACAGAACAGGATAGAGGCATCTAAACTTAGATGGTACGGTCACATGAAGAGAATGACAGAGGATAGGATACCAAGGAGGATGCATGAAATGGAGACACGAGGAAAACGGCCAAGAGGCACGTGGGAAAAAGGAGTGGCAAATTGTGTACAGAGTGAAGTGGAGGACGAGAGAGAAGTGGTGGGAATACAAGAGAATGTGGAGAAGCAGACGTGGCCAGGTGCTGGATGACGATAAAGTGATGCCTTAGAGGATAGACTGAACATTGTTCAGGCATATCACTGAATGGAGTCTTCAAGTGTGATAAGTCAATTAGTGTGTTTTTATTTATTATTTCAAAATACTTCAAAACCTTGAAGAACGGAATGGGGGTGTCAATATCATGAATGGCCTTGAGTAAGAAATTAATTTTGACCGGTTATGTTTTCGAATTATGCGTTTTATGTATAATATGAATATTTGTTTATTGTATAGATGTATATAAAACAGAGAAAACACCATTGATGCTATATTAAAGTATTTCCTTCATTTGAATAAATCGTAAGAACTGTCCATGTAATTTATTCTCTTCTTCACTCCAGCCACTGTGTCGACTAGAAAATCGTAAAGCAGCTTAGCTTCGAGAGTACAGTAGAGCAGTCTGTTGAAATGGGGGAGTAAAATGGCTGGCACCAGGATGCGGACGGAAATGCAAGAGCACCCATTTTATGTCGGATATAAGATTTAATAGCTTAGAAAACGACTGCACTTTATCACACCTGCATTCTAATGGCTAGGAGTTAGTTTCCAGACAGTGAGATAAATTATGCTACATGATGTTAGAAATTATTCTTAAGGAAGTATTCCACGCTTCTGGACCATTTAAGCTCTTTCATTCTACTCGCTTTTTTCGCAAGGTAAATTCTACTGTCATCTTGGGTTTCGAACGATCATACACACAATCACTACTGATCTGCATTTAGGGCAGTCGCCCAGGTGGCAGATTCCCTATCTGTTGTTTTCCTAGCCGTTTCGTAAATGATTGCATAGAAATTGAAACTTTATTGAACATCTCCCTTCGTAAGTTATTCCAATCCCTAACTGCCCTTTCTATAAACGAATTCTTCCCCAATTTCTCCTTTTGAATTCCAAATTTATCTTCATATTGAGATCTTTCCTACTTTTAAAGACCCCAGTGAAACTTGTTTGTCTAATGTCATTCCATGCCATATTTCCGCTGACAGCTCGGAACACCACTTAGTCGAGCAGCTCGTCACCTTTCTCCAAAGTTTTCCCAGCCCAAACTTTGCAACATTTTTGTAACCCTACTATTTGGTCGGAAATCACCGAGAACAAATAGAGCTGCATTTCTTTGGATTTTTTCCGCTTCTTGAGACGAGTAATCCTGGTAAGGGTCCCATACACTGGAACCATACACTCGTTCGGGTCTTACCGGAGACTTATATGCCCTCTCCTTTAAATCCTTACTACGACCCCTAAACACCCTCATAATCATGTGCAGATACCTGTACCCTTTATTTAAAATCCCATTTATGTGATTACCCCAATGAAGATCTTTCCTTATATTAACACCAAGGTTCTTTGCTCATATCATTTACATATATCAGAAAACATAAAGGTCCAATAATACTGCCTTGAGAAATTCCCCTCTTAATTACTGCAGGGTCAAGTAAAGTTTCGCCTACTCTAATTCTCTGAGATCTATTTTCTAGAAATACAGCAACCCATTCAGACACTCGTTTGTCTAATCCAATAGCACTCACTTTTTGGCAGTAGTCTCCCGGGACTTAGACAATGGAGCAGAATACTCCCATCCCCTGGTTCAGGATCGCCTGAAACTAGACAGAGAGCTCTCTTATATTTGATACATAAATTACGTATTCCTCTTACAATTATTTGACTATTACTACACTAAATATGATTTATTTTGTCCTAGACATTAATAATGTCGTATTGTCTAGGACAACGTGTACCTTTCCTTAGATTATTTAATGCTTTCTATTTTGTCTCAAGTCTTTTGGAGTACCCTACCATAAACAACACTTAAGGACTGAATTAAGAATAGAAGATGATGACACGGCAATATAAGAATTTATATATTTGCTAATTTGTTTTAAGTCGCACCGACACAGATAGGTCTTACGGCGACGATGGGAGAGGAAAGGCCTAGGAATGGGAAGAAAGCGGCCGTGGCCTTAATAAAGGTACAGCCCCAGAATTTGCCTGGTGTGAAAATCGAAAACCACGGAAAACCATCTTCTGGGCTGCCGACAGTGGGGATCGAACCCACTATCTCGCACAGCTGCGCGCTCCTAACCGCACGGCCAACTCGCCCGGCAATTTATATATTACTACATTTGATATTTTATTTAACCTACTAGTAATAATATTCATTATTCTAGTACTCGCAGGCCTCTCGTCCATCTTATCCTTCGTTATTCTCGTTTGTATTTATTTCCTTTTTGCACATACTTTTTAAATAACAAAAATATTGCTATTCTGCTCGGTGTAATCCACTCTTTACTTAATAGTTTAACAATTCTATAGAATTGTCTCCCTTTTTCTATTTTTCTTTTATATTCACTTCCCTGACATATCATTCTCAATGTGTCAGTTGCCCCACAAACCCTTGATACATGCGCTTCTTCCATTTCTTCAACACAGAGTAGACACTGACTTTTGAGATTCCTCTCTCTCTCTCTCTCTCTCTCTCTGACCCTTATTTTTATATATTCCCATTAGCCACCACTACACAATGACGGGAGAAGTGCTAGAGTGTGAATCGAGCTTATTTTGGAGTGAGGGCTGGGGGGTGTCTCCTGCCAATTCTTCTTCTAACAACATACTTCGCGTAATAACATTTGAGATTTGAACATTTTCCCCTGTTACACAAAACACCCGTACTCATTAAATCGCGATTTTGATCACGTAGCTTTCAGGTTGCATTCGGACGATAGTGGGTTCGACCCCGACTGTTGGCAGCCCCGTTTTCACACAAAGGAAACTGCTGGAGCTGTACCTTAATTATGCCCATGGTCGCTTCATTCCCACTCCTAGCCATTTCCTGTCCTATCGTCGCCATAAGACCTATCTGTATCGGTACGCCGTAGAACAACTTGTAAAAATGTTCTCATTAACTTTACAAGGGAGAATGATTCATTTAACTTTCTACGATACATAACTCTGAAATGATAATAAAAATACTGTGTGTCGCTGTTGTTAGCCTGGTGTAGCCCGTGTGAGGTAGGCCCTCTGGAAAGGTGGGTACTGCGTGTTATTGCAGTGGAAGATGGTATTGTGTGTGGTGTGCGAGTAGCAGCGATGTCGGGGATCTAACAAACACTAATCCCTGAGCTAAGGGAATTAACCATTTGAGTTTAAAATCTCCGACCCGGCCCGGAATCGAACGCGATAAAATGATGATAAAAGAAAAAGGGGAAGTTGAAGTAAGGAATTATTTTTTTCCTTGTGGCTTGACACATCGAAGGCTGCGCTGAGTGGCTCAGATGGTTGAGGTGCCGGCCTTCTGATCCCAACATGGCAGATTCAATTCTGGCTCAGACCGATGGTATTAGGAGGTACTCAAATACGTCAGCCTCCTGTCCATAAAAAGGTAGATAGTGGACGTAAGGTCGGGAAAGTACAAGGCTTGAGAAGGTAGCGGCCATGGTATTGAGAAATCAGGTGTATGCATAACTCTTTTCCGACTTCGCTAAGAGATGGCGCCAGCGAACAGTACACAGACGTCAGTTTGTTCGTCTGACATTAAACTACCTACACACATAAGTTCAGTCCGCCAAACACTAGCACCTTTGTGGTTTCTTTCAGTGACGTTTGTGTCTGAAAAAGAACATTTACGACACGCATTTCTTTTCTTCCTTAATCAAAAGGAAAAACTGTGGAAAGTCATCGTTTGCTGGTAGAAACATTTGGTGAACACGCTGCATCGATTAGAATATCTGAGACATGGTTTTAATAATGGCTTCCGCAAGAAGACCATGCTTTGTATCTTATTGGACCAGAGCGGTATTGTGTATTATGAACTCCTGAAGCCCGGCGAAACCGTTAATGCACTACGATATCGCCAACAATTGATTCATTTAAATCACACATTGATCGAAAGACGACCCGAATGGCAAAGTGAATTCGTTACACGCCAATGCGCCGTCTCACACAGGAAAACCAGTGAAAGACACCTTGAAATCGCTTGGATGGGACATCCTTCCGCACCCGCCGTACTGCCCCGACCTGGCGCCATCTGACTATCACTTCGCAGAGCAGCATTTCAGCGATTTCGACGAAGTTGGAAAATGGCTCGACGAATGGTTTGCCGCAAAAGACAATCAGTTTTTCTCTGACGTGGTATTCATAACTTACCTGAAGGATGGTCGAAGTGTGTAGAAGCCGATGGCCAATACCTTGAATAAACAAAAACATTCCCTTAAAAATTACGTATTTACTTTACCACAAAAACGTGGTACAACCCCAGCACGGGGAAACACGGAAAGTTTTTATTTTATTTTCAGGAGCTGCTGACTAGGATCCTAATCTACCATCCCTGGAATGCAAGCTACGTGGCGAGAACTGCTTAGCCAACTCGTTCGGTACGATCAGTAAGGGAAATAATTGGCTTGTTTTATTTTACTATATCCATGAAGCTCCCCTAGCAACCACTTGCACATTGATGTAATATCGCTAGCTTTAGACAGTCTTCGAAATATTATGTTTTACTTAATTGCTAAGATAGTATTTTTAGGTGCTTGTAACGTTCATTAGAATATCCACATCCTAGGGATGTCCGGCTCCATGGCTAAATGGTTAGCGTGTTGGACATTGGTCACAGGGGTCCCGGGTGCGATTCCCGGGAATCTTAACCATGATTGGTTAATTTCGCTGGCACGGGGGCTGGGTGTATGCGTCGTCTTCATCATCATTTCATCCTCATCACGACGCACAGGTCGCCTACGGCGTCAAATCAAAAGAACCACACCTGGCGAGCCGAACTTGTTCTCGGATATTCCCAGCGGTAAAAGCCATACGCCGTTTCCATTTCATCCTAAGGATATGAGCTACGAATTTTAGGTTAATGAAATATAATAGACTATGATAATAGCCTATATTATTTAGTTTATTTCTAAAAATTACAGTCCTTTTATTAATCATCGTTATCCGGTCGATTAGATTAGCAGTTTGCCTTTTTCTACCACTACGAGCGCTAATGTGCAGAGTTTTACTTAAGCGTTACAACTAACTACATTCTGTGTGGACATTTATCAAAAAACAAAAATCCCTGAGGGTATTGAACCAAAGATCACATTACAGAATTAATTATGTAAATAAGTTAATTTGGCTAGAATTTTAATATAAACGAAAACTAGTAAGGAAACCATCGATTGAAGGCTGTTTTCACGGAACTTCATTAGGCCAGAAGTGGTTTTCGAAATTCGTATTTTTACTTTCAGTTTGATAAGCTCGCACCTTGCAACCTTTCCGGGCCCTTTATCCTTTTAATTTTCCGGACAATTGAGAAAATCGTTTGATGTTACTGTTTTCGTTAAATGAGCACCCCTATTGGGTCTGCTGAGAAATATTTTCAACATTAATATGCATAACGGTTGTTCTTAGCATGGTAATTATTTTTTATTTGTGCACGGTAATTTATCGTGTTTCATAATGCCGGCTACAGAGCAAAGCTTAAACGTAAAGTTTTGTGTTTTGTTACACAAATCTCCTTCAGAGACGTTAATAATTCTCAAAGAAGCTTATGGTGAAGAAGAAGTGACAAAACCCCAGGCTTGTACCTTGCATAAACGTTTTGGTTGGAGGCCGCGATAGCATCAACGACGACCCGCGGAGCGGCAGACCACCAACTGCGACAAATGTAGCAAGCATTGAGCGTGTACGCGTTGCTGTCGGGGGTGGCCGCAGGAAGAGGAATGAAGAGACAACACCAGGGGTTGGAATTTTAGTTACAAGCGTCCTCACAATTCTTTGCAATCATCTTAACACTCCTTTGCATATCTTAAAATTCGGTTACAAAAGAGTAGGAGTGTTTGTTCAAAACGTGCTATTTCCACTTCAAAAAATAAATCAGTATATCGTTGACAGTAGTTCAGTATTATCGATTGCCTTGAGTAATGCAGACCAGGAAGATGTAATTGCTTACAAGTTGTACTCAACCTGATAATGGGTACGTTCCATGTGACTTACAGTATTTTACGTTTCTTGCGCTTTTCCTACAACTTTCTTATGGTGGAAATGACGCATTTTCGCACTCCTCAGGTGTTGTCTAATTAAAACAGACTCATGAATGATTATTTGGGGGATATGATAGTATGAAAAATCAAGATATTGTTTTCCTTGAAGATATAATCGCTGGAGGTAAAACTTGTTGGCCTAAACGACAGTTAAGTGACTGAAAATCCAAAATATGTCCTCGGAAACAAACCTTTTCTGAGGATCCTGGAACAGAATACTCCCATCTCCTATTTCAGGATCGCCTGGAGCTGGTAATCGTTTATTGCAGTCCAAATTACTTTTGAAACACGCATGCTTTTCTTGTTACGATGAATTTGTCTACATCTACATTAAACATTACTACGTAGGTCGAGGCATAAGTCATAGTAACTATTTTTCCCTCAAACTGGAAACAACATAGGAAATCTAAGATATGCATGTGGAAGCGTACGGTATGTACTTGCGTATGATGCCGCTAGATGGTGTATGTAAACAGCAGTGTGGGTCTAAGCATGCCCCTAAGTTCAGTGTGTGAGTGAAAGCGTCACAAAATGGAAGCCAACAAGCAGGAACAACGATTGTATATTAAAATAGTGGTTCTCTGCGGCAGAAATGCACGCCAATGCCATGCAGATCTGCGGAAAGCATTAGGTGTGCATGCCATGCCCTATAGAACAGTAGCGAGGTGGGTGGAGACGTTCAAACGGGGTGGAGTATCAACTGCCGATTTGCCTAGCCCAGGCAGTCCAGTGTGCATGGACAAAGATGTACGGATAATTGTGTGACTATGATCTAATTCCCAAAGTCAAGAAGCTATTACGTGGACAACAGCTTGCTACCAAAGGGGACATCGTAACAGCATTTCGGAGAGAGGTGTCACACGTTAGGGATACACATGCCGCGAGTGGTATTCAGCGCCTGCCCCACCGCTGGCAACGGACAGTGGACACCTTGGGTGACTATTTCGAAGGTCTGTAACCAGTGGAGACCTGTCTTTCGTACGTAGTCTTGTGTATTTGCTGTCTATACCATAATAAATCAATGCTTACCAATGGCCTGTGTTCTGTCACTTTCCTACGAGAATCTCCTGAGGTCAAAATTTCTCTTCAGGCACTGTGCAAAGTACATGATCTATATTTCTAAATGCATACTTTAGATTGTCCGTGTTGTCTCCTGTTCGCGAGAAAAAAATAGTTGACACGACTTATGACTCGACCCTCGTATTAAGCCTAATCACTATTTACATCCAATCTCTACATTGTAGTTTTTACAGTTTTATTCATTTTTATCCTAGACATTAACAGTGTTATATAGACTAGTACAACGCTTATTAATTTGTGTTAGTGGAAGTATTTATTTATGTCACGAGTCTGAACAGAGTTATCCGTTTGCGAGTCTTTTCGTGAGACAATGAGTATGAGGACATTGCACTCGAGCCGCTTTACAAGTGTATCAAGAATAGAGTGGATTGCTCAACATAGTTTGAGTTGATTCCATTACATGTTCCTCGTCGCAATACTAGGCAAAAGAATACTTTTAATCTGCCTAAAGTGACAAATGTGGTTCGGGAAAACTCGTACTTGCCGGGGGCACTAAAATCACTTAATGAGGTGGGGGAGTCAGTGGCCATTTTTCACTCACCCCCGTCTACAATTAGACGTGCCCTAATGACCCGATGAATGCAAGGTATCGACACTTTAAAACATAAATATCTCGAGATGTAGTTTAATCATAAGAATTATTTAAGGGGATTCTTTTTATGTATATTGTTTATTTATTTATTTATTTATTTATTTATTTATTTATTTATTTAAGGTGTATTTGTTGAACATATTGTTTTATTTAATCTTCTATAGTATTATTGGGAAAATAACGTAGTATTATTGGGAAAATAACCTGTTGACGATAAATCTATCTATCTATCTATCTATCTATCTATCTATCTATCTATCTATCTATCTATCTATCCATCCATCCATTCATCCATGCTCGGCTTACAATGGACATTATGAATTAACTGAATGAATGAACTGATTTCATGCATGCATGAAAAAGTGAAAGAAACAGAAAGGAAATTCCCCCCCCCCCTCTCTCTCTCTCTCTCTCTCTCTCTCTCTCTCTCCCAGTGACGGACAACCATCAACTGTGGAGAGAGCCCCTAAAGATACAAGCAGAGGCAAAGTTATGTTGGAAGTTTTCTTTGACGCTCAGGGTCGTATTCGAAAAGGACTTAGTTGCGACCGACGAATCAACATATCCGAAACTCATAACGAAGTTCATTTCCATGTGTATGTGTGTTGGGTATTCAGCCCGAAGGCTGGTTGGATCCTCAACAGGTTCACCATTAGCTGTCATAGATGGCCTAGGTCTCACTGAAGAGGCGTACTAGGGAAGTGAGGAGTGTGGTAGTTTCCCGTTGCTTTCCTCACTGAGCCAGAAGTTGCTATTGCACATCAGTCTGCCAAGCCCACTGGAATGCGTGCACCAACCGACCGTATGAGCGACATTTTCACACCATTCATAGCAGGGACGGGCTGCATAAGAAATGGCATTACTAGTGTCACTCATACCTCAGCCACTTTCATATTGTCAAAGCCAAGTATAAGACTGAGACGGGTCAATGAAAGTAACAATTTTATTCTAGCCCATACCAGAAGACATAGTGCACTGTAAACACTACATCTTGCCAACAAAGTCCTTTCATTTCCATTCGCGCAGAAATACAATTTTGAAACAAGTCAGATGGAGGACCAACTGCCCTACGAGCAGGCACAACACATCACTCAGAAAAGGTGATTTCAATATTTATTACACATAAATAAATGAAAAAACACCACATATTTACATATATGTACAATAACTTTAGAGATACACCAATATGCGTCTAGTACTGCCGAGCGCAATGTCCTGTTTTACGATATTAAAAAACACGGCAGCGCGTTGCCAACTGTGAAATGACAAAATGAAATGCGGCAAGCGAGTTGCCAACACAAAAGCCGCAACGGTCGTACTGTAAGAACAGACCCTCTGAACCCAAGGCATCAATGCTGCCCATTTAGCCATGGGGTCGACGCTATCTTGAATTTCTTTATTCTTACGTAAATAATATTAACATACTACGCTCGATTTAGGCCCCACCATTCTAATTAACGCCACCCATGACGGAGTATATAGGCCCTATCATTAAAGAATGAGTCAATAGATATATTAACTCGCCCACATGGCACTGTATAGTCATCTGGTTAGTGATCCAAGTAACTGCGTTGAAAAATATTTCTCATGGTAGGTTATGTAGTGCCGTTAGTAATTATCGGGGAGTTTTGCTGTATATATTCTTATTAAGAATGCAAAGAAGTAAACAATGTTGACCTGCTGTATACTCCCTCTCCCATCCTTCCGTTAATTCACAGAGAACGCATGTAGATGTAACACTTCGATCCGATTGAAAGTGTGAAGACGTTCCTGGCCAGGCGTCTTTAGTACCTAACCCGGTAATTATTGGATGAAGTTCTGTAGAAGCAGTTGTAGGAACCTGGGAAGTTAAGCACTTTCGGTTATATTTGTTAGCTATCCATCCAATCGTGTCTTATTGCAACATGCTAAGCTGTGCAATAGTTCGGAGCAAGCTCCTTGTAACTGCTAATGTTACCATGGAAGTTCACAATCAGCGTGAATTCAGCGTAGCATTGGCAGTACAAACTCTTGCTGCTAAAGTAAGTAGCAGAGGAGGGATCTGAGCTAACTTAGGAGGAGGACAAGAATTTCGCAGGCTACCGCTATCTCTTACCTACCTGAAATTAGTTGCTGAAATCTTTCTTAAATATACGTTTTTAGCAAGGGTACAGAGTGTGCGAAAGAGAAATATTATGAAAATATTTAGGAAAAGGTACAGGCACAGTCGTGCTGGTTAGTTCTCTATTGGGGAAGTTTTCGCATTATTTGATACAAAACCATGACAAAAGTAAACTATTTTAATTAGCTCATAACCATTTTTTGGGGGAAAAAATAGAAAATAATATAAATAAATGAAAATTCTGACAATTACGAGCATTATTGGAGAAAATTATGTGAATAATGGTCTGTCAGATGTTCCAATTAATCAGGCCCTGGCAGGTCATTTCTCAACATTACACCCCTGAGTGGAACATTTTACAAAATTTGTATTGCAAAAAGGCAAACATAGATATCACACTTTCAAGACTGGGTTTTACCGAGCGAGTTGGCCGTGCGGTTAGGAGCGTGCAGCTGTGAGCTCGCATCCGGGAGATAGTGGGTTCGAACACCACTGTCGGCAGCCCTGAAAGTGGTTTTCCGTGGTTTCTCATTTTCATACCAGGCAAATGCCGGCGCTGTACCTTAATTAAGGCCACGACCGCTTCCCTCCCATTCCTAGGCCTTTCCTGTCGCATCGTCGGCATAAGACCTATCTGTGTCGGTGCGATGTAAAGAAAATGGCAATAACAGTCTGGGTTTTAGTTCTACTTTTGTATAGACCGATTCTAGGTCTGGCATGTGCTGGCCAATAAAAGTAAGAAAATAGTACACCCTGTGATAATTAATCCAGTCCGGACTGAAATGGCTAAAGTGGCTCGTTAGTGTACAAGAATTTTAAACTAACTCGCGCGACAGATGGATGAGCTAGGAGAGAGCTATGATAGGTTCATAAACCTCGTATAGATTCATTATATTATTTTCATGTCACCAGGCGAGTTGGCCGTGCGGTTAGGGCGCGCATCTGTAAACTTGCATCCTGGAGATAGTAGGTTCGAACCCCACAGTTGGCAGCCCTGGAGATGGTTCTCCATTGTTTTCCATTTTACACCAGGCAAATGCTGGGGCTATACCTCAATTAAGACCACGGCCACTTCCGTCCCACTCCTAGGCCTTTTCTATCCCATCATCGCCTCTGTGGATCCGTGGTACATTGTCGGCCTCCGCATCCCAAGATAGCGGGCTCAAAACCCGGCAGAGTTAGTCGGATTTCTGAAGGGCGGAAAAAAGTCCATTCTATACTCCATATCGTACGATGTCGGCAGGTAAAAGATCTCTGGTGATACATTTGGTATTTACCCGACGAAATTCATTAAATCTCAGCCATAGACGCCCAAGAGAGATCTGGTTTACTCTGTCTGCCATCTAGTGGGCCTAGAGTAAAACGGAACGTCGAAATTAACGAGCAGACAGCCAGATGGCGTCAAATCGAAATGTCTGCACACGCTAGCTGTGGCCATACGATTATTATTATTATTATTATTATTATTATTATTATTATTATTATTATTATTATTATTATTATTATTATTATTGCCAGAAGACCTATCTGTGTCAGTGTGGCGTAAAGAAAAATGGCAACATATCTCGACAGTCAGTACTAGCACACATGGCAACTCTCAAAAACAAATAATAATGGTTTATGTATCTTGTCAGCACACGTAGACAATTTGCAAAAGTAGATTAAGTTAGTTTACATTGCAAGAAATGAATTCTGTAGAAACTATGCGAACTCGGTAACTTGGCACTCTATTATCATAATGCAAACAACTGGTTAACGTATGGAAACTATATTCAGTATGGAGATAGTGCACTTCTGTTCTCTTGGATTTCGCATAAGAAAAGGAAACACCTCGGAAGATGTCAGAACAGTTCCTTACTCGTGCTGAATTTGTAAGCAAATTCTACGTAACATCGGGGATAACGTTACATGAACTTGTACTAACCATACAGTAGCGTTTATGAAGGTATTTCTTAACAAGTAGGCCTCTTGAATAAATCAATATTATATTGGATTTTGTGACCGCAACGAGTGAGTGAGGATCCCAAGGGTTCTCGCGAACCAAACACCTTCATCGCTGCTCCCTTGATACTTCTTCGTGTAGAAGATAATGACGCGCCTAGCTCATCAACCGGATTAAGACCGACACCTGAGAAGGACAAAGTACTAAATTAAACGTCAGACGAACAAATGGCGTAATATATCCTTTAGTACACGTAATTAAGAAAAAGAGAGATAGCACGCGTACCCATTAATAGGACAAGAGTACTCCTCCTGTAGATAAATAAATGAAGATAATTTCTATGAGCTTAAAGAAACGGGTGCTCCTCTATCTTCTCGAGACACAGTGTGCTTTTTTTTTAACGAATATGCTATTTATTCGGGGCGTCGACCTATAAGACAGTGCTATCGGTCTTGTAACACACACACAATTATAAAGAATGTTATTTAATTTTTACTACCATTTATTTATTTCCCACAATTATAGGCTGTTATGTTGGAAAAGTGTAATATTTGCAGATATGTTAAAGTATAAACTTTGTCGTCGCCATAAGATCTATCTGTGTCGGTGCGACGTAAAGCCCCTAGCAAAAAAAAAGTATAAACTTTAATGAAACATTATATTTTAAAAGGACATCCAAACACTTTCGTAAACAAATATACCTTAAGGATCAGAAAGTGTCGCACTTACATCCGGCAATGGAGGTTGCTGATCGCTCAACATGTTGTAGCCTCTTGTGGTTTGAAATGAAAGAAATCATTGTTGATGATTGCAATACATCATTTAAGGGCTGCAAAGGCTACATTCTTAATAATACTGTTAGGAATATGCATCCTCTGTCCGACTCACTGGCTGAATGGTGAGGGTTGAGGCCTTCGGTTCAGAGAGTCACGGGTTCGATTCCCGGCCGGGTTGGGGACTTGAATCGCGTCCGATTAGTACTTCTGGCCCGGGGACTGGGTGTGTGAGTTTCTCCCAACACTTTACTCTTCATATTCAGATAAACTGCACTACCAACCACCATACAAACACGCGATAGTGATTACATCCCTCCATATAGGGTTGGCGTCAGGAAGGGCATGCGATCGTAAAACATAGCCAAAAGCATGCTTGCGACACATTTCGCACCCACAACCCAACACATATGGGGAAAGCGGTAGAAGAAGAAAAAGAAGAATAAGATGAGAAAGGAATATGCAACCTTTGAATGGTGCTTTTACAGTAAGATGTTATGGATCCTTTTGAATCGAACAAAGGGCACGTGTGTGAATATGACAGTTCAGCAGTGATGCTAGAGTTTATATTGTTTTATGCATAAAGATTCGTTATTCTAGGCCAGGCCTTTACCAAACAGTGCTCCTTCGGCGTGCCGACTGCGATGTTGGTTAAATGGCTACATCTAAAGGGCATGGGAGTAAAAGGTTAGCAGTTTAGTCGCGCGAGAGCAGCACATTTGACTTGCCAGCCTGTTAGTTAATCTGGTTTCAGAGAGGTTTCGAGAATTCGAAGGGTTTATGAATTTTGTTGATTTATTCATCAAAACTTTCTCGCATCTGGCTGACAATATTCTCTATTACCGATACTTCAAGCGTGAGCAGGTAGATTTAGGCTGCATTATCCTCTCAAGGGCATGTTTTTGCAGGATCTGTATAAAATGCTTCCTCAACAGCACAACACATGGAACACATTCGCAGTCCAGCGCTCGCACTGTGCAGACGCTCCCAGCACCAAGCACCCGAGAGACTAGCACCCTGAAAGCTAGCTCACTACGTCTACTGCGAAAACTACGGTACTCAGTACCAACCAACCAAGCCACGAAGCCCAGGCACCAGAGAGCCCCTAGCACTCGGAGAACAGGCCACCTGCAATACAGCCTGTTTGAATTCAACAATCGCCAACTGCCAGCCAAGAATAGGCAGTACCAAGCAAGCCTGTGAGCAATTTGTCTGAGCCCTGTCTTGAGCAATTTGTCAGAGCCCTCAGTGTGGTCACTGGTTCGGAACTCGTCCCGTTGCGACACGGTAAAACTACACTTGTTCCGACCGTGCCCACTGAGCGAGCACCTAACAGCGCGCCGGTCCTCTTATTTGAGTTTGACCGTTCCAGTGTTTTATAACAAACACCCAAGTCTCCCCAGCCCTAACCCAACCCTGTCGGGACCACCTCGGTGGACTGAGTAGCCGAGACACCGACCTCCCACTGAAAACCATGGACCCACCCAACTTCAACGAACCACTTGTAATCAGAACCAAGGAACGCTATCCCAGCTCCTATCCCTTCATCCTCCCGCTTCCATACGACCCATACAGTGACATTTCACCCAAACGACTCTACCTTCACCGCAAAAACACATATACAGCCATCAAACCAGTCATTCAACACGTACAAACGGCGCAAGAGCTCTGTAATGGATGTATCATCATATTTTCTACTAACAGACAAGCAAGCTACAATGCAATCCTTGAACATCTAAGAACTGAGAACATCCAGTGCAGAGTCTGCTCCGAATACACCTCAGACATGGAAACAGCCACACGAACAGAACCTGACACTCAGCACCAAACAACACAAACAGACGACACCGTAGATGATGCACCCCTCACCTCCCCCCTTTCCCCCAACCTGAAACCGAACCCGGGACCGAGACCCTACCGGTCTCACAACCGGGCACGGACACTATAAACAAGTACACTCAGACTAGGAGGAGACGTAAAAAATCTGCTCCTAGGACTGCCAGACAGCCAACACATAAAACCAACACAACAGTGACTCGAACCCACGACCCACCCCGCCCCTCCCTTGTCATACAATGCTTCAACTGCCTTCTACTACACCACTCTGCAGCTACCTGCACTGCGGCTACTCGCTGCAACAGATGTGGCGGCTCACACCGTCACACTGATTGCACGGTACCACGGGACCAGCCGAGGTGTGCAAACTGCCAAGGCAGTCATGCCGCCTCATTCCCTGGCTGTCCCTTTATCAAGAAGGCAGTGAAGGAACACTATCGTCACGCCAAACACTTACAGATAAACACTCAACCTACAGCAAAACATTCACATACAAACACTCAACCTACAGCACATACAACTACCAATACCCCACCGTACTCGAACCCAGGACCCTGCACCTGGCAACCCAGAAACCAGACCATTCAAGACACCACCACCATCCTGAACCTGCTACTGCTAAACCTCCTATCGACCCATAACCAGAACCAGAGCCCTCCACCCCCCATGCCAAGCAAACAACTTATCATAGACTAAAGTCTCCAAGTATCCCACCCCCGCCAAGTCAGTAAGAACATGCCCTCACTTCCTTAACCGCACAAACACCTCACTCCTTGAAGCTCCAACTAAACAAAACACTGGAACACTCGGACACCGAAGCGGGTGCACCACAACGAACTGCCGCATTTCCAATGCTGTAAACTTCCACAATTAAATGCTGTATTTCTAAATTAAAGTATCATAACCACCTGATACTCAGGAATATAAACATATTCCAGCGCACAATCCAGCGGCAAGGCCCGGTCAACCACAGCAACACCGGGCGCGGTCAAGACATGGATGGGTGACCATCCAAATTTGCCCTTGCCGCTGGCTCAAAGAATAATTTAGACATTTACTTTTTAACTAACATCCAGCCATGGCACGCAAGAATAACGTTGCGATTCACCATATTTTACATACAACAGCACTCACTCAACAGTTTCAAACTTCACCATTTTATTATTATTATTATTATTATTATCACTCCAATATATCTTATTCTTTTTATACTTATTTTCCTACAACAGGCCAGGTGAGGAGCGCGGCATAGCGCACCGGTACTGGCACCGCAATCGGCACCCCCCTAGGGGTGTCCAAACAGACATATGGTAACAATGTTATATTATTGTACTCTTATTAAGCATGTAATCATCTGACCAGCTCTATTCAGTGCAACTATCACCATTTTCTACGCAGTCTAGCCAACCACAGTTGCCGGAGCATGCTCGGGCTTGACCTGATTCTATCGGGATGCGTGGTTCTACTGCACAGGCATGCTGCTGAAGATTTTTCAATGTTTCCTTTCATCTATGTATACAAGGATACAAGCTCTTTCATTGTATCTTACAAAATGGGCCAGTTTCTGGCAACGTAAGGGTTTTATTAATGCCTGTGTGATTGCCTGCACCGTTAATTCTTGTTTTTAAATAGAACTCATTGTACAGATCAAACACACACACACATATATATATATATAAACACACGTTCATCTCAAGTCATAGTGTCTCAAGTTTTGGTACAAAGAGTGAATGTAAACAAAACCTTGTTGTGGAGACAATAGGAGCGAGAACAAGCCTCAAGGTGCAAGTCTTGGCCACTCCTAATGTAGACACGCTTATATTAATGGACCGCCCTCCTACCTATTTTGGGTTCGAAAGGTTATCTTCAGCTTATTTGGTCTGAGGAGAATGATTTCTTCTCATAAATTATAGTTATAAGCCTGTAGACTAATGGCGAACAACTAAAGAACAATACAGGCCAATACCATAAAATTGACATGGATTCTTTCGTCGACCGGTAAAGTGGATTTATTAGTTAAGTGCTAGTTTTCTATATTCAAGAATTCGGGGTCTAATTCCTTATGCTGGAGTGAGCAGCTCAGTTGTTAGAGTCCTGGCCTTCTGAGCTGAAGTTGGCGTGTTCGAACCTGGCTCAGTCGGATGGTTTCTTTTAAGGTACTCAAACAAGCCAGGCTGCGGGAATAATTCCGGCTCTTCGACGTCTCCGAAAACAGTAAAAGGGGTAGTTTCTGAGACATAAAACAAATTACTACTATTACACTGGCAGAAATAAATCCAAACTCTATGAAATAAGGAATCTAGAATACGGAAATATATTTGTCGAGGTAACATATTAAATTGATTAGAAGTACAAGACTACAGGATAATATCCGGGCGAGAATAGCCATCGCAAATGTGCCATGCTGGTCAATTAATAATTGGTGTAATCACCGGACTGTTGAATGCAGCCATGCAAATGTGCATGCATTGTGACGTACAGGTACCGGATGTCACCTTGTGGGATGGGGTTCCATGCCTGTTGCACTTGGTCGGTCAACACAGGGACGGAGAATACGGGTTGTGGATGACGCTGGAGTTGTCTCCAATGATGCCCCAGACGTGCTCGATTGTGGACAGATGAGAGGATCGAGCAGGCCAAGGTAACTTATCGACACTCTGTGAAGCATGTTTGGTTACAACAGCGGCATGGGGGCGTGCATTATCCTTCTTGAAATAACCCCGGGGATTGCTGTTCATGAATGTCCGCATAACTGGTCATATCACCAGACGGATTCACACATCTGCAGTCAGGGTGCGTGGGATAACCATGAGAGTGATCCTGCTGTCATAGGAAACTAATCTCTGAACCAGAACTGCTGGTCTAGTTCCAGTGTGTCGACTCCGCAGACAGGTAGAATACAGGCGCTCACCTGGCCTCCTCCTAACCAACAACACGGCTATCACTGGCTCAAAGGCAGAACCGGCGTTCATCGCAAAACACAACGGACCGCCACTCCATCCTCCAATGAGCTCTGGCTTGACACCACTGAAGTCTCAGACGGCGGTGGTTTGGGGTAAGTGGGATGCACGCCACAGAGCTTCTGGCTCAGAGCTCTCCTTTAGGTACCAACTGCCACTCGAATTGCTGCTGCAGACGCAGTCCGCTACTCCACAGCCATACGCCGGATACGGCAGTCCGTCCTCTTGGTGGTGCCACGGGGACGTCCGGAGCGCGATCTTCTTCGGAACGAACCTTCTCGTGACCACTGCTGCCAGCACTCATGTACAGTGGAGCCATTCCTGCCAAGTCTTTCTGCAATAGCACGGAAGGAAAATCCACCTTAACGTACCGCTATAATACGACGTCGTTCAACCGCAGTTAGCTGTTTATACTGGCCTTTTCGTCGTAATAAAGCCATTCTTGACCCACTCACAGTCACTCCGCCCAATCTCACAGGTAACTAACGCTCTCGCACAGTACAGCCCGTATTTAAAGCAAACCTGATGTGCAATGTCATGTGGTCGCCACTAGCGCCACGCTAATGCGATTTCCGAGAAATTTGAACCAACGTAATCTTTCAGATGTATAAATATGCCTACCAACGTTCGCAAACTTAGCACAACCTCTTCTCGGTGTTTGGATATTTCTTCCGCCAGTGTATTATTATAAATGTTATTATTGAAAGTGTCGAGTTATCGGCGACTTGTAGACTTTTTAGCACGAACTACGTACTTGAAAACCGTTCGGTATTATTTAATTCTTCAAGGCTCCTTTCTGGACGATCAAGCAATGCCTATAAAGAAATGGATTTATCGTGGACATCGTTTCGCTTACATACAATTTTGCCAGAACAGTCGAGTTTTCTAAAATATTGTCCATGTGAATTATCTTATTTTAGACCGTTAAGTTCTTCCAGAGATATAATGAAATGTATAGCTAATATACGCAAGATCGGGAGAGTTGGCCGTGCAGTTAGGGGCGCGCGGCTGTGAGCTTGCATTCGCGAGATAGTGGGTTTGAACCCCACTGTCGGAAGCCCTGTGTCGGTGTAGCGTAAAACAAATTGTAAAAAATATCTGCAAACAAATTTAAAATTTAACCGTAATTTTTCCTTACTGAGGTACGTTTTGTAGATGATATTAATCCTTGGTTGGACAAACTAAACTCTTCGTTTCTTGGAGTAAAAGCATTGTACTTGTAATCAATTTTCGAATGGTAATGGTTATTCAAATTCGGGTACAATTAGTTGTGTGCAAGTTGTGAACTGTAAGTGCAGTATTTTAATTAAGCGTTTTGTTTTAGTATTTGAAATGCTCGCGAACGATGCAATTAGTGCATGGACAACAGACAGGTACCTATGAAGCTACATCTATGGAACAAGTTCAAACATAATCTCGGTTCCAACTTTTACTATTAACCCCCCGTTTAATTTCGGGTGCTAGCTTTTGTCGCTGACGTTCAAAATAGCGCAAAACGAGTTAAAATGGCTGCATTGTTTCTAATTGTCCATTTCAAACTTTGTATTCAGGTTGATAGGCAGGTTATTTGCAGAAGTAATTGCTGTTGGTTAACGTTGCGTAGCTGACCAGGCAATATCAATTTCTATTACCCCCGCTTTTAACACGATCCAGCAGATCTCGCGTGAACTCTACAGAAACAGGTCAACCCACGATATGGAGCCCTCGATTACTGGCGATGTCTCTCTCACCTGCGGCATTCTCGTCTTTCATTGAATTTATATATAGACGAAAATCCATGTGTCAAATAAATATATATATATATATATACATATAGTCCATTAAATCTATATAGGCCTTTGCTGGCAAGATGTAGTGTTTACAGTGCACTATGTCTTCTGGTATGTGCTAGAATAAAATTGTTACTTTCATTGACCCGTCTCATTCTTATCCTTGGCTTTGACAATATGGAAATGGCTGAGGTAGCAGTGATGCTAGTAGTGCCAATCCTTATGCAGCCAGTCCCTGTTATGAATGGTGTGAAAATCTTGCTCATAGGGTCGGTTGGTGCAAGCATTTCAGTGGGCTTGGCAGACTGATATGCAATAGCAACTTCTGGCTCAATGAGGAAAGCAACGGGAAACTACCTCACTCCTCATTTCCCTAGTACGCCTCTTCAGAGACACCTAGGCCATCTGTGACAGCTAATGCTGAACCTGTTGAGGATCCAACCAGCCTTCAGGCTTAATACCCAACACACAACATGCATGTATATAAAAGTCATTGTATGTATGTGGGTTTGTACCACATCTCTTCCTAAACTACTAGAGCAATTTCAACCAAATTTGGTATACGTATGACTTAGTAGGCCTATTCGGAGACAAACCACGTCTAGGTTAGACTCCCCAAGCAAACTTGAAGCGGAGGCGACGGGGTGAGGTATACAAATATAAAATAGTGTCGAATCCATAGTTTCCGGGGTCGCTGGGATGAAAACCAACATTCGGGAAATTTTTGAAGTCCAAGTTCAGCCCCCTTTGGGGTGGGGGCGAGGGGGTGAGTGAGAAATAAAAAATAATAGAAAATGGTGTCGAATCCATATTTTTCGGGGTCGCTGAGATGAAAAGTGACACTACATATTTTTTTAAGGTCCAATTTCAGCCCCCCCTTGTGGTGGGGGACAATGGGGGAGTGAGATCTAAAAATATTCGAAAGTAGTGTCGAATCCATAGTTTTCAGGGTCGCTGAGATGAATAGTGTCACTCCGGAATGTTTTATATCCATGTTCAGCACCCTTTGGGATACAAAGATCCGAAATACAGAAACACATTCTGATCATGTTTGCTTTATAAATTTTATAATATTCCTTTATAGAATCTGGCCCAAAGCGGATCTGCTTAAGGGCACAGGGTTATGATAGATTTTTATTTTACATAATTTACTTCATACATGTTCTAGTCTGTTACGGCCAAGCTAGTGGTTGTGCGGTTAGGGTCGCGTAAATGTGAGCTTGCAATCGGGAGATAACTGGTTCGAACCCCACTGTCGGCAACGCTAAAGATGGTTTTCCGTGGTTCCCAAGTTTTATACCAGGAAAATTAAGTCCTCGGCAGCTTCCTTCCAACCCCTAGCCCTACCCTATAACGTCGTCGCCATTTTAAGACTTATCTGTGTCGGTCCGCCGTAAAAGAAATGTTAAAAATAGTATGTTACGGCATAATCGATATAAATGATTCATAAGAATATCTACTGTAGTAGTAGGAGTAGTTTTACTTCTTGCCTTTCGGCATTAAATGTATTTCAGTTACAATATTAATAGAACACACAGTGAATGAAATTTGACATTTCCAATCTTTGATTAATACGCAATGGCCAAGCTAGTGGTTGTGCGGTTAGGGTCGCGTAAATGTGAGCTTGCAATCGGGAGATAACTGGTTCGAACCCCACTGTCGGCAACGCTAAAGATGGTTTTCCGTGGTTCCCAAGTATATATATATATATATACAAACATTAAAATTATTTATACAACGAGGTGGATGCAGAAGGGGCTCTATCGTGGCTCTACGCCTCTGTATTCGGGAGATATTGAGGGGCTAATCCCGAACGTCGGCTGTCCTAAAAATGATTCTCCGTGGTTTAACATTCTATTGCACTAAGGCGAATGCTGGGATAGTTCCTAGTATACACTACGGCCGCCAACCTTATCACCTACTCAGCACATCTACTCCGACACTAATCTCCTGGCATCACCGTCTAGGAGGACCGCCTCCACCTTCAGGGGAGAAATGAAAACATTGAGTAGTAGTAATGTCCGACTCGTTGGCAGAATGGTCAGCGTACTGGTCTTCGATTCAGAGAGTCCCGGGTTCGATTCTCGTCCGGGTCGTGGATTCATTCTTCTGGCTCGGGGAGTAGATGTTTGTGTCCGTCCCAGCATTCTCCTCTTCATATTCAGACAACATACCACACCACCAACCACCGCAGATACACGCAATAGTGATTACATCCCTCCAGATAGGGTTGGCGTCAGGAAGGGTATTTGGCTGTAAAACAGGGCGAAATCCAACGAAAGCGCGCGCGGTCTATGGACAGAGGCTTGTGATAAAAGAGGAGCGAAATACACCATTGGCCGTTTAGGGCAACTCTGATGTGGAACTATGACGTACTTGTTAAACTCCCCTTAATATAATAGTTACTGCTCATGAACGATAAGCGATTTATTGGCACAGAGGAGAGTGCACTTGCCGAGAGGTGCAGTGCTACAGCTCAATACAGGTTACAGCGCCAGCAAATAAAACGTGGGTGTATGCTCTAGTGTAAAACATGTGTGAACTTTGAATGCGGTGAAATATCATGTTTATATTCCATATTTAGACGGATGTGGGTACGAGATAAATACAGCTGTATCTGCCACATTTAGTCGCATTCATTATGTGCAGATGCGAGAGAAACACCGAATACAATAACGCAGAGTAGAGTAGGCCAACAGTACTGGGAAACGTGGCCCTTGAGCTGCCCTGGGCAAGATCAGAAACATGTCCTTCCCGCTCCACGTTTGCCTCTACAGCTACGTCATTATCCTCCTCACAACAGTCACTGACCGAATTTAAAGTCTTAAAATCTTCACAATACATACTAAAATATTCTAGAGAGAAATATCCGTGCTTACACAGACTAGCGGCCATAAATTACTACATGGCTGTATGTACAGCTGTTATCTAGCATGAAATTCTGTAAAAGACACATCCGTTCTTCCATGTCAGACGTCCACCTTAATAACAGTCTGAGATTAAGCAGTGCCCAGAACTTGACAACAAAAATTGAAAAACTTCTCCAAAGAGGATGATGTCAGTTGTATCGAAATCCTCTCGAGGAAGAATGACAAATACGCTAGGATTTATATGTATTATTTATTTAAACTGCATTACTTTTATTTATTACTTTGGGGTACTATAAATCTATGAAACTTGTTTAAATTCATGTTCATCTTTCGTACTGTTCAGTCTATTATTGAAACATTCATCACGTTGGTTATTGCGTTGGTTTTTCATGTGAGGTTTTCACTTACTTCGCCAGTACTCCTTCATCCGTTGGCGTACTCGTGCTTGTTCTTCTGCCGTTCTTTCTCGTTTTCTTGTTATACAGATCCTTCTCCACAACGTTACTTCTGAAGACTTCTCTCTCCTATGTCCTCTGCCCATATTCCAAACTTTTCTAGAACCCGATGGACATTATCACCCACTCCCCTGGTTAATAAGTACCTTGTTGGCGAGCCTTTCTGTTTATATCCTTTTAATATGTCCATAGAAAGCCATTTACATTTTCTTAACTGTGGTAGTGATATTTTCAAATCTTAGGTATAGTGATTGGTTTGGTATTAAGCGGAAAGTAAATTACTCTGCTGGTTTCCTGGCTCCAATAATCTTCCTAAGTAACTTAATTTCTTTCTTTTCCAGGTCTGAGAGTCTCGCTGTTGTCTCAACTGCATTCAAGTTTGACTACAATACTGCAATGACTCAGTTACGCTTGATATGAAAGTGATTTCAATTTGTGAGTGTTCTTACTTATTATTATTATTATTATTATTATTATTATTATTATTATTATTATTATTGACGTAACAGCAAGGAGAAATTACAATTTGTTCCGGCCGTGATTCAGCTTGCTAGAGTGAGGCTTCTCGCCATCATCTCCTCTACCTGACCTGTCTTTGTCGAATATAGTGAGTTACTTTTCTGATCCCGATTGCTTTCGTTTCGCGAGTGCAAGGGAAGATTTCATTTTCACACTCTCCATGACCCTTCCCTTCTCTTCGCTGATATCATTTTTCGAAGTGTCGAATCAGTTCTTTTGACCCGACGACGTCTATAAAATCAAGCTACACCCTATCGAACATTAGAGTTACTTAATCAAACCCTCATATTCAGGCAGACAGCTGTCGGATGGATAACTATCATGGTTCTATCCAACCGGTTAAGGTATCATTTTATTGGAAATATGGAACATAATGAAAACATTACATTAGGTGATCCTGAGTTAAATGCGTGTAAGTGGGAGCGGCACGATTGTTGATTTTCTTTTTTGCAGTCAGTAACCACGATGCGTAGCTTAGACTTGACAAGTTCGAATGTGGCTCAGTCCGGTGCTAAAATACGCCAGCCTCGTGCCCGTATATTTACTTGCACGTAAAAAATCTCTAGCGGGATTTGCGTCTCCGAAAACTGTAAGAATAATGAGTGTAACGTGAACCTAATATTATTATTACTGTTATTATTAACTACGAAACCAAAGGACGTACGAAGGTGTTTACGACGTCTGAAAATAAATCAATTAAGCCTGAACTTCATATAGCAATATAAGAATAACCCGAAAGACACGGGACGATAATAAGAAATTGCAAATTAGAAATTGAAAAATTGGCATTTTTACCTTCTAAATATCTATTCTGTGCCCATATGGAGTGCCATTATAATGCTTTTTTAAATGTTAGACCGTCTTAGGGGCAAAATGTACGGGGTTTAAAAACTTTGATAATTTCTGGATTTGCTTCGTATTATCTTAGAAATTTAAGTTCTAACGGAATTGTTTTTTTAATCATTGAATAGAGAATCTTACTGTTGACATAACAGTACCATTGTGGAAGACAAGACGCAATAATACATTTTAAAAATTACGATATGTTTGGAGACATTGTGTTACTCGAAATCTTGAAAGCTAACTATTCTCAGATATCAGCTGACAGCGAAACTGGAGTACACCAAGTCCACTGCCATTTTAGATTCCACATTACGGTTTGATATCTAATTTATTTGGTCTTGGCTAAACTTTTATTGGGCGGGTTTTATTCACACCACATCTCTGACACTCAGACACCATGACCAATCTTCACAGAGATCGCCGGGCTAAAATGCTTTTTGTAATGCATATTTATATACATATTTACGTATTTACATACATATTTATTTATTTATTTATTTATATGTGACGGGTAACCTCAGAACTTACCGGACCGATTTTAAAATTCCATTCATCATTTGAAAGGCAATACCCTTCCGGGTAACAAAGGCTGTGTATCATTCCGAAATATCAGGGAGTATCTCGGACATAGCCAAGAGCCATGCAATGTGATTAAATCTTACAACGTGAAAACTCCTTCACATGTCAGCTGGTACAGTATAAATAAACCAGAACGTAAGAAAATTCCTATGACAGATAATTGTAATAAACCGCTTCCTATCCAGGTATGGTCAGTTGACGCATACGAACATCGGTTCTGTTTCTCGGTAGGAGGTCAGAAATAGGAATGGAGATATCCACCTCTGAGGAGGCACTTGGCGCTGATGTTCACTCAGCCTACACCAAATATGAGTAGCGGACTTGTTATTATTATTATTATTATTATTATTATTATTATTATTATTATTATTATTATTATTATTATTATTATTATTATTAGCGTATTCTCCCAATAATGGAAGACGTTAAGCAAACAACTCAATCAAGCTTTCTTTGGGTTGTTCCTGTTCTTCCAATAGGCTTTCATTCATTTCGGTCTGCAGTGTTTTTGCTTTAGTTGCTCTGATGTAACTTCCCACTTGTTGACTTTGTGTCTGAAAATGTCTCTTTCTAAAATGTCTGTTGCACATATGTTTGCGTTTTTGAGGTCCTTTCGAAGTTCGTCCAGCCAAGGTGTTGAATTCTTAAGTGAGCTAACATAATTTAATATTCTTTTTGACAGTCGATTTTCTGGTAATCTTGTGAGGTGTCCAAAGAATTTCATTCGCCTTTTCTTACAATTTCAATGTTTGAAACGTTTTCTGTTGTTTTGATTGATAGTAGCCTGTAACCATCTTGGGTATATCTTGCTCCTAGGATTTTCCTTATGATCTTCCTTTCTTGCTTTTTTATTTCTTCTAATTCTTGTTTACTGTTAAGTGACAACGTTTCACTTGCGTAAAGGACTGTTGGTTTTATGACTGTGTTGTAATGCCGAATTTTTGTCTGTCTTGACATGCATTTTTTGTAGTAGATGTCTTGAACTAACCCTAATGCCTTCTTGACTTTTTGGAGACGGTTTTTCTGTGAGATCTTCTCAAGGCCTGTCGGTTCGATGAATTCTCCGAGGTATTTAAAGTACGAGACCCGGTCGATTTTACCGTATTTTGTTCTCAGGCACTGAAATATACATATGTTACATTGTATCACTTTGCAATAATAGATTAATACTAATTAAATTAATATTAATAGTAATATGAGAATGTTGAGTGATAAGGTTAAGTGAAGATGAAATAAATTAGATATAATAAAAGGATAAGTTATTAAAACTAATATCCTACATGTAAAAAGAGGTAGTACATAAAATTCAATAACATTTTAAAAAAAGATCACCGGGCGAGTTGGCCGTGCGCGTAGAGGCGCGCGGCTGTGAGCTTGCATCCGGGAGAGACTGGGTTCGAACCCCACTGTCGGCAGCCCTGAAGATGGTTTTCCGTGGTTTCCCATTTTCACACCAGGCAAATGTTGTACCTTAATTAAGGCCACGGCCGATTCCTTCCAACTCCTAAGCCTTTCCTATCCCATCGTCGCCATAAGACCTATCTGTGTCGGTGCGACGTAAAGCCACTAGCGAAAAGCAGATCGGGTAAGAATATTAGACTAATCTTCTACCAGAACATCCATGACAATAGTATGGTTCTAAGTAGCAGCATCAAGTTGAAAGATGAACCTTACTGATGCATAAAATGTCTCCACAGAGCTTCCTTGAAAGTGCGAATAGCACTATTATTATTATTATTATTATTATTATCAGTAGTAGTAGTAGTAGTAGTAGTAGTAGTAGTAGTATCAATATGGAGCCTCCGTGGCTCAGGCGGCAGCGCATCAGCCTCTCACCACTTGGTTCTGTGGTTTAAATCCCGGTCACTCCATGTGACATTCGTCCTGGACAAAGCGGAGGGGAGACAGGTTTTTGTCTGGATACTCCGGTTTTCCCTGTCATCTTTCATTCCAGCAACACTCTCCACTATCATTTCCTTTCATCTGTCAGTCATTAATCACTGCCCCAGAGGAGAACGACAGGCTTCGGGAGCTGGCAAAATTCTCATCTTCTTCGCAGGATGGGGGTTTCATTCATTCCATCCCTGACTCGGTCACTGTCTGGAAAACAGGTTATATATGGCGACTATAGGATAGGAAGGGGTTAAATGAAGGTACAGCACCAACATTCGGCTGATCTCTAAAAGGGAAAGATAGAATTTTATCTTCAGGGCTGATGAGAGTGGGACTCGAGCCCAGTATATCCCGAATAACACCCATGGTATCCCCTGACCAAGTGCGCACCTTTATCCGCACGGTCAACTTCCTCGGTATTATTGTTATTAGTACTCCCTATTTCTGGGGTAGTAATTAATTACGATTAATCTCAGTTTTAACACGAGATGCCCTTCCTGACGCCAAACCAATAAGGAGGGATGTATTCACGATTGCATTCTTTTGTGGTTGTTGACCGAGCCAGAGTACATATCTGCACTTAGTTAACATTCGCAGCTCGGCCGGAAATAGAAATTGGACTCCCCTGAAACGAAGGCGGTGCTGACCACTCTGCGTAGGATATTATTATTATTATTATTATTATTATTATTATTATTATTATTATTATTATTATTATTATTATTATTATTATCGTGCCAGAGACACATAATCCAGTTATATCAAGCTTAATAATTGCCGGGCTGAGTAGCTCAGACGGTTGAGGCCTTGGCCTTCTGAAACCAACTAAGCAGGTTCGGTGCTGGATCAGTCCGGTGGTAATTGAACGTGGTCAAATACGTCAGTCTTGTGTAGGTAGATTTACTGGCACGTAGAAGAAGTCCTGTGGGATTAAATTCTGGCACCTCGGCGTCTCCGGAATACTTTAACTCTAAAAGTAGTTATTGGGATGTAAAACCAATATCATTATTATAACTATCTTAGTATCATTTTTGACCAAAATGTGGTCATATCTAGTGCATCCAGGAAGGCTCGAATTAGATGGTATTTTGTACAGCAAAATTCATACAGTGAACACTGGAGCATGTGCTTGACGGTTTGTTCTTCTCTGCATTATTCTCTTTTTTTAAATTTTGCCTTTCGGCTTTCACCATTCATCCAGTCTATATTTGCAAGAATATTTTTTTTGCTATATGAAACAACGTGAAAAAATGTGACTTATATTCAAAGATACACAATTCTAATATTAATGACGACATACACATCCAACTCACCGAGCCAGTGAAATTAAACCAAATCATTTTAAAATCCCAAACCCGACCGGTAATCGAAGCCGGGACCCCTTAAACCGAAGGTTAGCCCGCTTAACATTTACACTATTGACACTTGATCGTGTCGGCATTCATGTTGCCGACCACCAAAGAGCCCTTCATTCAATCATCGCTGATCTGCATTTAGGACCATCGCGCAGGTGACAGATGCCCTTCAACGGTTAGGGGCGCGCGGCTGTGGGCTTGCATCCGAGAGATAGTGAGTTCGAATCCCACTATTGGCAGCCCCAAATATGTTTTTCCGTGGTTTCCCATCTTAACACAAGGAAAATGCTAGGGCTGTACCTTAATTAAGGCCACGGCCGCTTTCTTCCAACTCGTACTACTGTCCTATCCCATCGTCGCCATAAGACGCAATGCAACTAGCAAAAAAAATTGTCCTTTTCCATTCATAATTTATTCCAATCCATTACTCCTTGTCCTATAAATGAACATTTGCCCCAATTTTTGCTCTTGAATTCCAAATGTTCATGGTATGGTCTCACTTTTAAAAGCTCCGCTCAAACTTACTTGTACTAATGCCATTTCACGCCAACTCTCCACTGACAGCTCCAAACATACCACATAGACGAGCATCTCGTCTCCTTACTCCCTAGTCTTCCCAGCTCGTGGACCTATTCACTGCTGATCTCAGCCTGTTTAAAGATTTCCAAATCATCCAAGTCTCACTATGACCATGTTCTAAGGTTACACCTTCTATTCTCAACTTCAATTTGTACTTATAGTTGTGTAGATCTTAGAAGAAATTCTTCCTTGTGCACAAGATGTTCAAGTCCATATTATTTGCCGTGGTTTGCCATTTTCGAAAGAGGACAAGCAATGCTGAGATTCTACCTCAGTTAAACCAATGGTAGTTTATCTGCTAATCCTAGACTTCTCTAATCCAGCACCCCCAACGACCTATATGCAATACTGAGACGTTTAACGCCTGGCAATAAAAAATAAATATAAACTTATGAAGCTACTTTAGCCTTTATTCTCCCTTGTTTTACTTGCCGTGACATTCCCTATTAGCCCTGGAGTGCGGCTGTAATAGATACTACCGCAGATAATATGCATGACTCCATGCAAGAGACTCATAAATATTATATATTCCTATTATGCAATGAAATGGAATCTATGTCCCAGCGGGCAAGTGCTTTGCACGATAAGAGAACAAGGCAGACACTCTGCTGCAATTACTGGTTCCCTCATTACGAACTTTTAACTATCTTTTACATTTATCCTCGTACTGTGTAACAAGTAAACATCGCCAGACATTATTCCTACGGTAACAGCGTGTACGAAAGAGAACGGAGCATTATCGGCAGAACATCCGTATCAAGATTAATTTAGAGCTGGGATTATCAAAATGGTCGTAGAATTAGGTTGTAATCTGAAGCTAAAATTTAACTAATCTCATTACGAGTTTTTAATTGTAGAATTGAGCCGATTTTATTGATACTCGTAGCTTACCTGCTGCTAAAACAGAAAAACGTCTTTACGCATCGCTTGCATAAAATAACGTGCAGGTCAAAGAAAAATTAATTCATCGTTAAAATTTAAACGAATTTGTATTAGAATTGGGATGCTGCACAGCAGCCATCAACTCGAGTCAAATTAAAACATGTGTTATTCATACACTATTAAGTGAAACGTGCTACGAGAAGAATAGAGAGTTACTTCCAGGTTTCGCAGATCTAGAGGAGGTACATGAGACAGTGCGATGCTGTTCGGAGAGATTACGGGATTAAAGTGAAGTACACTGCTGTGTAAAACTTGAAGACGGAAATAACTTTCAAATGTTGTGTCACTTGCAAGTACTCGTAACATAGCTCGACGGAAACTTGAACCATTCACAGGAAGAACTGCTACAGCAGACTTTGCTGCAATTACTGGTTCCCTCATTACGAACTTTTAACTATCTCTTATATTTAGCCTTGTACTTTATAACAAGTAAACATCGCAAGACATTGTTCCTACTGTAACAGAAATGACACTTTTATACAGAGATGATAAACTACACGTAAGTTACTGCGTCTCATGATGATCCATGTTATTTGCCGTGGTTTGCCATTTTCGAAAGAGGAAAAGTAATGCTGAGCAATGGTAGTTTTATCTCCTAGTCCCAGACGTGCCCACAAAAGGAGGGGAATGGTCCTTAAAAGTGTGTATGATCAGCACGGACAGCGATGCATGCTCTGTAACGTGTTCCCATGCTGGCCACAATATTGTTAAGGAGTTCTTGTGGGAGGAGGTCATTCATTGATCAGCGCGGTTGGCAACTTTTGGATGGTCGTTGGTGCATGTTGACGTGCTTAAAAATGTCTGACCAACATGGTCTACACGCTCGATGGGATTTAAGTCGGAAAACGGACAGGCCAGTCCATTCGCGGAATACCCCCTAGTTCCAAGAGATCCTCCACCTGCGCTGTTCGATGCGGTCGTGCATTGTCATTCATAAGAATGAAGTCAGGGCCGAATGCACCCCTGAACAGACGCACAGAGGGAAGGAATACACTGTCACAATAACGTTGATCGATGAGTGAACCCAAAGATTTGAGGTCGGTACGCCTATGCAACATTATGCCTCTCCACACCATAACATTCGGACCATGTTCGACAATGTTCCCCGGTGCATTACGTGTTCCCAACTCTCGCCAGGTTTCACTAGTCAGACTGAATTTGCTGTAATCTGAGAAGCGCCCGCGACCCCACTCCTCGTCGGTCCAGACCTCATACTCTTGGCACCATCGCAAACAGTGCCGTCAATGTGAGGATGTCAACGGAATACAACGTAATTGTCGTCGGGAAAACAGACCACCCCCATGCAGTCGCCGTGCTACTGTGCCTTGCAGTCCTGTTAAATGTGGTTGAAATTGCCCGCTGTTTGACGTGAGTATCTTCTTGCCTGTTCCAGAATGTAGCGGTCATCTGCTGCTGTAGTTGACTGTGGTCAACCCACTCCTCTGCTTCGGGCAGCAGTGCCTGCGGCTCGGAATGCTCTCCATTCACGTGAAACAATACCAAACTCCTGGGCTACACTCGTTACACTCCGTCCTTGTTCCAGTTTCCCAATGATTCTCTCCCGTGTGAAGTAATCCATATTTTGTCTCCGGGCCATGTTGTAATGAATAACCCTACCACAGTACACCCTAACAGCTCGCTGATTGACTCACACAGTCTTGTCCCGTTCCTTCAACTGCCTCGTTTTGTGGAGCCAGACAAATTCGGCGCTATTGTCGCGCTGACCTCGCGCCAGGTTTCTATGCACGTTTGGGAGAACTCTGGCACCGAATAGTTGATATGTTATGTTGCTTTATCTACCTCGTCCTTACGTTTTTCATAGCTGTGTATTTCAAGCAATCAAAGGCATTTATGTTGACAATTGGGTCAGGATGGTTACAAGTATTAGACAAGCCTTTGTTGTTCATAATTTACATGGTTCATTTAATGAAAGTTATAAACTCTCAGAAAGAGTTTAAGTTAGGTGAATGTGTAGTAAGCAATTTGGTTATACGGACGGATTGGTCTTAATGGTAGACTGTGGTGAAAACCTGCAATTTAATATCTTGGAAAGTGAAAATAGATTCAGTCAATATGATATGAAAATGAGCATTTCCAAAACTATCGTGATTTCAGAACCGAATGACAGCCATGGAATACAAAAGTGCAATAGGTAGATCTTTTCAAATATTTATGATTCTCCCAGGATGGTAGTATAGTAAGTGAAATTAATATAAGATGCCGCCAACATAAAGGACTGGGCTCGCAGTTGCGACCAACTGTGTTTTGTGAGGAAGAAGTCGGCTCGCGGACGCAACTATATTTACACCGCTCTGCTTTACGACTGAATGTTTGGTGGACTCGGGATATGCATTCGTATGCTCAAATTAATGCTACGAAAATGTTCTGCGCTTAGACTATCTAAACCGTGAAAGATGTACACAAGCCACATATAAGAATTGTAGAACACAAAATATTCTGCAAGAAAGAGAGACTATAGGATCAACAAATATACCTTTAAAGGACCAGCCATAATAACGTTTTTGTTCGTTAACAGTATACATTCTGATCTAGGTACAGGAAGAGGTTTTATATAATTAAATAAGCGTGAGATGTATATTTATGTGGTTTGCGAGAAATATTTTCATGCATTAAATATTGAAGTGTGATCAATAAAACCCGAGAAGTAACCAGTTATTGGAAAAACGTGAAGAAAATTACTCCAGTTAACAACCTTATGGGCTTAAACAACCCAGGCCGTTAGAGATATCCACAAACTATGTGCGTATCCGTTGCAGAGAATGAAGGATATTAAAGAACGTCGATATGTATGTGTAAATCTCGCTCAAAAAAACAGCCTTTTGTGAAGACTAGAAGCCCTTTAATAAGTTCAAGAAGATAATTCCTGAGACTTGGCTTAGTGCTGCTTAAATCGTTACACATATTCTCAGACTGTGTAACGATTATCGAATGTAAAATAATCAACGAAAACATCCGCGGGGCCTCATGATTATGAAGAAGTGCCTACTAAATAGGTACATTTTTCCAGGTCTTCTCCCATGTGAACAGAATTAGTTTGCAAATCTCCGTTTTAAAACTAAGATTACTGGTTGATGCGGTCGGAACCGCGGGTAAAATCTAGTTGAATTAAGATGTCAATTTATTGGCCATATCCTTGACATATAGTGCGAGAATGGGCTGTATCTGTATTGTTTTAGAACAACTTAATTTATTTCATACATCTGCCTTATCCTTGGACTTGACAATATTAAAGAAGTTGAGTGGTTGAAGTAACACTTTTTTTTTATACAGTCAGTTCCCGTGATGATGGTGTGAAAGCTTCGTTCGTAGGTATCTGCGTTTCAGTGAACTTGTGAGATTGATATGTAATATAACCTTTTTTATTCATTTATTTATTCACGGAACACAAGATACAGCTACACTGCGGAAATTTCACTTGTACTATGAACAGACTAATTAACAAGTGTAAACTTTAATAATAAAATGTAACAAACTTAACAAAACTAACAATATCAAGATGCCTACTAACAACAAATGCCCAAATCGAAAACCTTGAGAATGTCCATGTTCACAGCCGAGTCGTCGTGGGTCAAAATGGCGGTGTAACCATTTCACATTAACTTATCCATAAGAGACGGTTTACACCGCTCTCGAATATGCTTTTGTTTGATGATATATAAAGCTCTAGTCTTCTATTGATAGTGTTAAAGAGAATCGGGAGGCGGATTAGAAAGATCGTTGAAGTATTGAGTGCTGAGTGTGGGGAATGTGGAGACAGTCTTTGGTTCTGGTGGAGCGGGAAGGAACACGGTGAGAGAAGATTGAGACAAGATGTTACGAGCGGTAATGTCCATTTAAAATCCTGTGGATCCTCTAGCACGTTGACAAAGAAAAGGAAAACTGCTTTACTCCTGGTTTACCTAGCACGCCTCCTCAGTGACACCTAGGCATTATATGATATGTAATATTTTCGCGATCGAATCAGTCTTCGAGCTCGTGACTACATACATACATACATATATATATATACACGAGACTTTAAACTTGTCGCTAATATTAAATATGCTTGTTTAAGGAAAGTAAACTGCAAACGAGGTATTACAGTTTTATGGGTTGTATGAATCGATTTTTTTTTTTGAATGTAGAATGGGATAGAATGAGGAAGGGGAACACTGACATGATTTTATGAGATTCAGGGGTTATAGATCAAAATGATAAAACACCTGATGCATAGGATTAAGAGGAGTGGGTTGCGCTCCGGTATGACACGTTACACTGTTCCGGTTTAGAAATTCTGTCCATCATCAGTGAGTGAAGGTTGTGTTGATATTACACGAAATAATATTCAAAATTATGCAGACAACGCACACCCGCTAATACTACGAGCTTTAAGTTAAAGTAACACTGAGTAAAATGCGTTCTTTCTGGGCTGAGTTGCTCAGACGGTTGAGCCACTTGCCTCCTGACCCCAACTTGGCAGGTTCGATCCTGGCTCAGTCCGGTGCTATTTGAAGATGCTCAAATATGCCAGCATCGCGTCAGCAGATTTACTGGCACGTAAAAGTACTCCTGCAGGACAAAATTCCGACGCCTCAGCGTCTCCGAAAACCGTAAAAGTAGTTGTTAGTGGGAATAACCCCACCTCTTGACGCAACAGTCCCGAAGGACCATAGCCTGCCAAGATACCACTGCCTGCAGATTACGAGGTGTCGTGTGGTCAGCGCGACGAAACCTCTCGGCCGTTATTCTTGTCTCTCTAGACCGGGGCCGCCATCTCAATGTCAGATAGTCCCTCAGTTGTGATCACGTAGGCTGAGTGAACCTCGAACCAGCCCTCAGTTGCAAGTAAAAATTCCTGACCTGGCCGGGATCAAACCCGGGGTCTCCGGGTAAGAGGCAGGCATGTCACCCCCACACCGCGGGGCCGGATAGTTAGTGGGACGTAAAGCCAATAAAATTATTATTATTATTATTATTATTATTATCATTATTATTATTGTTTGATTACGACAGCTTCGAATATCGATGGCGCTTCATCAGCCAGATTTCCCCACAAACGCACCTAATGCAACTGACATCACTCGCTCTCATCAGATATCTGTGTGGAGGGGGATAGTCACAGCACCGGCCAGGTGTGTTAGTGCTCCTGGAGCGCACTCCTGCGTTAGAAACGCAAGTACTGGCCACCATTACTGTACTCTGTGCGTCATGGTCGGCAGAGAACAAGATGTACAAAAGTAGATGAAATAGAATTAATAAGATCTGTTATTGGACATTGGAAGCCCAGGCACGTAGGTTTTCACTCGGAGCCGACGGCTTCTTTATAAGAACTTATTTGAATCGTCTTCAATAAGAATGAGATTTTCAAAATGAAATGTCACGGCCCAGTGCTTCAAATTCTACATAAACAATCGTCATATAACTCTAATCACACTCATGTATGCTTTTTTTTGCCTTCCTTCGTTCCCTCCTCAGTTCTGGAGTACTCGAGATATCTAATTTTGATGTACTACGATATCAACATCTTAAATGCCTTAAAATATATAGGCCATAGTATAAAACTCCAGAATTTATTTCTAGAGAATCTGGAGCACAAATTGTGTATGTCATGGTGTGGGCTATAACCTACTAAGTGGAAAATCTTTCAAACGGAAATATCTCCTTTAATTATTTTTTTTCATTTAAACTCTTCGAATGCACCCTGCCTATTTGTCGGCTGTCGAATTCATCAGAACAGCTGTGCTCCGTGGTCAAGAAGACATCTGAAGCGTAAGGGAAAGAAGCTATAAACTTTGATTGCGATGTTCTGATAAATAAAGTGTTTATACGTGTAATAAACTAAAAGTTATCAAATAAAAATGATAAAATTGTGATTATAGAAGCTATGATTTGCTGAAATTGCCATATTCTTAAACAAGCTTTGTCACTGATCCATGAGCTAAATAGTCCTATATAACAATGAACTTAAATGTAGAGCAAGCTTTAGTATTCTGAAGACAGTGTTAACACGCGGGGGTTCACGTCACGGTCTTTTAGACCGGGCGCATATATTTTACACATACATACATTATCGTTATAGACCGTTATGCCTTTCAGTGTTCAGTCCGCAAGCATTTGCGAATTTACTAAACGTCGCCACAATCCTCTGTTTGCAACTACTGCTCTGGCTACATTTAGTTCCATACCTCTTAGCTTTAAATCCTTAGAAACGGAGTCTAACCATCGTTGTATTGGTCTCCCTCTACTTCTCTTACCCTCCATATCAGAGTCCATTATTCTCCTAACTAATCTGTCCTCTGTTCGCCTCACAGGACCCCACCACCGAAGCTGGATTTTGCGTACAGCTCCATCCATTGAGTTCATTCCTAACTAATTCCTAATTCTTTCGAAATAGTTTCTTGCCGGACTGAGTGGCTCAGACGCTTGAGGCGCTGGTCTTCTGACACCAACTTGGCAAGTTCGAACCTGGCTCAGTCCGGTGATATTTGAAAGTGCTCAAATACGTCAGTGTTTTGTCGGTAGATTTACTGGCACGTAAAAGAACTCCTACGGAATTAAATTCCGGTATTTCGGGGGCTCCAAATGCAAAAAATGTAGTTAGTGGGACGTAAAGCCAATAACATTATATTCATTTAAATAGTTTCCTGGTATAAAACTTCCTCCCCTCTTGTAACTTCCAAGAGATTCGTCCACTACACGTATTTAAGTTCGCTGTCCCGCCTTCGATCAGCAGTCAGTCAGTCAGGCAGTCAGTGGAGAGGTTCTTCTGTAAGCGTGGCCGTTTCCGCCGTGTGCGACACTTGGCGTTCGCCGTCTGAGGTCTTTCTTGTCGGTATATAAGTGTTTTGTTTTAATATTTAATTTTTTCAGTGGATTATTCTTGTGTTAATTTGTACATAGAATGGTGTATAATTGCATATTCTGTAAAACTATGGAGCAGAGAGGAGACTCATCGAGAGTGTAGAGAAAGGAGAAGAACGAGAAGCAGAAAGGCATGTGAACCCAGGAGCTCTAAGGCGAGAGCTATTTCCTGACGAAGTACACCTGCATCTATTAAGAATGTCACATCACATAATGAAAGAGATTAACATTTAGAAGTACAAGAATTTAACACAGATAATGAGCAATCCGTGAAGTAGTAGTAGTACAGGAAATAAGATGAGAGACTCTTACATGTGATGACGTGAAATATCCGGCAAATGTTACCAGTACACAATATGTTGGGAAAGATGAATGAAAAACGTGGGATATTCATTGTCCTCCACGAAACAGGAAAACGTCTGCCAAGAACATTGTCCCACGTCCTCCTCGTGCGAAAGCAAACCTTCCCATTAATTCAACAATTCGAGCACGGAGACTCATTGTTCTCGGTAATAATACAACTGGTACTTTGATTCGTGAAAATTTCATAAATAATACAATGTGTTTTGCTATAAAAACTTGTATTTTGTTTCGTGGATATGCTTTTCTTACACAAAACATGTCGTTCTCCAAGAAAAGCTCGTATTTTGTTTCATGGACGTAACTGTCATTAATAGCATAATGGGTTTCCCTACAAAAACTGGTAATTTACACTCCCCGCTCAAATCTACCGAACGCGACCCATCACACAACATTTTTGACGTGACCCCACCGAGTTAATAAGGATTCGTATATAGTATCCAAGACAACAACTTTCCCCTTCAGTGACTTAAGTCTTTTCGTTTCCAGACTCTCTCCCTTCACACAGGAACCCATCAACAAAATCGGCTGTTTCCCTCTGCTTTAAATACAGTTAATTCTAATTTTACATTTTAAATCTACATCATAGGTACTCGGGTATTCAAATTTGCTCCGTTCAAAATTGAGTAATTAATTTTATCTCTATTCTCTTTCCGTTTCTAAACACACAGATATGAAGCAATAGAAACGGTAGAAACTTAGGACCACTTGATTAATTACGATATTCTATGCTACATACTAATAGTACCGCCACGTCCAGCAATCTGCGTTTCAATTATTTTCACGAACTGTGCTTTCACGTTCTTGGAAATAAATAATTTTCAGATTTTTTTTTTAAAGTACCCCTTGCATTAATGCAGATTATCATACTGCCTACATGCCAATGCTGAAGGGCTGCTTGTGTTACCTCTTGTTTGTTGTTCATGTTATCAGTGGCTAGTTCCTTATTTCAAATTTTGTACATTCATTCCAACTTCAGGCTGGGGTTAGGAATGTAACATTCACCAAACACTGATTATAATAATCGCAATTTATTGCTGAGTTTACGATTAGTGAAAGCCTTTATTTTCCACTCTTCCCTGTATGGAGATGGCTTTATTATTACTATTATTATTATTATTATTATTATTATTATTATTATTATTATTATTATTATTATTATTATTATTATTATTATTATTATTATTATTATTATTATTATTCGTATCGGCCTACTAAGGACCTCTTCTCTGGGCTTTGATCTTTGCCCAGTGCTCCATTCTTTGCCTTTATTGCTCTTTTCTTTACTCCGTCCACGTATTTCCCGACTTCAATTTTGGCATTCATTGAAAACGCTGGTTTACTCCTGAGTGGGTTGCGTTCTTGAATATCTCCGTAAGTGATCTCAATCTGCTGCAGGTCCCTTTACACCTCCTTCAACCAAGTCGCCTGGGTCTTCTTATCTTTAAAATATGTAAAGATCTGGTTCGATAAACGTGTTGGTTTCATTCTTAGCAAGTGGCCATAAAATGCAATTCTCTTTCTTCGCATGACATCAGGGATCTTCTGAACATAAGTATACAGCTCATGGTCAGCTTCGTTTTCCATTGGGCCAAGAATTTCCTTAAGATCTTGCATTAGTGCAGTTTATCATACTACTTTTTCTTTCTTTGTTTCTTTCTTTCTTTTTCTATAAGGCCATTCTTGTTCATAAAAAGGCATTCCGCAGTAATATCTGAGCTTTGCGTTCAAGGATAGACACTTTTTGGTGTAACCGTCTTTGGTCAGTTGATAAGCTATTTCAGTTTCATTCTTGCACTACGCGCTGTTTGTTTCTGTCTCTTTACCACGATATTTAAGCTTACCTATCAGTTTGATTACCCCTTCTTTACTTTTAGCTCTCTTGGTGCTGTCTTGATGTTAGTTATAAAATGCGTTTCCACAAAAGAGATCTGAAGGCCTCCATTTTGCGCCTGTGTTCTGAGGTTGTTAATTTGATTTTTAGCCACGTCTAAAGAACCTGAGAAAATTGGTAGACCTGAAGAAACGATGCAATCAATTGAAATATTCATATTCTTGTAACCAAATATTACACCATTTTGGAGCTCATCGTTGTGCTAATTTATTTGCGCCACTCGCGGATGACTGTCTCAAGGAAGCAATTGAAAAGCAGGGATGGGAGCTCATCTCCCTGCCTGCCTCCAATCTTTATCTTGAAAGCGTCTGAAATTTATCTTTGAACTTCACTCTGGAGGTTGTTTCAGCTAGGGTCCGTTCGATGATTGCCCTAGTTTTGTTAACCAAACCAAATTCCTTTAGGACTTGAATAAGAGTAATTCCATCAATCGACTCATATGCCTTCTTGAAATCGACGAAGGGCACCACAAATTTCTTGTTCCTTAGTTTCAGATATGAGAGGATAGATTCCATATTCATAATTTGATTAACACATTAGGGCTCTTTCCTGAACCCTCCTTGGTACTCTCTGTTGTGGATCAAGTGGTTGTTCTGCCCTAACCAGCAGTGTTTTTGAGAGAATTTTGTAAGATATCAATAGGAGGGAAATGCCACGGTAATTCTTAACATTCGTTTTGTCCCCTTTCTTATACAGCGGG